>NW_026000108.1:36610185-36749016 GCF_001458135.2 Marmota marmota marmota
ATATATATATATATATATATATATATATATATATATATATATATATATATATATATAGATAGATAAAATCTGCTTTCTGATCCTAGTTCTGCTCCTGGATAAAAGCTGCCAGAAATACCCATGCCACTGCCTGAATACTGTGTTACCTGAAATTTCCTTCATCTGGTTAATTAGCCCATCACCTTTAAACTCAACCTCACAGAAAGTCTCTGAGCATGGGGAAAATGTAGACATGTTCTTCGCCAGAATTTAACATGAATGGCCCACAGTCCAATTCCAAACAGAGTCCTCATTTCCTGAAAAGTCATGAACATAGTCTTTAATGTCTGCATTTCTCTAGGCATTTTGGTCTTCTGAACTCTCACCAGAATCATCCATTAAGCTCTGATTACAAAAATCTAAGGCTTCTCCAGCATGCATTTTCAGACTTTTCCAAACTTCTCCCACAAATCAGTTCCAAAACTTTTGAACCACAAGATCAGATTAGTCACAAGAATGACCCCACTTCTTGGTACCAATTTCTGTATTAGCTTTTCATTAGTGTGACCAAAATACCTGACAAGAACAATTTACAGAAGGAAAAGTTTATTTTGGCTTATGGTTTAAAGGTTCAGTTAATTGACTCAATTGTTCTAGGTATAGAGTGTGGCAAAACATTATGGTGAAAGGAAATGACAGAGGAAAGCTGCTTGACTCATGGCTGCTAGAGTGTGAGAAGCCAGGGACAAAGCATATAACTCCCAAGGCATGTTATCAGTAACCTGCTTCCTCCAGCTATACCCCATCTACATAAATACAACTTAGTAATCCATTCGAATTATTAATCTATCAACCATCAAATGAATTAGTCAGCTCATGAGGTTATAGCTCTCATAATCTAATCATTTCACCTCTGAAATTTTTTCCATTATAAACATGAGCTTGTTGGGAGACACTTCATAACAAATGCAAAAGTAGGATAATTCCTAAAATGGCAATAATATTCTCTCCAGTAATCATTGAAACCCACAGCGGAAAAAAATCATATTAGTAGATTAATAAGGACTCTGTATTAGCTTAAGTATCCCATTAATTCATTAATTTTTTCTAAGTGAAAGCCTATCTACCAGGTCTTGTTCTAGGGTTAAAATGATAAAAAAAAAAAAAAACATTCTAATTCCTATGAGTTTTACACACCAAAAATAAATAAGTAAGTAAAATATATGATGTGAGATGATGTAAATACTAGAGAACAAAATAAAGTTAGAAAGAAGGATAGAGAAAGCCAGGTCAAAACTGTAACTGTAATTTTAAAAAGAGTAAACAATCGCCTTTTCCTGAAAAGATGATCTGTCAAGCAATCTCAAAATAACATGACAATGTGAGTCATACAGAACCTGGAGTCATGCATTCCCTATACAGGAAATATGCATGCAGGAGGTAAACTTGTCAATGCAACATGTAGGGAGCTCCTATAGAGAGAATTCTTGTTCTTTTACCTCTGAAGAGAAATGGGGAGTTATTAGATTTTGAAGTGAATAGTGCCATCAATAGATTATGTTTAAAATGATCACTCTGCTGCTACAATGAAAACAGAATGTATGGTGTTAGGGTTTGGGGTTCAGGCTTAGGAACAAAGGAAGAAGTATAGAAGCAAAGAGGCAGATAGAAAAAAATTATAATAAATTCAGTAAACAGAAGAATACATGTTTTATTAGTTCTACTTTCAAATATTTGTTATTTAGCTGAGCATGGTGGCCCACACCTGTAATCCAAGAAGCTCAAGAGGCTGAGGCAGGAGGATTGCAAATTCAAAGCCCATTTAAAGCAACTTAGAGGTTCTAAGCAACTTAGCAAGACCAATCTCAAAATAAAAATTAAAAAGGGCTATGAATTTGGCTTAGTAGTTAAGGACCCCCAGGGTCAATCTCTGGAACTGAAAAACCAAAAAACAAAAACTATATATATATATATATATTCATAGTATCCTGTAATCTAGACCCACTGCATTGCTTTCAGGCACTAAAATGAAAATTCTCTTTGACTTTAAAGATTTTATTTTTTTTCAAGCATATACATTGTAATGAGCAACAGTGCTCAAAAGACAAATTGGCTTTGAAACAATTCTGAATTATAATAATAGTGATGATTAATGATTATTCCACTCTTTGGGGGTAACTCTGCCAACAGGAGATGGGTTCCATTGTATCCCCATCTGTGTAGTTAAAAACACCCATGCAACAACACAGAAAGTGGTGCCACTAGCTAGTACTATGTTGCCATATTTGTCATGAAAATCTGGTGATTGTTTTATGTGACTCTGTCTTGCCATAATTTGCTGAATTCTCCAAATTTTGAGACTACTGAATGCGTATCTTGCCAAGGAAAACATCATGAAGGTATGACAGGATTGCAGTTGATTGCAGTTACTGGTCTAGAGACCTGGGAAAACAAACAAAAAGGGCAATGAAATCTGATCTGCATTCAATTCCTTGCTTTCTGAATGTTTTGCCCATATCATCATTTGGAGCAGTGGTTAGGCATGTGAGTTTTGGTATCATGATGTCTGGATTTGAATCTCAGCTTTGCTATTGGTTAGTTATATGAACTGGGTCAGTTATTTTACCTCTCTTTGCCTCAGTTTCCTCTTTGACAAACTGAGATAATAATGTCCAACAAGAAGTTGAGTAAACATGCAATAAGTGCTAGCTTTTCTACTTTTCATAAACGTTCAATGGCTTGCTCTATAAATAGAATCCAACTTTAACAGGCTTAAATAGCTATTTAAAATCATATCCAAAGTGGCCCATTATCTAACAATCTAGTCTCATTTCTAATATATACTCCAGACTTCAGTCAGAATTATCAGGCAATCACAAAATATGTTACATCTTGCTTTATCTTCTTCTTGTTTAACTCCTACTTCTCTCTTCTGCTCTGTCTATACCTAAACATTTAATTTCCCCTTTTTACAAGAAAAATTCTGTTGGCATTTGAAATTTCAGCATAAAGTCACTACTCCTGTGAAATCTTTTCCAAGCATCCCTAAGCTGAATAAATCCCCTTTCTTGGGCTGCCACACTTTTTAACCCTTCTTTTGTAGCATTTGACTTGAAGTATCGTCTTTTAAAAACAGCTTTTATTCTTTTAGAGCAGTTTTGGTTCATAGTAAAATCAAACTGAAAGTACAGAGATTTCCCAAATACCCTCTAACACCATATAATCACAGTCTCTTAGATATCTACATCTTCCAGTAGAAAAACATAAGTGTTGTAATTGATGAACCTATAGTAATATATCATTATCAATGAAAGTTGACAATTTACATTATGCCTTATTATTGGGGCTGTATACCCTATGGGTTTTGAGAAATATATGATGACACATACAGAATAGTTTCTGTTACCTAAAAATCCCTCTCTTCATGCTTTGTTGTTCATTAATTCTATCAACCACTGATCTTTTCATTGACTCCATAGTTTTACCCTTTCCCAGAATGTCATATAGTTGGAATCATATATTATATAGCCTTATTAGATGTACTTCATTCACTTAGTGATATGCATTTACTTTTCTTTCCTCTCTTTTTAGGGTTTGCTAGTTCATTTCTTTTTAGTGCTGCATAATATTCCATTGGTTGGCTAGACAAAGAGGTTTTTTAATCCATATTTTTATAGAAGAAAATTTTGGTTCATACCAAGTTCAGGCAATTGTAAAAAAAAATCTAAACATCTATGTGCAGGTTTCTATGTAGACATAAATTTTTGATGAATTCAGGTAAATACCAAGGAGTGTGATTACTGAATCATATGGTAATAGTATGTTTCATTTTGTAAGAAACTATCAAACTGCCTTTCAAAATGTTGTGCACATATATATTTTTTTCACTTCCACCTACAATGAATGAAAGTTCCTATAGTTCCTTAATAGCATTTGGCATGTTAATGTTTGGGATTTTGATCATTCTAAGAGGTGTGTAGATTATTTAATTTGCAGTTTCCTAACTGACATATAATGCTGAGCACCTTTTCATATATTTATTTGCCACCTGTATATCCTCCTTGTTGAAGTGCCTGTTTCAAATATTTTATCCATGTTTTTAATCAAATGGTTCATTTTCTTATTTTTGAATTTTAAGAGTCCTTTGCATATTTTGAATAACATGCCTCTATCAGATGTGTCTTTTGAAAATATTTTCTCCTTGCCTATGGTTCACCTTATAATTCTATTAAGGTGTTATCTTTTTATTCTTTCCTGTTACACTGTAAGGTCTCTGAGAGGAAGAGATCGACATTTTCATGAAAAGTAGATTGACACAAAAGCCTAGAGAGAACTTTTTGAACCAATTCAAAGTATAAATGAATATTGATATCCTCATAAGAAGCCACATAAATACAAAAGTAAGTAAAAAATAACAAAATCATATGTGTGTTTTGTAATAGCTCTAATGATTTTATTTCTTTATAGTTATAATAAGAAATATAGAAGTAGAAACAGATTGAAGAATTCTCTTGATTTCCCTTTCTTCGTGAAAGCTGTCAAACTGCTCAGCCTTTAGCAATGACATATGTTAACTGTGGCCTAAATGTAGACAACATGGATATAAAAGGGCCTGAGGTCAATATTTACAAACTTATAATTGTTCACTGAGATTTGCCAACTCAAAAGAATTTATTCTCAGCATAGAAAATAAGACCTTAAGGTTCTCTTTAATTTCCTACCATATGGTAAGTGGTACTCCTCATGATTGTGACAAACAAGGCAAATACAGAGCCAAGTTAATTTTTTCTGAAGTTCCAAATATTCAAAGATGTTTCTAATTAGTGGTGAACCTCTCCACCAAAAGGCACCAAAGTTTAAATCTGAATTTAATTCATAGTAAACTGAAAGTAAAGTAGGTCAGATTGTGACAGGTGTAGCCTTACTTCAACACAAAAGCACATATGGCACACACTACTTTTGGACTTTAGAAAGGCAGGTAACCAAAGGACCTCTAGTGGGTCATCAACTCATGCCTGCTGCTTTATGACACATTGATTGCATTACTCCCATCTTCACAATGTTAAGTTGAAACTCAGATACTTTGCCTCTTATAACAGTGATTGCATCAGTTAGTAGTTTGGTGCATTCTTTGGTGAGTCCTGTCATTATGAGGCTTTTCTTTTCTATCCATCTTGAATTTTCTTGCAGCAGCAAGTGCCTATTGTTAAGAATTGTCCTTACAAACTCTTTCTGTGTTTGTGGTTAGCACTTCATATTATAATTAAATAATGCAATCTTCTCATTCTTCCCTTGTTGGCATCAGTTGCCTTCAGATCTAACTTATATCTATCTTTGTTTATGAAACACATGTAAAATCCACTGATTGGAGGAATTTTCCATTTTGCTTAACTCCCCATGACTCTCCTTTTCAATCAATGTGTGATCATTGAATCCTAAGCCTATTTCCCAATGAACTAAATCTATGGGTTCCAATAGATTCCCCTAGGGGTGTGTGTGTGTGTGTGTATGTGTGTGTGTGTGTGTAACACACACACCTATAAATACATATGTATATAAAATGGGGAATTCAATAATATAATGCAGAAAAAGGAAATACTTCTCAAAGCAGATGGTTTCTGATGAGAAAAGACACAAAGAGATGGAAGCAGACAGATTTCTTTAGATAACAAAAACAAAGTAAAGATTCCTCATGCCTGTGGCAATAAAAGAATTATGTTCTAAATAAATATAAATAGTTAAAGGGAGTGATGTAGCTTGTGAGGATTAAAAGGAAATATTGTGTCATCTGTTTTATACAGGAATGTTGAAATTCAGTTCAGAAAAACAAAAAAAAGACCTCAGTCTAACAACAATAATAAAGTATCTTAAGATTTTAAACTTCAGTGGTAAAAATAATAATTTCAAATCACTGAAGACAATAAAAGTAGGTATTAATTGTGTAAGAAGATCTAACACTTCTTGACTGTGCCAGGATTTTGCACATCAGTAAGTATGTGCAAATACTTATAGAAAGGTGTTTATTTTTTCCCATTTTCCACATAAGAACAAATGATAGGACAGAAGTGAACACAACCACTCTCATTTTAAATCTAATGAAATCTTATAAAATTTTCAACTACTCAGGTCTTCTTAAATACTTATATTTACCTATTAACTACTACAAAACAAGACAGAATTCAATCAAACAAAAACAAAAGCAAAATTGTATTTACCAGACATGGCCTTTTAATTGAAATTGGGTTGCTGAAGTTTATAATGTACTCACTGAGTGACTACTGCATGTCTGGGCCAGGACTGAATGCCAGCAATACAATGCCTACCCTTAAGTAACATATGGTATACTGAGGAATAAATAGCTATATTCTAAGAAAGAAAACTGGCTAGAGATGGTATACTGAGGAATAAATAGCTATATTCTAAGAAAGAAAACTGGCTAGAGATGAGAACATGGTCCCTTTCTAGACAGAGTTTTAGATGAAATGATATGCTGGATCTTGAAAGATATTTTAGAAATAGAAAATTTAAAAACACTGGGGTAGGGGATATGACTCAGTGGTAGAGTGCTTGCTTAGTGTGCACAAAGCCCTGAGTTCAATACCCAGCATTGCAAAAACAAAGAAAACAAAAAAAAAAAAAAAATGGGGAACTTATGTAGATGAAGCAGAAAAAACATAACTACAGAGGCCTGAAATGCTATGGGGACAGTGCAATCTGATAACCTCAATAACACCAAATAATAAGTGTTGGAGCAACAAATTTCCAATGGATAAGCTGGAGAGATGAAGAATGTACAGGCTTAATGAGGATTTTACATGCCTTCTATGGCATTTAGACACAATTTTACTGGTTAGTGGTTACCATTATTGAAAAAAAGTTCTCAAACTTTATGTTTAAAGCATGATACAACTATAAAATTAAAATGTTTTCAAATTAAAAATGAATCAATGTATAAAACAAAGAAAATTCAGATTTGCCATATTCAGTATGACAGTTAATATTGTCCTGAAACTCTACTTCTACTTGTAGAGGTGATGTTTCCTTTATTTTCATGTGTGTGTACTATATAGGAAGTTTTGGTATGACTAGGTTCTTCTAATTTTGCTTATTTTGTTTCAGGCATTAGCAGATTATTTAAATATAAAAGCTGCGCACATTCTTTTTGTGTTAATACAAAATGCATAATTTTATACTAATGCAAACAAAATACAAAACAAAGATGAACAGAAGCACCATTAATCAATAAGCAACATTATCCAGGTCTCATTATTTTCTTATATTTTAATATTATGAAAATAAAAATGCAGAATTAAAATTATTAACTTACATCAAAGACATACATCCTTTACATGAAAATTGCAGTAAATGTTTCACTAATGTTTAACTTCTTACATTATTTTTTTTTGTCATTCTCTCCATCAATTCTCTACCTAACAATTATCTGTGTGAAGTGATTTTTATTCCCAGACTTTTCCTCTATCTTTAAACATAAAAGAAGATAAATTTGATTTCATGGCTGCATATAGAAAATGATTTTACAATTAAATAATTTAAGATGGCAAGTGATAATGTTTCCCTATGAAAATATTCTTCTACACATAACCCACATTTGAGAAGAAACTACTGATTGGTTTAATCAGAGACAGACTGAGATAACGGAAAAGTCTGGGAATTAAAACCACTTCACACAGATAATTGTTAGGTGGAGAACTGATGAAGAGAATGACAAAAAAAATTTAAGTAGTTAAACATTAGTGAGACATTTACTGCAATGTTTCATGTAAAGGATGACAATGATATAAAATAATTAGAAATATTAGAAAAATGAAATCCAATTGATTTAGCAAATGAGTTACTCTAGTTGAGAATTCCAATAAATTATTCTCTATGTTAAGATTTCGGCTAAAGCTCTGTCCAAATTTCTGCTCACAATCTGTGGATAGATACTAACTCTGTATCCTGTAGATAACCCAAGGGAATCATAGTTTGAGTGGTCTATACATAAAATCCAGAATAGCCAAAACATATATAAGTGAGGTGCTCTAAAAGGGAGCAGAATCCTGAAAGGATTTACTGTATGATCCTAAAGAAAAAACTTTATGGACCAACAAATGACCCATTCAGCTAATATAAGGCTTTCTATGTAATTTCAAGGAGAAAATAGGAAACAGTATCCTATTTTGCAAATGTGCCAGATATTATTCTTAAATACCTCAGAGCGATCATGCACATGAAGGGATTAAATTTATATTAGGACTTCCTGTTTTGTACACAACTGATACTTTGGTACAAATAATTCTTTGGGGATGAAGGGTTTAATACTATGCATTTTATGATGTACTGGCATCCCTCTTCTACCCACAAAATACCAGTAGTACCAACTTCCAGTTTTTTAAAATATTTTTTTAGTTATCAATTGACCTTTGTTTTATTTATTTATATGTGGTACTGAGAATCAAACCCAGTGCCTCACACATGCTAGGCAAGCACTCTACAATGAGCTACAACCCCAGCCTCCAGTTTTGATACCACAAATATCTTCTTACATTGCCAGTCACCCAGGATGTGAAATAACTTTCAGTTGGGAATCACTGTTGTATACAGAGTAATATTTGTCCTATTTCTTTCCCCACAATTTATAACATCTTTCTACTCAATACAGAAGATAACCTATGTTCTAAGGAATTATATTCTGTAATTGCCTTCCATGGGATACAAAAAGGTTGCCCATCAACAATTTTCCCTGAACTAAGCCCAATAATGAAAAGTGTTTTACAGTTCAACAACTTAGATGAATCACTTAAATCTATCTGGGCCATAACTTAGATGAATCACTTAAATCTATCTTCTCCATAAAATAAAAATCTTGAACTAATTTAGTTTTCCCCAAACCTGCTTAATCCTAAGCATCATTTGGAATCTTTATTATAAAATGTAGATTTCTAAGTTTCATGGTAAGTGTATTGTAAAAGACTATGCTGAGGAGTAGCCTAAGAATCTGTATCTCTGAAATAAGTTCTCATGAGAGTGTTATCATCAGACATGTTTATGGAACACTGAATCAGATAGAGTTAGATAGTACCTTAGAGACTAACACCCTAGGCCTTTCCAAAGTGAAAACATTTTAGGAAAACCATTTATTCTTTTAGGCCACTGAAAAAGTACAGTAATAATTGAATTCACTATCATGGTAATTTAGAAAGCAGTACCTGAGTGACCTGAAAGAGTTATAGGGACCCCATGGGAATAAGTTAGTCAACAGAAACATTTGGCAGCATTTAAAAACATTAAAAGCACTAGTAATACTGGTACTTTGCCATATAATGAATGATACAATTTCAAAGCTAAGGCTCCTAGACAACATTACTCAACCGAAGCACCTTCATTTCTACATGCTTTTATTTCCACTCTTCTTTTTAGAGCCTTAGAATATCAATGCAAAATAAGAAACAATAAAAAGGCAATCTTCTTAAAATGAAAATGCACATAACCTGCAGTGTCTTCAGTTCATTTATGTATTTGTCAGAAAACTGTGATGCTCAAGGGAGGATTAAGTATACACAGTATGAGTGTCTTCCATCAGGCTACTTAAGTTCTTGGTCCTTTTATAACAGGAAATGTGGGAACCCTGCAGGAAGCAATGCCGCTGGTAGAAAAGCTGAACAATGGTTCCATTTTATATGTAACAGCATCATCTACTGAGTCAATGAATTGATGTATAGTATAGCTTTTTGCTTAAGGCTATACTTTCTGTCACTTTATTAAGTCTAGTAAGTTATGTAAATCAATGCTACCTGAACAAACAGAAAGGCAGAATGCAGCAATGAATTGATATGCCAGAAGGCAGAAAGAACAGAGTAGACAAAGATCTTTATAAATTAACATCCTCCAAGTCCAAATGTTGTCTGAAGGGTTAAGGGCTATAAGATCTACATTCTTCTCATATTATTCCCATAATCAAAATCTAAACCAACATTTTATATCCTATATGGGATGCTGAAAAGTATTCAATAATGTCTGCCCTGGGAATAAGGAAAGCATTAATTGAGGCATTTATTTTGTGTACTTGATCATGTTAATATGGTTCACATACGTAACTACCAACAAACAATATTTTATTTGTTCTAATTAGTTATACATGACAGTAAAGAGCATTTTGATATATCATACATAAATGGAGTATAGCTTCTTATTCTTCTGGTTGAACATGGTACAGTGCAGAGCTACACCACTCATGCAATCATATAAGCACATAGGGTAATAAAACCCAATTCATTCTACTATCCTTTCTACCTTTGTACTCCCTCTCCTTCATTCACCCACCTCTGTCTAATCCAAAGTACCTCTATTATTCCCTAGCCCCTCCCCTTATTGTGAATTAGCATCTGCATATCAGAGAAATTATTCGGCCTTGGTTCTTTGGGGATTGGCTTATTTTGTTTAGCATGATATTCACCAGCTCCATTCATTTACCAGAAAATGCCATAATTTCATGTTTCTTTAAGGCTGAGTAATATTCCATTGTGTATATATACCATATTTTCTTTGCCCATTCATCTGTTGAAGCACCTAGGTTGGTTCCATAGGTTAGCTATAACACACAATGTTTTTAATCAGTTTTCCAACTATATTAATTCTTTTCTTTCTAATATCTGTGTAAAAGATACAACAGTAAAAAAAAAAAAAAAAAAAAGAGCTTGAGGGCTTTTCTTCATGTTGCACTGCAAGTAAGTTGCATGACCATGCAATAATTCTTATTTTGCTTGATAATAAACTTCAAGAAGTGTCGACACATTTCCTTCAATGTATGTACATGTTATGTTTACTTAAAATACTTTTAAAACATTGGAAGTAGCTAATTCTATTATTCTGTTATTTCAGGAAATGTTCTATATTATAAAATAGACAGCCGTAGTTACTCTCGAGAGGTTTTATGTTTTAACTACATTCTATGGCTCAATGATTGTTGTATAGTCAAGCCTGAATACAATAGTCTATTTCAGTAGCTCTGGAAAGTTAAAACACTTGGATAAATGCATACCATTTATTTCTTCTAATCTAGAAAAAGAAAGAGATCATAGTCATAATAAAATTCCAGAAACGTTGAAAGACTTCATCCATAAACTGATATAGGGTTACTAAAAGACATTAAGAATATAGATTGGTATGTTAAATCTGCAACTAAGAACTTACTTTGATACAATTGCAGAGAAGGATTTGCAGTGGAATATAACTGGACAATGAGAGCTGGCTATGGGGCTATTATAATAGTTCCAATAAGAAAAAATGAGGGCACAAATGCATATAGTTTACCAGTGAAGGTCTCAAAATGTGCTAGTCCTTTGTTATAATCATATTTCTGCATCTAATCCTTAGCTTTGCAGAGCAAAACCCTGTTACTTCTGCATAGGCATCAAGTGATGGCAAACCTATGGAGATCCATTTTATCTCAATGGAACTCTCAGAATTTAATGTATGAACTGAAATGCAGGAATTTATTTCCTTAACTTTAAAAGCATATTCCATTTCAGTGACTGAAATGAATAATCTATTTCTTAGTTTTACTAAACTGACACTGATTCCAATTTTAAAATGACCTTCTACCAGTACTTCCCAAAATCACATGCCTATTTCACTAGTTCTGTTTGCCATTAATGGAAACTACTTGAAAAAGAGCTCCAATGGCATATAAGTTTAGGAAATCTTTAAGCATTTTTCAAGCTCTAGGGTCCTTGTGTACACAGTGATTGTCTGAGAGTGTTATATGGTATTTCCAAACTTAGCTAGGCATGTCACTCTTGTATTCCCTGGAGTGTATCTCCATAATGTATTAGGATTTTCCAAAACACATTAGGAGAACACCAAAGGAAGACTCTGTGCTCCCAAGGATGTTACATATTTGTACCCATTTCCAGTGGCTAAGTAGTTCCAGGAGACATTTCACAAAACAAATTGTTTCTTCATGGGGACTTTTAACATATGACTCAAGTAGCACAAGATATATGGTAAGCCCAGGGTATCTTAACAACACTCAATAGAAGCATTTAACTCTGCTAATTTCAGCAGTTTTAATATTTGTGCAGATGTTTCTCTTGTCTACACATCAATCTGTATTCATGAAATGCTCTGTGAATATAAAGGATGCATGTTTCTGCAGAAACCATTAGAGTTCCTTCATTGCATAATTTGGAAATTTCATTTAAATGTTGAAAATGTACAAGTATAGCACTAAAATACTTAGGTGAAAATAAACCTTAAAAAGTTTAACTTTTAGGTAGTAAAGACATTTTAATTGTAAATAACTATTATCAACTCTTTCTGTTTTGCATAAAAATCATTTCCAGTTACTAACTAGAACTTAGGCCAATAAAAGTGTAGTCTAGAAGTTAATTTCAATAAAGATCCAAATTCAGATTGTAATATTCAGCATTATAAGGTTATCCTTTTCTCTTTATATCTGAAGTATCTAGCCCCACCCCCAACTTAATCTATGTTGGCTCTCTTAAATTCTGCTCAAAATGTACCCCAAATTAGACCTTTATGACTAAGGCTTTTGTTATTGCCATCACCTGGACAACTTAGGGAGCATTTACAGAGAATTCCATTTGATGAGAAGAGCACTTCACAGTTTTAAAGTAGTAAATGTGATCATTTTGCAAGTTGTTTACCAGGCCAGTGATGTCTTTCAGTATAATTTCTCTTTTTTCCATTGTCATAAAATTTTGGAAACTTTTTCAAAACTTTTAACAAGACATTGGCATTTTACCTTTTTCTTCTTCCATTTTGGATCCATTATTTGGAAGTGGGAAAATCTTTAGCCTGAGGGGCTGGGGCTGCCTCTGGAGACTGACTTTTTTCCCTGTAGAAGCTGCAGTAGAAACAGTAAGACAGGATGCACTTTGCCAAACCTTGGGGCAGGGTGCTTGCTTTAGTGAACTGGTATTTCATTTTACTTTTGCTTTTAAATTCCTGAGGGAAGGGTGATAAAAAAGATCATCCTTCTGTAGGTGATCTTCTAGAAGGGTAATCTTCTTTTTTTAAATATTAAAATTTCCACTAGAATTCCATTTTTAGAGGGTTACTAAGTTTTAGTTTCTCTTTCATTAATCCAATGGTATTCAAAATTCCATAGGCTAAAGAGACATTTTAAAACTAAGTCAGCAGAATGTCCATTTAAACATTTGTTAATTGGAAAAATAAAATTTCTATGCACATAGTTAATTATATACAAAGTTAATAAAGCTTAAAACCACTGTTGATAATAGAAAAATGGGCTTCCTTATATAGGTAATAATTTTACTATATTTCATCAAATCCAAATCACTGGATTTGAGGAACTTTAGATCACTTTAAATTGACTGTTAATTAATGTTTGGGTGCTGGCCATTAATGATTAGATGTGATAAATATATGTTGAGGAACAAAGTAGAAAGAAATAGGAGATGGTAAATACACAGATCCCACTACTCTTTTCATGGTTAGCATGTTAATTAAGGAAAAAGTGTTGAAAAAATATAAATACAAATTATATACATATAATTACAAAAGGAGCACAACGATCTGAGTATAGAACAGATGAGTTGCTTGAATCTTTTGCCCTACTCTAGAATGATGGCACTGAGAATGGCAGATGAAGGGTTTCCTAAGATAGAAAGGAAGTTGCAGAAGTAGATGGAAGGGATACTGAATGACCACTCCCCACCTCCAAATGAGGCCACCTATACAACTATAGATACTTTTGAATGTGGAAGAGAAAATAAAAATGTTTATGCATTGAGTGACAAGGGTCAGGGGTTTAGATACTCTGTAGTTTCTTTCATCTTTATCTCTTTTTTTTCTATATCTAAAGTTACAAATAAATGTGTTACATTGCCCCAGAGGAATCAATGCTAGGGCCAATTAGGACTATGCAAGGATAGACACAGGCACATCCTTTTTTCTGCAACTTGTTTCCAGAATTGAAAGTTTCAAGATTTTTTTACTACATGAACAGATTCTCTAGAAAATATTCAAGAGTACAGTAGGTATTTTATTGTTTTCACATGATTCAATTAATCTGCTATTACTTGACTACACACTGCTAAACACTGGAGTTACAAAAAAAATTAGTAAGAATAGTTCATTCTTTCCAGGAATGCTCAATTAGCAGAATAGACAGGTAATCATAAAGTTTCAATTAGGATATTATGCCACCAAAACTAAGAGACATATTTCTTATCAAAGAGCTCATGAAATACATTCTGGAGTAACTGATGCATACACTAAGTCCACAAACAGGATCAGCCCAATGAAAATAAAAATGGGGGTGCAAAGATTTATTAAAGGCTTTTTTCTACCTCAAGGGTAAAATTTAGTTTTCAAAAACTTCTTTAGAAATGACCCTCAAGGCCAATCATATATAAATCAGGAGACTTTCCTTTAATGTCAAATTCATAACAGCAACATTTGTAACAGTGGTACATAAGCATTATATTAGAATAAAGCTCTTTCTGGCTTTTGCCAATGCTATAATATGATTTCATCTTGATTTAACATCATATAGTAATCACCATAAAATTTGTTTTTAATGTTAGTATAAACTCATAGGACATAGTCTTCAGAGACTTCTTGAAAACAAATATAATTCATAAAACTGGATCAAAATAAAGTGATCAGAGTTAAGATAGTTAGAATTCAATTGTATTTAGAAATAACAATATCCAAGGTGGAGCCATTTCCTGCATATACACCAGAATTCATGAAGCTGCAGCATTATCTGTAACTTGATCAGTCACATTAAAAAAACAGAAAAAAATATATTTAAAAATCTTGGAAGCAATTATGGTAAAAATCAATAGTGGTCATACTCCATAAAACATACTTTATACAGGAGAAGAATTAAGTTAAAGAGTATGAAGTTATGACCTTGAAGTTATTATCACACATTATCTTAGGAGCATACAAACAGTAACTGCTAAAATTTTGCAAAGTCTGAAAATATTGAAAATGCATACACTCACCAGCTAAATAATGCTGGGAATTCCCTACATAAGGCATTCATTTATTTGACTGCAGTAAACAGTCTCAGAACAAAAAATTATGTAAGTCAAAACAATAATTTATATTTCCTAAATACTATACACAATGTGAGGATATTACATATCAGTGAATGGCAAGATGGAAGGACACTGCCACATGGAAAAAAGGGATCCATATTCAGAAATCTATTCAAGGAACACTGTCCATTTCTGAACTTCCATTGCTCTTCTTTTGCACATCCCAGTTTCTATTCTATCATTCTATATTTATCAGTGGTAGATGTGTCAATGACCTCTCTATTCCCACAAATGAAAAATTTAGATCGTTTTTCTTCACTATTCACTGCAGTAATAACAATGATACTTCCCTTCTCTAGAAATCCACTTTAAAATAGCTTTTATAATTTTCTGAGTTTTTCTGTCTCTGTGGTAATTTCTCCTTTGTAAATTCATCTTCCTCCAACAGATTCTTAAATGTAGAAGTTCTTCATGGTTCATCAAAAAAGTCTCCCTCCATTTTCACTTCTTAATCTCCATCTCTCTAGGTATTACCAACCAAACCAATAAACTTATTTATGAGGGTGATAGATAAAATCAAATTATATCTCCACAAATAAACACTTTTGAGTTTCAGAGCATTACATGAAACTGCCTTTCTAATATTTCTGCTAACACAGTTCAAGTGCATGGAAAAAATCACCGGTCTTAAGCCTACAGTCATATTCTTTTACCCTCAAACTTGGACCTTACTAATGTTTCCTATCCCAAACACAACCTCCGTCCATCTAGTTGAGCAAGTTAAATTCATAAATAATTCTTGACACCTTTGAATCCCTCACAGGATTTAATGTACCATTGGTTCTTCACATTTCACATGTTAAGAAAAACTCAAATCTGCTAACTCATCTTTTATCTAAATTGTATCTATGAGATCCAAAATTCTCTTTATGTACTTTCCTTAAATGGTCTTTTAGAAACACCTCTGCCATCTTATCCTCAATCTATTCTCCCAATTGCTAATAAAGTGATATTCTAAAAGCAGAAATATGACTATGCCACATTGACACAGAAAATTCAGTTACACTACCTCTGTGGATCATTTATTTTTGAAAATACTTCAATATAGATAGTGTAACACACGATAATAAATTAAGTTCAGTCTACAGCATAAGGGTTTTCAGTTGGTATTTGATGTACACTAATCAGAAATCTACATTTTAGGAATGATTATATATTCACCTGTCATAAAAGTGGAGAAATTATATACCAGAGGGTTTGTTATATTATTTAGTTCACTAAAAAGGTCATATCAGTCCTAATGCTCTTGCATGAATAGTAACAAAATCAAGTTTGTACAGCAGCCTGACACACTGGGAATAGTACTTTCAATCTATAGTTCCATTGGTCTTGAGTTCCTGTATTGAATGGAGAACTGTGTTATCTAATTCAACTATCTTATCTTTGATATGACTCAGTCTACTTATGTAGCTATAACAAAATACACTTATTGTGTGACTTAAACAGTAGAGATTTATTTTCTCATAGTTCTAGGGGAAGGAAAGCCCAAGATCAAGGTTCAGCAACATTTTGGTTTATATTAAGGGCTTCCTTACTGGCATGCAAATGGTCACCTTCTCTTTGTGTCCTCATATAGTACAGAGAGAGAGAGAGAGGGTAGGGGGGAAGGAGAGAGAGAGGGAGGAGGGGGGAGAGAGAGAGGGAGAGAGAGAGAGAAAGAGAGAGAGATAAGGTTTTGATATCTATTCTTCTTATAAGGAGATCATCTCTATGGAATTAGGGTTCACCCCCAATGACCTCATTTAACCTTTAACATCCATTCACATGCTCTTATCTCAAAATAAAGATACAATGGGTATTGAGTTTTGACATTTGGATTGGCGGGGGGTTGTGTGAGGCATACAAACACTCAGTATGTAATAATGATATATAAAACTTTCATGGCTTTTGGCCACTTATTCAGCAACATTTTATAAAAATTCCCAAACCACTTTCTGCAGTCTTATTACATGTGGTTTTCTTTCCCTTTCTTTCTAGTCCTTCTCATCACTGAGTTTTTGGGTTTTTTTCTTCTCACTCCATACAGTCATGCATCCAAATAATCCCTGTGTTACCAAATCAAACTATTCTCAGAAATATATTTATATTCTCTCAGTTACTGTCTCTACTCAAAAATGACAAACTAGGCCTATGGCATACATCACTTGGAATTTTGCTGAAACATATATAAACTTAATGTTGGGGGTGGAGTATATGCCATTTCATTTAGTCAACATCAGTATATCTACTTTCTGAATTATTTCTTATATTAACATTTTATTCTCCTTTAACTTCTAGCAGAAACTGTGGATATTAACTATTATCTTCATTTTATAGCAGACAAAACAGAAAATTCTTATGCTCTTCTGTTATTTGTGACCTTAGGTATTTATTGAAATAGTAGTGATAAAATAGACATGCTCTCTGCCTTTGTGGAGTTTGAACAATATGGAAATAAGCCATTTAATTACCACAATCCTATATAATTACAAAATGTGAAAAATGTTATAAAATACCAAATGCTAAACAATGGGAATAATTAGACTTTATATTGAGTAAGCAGGAAAGATTTACCTGAGGAAAGTAAATTTAAAGTGAGACCAGATAATGATCAGAAATATCCCTGGAAAAAAAAAGGAAAAAAAATTATAAGCAAAAGTTCAACATACAAAGGCCCTGAGATAGAAACTTAAAAATGCCCAGTGGACTGAAGAGATGAATTAGAAGAAAGGTAACACCAGGTAGGTAGGAAAGGTCCATAGAATCCACTTGCAACCTTGCAGACCCCTCCAAGGGAATTGAGATTTTATTTGTAAACACAGAACATTATTACAACCTATTATTGTATAAGTAGTCTATAAAAAACTGTGACAATATTGTTAAATCAGAATATATTAACCATTGTTCTATAGCAATAAAGACAATCTCTTTTAGATATGTTGTTTCCTAATATTCTCAACTGAGAGATATAAGTAAGGAATGACATGACCCTTAGCATTAAACCATAAAGAATTACTAAGAAACCTAGAAAAAAATAAATGGAATTTCCAAAAATATAAATAACTGATATAAAAATTTAGCCAATGTATTTAATGGCAGTTTAGGCCCAGATGAAGAGAGAAATAGTAAACAAGAAGATTAATCCAAGGAAATTATTCGTAATTGAGCAAATACCTAGAAGGGAACTCAGAACTGCACAAGTGAGTGTACATGGAGTCAAGTTATGGTACACTAGTTAGTGTACATGAAGTGAAGTTATAATAAAAATATTACTTCCAACTAGGCCTGCTCAGAATTTCCTTCTCATTTTGACTCTTGAAAACCACTGTGTCTTTTGACTGCTTAGTCACCTGATCTGACTGTAAATCAAATATATGAAAACTTCTTGGAAGACAGATGAGCTATTTACATAGTGAACTAAATGTTTTCTCTTTAGCAGGACCTCAGTTCTCCCTCAATCAGAGCATTTTTAAGTGAGTTTAAAAAATTTTAAAAAGCTTTAAAAAGAATGCTATGGTAAAAGAAGACAGAACTCCATGAAAAAATAATCCCTATTCTATCTATACAATCTGCTTGTCATCAAAACCAGTAGCAGGGGGCCACCTAAATTACAGCATCTACAGTGTAATATAGTTTCCTGCTGTTTTCACGCAGCCAAGGTATCCATTAAAGAGCTGGCATAGCTTCTAGAGGCACATTAGAAATGGCCTTTACTAAGTACACAATCTCCTCTTCCTTATTCGTATGGATTATATTGCTTTAATTGGTCAATCATTCCTACTGCATTCCCCTGATCCCAGGGCAAGTGAGAGAGCTTAACTGCTTCTGCATATGTTATGGCAACAGTCTCTCTTGATGAGGAAGTATAACATAGAATTAGGGCTGAAATGTATTTTTCACAGGTTATTACTTCCTTTTACTATTTTATGTATGAAATGTGAATGTTTGGTCTCAATATCTCAAGCTGCTTGAAACTCAAAGGTTCACTGCTTTGCTCTAGGGAAATATAGATCTCTGCTGACCAACATGATGAATTGCTTTTTGTTATGCCCTTCTCAGACCTTTGGAAGTACTGCAGATTAAAAATCAAAAGAGCCCAGGAGAAATCAGAAATTCTAACTATAGGTCAGAAGTTGTTGAGTTCAGTGAATTATAACAGATCTAAAAATCCCACTGTTCATTAGGACACCTTACAGACTCTTTCATCACAACTGCCATCTATTCACCTATTGTTATTGTTTCTTCTTCTTCTTCTATTAAGCAACTAGTGAGAGTGCAAATAACTATATGAATACTATGATCCTGTTTGCAAGATCCAGAAAATTCTAGTCTCAAGCCTGAAACTTTTTTAACTATATGTAACCTTGGGCAGGTTGCAAACATTCCTCATATATAAATAAAAATAATACACCTATTGTAGTCAAAAAGAAATGGTTTCTACAAGGCTTCATGGGAGTAGGAATAAGACAAGAGAATATAATGTCTAGCAAAGAGAAAGTAAAGGAGTTTCAGCTCTTTCATCAAATAAACCACACACTATTGATACTGCTTCCCCTCCTCTTTTGTTTTCTTACTTAATCATAAACAATGTTTTTATGAGGGATTCTTACTCACTTTGATTCTTTTGACAGAATTCCTTAGACATAAAATTTCTCAAATGTTTGCTGAAATAATGAATAATTGAGTTAAGTCATGATAGGTGAACAGCCATAGGGTGACAGTAGACAAACAAAGGAAAGTAAAAGACAAGTTTTTCATTACGGTTTTCATATATCATAACAGTCAAAGGTAAACATATATAGAAATGTAAGAATATGGTATATACATATATATCATAATTCAGCCAAATTATCCCTTATTTCATTTGCACATATTTGCTTATATAACTGTAACTTCTGGCCCATCCCTATCCAATGGATTTCATACTTTACAAATTTAAGAAAGAAGAGATCTATCACAAAGCAAGAATATGTTCTTTATGTATATGATCTTTATGTATAAGTTCCTTATGACTTCTCAAGTGGAAAGGCAGAGTTTAAATCACTGGACTAAAGATACAACCAACAGAGAATTCAAATACATTTGCATTTTAAGTTTCATCCACGTGTGTGCATGCTAATCTAATGTGCATGCACACATATACACTCAAGCAGATGATTACTGACTTGAGCAACAAATCAATTAATTATCCAGCCTTTTATTTGAGCTAATATTTGAATCTGTTCATGTAGGCTAAATATAATTTATCTACAGGAGGAAGGTAACTCAAACTCTTGAATGATATTAGAGCAGTCAAAAAGGAATCTGGAGTTCCAAATATGGCCAAGGATGATACACTCAGGTCAGAATTGCTAAGAGTACTCAACCAACTATATTGCTGATTTTACATGACCTAAAAGATTACTTTACAAAACTCTTTTCCTTCAAGGACTGTTACTATGCCAGAATTCTTCAGTATATTTTCTTACTATTCAGGACCTTTGTGCTTATTAAGGCTTTGGATATTACTTAATTTCCTCTTGTGAAAATGCTAAGATTTTAAAAGAAAATATTGCCACATTTAAATACATATATTGATTGTCAGATAAAACCTTATTTTAAAAAGCTGACATGCAAAAATATTGAAAACAACAAAATACATTTCTCATTTGATGAATGCCAAGGAGAAATGATATCAGCAAGATGGTGAAATAGGTATTACCAGCACATGTCTCTTTACAGAAACATCAGTTTGACAAACTATCTACAACATTCGTAAGAACTAATAATATATCCAAAGAGAGATTAGAGCAGCTGAATGGAGCACAGAAAGAAGAAAAGATGCATTGAAGAAGAAAGGAAGGACAGTTTCATGCAACTTGGGTCACTCCTCCCTTAAGCCTTCACAGTATACACTGAGATACCCACTGTAGTGGGGCAAGAGAAGTGTGAACACCCAATTTCACTGCAGACTCCAGCAACAGACGTGACCCAGTGAATCCTGTCACACCAAACCAGCAACTACAGTCCTAAACATCAAGCCAGATCCTGTGGTCCCAGGCTCCAGGCCTGGCTCACATATAGGCTTGCCCAAGTGGCCCTAAGCACTAAGCCAACACCTATCCAGGCTTCATTCATCTCCAGAGGCCCAAACTCTAAACTCATTCTTGTGGCCCTAGGCTCCAGGTTAGTACTACAATTTGTATCTAGGATATCCACCATGGGCCCAAACTTTTGAGGGACATCTGAGCAACAAGCAGGCACCGAAAGCCCCAGAATCCAGGCCTCCCTCCAAGGATTCAGATGTCCTACGGATATAAACTCTAAGCCTGCCCCTACTCTCCAGGCTGTCTACTGTGGGCTCAAACTTTAGGCCTATCCCAGCACCAGAGTGGTCCAATGGCTTTACGCTTTTCCTAAAGTAACGGATATCTAAGAAATGTCTAATGAAAAAATCAGGACAACAGTGTTAAAGAAGCTTAGTGAACAATAAGAAAATACAGATAGACTAATGAAGAAAACAATATATGAATAAAATGAGATATTCAACAAAGAGAAACTATAGAAAAGAAACAAAGAAACATTCTGGTCTGAAGAAAACAATAAGTATACCAAAAAAATTCAATAAACAGCTTCAATATCAGACTTCATTACATAGAAGTAAAAAAATGGTGAGCTCAGAAAGATCATTTAGGATTCCTTAGGGGAAAGAAAATTGTTGTTTGGATATGAAATGTCTCCCAAAAGCTCATGTGTGAAACAATGCAGGAATGTTCAGAGGTAAAAATATTGGATTATGAGTTATAACTTAATCAATTAATTAATACATCTGATGATTTAATAATTTGAAAAGACTACTCTCCTAGGAGGTAACTAGATCACTGGGGGACTCCCCTTGGGAAATTATATTTTGTCCTTGGTTCCTTCTCTCTATGCTTTTTGTTTGTCATAAGCTGAGCAGCTTTTCTTCCATCATGCAATGATGTTCTGCCTTATCTCATGCCCAGAGCAATGGAGTCAGCCAACCATGTACTGAGACTGTAAGCCCCAAATAAACTTTTCCTACTCCAAAATTGTTCTTGTCAGGTATTTTAGTCACAAAGATGAAAAACTGACTTAGAAATAACAACTACCACCACCACCCAAAAAAGAGTGAAAAAGAGTGAAGAAAGTCTATGGGACTTATGAGATACTATCAAGTAAACCAACATGTATATCACCAGTATGCTGAAGGAGCAGAGAAAGAGAAAGTGATATAAAGCTCAATTAATATCTAAAATAGTGCTGGTACACAATGGAGTATTACGCAGCAATAAAAAAATGACAAAATCATGAAATTTGCAGGGAAATGGATGGCATTAGAGCAGATTATGCTAAGCGAAGCTAGCCAATCCTTAAAAAACAAATGCCAAATGTCTTCTTTGATATAAAGAGAGCAACTAAGAACAGAACAGGAAGGAAGAGCATGAGGAAAAGATTAACATTAAACAGAGATGAGTGGGGGGAGAGAAAGGGAGAGAGAAGGGAAATCATATGGAAATGGTAGGAGAACATCAATGTTACACAAAATTACATATAAGAGGTTGTGAGGGAAAAGGGGGGGAAACAAGGGAGAGAACTGAACAACAGCAGATGAGGTAGAGAGGGAAGATGGGAGGGGAGGGGAGGGGAGGGGGGATAGTAGGGGATAGGAAAGGTAGCAGAATACAACAGTCACTAATATGCCATTATGTAAAAATGTGAGTGTGTAACCGATGTGATTCTGCAATTTGTATTTGGGGTAAAAATGGGAGTTCATAACCCACTTGAGTCAAATGTATGAAAGATGATATATCATGAGCTTCTTTTAGAAAATCAACTTTTAGTTTCATTGATCTTTTCTATTGCTTTTCTAGTCTTCATTTATTTCTGCTCTAGAATTAGAGAGTATAATGATAGTTTCCTGATGCTAGGGTGTGATAGATATGGAGATATGCTAGTTAAAAGATAAAACATTTCAGTTATGTGGCCTATATTACAGAAATCAAATATATGACATAGGCACTAGAATAAATAATAATTTATTACTATACACTTGAAATGTGCTGAGAGTAGAATTTAAATTTAATCATAGCATATGCAAAAGAAAGTTAAATATATGTGGTTATCTATACATTAATTAAAATGATAGTAGTAATTATTTCACAACACACAAATATGTTGTATGCCTTAAATTCATACATATTAACTTCAGTATAGCAGGGGCTGGAGAGAAAATTTGATAAAGGTAAAAAACAAAAAAGAAAGAAATGCCAAGGAATGTTCTGTAGGCTTCCTCAGCAGCAAGATCACAATAGAATACCATGTCCTCATTTTCACACAAATACTTTTCAATTCATATGGAATGATTTGTTTCAGATGATCAAATCATACTATCCAAGTTGAGTCTTAAACAACAAGATAATTTACTGCTAGTGCCTACTGATTAAGGGTACCTATGCCTATAAGTAGATTCTGGGAAATCCAATTGCCTATGGATTTTGTATGGTGACATGTAAATAAGATTTATATCTATTTATTTATTTACTTACTTACTTACTTTTAAGTATGGACTTTAAAGCACAGACTTCAATGTCCATGGAACTAGAAAAAATGGAAAATGTGGCAAATTGAAGGTTTTCTCATAAATAGAAAATTTTTATATTTTGATAAAATTATATATTCTCTGCCTTATTGAAATACATGCAATATGAAGTATATTTTTAACTGGTTTGATTTTCCATTCTAGATAATGACATGGGAACAGAGAAATATTCCTCTACTGTTGCAAGAAAAATTCATAATGTAAACATGATAAAATAAAACATGAGTGCTTGTTAGCTCTCCATGTGGGTATTGTGTAAGCTTCTATGTGGGTAGAAATGGGTATGTTGAAAACCATGATGAACTAGGGAAATCTTGTTCTTTCAAAAAAATACCAAATGCCCTGACTTTTGCCATACTAGAATTTAAGCTGGATGTTCACATCTAATTTTTTAAGAGAAACGAATGTCAAATATCTTGACTTTTAATAATAGACTTAATTTCCAAAAATTCAGTGTAAGGCAGAAAGATCTGGGGGCTACAGTTAGTTTGTGAATTCATACTTTGGGGCTTTTATCTATAAATATATTTTATCCAGATAATGACTAAACTTAATTTTATGAAATTAAGTAAGAAAACCATGATTACAGTAATTGGAAATGTGCCCCTTAATTCTGTTGTTGTGCTGTTCTCTAACATGTACCTGCATTTTTGCTCTCAACTCTGATTTTCTGGAATTTATGAACATTCCATTAACAGTCTCCTTCTAGACAGATATAATAGATTTAGTTTATGCTTTCAAGAGATTGACCCCTTTGTACATTATCAATAGTTCAAATTACCATTATTGCATTCTTCTAAGATGCCTCCATTTTTTGCAAGTGAATTCTCCTAGAAAATGCTGTTCTCCTTACTTGCACTGGTATACAACACATTTATAACCCACTGACTTAGGTCTGGTTCTACTAACAATGGCTACTTTCAATCTGTGGTGGATTTTAAATTTATCAGAACTTGCCTTAAACTTCAGAGAAATTATACTAGTTCTCTGACTGACTATATTCTGTTCCATGGTCTAATTTTATTATTTTTCAAGTATATCAACAACTTTCTAGGTCTTCTGTGGATAGTCTATCATACTGGCATCAAAGTGGGGATCTTGACATTAAAGAAAACATGATGTGTATGTATCACTGGAGGATTATTTTCTGTTCACCTAATTCCATGTATGGAGTGTCATTAGTTGATATTGATGGCTATGTAGGGTTTTTTCATTATTTCTCTTTTCTCTTTCTCTGATATATACCTTACATCACTTTCATATATCTCTATGCTTTTTCACTTATCTCTCCTCTCTCAAATCTTAAGTAGTTTAAGATGGTAGTTGATCATTAGCAATCTTAAGAATAAATGGATAATTTTTTTAGCAGTAATCTTGATTCCAAAAAAACCAACAATTTGAATGTTTTATAGATATGACTAAAGCAATTTATATTTTCACTATTCAACTTAGAGTAAATTATTCACCTAGAATGTAAGAGCTCTTTTTTCTAATATGTTATGAGAAAAAAGACTATACTTACTTTAAAAAAGAAACAAGATATACTACTTAATTTTCAAATAGTTCATTGATGTTTCTATATCTGTGAAACAAAATTAGTTTCCTATGAATTTTAGTATTCATATTTGTAACCTCAACTGCATAATTACCTCAATTTTAGGCATTGTGTGTGGTATTGCTTGATACTTAATCATAAATAACAAGTGTACAAAATTTGTTAGCCAAATTATTGAGTATTAAGAGATTATTATTATTAAGTATTAAAGGAATGACTACCAAAAAACAAGTCATATTTTTTAGAGAAGAGGATGAATATGATGTCCAATATGTTAAGAAAATCATATAAGAGTATATTTTATAAACAAGATTATCGTATCTTCTTCAGCCAAATTTTCACATTATAGTCATATATTGTGAAAAGACTCCAATCTATCTGTTCTATGGTGTTTTAACAAAATTGAGAAAAGTCATTCTACTTTAGGATGACTTTTAAGTCTCTCTTTATGGAAAGCATGATACTCAGTTTTTAGAATTTACATTTCCCTGAAATATACTGGACATTATCATGCACAACTTTTATTAGCCTCATCTTTCACAATTTGGTGATAAATATGTTGACTGTTTTTGTCTGATTGTGTCATGCCACAATGATCAGCACCTTGAATTATGTATGGATATGTAATAGAAAGATTTGAGTAATATCTTTTTCTCCATTTTCCAAGTTAAATCTGTTATAGCAGCAAGATACATAGAGAGCCAAAATCTTTGATTATTTATGATGGCTAAAAGAACAGTAGTGGGGTTCAATGGGGCTAAAGTAAGATGAATTAGGATAGAACTTTAGACATAGACTTTGGCTCAATGTGAAGTTAGAATTATAAAGTTTACAGGCATCCTATGAGAAGTAGCTTTTCTTACGAGGTAGTAAGATCTCTGTTGTCGAAGATACCTGAAGCCAAAAGGAAGATGAAAATACTAAGAAAACAGTCAACATTATTTCCGAGTCCTTGGTGAAAGGTAAGGTGCCAATATTTGGCAATTCTAGAAATAAGAGCAGAATATTTAATTAAAAATATCTATCTAAACATATTTATTTCATATTGGAAACTGTCCTGTGCCCTGGAGATAAACTAATAAACAAAATATACTTCCTGACCTCAAGGAACTTACATTCAATTGGATAAGTGGATAATTAAGACAGGTCAAAATATACATGTCCTTGGTTGT
Organism: Marmota marmota marmota; assembly: GCF_001458135.2. Taxonomy (NCBI): domain Eukaryota; kingdom Metazoa; phylum Chordata; class Mammalia; order Rodentia; family Sciuridae; genus Marmota; species Marmota marmota. The sequence continues at coordinate 36,636,568 of NW_026000108.1, forward strand.
AAAAAAAGTAGGTGGCAAGGTAGAATTAAGGTATAATTTGCCGCAGTCTGGCTGGGCAAAGTAACGGGGGCGGGGGGGGGACAAGCAACTTGCGAAGGTTGATACAGCGGGAGCCGCCTTATTGTAGGAAAGCAGGGGTATATATACATAACTGAATACACAGCTTGTTTCAATTTAGCATCATCCAGTTACAGCAATCAGTCATCAAGGAATCCTCATCATCTTGATAATTATACACAGATTAACTTAATTGACATAATCTAGACACAGCAGTCAATCATTAAGGAATCTCCATCATCTTAATGGCTCGCTGGCGTTACTTCTCAAACCACTCCTCTTGGCAAAGTGCCAGGCACCATTTTGACTTGTCTGTGGCTCTCAACAATAATTTTATAGTATAAGGTATAATTATATAGTAACATGCTTATGCCATCAAGAAAGCAAGGGATTCTTCTGACCCCAAAACCCCACATTTAAAGAAATTTACATGTTATATGTCAAACAGCAAAGTACACATGATGGCAAAAACAACTTTTTGAACTTATTTTTACCATTTACTGCTAAGGAATTTGGACTAGATCTATGAGGGCCCACTAAAGAATTTTAAGTTGGATAAAAATCTGAGGAGATTTTTTTGTTGTTGTTTTCTGGAAAGAAAATTCTATGTATGATGTGAAGAGGAACATAACCAGAAAATCAGAAGCAGGATAAGCACAGATGAAATAAACTCAATAGGAAGTTTAAAGTAGTGGTGATGGAAGTGCAGAAAAGTAGAAAAAAAAATTAAGAAAAATAGTTTTACCTGAATTTGTTAGCTGGTTATTTATAGAGAAAATAGTGGAAGAATTAATAATGTTGCTTTGACTCTGGCCTCCATTCTTCTACCATTTTATTTCAGTAACTAGAGATGTAGAACATAATAAACCCTTGGACTTCTATGTAGTAGTAGGAGCTCTGTAAAGATTATAAGCATCATTCCTTACTTAGAACCAATAAAAGGAGTATAGAATCTCTAAGCATTCTATACCAAAGATTTAGGGTTTCTCTTGAGCATCACAAACTGGCTAGTTTAAAGTTGTGCTATCAACTGTTTTCCCACTTTCAACCTTTGTGGGAAAGCATATCATTTACCATAGATAGCAGCAAGATGATGCTGGTTACCTTTATTTTTAAGTAAATATCCCAATTTCTTCTTATGATTTCCCTTCATTGGATGAATGTTAAATCTAAACAATTTAAAGATGCTGGCAAGACTGCTGCATCATCCAAACTGAACATGGAAAAAAGTCAAGTCCTATATGGAACTAAGGACACTAAACTGTCTTAAAATTTATTTTCTAGTTCCAAGAATTATATAATTTTCTAATAAATTTACTCCTCTGGGTAAATACATGAATCATTAATACTATCACCCTACAGTTAAGAGAACCTGTTCCTGTACCATCTCCTAGGTTGAAAAAAAAAAAAAAGCTTGCTTAATATCTCGATGACTGAAAATCAAGTATTTTCAGTAATTTTATGTTTACTGTGTCAAAATACATTGTAATGTTTCTCTGAAATTCATCCTAATATCATGGTCAGAACGAAATTTGAGAAAGTCTTCTGGCAAGTTAGGAAATTATAAAGAGTTCCATTAGTTTAAAATGGCATGTGTTTTAGTCAGCTCAGGCAACTATAACAAAAAATACTAAAGACAGGGCTGTTTAAATAAGAGACATTTTATTCTCACAGTTCTGAAGGCTAAGAAGTCTAAGATGAAGAGCTGAGAGATTTGGTTACAGGTGAGGGCTCTCTTCCTAATTTGCAGATGATTACCTTATTGATCATCTTACTGTGCCCTCATATGATAAAAATCAACCTCAAGGCTCCAGTGGGAATTCATCTGGCCTGAGGAAACTGAGGCAATGGTTGTGATGACCTCTAAACCATATATGGAGTCATTTTTCCTAATTTTTGAAGAACAGTGCATGTTCACATAGATGAGACTTGTACTCTTATAAAAGGGATTCTAGAGAGCTCCCCTAGTTCTTATAATAAGTAAAGACACAGTGAAAATACAGTCATCTATGAACCAAAAGGTAGGTCTTGAGTAGACTCTGAATCTTCTGACACCCTGATCTTGGATTTCCCAGACTCAAGAACCTGAGAAATAAATTTCTACTCTTTCCTAGCCATTCTATGGTATTTGTTACAGCAGAAGAAATAGACTAAGAGGATAAGTGATAAGTTACTTAATAGTAATAAGCAGAGGAATGATATACAATCACAACTTATATTTTAAAATATGACTCCTGTGTCAAAAGAGGATATAGAGGATGTAGCTGGCCATTGTGGTGCATGCCTGTAATCCCAGTGATTTAGGAGACTGAGCAGGAGCATCACAAGTTCAAGGCCAGACTCAACAGCTTAGTAAAGCCTTAAGCAACTTAGTGAGACCTAGTCTCAAAATAAAAAAAATAAAACGGGCTGAGAATGTAGCTCAGTGGTTCACTCCCTGGTATGTATGTACATTCATTCATACATACATACATAGAGGGATAAAGGTACAGGCAGGAGAGAATTGGAAATCATGTCTACTCATATTGATTGGCCAAATATGGTAAATAACATGATCAAGCAACAGAACAGGGTGGCAAAGTATATTCATTCTACAGGGTAGTACTGCTTGATGTTACAAGAGAAAGAATTTGAAAGTTTGATTCCAGTGAAACAGGAATGAATTATGGAGCAAAACCACACTATTACATATTAGTATTTATTGTATTTTAAATCCCAGGACTGTATGAGATTGTCAAATAAGTCAATGTAGAAACAGAAGAAAAATTATCAAAAATAAGGCCCTGGATCATTCTATTTTTAGTATGGTAAGCAGATGAAGGGAAAGTGATAAAAGGTAAGAAGCTATTGGTGAAATAGAAAAGCAAAAATATGATCAAGTGAAAAAGGAAATTCAAGGAAAAAAGATATTTATGTCAAATGGCAATGACAAGCTAATACAGACTGAAAAGTGATCTTTGGTTTAGACAAATGGAAGCCTTTTAACCTGGGCAAGTGTAGTAAAAGCCTGAATACGTTGGTTTTTAAAAAGAAATGGAAAAGAAATTGGAAATGGTCAGTGTAGATAAATCATAAGGCATTATGCTTTTAGTAAAGACCAGATAAAAAGACCAGTAGCTGAAGGAGTTGGAGTAGCTGAAGGGGTTGGGAAAACGTGTACTTTAAATAATGGAGAAATAATAGTGTCTTTGTCCTCTGATTTGGAATTTTCCAGTAGATAGAGGGGAAAAAAAACTAATACAGAAGAGAAAAGGGAAAACTGTTAGAATAACATCATTGATAGACATGAAGAAAGGAATCCTAGGTACAAATGGAGGCAGAGGCACTAGCCTAGAGGTACTCAGTTCATCTTTATTATAACAATTAAGGTAGTATATGAACTACTATCTACTAGGTAGATAGCTCCAGTTTTCTCAAGGAATGCACATAGACATATAATTAAGAATCAAGAGTGTATGAAAAACAGAGTGTCATGGTAGAGCTAGACACTGCAGGGCTTCAGTTCCTTCTTCAGTCCTTAATTAGATATGTGACTTAAGACAAATCTCAAACTTCTCCATGCCTCAGTGATTTCAATACCAGATGAAAATACTAGTATCTCCTTTATAAGGCTGAAAGGAATGATAAAATCAGTGATATATCTATCTTTACTCAAAATATAAGCTCCATGAATACATTGATTTTCCATCTTTTCTTGCTTTTTGTGTGTATTTACATGCTCTTTAGCATATATTCAGAATTCAATTAATGTGACCTATCATTATCACACCAGCTAATTTTAAAACCATCTTTGGTTTGGAGAGAAAAAATGTCTTCTTTAACAAAGACAAAGGACATTCCTTTCTGACTGGAATGGGTACAAGGATTGGGGAGAAGGGATTTTAGAAAGTATGGCTGTAAAATAACATTTTGTAACAGGTACTTGAAGAATTTCAGAATTCTTTCTCAAGGCTATAAGAACAAGGCTAGAATTTTTCCAATTATCACCATTTCTGTTCATATTTATCCTAAAGTAAGTTAACCTAGTTCAAACAAGTATTCTCCTGTCCTCATTAATTTTTACTGTTTTAATACACAGTAATGACAATAACATACATTTGGCAAAATGGATGTCTTCCAAATGCTATATGTTATCCATATTTTCTTCCAATAATACTGCAATTACAAGTAAATAGATGTAGATTCTCACTTTCATTATTTTTCATGACCATCCAACATGTTTGATAACTAGAACAAGAAAAATAAACACTGTTTATCAAATTCAATTATGACTGACCTACTTAATAGTTTCAAACTGTTACTCTCAAACTAAAAAATATGCATTTGATACTAATGTATGAGATGAAGCATATAGAATCAGTAGATATTTTAAATATAGCTTGTCTTACATATTTAATCACATCAGCTGATGATGCCCTGAATAATTTGGTATATTACTCTATCAGCATTAAAGTATTTGCTAGTATTTTTAACATCTATTACTTCAGCTACAAAATAACCAATTAAATGAAATTTTCAGTGTAATAATTCCAGTCCTTTGCCTAGCTAATACAATCAAGGGACACATTTTCAAAAAAAAAACAGTATTATTGTCATTTGTATATAACAAAGAGTTTTCATAATTGCATACATTAAAAAATATAACGTCAAACACAAACATATTACATATTACTCTTGCCATGTAGACACTGGAAATATGTACATAGATATAACCCTTTTGAAAAGAGTGCCACTTTTCTCAAGAAGTCATTCACCTAACAATCCAATAGATGTTTTTGAATAATTAATGATACTAGCTACCATATTTTTAAAACTTATATGCCAGAGAATGTGATTAGAAATTTACGTACATTATCACATGTAATGTTCATAAAACCAAAAAAGGACATGCTGTTCCCAAATTGCAAATCAAGAATCTATTTGGCTCACACAAGTGAAATCATGCAGTAGTTTTCTTTTCTACGTCTGGCTTACTCAACTTTGTATAATGTCCTCCAGGTTCACTTATGTCATAACAAATAGGTTAAAGCTGAGTAATATATTTATGTGTGTGTGTGTGTGTGTGTGTGTTTGTGTGTGGTGTACACCACAGTTTATTTATCCATCTACCCAGACACTTAGGTTGTTTTAATATTTTAAACAAAGTAAATAATGCTGTAATGAACATGAGGATCCAGATATCTTCACAGGGTACCTAGGCAGAAGAGGGATTACTGGGTCAGTCATATGGGAGGTTCTTTAAAATCTTTAGGAGGCGCCATACTGTTTTCCACAATTGCTGCATCTATCTACATTCCTCTCATCAGTGTTCAAGGGTTCTCTTTTTGCCCTGATTGTATCAAAATCTGTAAATTCTTCTCTTTTGATAATAGTAATTTGAACAGGCAAGAGGTGTGGACACTTTAGAAACAAATAAACAAAAAACAAGAACAACAACAACAACAAAAAACCCTCAAATATGTAGAGTTAGTAAATGAAAAGAGTGTTACCAGGGGCTATGTCAGGGGAGTGAAGAAAACTGGGAGGTAGTGGTGTGTGTTATGTAAGATAGTTATGTAAGATAAACAAGACTAGTGAATTAATACAGAGTGTAAGGGCTATGGTTAATAACATTGTATTGTATTTTAGAAATATTTTGAGAGATTTTAATTAAATGAGATAAATGGTTATGCTATTTTCATTAATGCAATAAACACTTTGCTATGTATATACTTATCCAAATATATTATAAATCTTAAATGTATATAATAAATAATAAAACAGATGTTTTTAAAAACAACTTAATAATCTTGATTATATTTAATCACATATATGGCTAGCATATAGTAGATATGGTAATTAAACTTAGTGGTGAGTAAATGCAAAGAATAAGTCCAAATCACTGTACTACAAAATTCCCTGCTCTAGAACAGGACATGAGATACAGAATAATACAGAATTGCCTCACTGTCTAGTTGGAGTACACACAGCACAAAACCCAAAAGGTCAGAACAAATATAAGAGCTTTAAGGAAAAAAATAGATATAGGTATAAGTTCACTGTCTGGAAGACACAATTTCCCCAAGAACTTAAAAGTTCAGATATGTGATTACATATATACTGAAAACATACTGAACTCTTATGACACTTTTGTTTATTTTTCAGTCAGGATGCCTATATTTCTGTGTACTATTAAAAAAAACTCACTTTTGCTCACATTTTTCCACCTATGTATACAATTGCAAAAATCTGTTTATAGATTATACCATAAGAACATTTGGCCTTGGTGCATACTCATTATCTCCATAAAATTAATTACAATTACAATAGGCATTATTTCACAATGCTAGGTTATTTCCATGATGTGAAACCAGTGTCTTAATTTATTACTTAAGAAATTATTTCATTTATTAAAATATTGAAATGTTTCATTACAGTTATCCCTGCAGAGGCATCTATATCAGTTAATGGATTTCCATGTGACAAATATAGCATGTTCATGATCATTTTTCAAATTTATTCTACTTAGTTATACATGACAGCATTTCAACTCATTATACACAATAGAGCACAACTTCTCAATTTTCTGGCTGTACACGATGCAGAGTTACACCATGCAATCATATATGTACAAAGGGTAATAATGTTTGTCTCACTCCACCATCCATCCAATGCCACCCCGATACTCCCTTCCCTTTCCTCACTCTTCTCAGCCAATCCAAAATCCCGACATTTTTCTCTAGCCCACACCCTATTAAAGATCAGCATCCAAATATCAGAGAAAAAATATGGACCTTGGTTTATTGAGATGGTCTTATTTTGCTTAGCATAATATTCTCCACCTCCATCCATTTATCAGCAAATGTCATAATTTCATTCTTCTTTAAGGCTGAATAATATTCCATTGTCCATATATACCACATTTTCTTTGCCCATTCATCTGTTGAAGGGCATGTTTGTTGGTTCCACAGTTTAGCTATTATGAAGTGAACTGCTATAAACACTGATATGGCTATTTCACTGTAGTATGCTGATTTTTAAGTCCTTTGGGTATAAACCAAGGAGTGAGATAGCTGGGTCAAATGGTGTTTCCATTACAAGTTTTATGAGGAATCTCCGTACTGCTTTCCAGAGTGGTTCACCAATTTGCAATCCCATAAGCAATGTTTTGAGTGTACCTTTTCTCCTACATCCTTCCCAACATTTACTATTGTTTGTATTCTTGATAACTGCCATTGTTTGTATTCTTGATAATTGCCATTCTGCCTGGAGTGAGATGAAATCTTTTTTGATTTGCATTTCTCTATTTGCTAGAAATGTTGAACATTTTTTGCATAAAATTGTTGATCGATTGTATTTCTTCTGTGAAGTGTCTATTCAGTTCCTTAGTCCACTTATTGATTGGGTCATTTTTTTTGGTGGCAAGTTTTTTGATTTTTTATATATCCAGGAAATTAGTGCTCTATCTGATGTACCTATGGTAAAGATTTTCTCCCATTCTATAGGCTCTCTCTTCACGTTATTGTTTATTTTATTGAGAAGATGCTTTTCAGTTTAAATCTATCCCATTTATTATTTGATATGATAAAGATTTGGGTCTACTTTTATATTAGGTGCAGGGTCTCTGGTCTAATTCCTAGGTCCTTGATCCACTTTGAGTTCTGTGCAGGGTGAGAGAGAGGGGTTTAATTTCATTTCACTACACATGTATTTCCAATCTTCTCAGTACCATTTATTGAGAAGGCTATCTTTTCTCCAATGTATGTTTTTGGCACCTTTGTCTATTATGAGATAATCATATTTATGTGGTTTTGTCTTTGTGTCTTCTATACCATTGGTCTATCAATCTGTTTTGGTGCCAATACTATGCTGTTTTTGTTACTATAGCTCAGTAGTATAATTTAAGGTCTGGTATTATGATGTCTCCTGCTTCATTCTTCTTGGTAAGGATTTTTTTGACTATTCTGGAACTCTTTTTTCCTAATTTTTCTTTTAGGGGATTCATTACTGATGTACATAATTGCATTTGATTTGTGGGTGTTGATTTTATATCCTACTACTTTGCTGAATTTACTTATTAGCTCTATAATTTTTCTGGTAAAAAATTGGATCTTCTAAATATAGAATCATATCATTGACAAATAGTGAAATAGTGATAGTTTGAACTCTTCTTTTTCTATTCATATCCCTTTAATTTATTTATTAATATAATTGCTTTTGCTAGAGTTTCCAGGACTATGTTGAATAGAAGTGGTGAAAGAGGGCATCCTTATGCTGTTCCAGTTTTTAGAGAAAATGCTTCAAATTTTTCTCCATTTAGAATGATGTTGGTTTTGGGCTTAACATACATAGCTTTTACAATGATGGCATATGTTCCTATCATTCTTAGTTTTTCAAGTGTTTTGAACATGAAAGGGTGTTACAATTTGTCAAATGCTTTTTCTGCATCTATTGAGTTGATCATATGATTCTTAAGTCTATTGACGTGATAAATTACATTTATTGATTCTGTATGTTGAACCAGCCTTGCATCCCTGGAATGAACCCACTTGTTCATGGTTCACTATCTTTACAATATATTTTTATATGCAATTGGCCAGAATTTTACTGAGAAGTTTTGCATCTATGTTAACCAGGGATATTGGCCTGAAGTTTTCTTTCCTTGATGTGATTTTGTCTGGTTTTGGTATCAGGGTGATACGAGGCCCACAGAATAAGCTTGGAATAGTTCCCTCATTTCCTATTTCATGGAATACTTTGAGGAGTATTGGTGTTAGTTCTTCATTAAAGGTCTTGAGAACTCAGCTGAGAATCAATATAATCCTGGGCTTTTCTTTTGGGCTTTTCTTTTGGTTGGTAGGCTTTTGATGGCACCTTTTATTTCATTGCTTGAAATTAATCTTTTTTCTTTCAGAGCTTGGTATATGTTATTCCACAATTTCCTGGCTTTGAGCATCTGGGTTGAAAAATCTGCTGAGATACAATTTGGTCTTCCCTCATATGAAGGTCTTTCACCTCTTTGGTTGATTCCAGGTATTTTATTTTATTTTATTTTTGAAGCTATTATAAATGGGATAGTTTTCCTCACTTCCCTTTCTGAGGATTTATATAATAAAAATTATAGAACTTTAAGAAAGAAGTCAAGGAAGACCTTAGAAGATGGAAAGATCTACCTTGCTCTTGGATAGGCAGAATTAATATTATCAAAATGACCATACTACCAAAATCACTATACAGATTTAATACAATTCTGATCAAAATCGCAATGACATTCCTCATAGAAATAGAAAAAGCAGCCATGAAATTCATCTGGAAGAATAAAAGACCTAGAATAGCTAAAGCAATCCTTAGCAGGAATAGTGAAGCAGGTGGCATCACTATACCAGACCTTAAACCATTCTACAGAGCAATAGTAACAAAAACAGCATGGTATTGGCACCAAAACAGACTGATAGACCAATGGTACAGAATAGAGGACACAGAGACTAACCCACAAAATACAAATATCTTATATTAGACAAAGGTGCCAAAAACCTACATTGGAGAAAAGATAGCCTCTATAACAAATGGTGCTGGGAAACTAGAAATCTATATGCAACAAAATGAAGTTAAACCTCTATCTCTTCAGCATGCACAAAACTCAACTCAAAATGGATCAAGGACCTAGGAATAAAACCAGAGACCCTGTGTCTAATAGAAGTAGGCCCTAATCTTTATCATGTGGGATTAGGCCCAAACTTCCTTAATAAGACTCCTTTGGTGCAAGAATTAATATCAAGAATCAATAAATGAGATGGACTCACACTAAAATTTTCTTCTCAGCAATCTGTGAGGTGAATAGAGAGCCTACATCGTGGGAGCAAATCTTTAGCCCTCACACATCAGAGCACTAATCTCTAGGGTATATAAAGAGCTCAAGAGCTAAACACCAAAAAATAAAAATAAAAATAAAAAATAACAATCAATAAATGGGCCAAGGACCTGAACAGACACTTCTCAGAGGACCTGAAAAGACACTTCTCAGAAGATGATATACAATCAACCAACAAATACATAAAAAATGTTCATCATTGCTAGCAATTAGAGAAATACAAATAAAAACTACTCTAAAATTTCATCTCACTCCACTCAGAATGGCAGCTATTATGAAGATAAACAACAATAAGTGTTGGCAAGGACATGGGGAAAAAGGTTAACTGCTGGTGGGACTGCAAATTGGTGTAGCCTATATGGAAAGCAGTATAGAGATTTCTTAGAAAATTGGGAATGGAACCACCATTTGACCCAGCTATCCCTCTCCTCGGTCTATACACAAAGGACTTAAATGAAAACAGCATACTACAGGGACACAGCCACATCAATCTTTATAGCTAAACTGTGGAGCCAACCTAGATGTCCTTCAATAGATGAATGGTTAAAAAATGTGGCATATATACACAATGGAATATTACTCATCAATAAAAGAGAATAAAATCCTGCATTTGCAGGTAAATAAATGGAGTTAGAGAAGATAATGCTAAGTGAAGTTAGTCAATCCCAAAAAACAAATGCTGAATGTTTTCTCCGATAAAAGAAGGCTGATTCATAGTGGGGTAGGGAGAGGGAACCAAGGAAGGAACAGACAAACTCCAGATAGGGCAGAGGAGTGGAAGGGGAAGGGAAGGGGAATGGGGTTAGAAATCATGATGGAATGTGATGGATATTATTATCCAAAGTACAGATATGAAGACATAAATTGGTGTGAATATACTTTGTATGCAATCAGAGATATGAAAAATTGTGCTCTATATGTGTAATAAGAATTGTAATACATTCTGCTGTCACATATAAATAAAAATAATTTAAAAAGAAATAGAAGAGTTTAAAAAAAGAAAAAATAAAATTAAAATAAGAAAAAAATTAAAAAGAAAAATCAAAATGTAATAATAGAAGAATATACAACAACAGTATAATATACTATTTAGACATCCCAGTCCTCAATAGCCAGATTTACAAAAAGTACTTGGTTTCATATATGGTAGGGATGTGATAGTGGGGAAAAGAAAGAAAAGAAAAAAATTATTGAAGGAAAATTGAACTATTATTTCTGTCGGAGTTCAATAGTTTCTCTGCTTTCCTTCTCATCTGATATGTGGGGTTGTCTGGAGTTTGCTGGTATCTCCACCCTCAGAAAGGTGAGGGTTACTAGGATGGGAGGGTTATTCTTGAGGCAGAACTCCTAGAGGAAGGGTATAGCAATTGGTAGTCTCCATTGAAGACTGCACCCCAGGCATCTCTTTTGGGGTTCATTCATATGATATAGGAACCTGATCTTAGCCCCTTATATTGCTTGCATATCCCACAATTCCTGGTCTCTAATCTATTCTCCAAATTCTCTCTCTCCTGCCCCCAGCCTTTCAACTTCCCAATAAGGCATCTCTCTCTGGAGGTCTTGAGGGCTGAGTGCTGGGACCTATGCACCTGTTGTAAAAATCTGTACTGTACTGGGCAGATCAGGACTAGGCATTGAGAGCTATGGCTGGCCACAGAGCTGCAAGTGCTGGGATGGGTTGGTGGCTAGGAAGGGGATGGGAGACTGGGGATTGGGGAGCTGGAGGGCTCTGTTGATTGCCAAACTGGAAGGCCCAGGTAATCAGTGGATGCCAGATTAGGCAGGGAATCAGGGACCTGTCTTGTGTTGGGTCCCAACAAATGCTGGCTCAAGTTGGCCCCAGAAACATGGTGGATGCCTTTCTGGTTGGCTAGGCAAGCTGAGAGCAAGATGTCCTCACACCTCTTCCAATCTACTGACCCAGTGCAAGGCTCTCTCCTGCCTCTGTAGCAAGATTGTGGTTATTTACACACCTAGCAGAGAGACCTCAGGTGTTACCAAGCCTGCAGGCACCTTGATGATGGTCTTCTAGGTCCTGGCTGGTGTCCCCAGATGGAATGGCCACATGGTGGTGGCAGTGGTGATAGCAAACCCACAGGCACCTTCATGGTGGGCTTCCAGGCCCGGGCTGGTGTCCCAAGATGGAGGCTGCTGCAACTGGACATGGTGATGGTGGTAACAGAGGTAACCCAAGATGACGCCAGAGGTGTTCCAAGATGGAAGTGACTACTTTCGGAAATGGGGCAGCAAGGGTGGGCTGTCCATTAATGGTGGGTGGCCATGTTCACAGATGTAGCACTGTGGTGGGTGGAGCTGTGGCAGGTGGCACTGTGGCAGGTGGTTATCTCCAGGCCCTTTCCAGTGTCCCAAGGTGGAGGTTCCCCATGTCAAAGTGGCTATGGTGGCAGCTGCAGTGTTCCAAGATGAAGGCAGTCACATTGGAAGATGAGGCAGCAACAACAGGCAGCTCAGTGATGGTGGGTGGCCACACTGGTAGACAGGGAGCACACTGTGCAGTAGGTATGCACTGCAATGGTAGGTCTGGCACTTCATTATCATTTTGACATTAGAAAAGGCTACCTAAACAGCTAGCTATGCTAACTAACAGCTTAGTTCATATTTCCAATCACATAGCTACTGAAAGGTAGGCATCACGGATAATGCATAAAAGAAATATATTGAGAATGCAAAAGTAGTAGCTACTATAATCCATTCCTTGACTGCCTAGCACTTAATATACTGGCATATTATTAATCTTCCTACCTTGATCATAGGAGTAAACTAAGCCAACCAGATTCTCTCCTTCAGGAAATTATAGTATTGTACTCTTGGTTAAATAACAAACACAACAATATATATATACCCATACTCCAGAAATTGCAATTAGTTAGAGCTGAGTCATCTGATGACACTATACCCACTGTAGACATAAGCAGAGATTTCCTGATCCCTGCCCTTCCCTGGGTTTGGTTTTCAAACCTTTTATGGATCCTTTCTTACATTCTTAGCCTAGTTATTTTTTCAGTATGAAATAATTATAAATGACAACCTGATAATTCTAAACAATAAACATAATTCTAAATGATACCCCAGTACAAGTGGGGTATATCAAAGACCAGGGAACATATAGGTGATGATCCAAGTATTTCTTCTTCCACTGTCAGTAAGAGAGATGATTTGAGCAGAATATTGAACCAATGTTAACAACATTCGGTAAACCCATGAGATCTAGAACAAACAATCAGAAGGAAAACAAAAGCCAAAATAAGTAGTTTTGAGAATACATATTGTTCACTTGGATAAAATTTTAAAAACCCATTGTAGTTGACCTGTAACCAGGAATATGGTTCATCTCTTAAAAAATATTATTACATACATTGACCCTCTTTCTTATTAAAGATTTTTAAAAATTAGATCATCAAGATAGAAATAGCCAACTCAGTTCTGGTGAGGGGAAATCCATACCATAGAACACATTTATCACTTCCATACTACCTCTATTTTGTAAATAAGCCTTCTGAATAAACTTTGGGTTGACTAAGAATAACTACATCTACAGTTCAGGTCATGTTATTTATTTGTTTACTCGTAGCTTTTCTTTGAAGTAACAGTGTTACTAATGAAAATTCACACATGCTGGGCTCATTCCATGAGGTCAATTACAATTCTGTTTGGGAATGATATAAACAAATTAATTTAAGCAAATTAATTCAAATTATTTTAAACCAAAAAAGAAAGAAAGAAACATACTGATTCGCATACCTGGCAAGATTGGGGATGAGATCTATATTAGATATCAAGCAATAGAATATTATCAGGATTCTGAACTGTCACCTTTGCTTCACTTTGGGGTTTCCATTAAAGATGCGGGCCTGTCTTTGGCAGAGTACATGAGACAACATCATGATTTTTTTTTCTTCTTCGGTTTCCCAGTATCTGTCTTCATTTTACCAAAGTTTCAGACTCCATTGTCTAGGATTATGTGCCCATATCCTTCATACCCTGACCTCAGTTTTGTTTCAGTCCTGTTGTGCAACTCAATTACTTTTAAGAATAGTAGTCCCATCAGAACTTCATGGAGCAGAATAGGTACAAAGAACTAAGAGGAGGGGATTGGTATCATAAAAAATATATTAATTAGGTAAAAAGTTCTACATCACAATAAAACACTATTTTTTAAATTAGGCTTGGATATTACAGACCGAAGAGACTTAGAAGAGAAACACTGTGAAGCATTTGAATGATCTATTTCCAGACTACTGAAAATGACCTGAAGTAAAAATCTGAACCCCAACATCCACGGAAGGTTCAGTTCTGTGACAGTCTGTAATTTTCATGTCTCACCAACAAGGATTGTGTTATGGTTTAGATATTAAGTGTCCCACAAAACTGAATATGTGAGACAAAGCAAAAGAAGTTTAGAGATAAAATGATTGGGTTGTAAGAGGTTTAACCTAATCAGTGCATTAATCTGCTTGTAAGGATTAATTTGGTGGTAACTGTAGGCAGGTAGGGTATGGTGGAGGAGGAGGGTCCCTAGGGGGCGTGCATTTAGGGTTAATAGTTTGTGTTTGTTGAGTAGAGCTCTCTCTTTATACTTCCTGCTGTCATGTCCTAAGATTTCCTCTGTCATACACTTCCACCACAATGCTCTGTCTCATCTCAGGCCCCAAGGAATGAAGTTAGCCATCTATATGGACTGAGACTTCTGAAACCATGAGCCACCTAATAAACTTTTCTTCCTCTAATTGTTCTTGTCAGGTTATATCAATGAAAAAGCTGACTAAAACATGTTGATTACATAGTTTTATCCTTAAAACCATCAGATGTATTGCTTATACACAGTACTGTGTTTCTATAACATTATTGATCATCAGTTATTAGCTCCTTGATCCTGATAGGGCTTTTATTATGTGTTGCTTCATTCTGTTATTTTATTTTTGATTCATTACTTTTTAGCTAAATATGTTCATCAAAGGGAAAAATTAAATGGTTATGTGTGTAAGACACAGGAAAAAAATTGCATGTAACTGAAAAGAAAAAAAAAGTTTTCCAATAAACTTTTAGAATCTATTTCATTACTCCAAAGTTTAAATACATTTAAATAGCATTAAAATTTGTCAGGTAAGGCACAAGTTTTATATTATCACTTTATGTCCCACTGGTTGTATAGTTGTTATTTTGTATATTCCCAAATCAGTAGAGCTCCCCTCTCATGAATATTAAATGAGTGGATTATACCCTATTGAGAAAGTTATGTCATCACTGGTGTGGAATCAATTTCCAAAAGTACAGATGTAACACAATACTATTTTCATTAAAAATATCTACTCTAGTTGGAAAATAAACATGAAGGAATTCTGTAAAATCCAAATGTTAGTGTGAAAATTCTCCAACTGTCACCTTTAAAAACAAAAAATCAGACTTCTCCCTATCATTCCCAGGCTTAAAGCATTTTGCTCTCATCCAAATAACCTTATTCTAACCAAATTAAAAGCAATGTAATGCTAAGATATTAATAAAAGAGAAAGGAAAAAAAGAGAGTTAAAGTTGGGGGTAAGGGTGGGGGGGACAACCACAAGGATAGAGTAGAAGAGGAGCTTGTTAACACATAGTCATCCTGCTCAGTATTAAACATAACTGTCCATTTAATACTCCTTTCAGGAAAAAAGAGGGAACATAAACAGAAAAAAAAATTCTTTTCAACTATCCTCATACTTATTTCTCAGGATTGGCAAACATAACAGAAACCATGTATGCAAAATGCCCACCAATGCAAATGACACACAATTAATGTACAATAGATGGAAGCTATTAGTAGTTCTTTATGAAATTCAAGTTAGTTCTTTTTTTTTTTTTTTGGTCTTATTTTCCTGGTTCAAGTAAAACACACATTCCTTTGGGAGAAAAAGTAAATCTGGGGCTGGGATTGTGGCTCAGTGATAGAGTGCTTGCATGCATGAGGCACTGGGCTCGATTCTAAGCACAGCATGTAAACAAATAAAATAAAGGTCCATTGACAACTAAAAAATATTTACAGAAAAAAAGTAAATCTGAAAACTCTTGATTCCTACCAACTGCCCTACTTAGTTATAATCACTGGTAAAACTTTGGAAAAGGATCTTTCCATTCACAATCTTTATAACTTGTTTTTGCACTTAAAGTATATCATGAACATCTTCTCATGTTAACTAAAATCAATTTAATGCCAATGTTTCTATGTAGTACAGATTTACATATAATATTTTATTTGATCACTTTCCCCTTAATTATCACTTTTGTTTCATTCTTTAAATATCCAATAAGAGATGCTGTAATAGGTACAAATGCGGGTAAATATTAGTGTTTGCTTATTTTTGCTTTGGGGAAATAGATCCTCTACATGTAATTCGTAGTTAAAATTATGATATATAAAATAGTTTTTATTTTTAAGATCTGTCTTCTGCTTTAGATTGCAAATAAATTTTTGAAAGATCCAGATATCTCTTCTCCTTTCCCTTTTCTCTATTTTACTGAAATAATCTTGTTTTGTAATTCTTACTCTCAGGGCTAAGGGTTTGGTAGAAAGTGAAAGCATCCTAAAGAATCCTGCTTTCTATAAAAAACCTAAAACCACTATAGAGATTATGTTAGACATCCTGGGGAGCAGCACCACAAGAAAGGGATGTCTGGCTGGAGAAAAATGCTTGTGGGTGCGTTCAGTTAAACAAACCATAGTTGGTTTGAGGCAGGTATCTAGAGAGTATATGGTAGAAGCATAGCACATTTAAGAAGTTTGAATTCTAGCAAGTAACCCACATACCACATCTTCTTATTCTGTATTTTGCCTTTTTTCTTTTCTGGAGTTTTAGTCTAACCTGGTTTTAGTGGCTTCTACTTATGCAGTTCCCGATCATCTATTTCATCCTGCCACTTGAAGTGTGTCTTCTCTGTTACTCAATTTCCTAGGATAGTTTGAGAGAGTTCCTGGACTTCCAAGGTCTGCTGTGGAAAAGGTGAAGATGCCAAATTTGTGTTATTTATAACTATATTTCTAGCTTCTAAAAGAATGTCTGGAACATGGCAGTCATTCAGTATTGATTAAATTGAATTTGAAAATAAAAATAAAGTACATACTAAAAAAATATTGGGGAACATATTACTTCTTACTTGGGGGATACTGAAGAGAAATTATTGAATAGAAAACATTTGAGATAGAAGTCCTCAGGGGTAGTATCTGGCAGAATCATGACACACATGATATACAAAGACCTGGGCTACTGTGCAGCAGAACTTCAAGAAGCCAATTAGGGAGAGTAAAAACAAATTCTAAAATGACCATCACAAACTGATTTGGCTGTACTTATCTTATACATTGCCTTTTTCCTTGTGTAGTTTCAGTCTATACTATAGTTCATGACTTCTGCTTACCCATTTCCTGACTATATAATGCCATTCCATTTGAAGTGTGAATTTCTCTTGGATGACTGCAGTCTCCCTGTGTATGGCCCATGATCCCCACCTCTTCCTCTTAAGGCTAGCTCACTTATAGCTTTGGAATTCAGAGTACAGGGCTTTAAACAAATCAAGCTGGGTACATGGACTTAATGTTTTTGATTTGTTATTGTTGTTTTGGTACTGGTGATTGTACCCCAGGGACATGTAAACACTGAGCCACATCCCCAGCCCCCCCCCCTTTTTTTAAGAATCAGGGTCTCAATAAGATGCTTAAGGCCTCCTCAAGTTGCTGAGGCTGGCTTTGAAGTTGCCATCCTCTTGTCTTAGCCTCCTGAGCCACTAACTAGGATTACAGATGTGCATCACCATGTATGGCCACATACTTAAAAAGAATTGTTTTCAGATTGAAAAAACAGGATGGGCAAAGTCCAGGGGAAAAAGGCAAAAGGAAAAGTTATAGGATGGCATATAGAAAAAGTATCAGGTAGGAAAGAAGCCCCATATTCCACAGTATAATATGTTCAATATCACCCATCCCTTATGTTCAGTCTCATTATATTAAAAAATCAATATGAATGAAACCAAATGTTAGATATTGTATAATACCTTAAAATCTGCATTGAAAAAAACAATATTATTTCTGAGAGATGAAAAGACTAACTAGGATTATCCAAGGAAAATTTTGCCTTTTGAGGCTTTTAATGACAATAATGTGTTCTTATAAAAATTTATTGCATTAAAAACATACTGTTTTTTAATAACTAGGAATCATTTTTCAGATAAAAATATCTGTATGAATTTAAATGGCCATTTGTAGGGAGTCAGAAGTCTAAAATTAAAAGTGTTAAATTAAAAAAAAACTCTAGCCAGTATACACTCATCAAAATGGTAACTGAATCATCAGATTTAATTTTATATATAAATATTTATAAACATGAAATTTATAAACAAATAAAATTGATAAATTTCATGTGCCTATAAATTTATAAATATGTATATTTTTATATATAAAGCTTGTTCTAAGTCATGAAAGAAAGCCTAATGGTAAACTCACATTGTTCCCAATTAATGAAATGCTGCAGAAGAAAAAAGAAAGAGATGAATAGAAAACAACTTTATATTTTGATGCAAACTAGAAAACTGCGTTTTTTTTAAGAAAGGATGATAGAAAAATTTTGAGGGAGCGATCACCATTTCTAAAAAGCACCATGCTAGCTGAAGTTTCCCAAAATATCTGCTTTTTCTATTTTCTGTTTTAGGCTGTAATTCACCCCCAGTGTGCTCTACATTAGTATTTGGTTTCCAAACTTTTCAAACTTGGGCAAATTTTTTACAGGAAAGCAAAATTAAATTAAAGTTTAGTTAGGAAATCTATACAGGATTCCATTTCACGGTAGGTGAATCCAATCAACACTCAAAATTTAGGAAGTTGATTAGCTAATGTATGTCTTATCAAGGCCATATACTTCTCTTTTTCTTCAGTTGCTTCTCCTTTGGCTACTAAATTATTTCAATTTCTAGCAGATAAGAACCAAATATAGAAATGTTCACAATAAAAAAGTAGATAAAGCTATGAAATCGTACAATATAACAGATCAATATTGTATATCTTCAAATAGTTAGATCAGTTCTAAGTAAAAAATAATCATCATAAAAAATCCAAACAAAAAACATATTTGAAATATTTTCTGTAAACACTGAAATTGTTTATTAAATAAAAATATTTTTGAGTTATTAATTTCATTGACCTACAACTGCTACCATGGTAATTCTAAAATATATGGTGGGCATATTACTGTTCATAGCATTAACCGTGTCCTGGACCGCTGGAGAAAAACATATAAGGTAAAACAAGATTAATGTTTCAACTGACTCAAAGGGAAGAAGAATGAATTGTCATCCAAATGAACAAGTAGAACTTCATTCCCAAGTCTTCCAATTTAAACATTAAACTGAGCAAAGGAAGACTAACAGTTTGTTCAGTGATTTATTCCCACCCCTCTGTAAATCCTAAATTGTTTTCTGTAAACTGGTCAGAGTATTCTCTTTAGGGAATTATTTTAATAAATCCAATTAAAGTATATTCTATTAGCATCCTGAAAGTTTAATTTCGCAAATATTTCTAACGTGACACTTATCAGATTTTTTTTATTTATATATGACAGTGGAATGCATTACAATTCTTATGCAAATACAGCAAAATTTTTCATACCTCTGGTTATATATATAATCTATTCACACAAATTTGTGTCTTCATACTTGTAATTTGGGATAATAATGATCATCACATTCCACCATCATTAATAACCGCATGCCCCCACCATTCCCCTCCAACCCCTCTGCCCTATCTAGAGTTCATCTATTCCTCCCATGCTCCCTCTCCCTATCCCACTATGAATCAGTCTCCTTATATCAAAGAAAACAAGAAAGCACTCAGCATTTGGTTTTATGGGATTGGTTAACTTTACTTACCATAATATTCTCCAACTCTGTCTATCTACCTGCAAATGCCATGATTTTATTCTCTTTTATTGCTGAGTAATATTCCATTGTGTATATAAGCCACATTTTTTTTAGCCATTCATCTATTGAAGAGCATCTAGTTGGCTACACGGTTTAGCTATTGTGAATTGTGCTGCTATAAACATTGATATGGCTGTATCCCTATAGTATGCTGTTTTTAAGTCCTTCGTGTATAGACCAAGGAGAGGGACAGCTGGGTCAAATGGTGGTTCCATTCCCAATTTTCTAAGAAATCTCCAAGCTGCTTTCCATATTGGCTGCACCAATTTTCAGTTACACCAGCAGTGTAAGAGTGTACCTTTTCCCCCATGTCCTCGCCAACACTTATTGTTGTTTGTATGCATAATAGCTGCCATTCTAATTTTAAAGAGAACATGACCAAACTGAAACCTTCTTTGGAATTGCCACTTAGTATCTAAAGGAAATAAAGATTATAATATATTTTCCATTGAAAAATATTTTTATACATTTGTTTTTAAAAAGGCAGTAAAATATATTGGATTTCACATTGACACATCTTAAAATCAAATGGATTTTGTTTGAAAAGGTTTGTCTATTTTTTATAATGTCATCTAAGTACATCATTATTACATGATATCCACTTAGACTCAATATGGAAATTTGTAACAGGAATAGAGTAAACAATTTATCAATCTTAGATGTGTTTCTTGCTAACTTACTCAACAAATCTTTATTAAACTCTAGTTCAAGGCTGGTTCTGTAGCTAACTCATAGTTTATATCCTAAGTTCATTTGGTTCTATCTCATTTGGACACAGGGAAGCTAAATAGCTCCTGAAGAGCCATATTTCTTAGGCTTGTATTGATAATATAACATGAGGCATTCTGAATGGTGCATTTTGATCAATAAGTTTGGTCACTTCATTTTCAAAACTTAAACGTATTTACACAGGTAATATATTATTTATTACTACTAGACTTATTTTAATTGTTGCTCTCTTTTTTTTTCTATCACTACAACTACGCCATTTCAGGATCATGCCAACTCAGATAAGATAATCAGAGTCACTCCAGATTGTATTCCTTGTCTTTGTTATGCTGTTTTCCAACTCATTCAAATTATTTTCAACACATACCAGTTCTAGTTACTCATATTCTCCGGCACTTTCAAGCTCAGCCTTTTACTAGTGGTGAAGCAAATTTGTCCAAAGACAGCACTGTATTACATCTCACTGGGATCTGATGAGGTAAACACTGTTGAATGAACTCTGGGCACAAGCCTTTCCATCACTTTGGAACTGTGTACTAACTCCTTAATTTTGATAAACACTTGATTTCTGTTGTTTACTCTCACTTTTAAAAAATTTTTCTCCACTTCCCCAATAACACCGAAATTCCATTGGGAAATTCAGTACATTTCATGAAAATACTTCATTTCAGCTTCAGTTAATGTCTGAAACCCTAATATTTTGTACCACTCATATTTTTAAGTAGAAATAACACCAGGAAAGACATATGGTATTTTATAATTCTAATATACACAATATTATTTTGAACAAAAAGACTGATCTTTAACAGATATTAAGGTGAATACTGATAGACCTTGATAATCAAGTGGCCCTGATTTCTACCTGTCTATATAATGTCACATTAGACCCACTGTCTGGCAACTAACTTGGATGCTTCCTTTGGATGGCTTTACAGTTACTTAGCTGAAACTAAGTGCTCTCTTCCTTCTAAACTCAACTCCTTAAGGAACCACATTTCAAGATCCCAAATTACTGGGCAGTACATTTTCTAACCCTCAATTGGACCTAAGTACAAATTGTCCATTTCTTTCCAAACAAGTCTGCTATCACACTGCTCTATTAAAAGAGAACGATATCTACAAGACACTATTTTTTAAAAAAAAAGAACTATAAGTAACAGAAGGATCACTATGGTAGAAGGAAGGGAAAGGGGGAAAGGGAGAAGAGGGAGAAAGGGAAAGAACCGGTGATTGAATTAGAACAAATTATATTCCATGCTTTTATAATTATGTCAAAATGAAATCTATTGTTATGTATAACTAAAAAGAACCAATAAAAGTAATAAAAAAGAGAAAACTAATGTTAAAAGTTTTTCTCCTGAAACCCAAACCCATATACCACTTAGCAGCATCCTCATCCAAACCTTCCTTCCCACAGGATACTGAAAGTGTAATGGACATGTATCTACTGATCCTCTTGCCTGGGAGTTCCATTCTGTACCCAGTAATGCTTATTGATGTTTAACCAAGTTTGTGTTACACACTACAAGATAAAATTTTTTTCCTGGTTTCTTTTTGATTCTGATTTTTAATATGTACCCTTGAAATAAGATAACATAGTTCAAATGGGCACAGAGCCAAAAAGTATTCATAGTATTTCAGTTATTTAAATGGCCATCTGAACATCAGATGTTGAGAAATAAAATTAACTGAAATTCAGAGGCTTTCCATCTCAGGGGAAATTTCAGGAGTGCAGTAGTGTGGGACATGTTGAGCTATCTCTTCTAAGGTAAAAGATAAGTTGCTACATCTGGCCCCTTCTATAACAAAGAAGCACAATTCCTAGTGGGATTCTTTCAGTTTTGGAGGTAACATATTGTTCATTTGAATGTATTACTCTAGCTCATTTACTAAGTGGCTCAAAAAGCTACAATTTTTGAGTAAGGCCCAGAATAAGAGCTCTACAACAGGTTCAGACTGCTGTATAAGCTACTGTTCCACTTGCACCACATCATCTAACAGGCACTGGTGCTTGAAGTTCAACTGATAGACAGGAATGCTGTTTGTAGTCTTTGATAGGCCCACATAGGTGATCATAATATAGGTCTTTCAGATTTTGAAGCAAGGCCTAACCATGATCCACAGGTTAAGAACACTTTAAGAAACTGCTATTGATCTGCTACTGGGATGTAGTAAAGACTAAAGGCTTAATCATGGGTTACTGTGTTCCCATGAAACCTAAACTGCCCCTTAATGAACTAGGTGTTATCTGTCCTAAGTAGCCATAAAGTTGGTGTGCACAGCAAGACTCTATCATCAAATAGAAGTACTGTATATGTGATTTGTTCTGAGAAGGTCCTGAAGGCACAAGCAAGTTACATGAAGAAGTGTCCCAATTGCCCATGATCCCCGTCGTCCCCCTACACACACACACACACACACACACACACACACACACACACTCCCGCTATACTTCCTTCTCTCTCCGGGCCTGCACCTATAGCCTCATGGGGGATTCTCTATAATCAGCTTGACACAGGAAGAGATAATTCAGGCCTGCAAGTATATCTGCTTTAAGAAGTACCTTTTACTCATGGTGCCTTGGTTTCCTATTCATCTTTTTTTGTACCAGGTTGTAATGGTCGATTTGAATTTTCAATGTGATTGGATTAAGAAATGCCAAGGATTAAGAGGATTATGGGTGTGTAAATGAGGGTGTGTCTAGGAATGATTGACATGTGGGACAGCCAACTGAAATAGAGATGCTCCCTAAGCATCCGCAGCACCGACCAATAGGATGATGGCGTGGATGGACTAAAAGCTGGAAGAACAAAGGAGCAGGGGCAGATGCAAGCTGGATTCTTCTTGAATGGGTTCTTGATTGCTGCTGTGTGATCATCTAAGGATACCAGATTCTCGCTTCTTCAGTCTTCCAAAGCTGACTCTGACAGTGTTTCTCCAGATGGTTTAGGTCTCAGATTAGGGTAGCACCGTTGATCCCTCTTGTTCCTGGGCTTCAGCCTCCTGGACTATGCTGCTACTGGTTCTCCCAGCTCTCCAGCCTGCAGACAAACACTGTGGACTATCCAGCTTCTGACATAAGACAACCTAGTAAGTAGGCTTTCTATAATTATATCTCCTGTTGATTCTATTCCTCTAGAGAACCCTAATACATAGGGATTGAACTCGGGTGTACTTAATCACTGAGTCACATCCTAAACCATATATATATATATATGTTTTTTGTTTGTTTGTTTGTTTTTTTAAATTTAGAGACAGGGTCTCACTGAGTTGCTTAGTGCCTCAATAAGTTGCTGAGGCTGGCTTTGAACTCAAGATCTTCTTGCCTCAGCCTTCATAGCCCCTGGGATTATAGGCTTCCAACTCCGCAGAAGTATATGGATACTGACCAAGAGAACCAGGAACTAATACAAACTCTGCCTTAAGAAGCTGTGACTGTCTTCAAATCTCAGAGAAGTTTTGTTCATAAGCAGAAAAATGAACTCTGGATACAATGTTAATAAAGACATTAATAGATGACAATCAGTGTAATGGCACTGCTATAATGAGAGTTCAGACTAAGGTGGTTTCCATTGTTGTGATCCAATACTTAGGAAGGAAGTGGAGTCCCAGTAGCCCACCAAAATTGTAGTTTTAGTTGCATGCACCAGGGGCAGATCTACCAGTTTAAAGTAGACATGCAACACTAAACAAGAAAATCATGTTAACTATGTCTGAAACATCCTGGCAAGTCTCTTTCAAAACAACCATGGACTTGCTTATTTGGCTCATATCTATGGTTTCTTTCATGAAATGTGTAATGAATGTTAATTTAATAGAAAGGTTCATGTTGAGGAAACCATGCATAACAGAAAATTTTGTAGCTTTTGGTTAAGTTTGACCTTTTTAGGCATACAGTTCTAATTAAAACTCATATTATCATGTCTCAGCAACACTGCTTTAATTTCATGTTATTTAAATAATAAAGAATGAATGACAAGACCATGCTGCAATCTACTGAGGAAATTTGCTACTTTGAGTAGTTCTCCAAAGGGTAGTCACAAGATTTTCTGATTACAGCAAAAGCTGAAAACTAGGCTGTCACATTTGTAAAGTGTCTCATGCTTGGGTTATTTTTTAACAGAAGTTCTGAGAAAGGAAATTGGAGGGATGTAGGACTCACTTAAATTATCCCCACAACTATCTGTAGTAAAGCTACTGGGACTTTAAGGATTGATGAAGTGAAAAACTTAAGTGCTATTAAACTGTGAAGGGATTATTCTGGAGGAGAATTCTTATAACACTTAAAAATGAGCTAAATGGTATGTACCTTCCATTCCAATAGGTACAGGCAGATGATCGTGAATGATCTATCAAAAAGGAGATTCCACGAACTTCCTTACCTACCAATATCTGTGGCAAACAACATTTTATTATATTCTTAGAGAACTTAAAGTAATACTCTGTTTTGCTCTTAAAATGAGGAAATTGACAAAGGTCACATTAAAGGTTCATTTCAGTCCCATGATCCTATGAATTCTGGTGTTTTAAAAATCTTGGAAAACCCTGAAGTCAGTTCTCTGATATTTGGTGCTTCATTCTCTATTCCTTAATATTCCCCTAGAAGAAAAGCACAAATTACGCTACAGACCTACTGGAAAAGAAGTCATGTTACCCTCTAGAACAAGGCTATGGTATAAAATATTTTGTCTATTCTTACATTTTAAAAAGTATTCTTTATTCATTATTAAATGCTGACTTCTGTTAGTGCTCCCTTCCTAGCTTCTATGTTTTAGTCAGCATTCTTTCCACTTCCTTATCAAATATTTCATTAGTCAATATTTTTTGTATTCTTATGTGTCTTGAGACAATGTTCCTTTAAAAGTTTCAGACCATATGTTTTAGTTAGCTTTTGCTTCACTGTGATCAAATTTCCCAAGAACAACAGGAAAAGTTTATTTGGGGCTCACAGTTCAGAGGTCTCAGTCCAGAAGGTAGACTCCATTGCTCTGGGCCCAAAATGAGGTAGTATGTTCATGGTGGAATGGCCCAGTGTGTAATAAAGTTGCTCAGCTCCTGACAGGCTCAAGAAGGGGGAAGAGGCACCACAGGGAAGACACATGCTTCTAGAGCATATACCCAGTGATCTATCTCCTCCAGCCATGCCCAACCTGCTTATAGTTACCACTCAGTCCTTCAAAGGAGGATGGACTAATCAGGTTACAGCTCTCATATTCTAATCATTTTACCTCTGAATATTCCTGAATTAATAGGAACTTAAACTTTTGGGCAAGACCTCATATCTAAACTATAACACCATCCAATCATATTTCTGCATTTTCTCTTCAAAAACATTCAACATTTATCAATATTGCCTATGTCTTTATTGGCAGATCACTTTTTCCCATGTTTACAGTGCTTTCATATCATAATTGTGCTTATTTATTGGGCACAATTTCACCTAATATATGTTACTGCTTTTTCTTCCTTTCAAGAGTTAAAGTTTTCCACAAAGAAATCAAATACTAAATATAGCTTATGTCCTCATTTTGAGTCTTAAAAATCAGAATGAAACTTTATGCTGCTATCTTCTGTACTAAATATTGTCTTTATGCTACCTTTCAGGTCTCTGTTAAGAAAATATCACCCCATACAAGAAGAATCACTATGCTACATAGTAAATAAATATATGTGATAAACATACCACAAAAGCTACTTAATATGTGAGAAACTATGTAAGTTTCGGGGATTTTTTTACATAAATTATTTTATCTGCATTTTACTACTACTACAAGGTATACATATCAATAATTCTTATTCCTTATTCACAAGTGGGAAAACCAAAGGTAATATTAGAAAAGACAAGATAATGTGGTAATAAACAATTATAGGGTCTAAAGCCAGAGTTTTTTAAATGTCAAGTCTTTTGTTATTTTGTTTTTCTCTTTTTGTTCTGTTTCTACTTTTAGTTTAACAAAATTTCCCATTCTCTTCCACAGTTCGTGGAGTTTTAACAAGTTTGTGAATTTTCATAGACCAATATGATCTCTGATATACCATTACTCTTTTCTGTTTCTATTAGATGTTGCTTTTAAAAAAATTAATAAAATGAAACAAAAACCCTTAGGCATCTTCAAGTAATCTCTAAATACTTAAAGACTTTGGAATATACAAACTCTTTGCTAGAAGATATCTTAAATATTCTAATTTGACCACCTGAAGTCCAGGTCTTTTCTTCTTCCTTCATCTTAATTCTTGGCAGAACAAGAGCTCAACAGTATTTTTGTTGCTTCTTTGCCCTTCTCTGGTGCTCTCCAAGTTTTCTGCCCAAAATGTAGTAATTTATTCATTGCTTTTTTCTTTTTGTGGGGGGAAGAGAATGAGCTTTTTGTCTGCCATCTTGCTGATATCCTTTTGTTTGTTTTGTTAAATAAATGGGAACCTTGGATATATAGCTTACTCATTTCTAGTATTGAAATCTGGATGGTTTTCTGTATAATTTCTATAATAAACATTTATACTATTTGGGGTAGGCTAATAACCATAACAAAAATACTCTAAAATATAGTATGAGTAAAATACATCATAAATTTATTTATTTGTCTTTTAGAAGTATTAGACAAGTGAACGGTGAGACTGACCTTCCCAGTACAAGGTGCAGTCTTCAGGTTCCCAAAAAGAATAGTATGTGCTTATCAATGAGCAGTTTTGTTTCATGTTCAGGCATATAAGGGCAGTGCACCACTTTTGCTCACTTTCCATTTCCTGGTACTCAGTTACATAACTATGACAATTTGACAGGAAAGCCTGACAAATGTCTACCCAAGATGAAAACAAGAATTTTGGTAGGCAACAACTGGTCTTTACAATAACATAGCTAAATCTGAATTTTGAGGTCAATTTGTAATACCTCTTTATAGTCACGAGACAAACTTAAATGAAAAAAAAAAAACACTTATTTTCCAAATTATTGAATTTTCATTGGATACCAAACTTGTAGCAATTGCAGATTCCAGAATTAGATTTCCATTTTGCTTTCCCTACTCACAGGAGTAGTTGCTTTATATAATCTGCAACTTTCCTATCTGAATAATTAATCCATGCCACTATGCAAAAAGTAATCAATAATGTAGCTCTTTGAGAGCATCCTTTTTAGATGTAATCATCTTCCCAGTGTAAACTATAGATTCATACTGAATTGGTTCTATTTAGAATGCATGATACAGTCATATTTATTATTATGGCCTGCAATGTGATAACAACTACTTGTTAATAATTTTAATATACCCATTCCCATTTTTATATTTTTATGAGGATCTGCCTTCCCCATGCATCTTCTTAGTGCTAACCAGAATAAAACTCTAGAATTTAACCTTATAAATTACAGGATACTCTGCTAGTAAAAGAAATCTCAACAAGTTAAGAAAGAATATGTTCTTCTTTCCCTGACAGATGCAGAAATGCAGATTCAATTTTGCTCATGTAGTGCATTAAGAACTTATAAAACAGTATCAATCTTACTTTATTGTTCAGGATGAGGGAGATGTATAATCCTTTTATTTTCTATTATTAAACCTGTCCTTGGAAGTGTTATTTGAACAAAGGCTTCTTATGACATCAGGGTGACAGAGAACACTGCAATGCACTATGAAAGTAAGCTTTGACCTCTAAAATGTCTATAAAACAAGTTAAGAGTATTAGCATATAAAGCTTTGTTTCCCCAGTAATAATATTTAAAGTTTCTTTTGGAAAAGTACTAAATAAATACTTCTAAGATTTGCCAAATAACAAAAAGATCACTGAAACTTTCCTATTCTCTCTCATGGATGGGCATAAAGTGAGACTCATGATGGTTAGATTGTCTTATACAAATAAAAGTCTACGAATATATCTCATTGAAAATATATGTTTTTTACAACATCTAGAGGAATGGCTCTATTTGTATCCTCCACTAATATTAGCCACCTTCAGTCTACCCACTGAACAATAAAATAAACATAAAAATGTATACTGAGTACACAACAATCCATCCTACATTTATAATATTTTGTAAATTTGTTGTAATTCTGAATGCCTATAAAACAAATTGCAGCTTTGTATTAAATGCCCTTAACAACATAGTCAAGCCTCAACTCATATTCTTCTTTATACTTCATGCATAATTTCATAATTGTAATACATGTTTCATAAACTCTGAACTCCATCTCTTTGGCTGTTCTCTCTGCCTACAATGCAGTTTCTTAATTCTTCTGTGTTTTCTGTACTCTAATGGCTACTAAAATGCCAATACCTTTCAAATACCACCCTTTTTAAAACCAAAACTGAAGTAATCCTTTTCTTCTCTGAATTTTCATAGTACTTTAGGAGAAATTCTTAAAAAAGACCTATTGTACATTATAATTTTAATAGTTATGCTACCATATCATACTTATCTTGAAATCATGGTTCATAATGCATCTTTTTAAATCCCCTATAATTTCTAGCAACACATCTTTCCCAAAATAAGAACTCCATAAAATGCTAAAAATATTATTTAATTTCAAAATATTACGTGTTTTGCATCAGGATGGTTTTCCAAAGGCAGAAAGATATTATATTGTAAATAAAGGGATTATAGTCTTATAGGAGTCACCTGAAGCAAAAAATTACACATACCACTGATTGGTTTTCAGGTAGGCTTTATGGAGACTAGAACTAGACCTATGTAAGAGACATTGAGGCAGTTAAGTGATGCTGCATTGTTAGTTTATTAATTGAGATCATACTTTAAAGGCCTTGAAGACTATTTGAGAGAAAGTCTCAGAATTTTTTCACAGTGGGGGTACAATCAGGATTTTGTTTCATTTTATCTATTAGATTTAGTATAAGAGAGAATGAGTGATTTATTCTTAGCTCAAGATTTATAGTTGGCTGCTCCTGCTAGAGCAGGAAATTTAAGAGAGAAAAAGAAAATTGTGCAGAGACATAACTGAGAAGAAGCAAATGAACTGTAAGCCTCTAATAATTAGATGCAGAGCTTAATTGATGGCATTACTGTTCCTTTCTACTGTCTATCTCATTTTACCTATGTATGGATAGACAATGAAAATAATTAGAAAGGAATTAACACCTATTAATATTTACCAATAGCCTACACTCTGTTAAGTGATTTGCATAAATTATTTTATTCCACTATAACAAAAACTTATGATATAGGTAGAATAATTATTCCCTTTCAAGTTTTGAGGAGACTATAGTTTGGAAACAAAAATGTAGATATCAAGTTAATAGACAAGCCATGGTTCACATTTCAGTGCATCCATCCCAAGTCAATGACCTCTTCACTGTAACGTCCTGAATAAACTAAAAAATATTCTAAATATTGACATTTTCAGTTTACCTTTTTTTCTAATTTGTGACATTCCTTAATTAGGAAACTCTCATTATCCAACTAAAGCTCTAAATTATCTAACTAAAGCTCTAAAACTGAATAATTACATAATAAAGGCATAATCCTAGGTCACAAAGTAAATAGAACTTTCTCAAATACTTTCCCCTTTGAGGAAGCATGATAAAGTTAAAGCAAATATAGCCTGAAGAGGCTTATAAGCCTTGCCACAGTCAGATTCAATGAAATTTAAAGAAAGCCAGGAGATGTGGATAAATTCTCAAACTGGGGCAGCTGAAAGAAGGCCAGAATTCCTAATCATCTCAGTATATTAGAGTTTTGAAATGAGAGGGTCACCTACTGAGACCCTCCTTCAAATATATTTTCCCCCAGCTTCTGATCTTGCTTTGTATATAAGATGTTTGTGAATAAACCTTTGAACCTACACAGTTTTCAGCAGAACAGAAAAGGAACTGATTAGAAATTCAAATTTCAGAAACATTCAACATTGAAAAAGAGAGATTTCTTCCCAAAATACTCTGCAGAGGCTTCCAGTGAGTCTTATGATATACATCACAAAGGATATGTGCACTGGCATCCACACTAGGATGGATTAAAAACACTCAGAATGGCTGGACAAATAAGCATGAGTAAAGAGAAAAATTATACATCAATTCTCAATTATTCAGTGTCCCTGTATGCATTCAGTGACCTTTATTGAATCTTCTGTCTTATTAATCTTTTACATATCGAGCAGAAGGTGGAAAGGGTCACTTTGTCAATGTCTTTTATTGAAGTTCCACTCTTCCAGAGTATTGTACTGAACTTTTTAAGAATACATGAGTATAACAACTGTCTTCTACCAGATCTAAAATATCGTTCAATGTTTTGGAAAAAACAAATGAGTTTTTTGAATATATACAAAATATATACAGGAATGTGCTCATTACTATGGTCAGTGCCCTTTGGTATGGCACACATATGAGTAATCATCAGTGTGAAATGTAATATATAGAAGGCACATCAGTCTTATGCTCCACAAACACAGACTAGCCACTTTGGCCATGCACGTGTTATTTAAATAATGCATACCCCTTATTTAAATAATGCATTTGGCTGTCTTTCTTTTCCCAATACTGTAAATTTCAAGAATGAGGAGATCATTCTTTCCACCTATGACTGTATAATTAATGGTTTATATTACAAGTAGTGCTCAATAATTATTTTTAGGTGTGTTTTAGTCAGCTGTTTTTTTTTCCTGCTGTGACTAAAAGATCTGACCAGAACAATCATAGAGGAAGAAAAGTTTATTTGGGGGCTCAGAGTTTCAGAGGTCTCAATCCATGGACAGCAGGCTCCATTCTCCAAGGGCTCCAGATGAGGTGAACATCATGGTGGAAGAGTGTGGCAGAGGGAAGCAGCTCACATGATGATCAGAAAACAGAGAGACTCCACTTGCTAGATACAAATATATACCTCAAAGCCATGCCCACAATTCCCACCTCCTCCAGCCACACCCTACCACTTCAGTTACCACTCAATTAATACCTATCACTGATTGGATTAGGGCTCTAACCACCCAATCATTTCTCCTCTGAACCTTCTTGCCTTGTCCCACATATGAGCTTTTGGGACACATTTCACATCCAAACCATAACAAGGTGCATGACTTAACAAAGTAATAAAATGTTTTACAGTTATTTTGGTATGATCACATTCACTTTTTTCCCCCCTTTAAAAATAAAGCCTTAAAAGATGTTATCTCTTGCCTGACAAGTGACAGATTTTCTTGCATAATTGAAATTATCAAGTGACCACTTCTGACAGAAAAATTTATAAAATGTAGAAACAACTGATAGAATAACTTTCCTAACCACCCTTATTCATAAAGCCTCTTTTGTGGTACCACCTCATTCTTTCTTTCTACAGATGTGTATTAAACACCTGTGCTAAGGGCTGGAGATGAAGCAGCAAACTAACACACTGTTTATAGGAAGCTGTTACTTTAGACGTAGGGAACTCAGTATAAGAGATAAGTAAAAATTACAAACCATGATTAAATGTTAAACAGAGTAGTGACAGTAAAACCTGATGTAATCTCAAGTACAGGTTGGGATGATAAGAGCCATATTCTATACCTTTCAATAACTGTCCTCATTCCAATAAGAAATTGCACCGATTCTGTAGAAATGATATGCTAAGAAATCAGACTGAGGTAACATAACCCTCCATCTAACCTGGTATTGTTCTTTCTGCTAAGATATTATAGTAGCTAAACAGTATATCTCAAAAAAGTCATATTCTAAGAGTGAAAAATGTACATTTGATATCGTATTTTCAAAAGTCCACCAAAATGACTACAGTTAAAGCCTGTAAATCTAAATTTTAACATGTCCTTGTACTGGATTTTATGTATATTAACAATAGATCCACTGCCTTATGTTGACCTTGCTTTTCTAAAAACCACCTCTTGAGTTGTACAAGTTAAGTTTTTCTGCTCTCAACTCAAACACACATTGTCCCGTAATTATTTATAACAAGGTATCATATAAATTCAATAAGAAAACATGAGGTAAGAGCTACAAGAGGCACTTTTAAGGATGTACCAAGGAGAATTTCATCACTCTCATCAAAGAAAATACTGTTATATAGCATAGGTAATCCCTTCCAATTGAAATTACTTTTTCAAAAGAAAATATGAATTATATGTGGCAGCAACATTCTTTGAAGTTTTCAGTGAATCCCAACAGACCTTAAATATATTTGACTATGTGTCCCTACATATATAACACAATAAGCAAAAAAGGGTTACCAAATAGTGTGTTTAGTGATAAAAAAAGAAACTAGAGTTAGAATATTATAGAACTCTATCATTTACTTTTTTACATTAAGTAGATCACTTACTCCTTTGAGCATCAAGTTTATAATTTCAATATGTGGATGACAACACCCATACTATGTTGTTTTGTTTTGTTTTGTTTTTTGTTGGGGGTGGGAGATTACCAGGGATTGAATTCAGGGCTCCTCGACCTCTGAGCCACATCCCCAGCCCTATTTTGTATTTTATTTAGAAACAGGGTCTCAATGAGTTGCTTAATGCCTCGCTTTTGCTGAGGCTATATCTGAACTTATGATCCTCTTGCCTCAGCCTCCTGAACCACTGGGATAACAGGCATGAGTCACCATACACAGCACCATACCATGTTTTTAGAAAACAGTTTATACTGTTTTTAGAAATAGTATAAACTCCTATGTGTTAATTCAAATTTGTAAATTAAATAAACATTGTCACAAATATTTATTATCAAAGTCAAGCACTTAGGATTATGAATGGAATATTAAGGAGTCTTTGTTGACTATAGTATAAACTAAGACTAGCAAAGTGAAATCACATATCTCTTACATTGCCAAAATAGCTACCAAGTGCTTCATATACTTTAAGTATTCAGTTAATTCAATTGATTTTAATGGAAAACATGGGAGCTTCTGCTTCTTGAGGAAAGGTGACTAATATGAACTGAATCCCTTCCACAAAACCAATAAGGTCTATGCTTCAATAGGGACAAAGTACAACCGAAAGAACCCAAAATAAAACATAAAAACTATGAGAAAACTTTAGGCAGACAAAAGATAATATAGAATAAAGGTGGATAAAGTTTACAAGGCAAAGATTAGAGGAAAAGTATCTATTTGTGCATTTTTCTCTCCCTCACATATGTAGATGAATGCTTCTTCATCTATTGTCACAGGTAGGAAAATAACAGCATCATGTCAAATTGGCACAAAAGTAGAAAAAATTAACTTGATTTTAAAAAATCATTAAACAAAATGAAATTTCAACTAAAAAGCTACCTTCCCTAATACCAAAGCACTACAAAGACGTAGATGTTTTACAAGTCTATCAAATTTTCAAGGAACAGATATTTACTCACATAAATTCTTAACAGAAAAACAAACTTACTACTCAACTTATTCCATGGGTCTAGTAAACCCAGATTCTGAAACTTAATAAAGAAAGTGTTCATGGATGCAGACATAAATTATTAGATAACTAAATACACCATTAAGTTAAAAATAACAGTTGAGGGCTGGGATTGTGGCCTAGCGGTAGAGTGCTCGCCTAGCATGTGCAGGGCTCTGGGTTCGATCCTCAGCACCACATAAAAAAATAAATGAATGGAATAAAGGCATTGTGTCCAACTACAACTAAAAAAATTTAAAAAAAATAATAGTTGAGAGAAAGAGTTTGGAAAGAGCCTCACTCCTACTTTTAGATAACAAAAACAAAAGTAGACAAACAGGAAATTAACAATTTTTTAACTTATAAGAGAACTTAGGTCTCAACAGAAACAACTAATACAAATCTGGAAAGAAACAGGTACCTAAAGGAGAAATAAGAACAAATTTCTTTACCTGATACATATATGCCACATATGCTAGTAAGGAGAGTCAAATAATAAGATATATTCCATACTTGTATAATTATGTCAGAATGGATTCTATTGTTATGTATAACCAGAAAAGAACCATTAAAAAAAGAAATATTTAACAAATTTTTAAAGGCTAGTATGGACCAGTATTACAAAGTGAAGCTCCTGAGGCACGGACAGGCACAGTGTGTTCCATGCTTTTACAGGTTTTTACTCCAGGAATCCTACCAGTGGTAACTGCTAAGGTCAGGAAGAATTCTAAAAGAGGTTCATCTAAGGTACTGACTAGGTAGAATGAAAGCCACTTGAAAAATTCTAACCACACATACGACCCCTATTCCTTGTATAGAATAGAGGTCTTGATCTTCAGAATAAATGTTAAAAAGACAACAAACAATATCCAAAACAAACACACAAACAAACAATAATCTGCCTGTGTGAACTTGCAGAAATCTACCACAATTAAAGGAAAGAAATTGCAGCCAACAGTGAATTCCATTAAAAACACAAATCTCCTAAGAGACAAATCTACATTGAAAAGAGAAGGGCAATAAAACTAAAATCTCAGACACTAATAGAAAGATGATGAAACTGGGATTAGGGAACAGTAAAATTATCTCTAAAGTGGAGAAAAAATATTTACCTCATATAAATTCTTACAGAAAAACAAATGATACTTCCCTGGATTACATCTGGAAGAAGGGACAGGAAAAATTTTGAGAGTCATACCACAGGAAGCTAGGTTCACATCACTAGCCTAAAATTGAGGCTTAAACAAAATATCAGAAAATCTCCAATTCCCCTAACCGTCACCATCATGCTAACCAGACAAAAGAAGCATTGGAACATAACACAACTCTTGACTAAATTAACACAAATTACAGAACAATTTAGCAGAAGGAAAATTGTGCTCATCTCCAAGAATTTTTTTAAAATTTTGCAATAACTATGTTCCTGTACAGTATGTTAGGTTTTTGACTAACACATACATCCACATACATACAGACATAGAACATATAAAAAACCAAGAAAAAAAATTAGCAAAACAATCATCAGAACCAGATTCAGATATGCACAAATGTTGAGACAATCAAATAGGAAATTTAAAATAACTAATTAATATACTAAAAGCTGTAATAAAAATGAAAAACTTGTAACATCAGATAGGTATTTCAGTACATATGGTAATTATAAAAATGAATCACAAACATGATGCAAAAGGTCTTCAATCTGTTTATCATTAGAATTGACACAACCAATGAATGTATCTGTGAAGAAGTTAACTGAAAGACAAAGAGAAAAAAATAACAGAAAAAGAAAGCCAATAAAACAGAGCACAAAACGGCTCTATGGATTATATTAGATTGTTTAATTTGTGTAATAGGAATATCTACAGAAGAAAGTGAGTATAAAGTAGAAAACATATTTGGAGAAATAATGCCTGAGAAATTTCCAAAATCAGTGAAAGATACTAAATTAAACGTTCAAAAATCTTGAATAACAACAACAAAGAGAAATAGAAAATATAGCAACTTTACAAACTATTGGTGGTGGAAGGCATTTGGGAAGAGACATAATCATGAAGACAGACACAGAAAACGCAATGCCCTTTGAGGAGTATGACTGAGAATAACAGTACACTTCTCATTAGAAACTTGGGCAAGCTGGAGGGGAACAGAACACTATCTTTAAACTTAAAAGAAAACAGAAACCATCAACCAAGAAATCTACATCAAGCAAACATACTCTTCAAATGTGAAAGGGGCGGGGGGAGAGAGACTTCCTAGCAAAAACTGAGGAATTTTTTTGCCAACAGATCTCTATCAGAAATGCTAACAGGAGTTTCTAAAGTAGAATAAATATGATATAGGTTGGAAACTGGAAACTATACACAAAATGAAGTGGAATAAATAAAAGCAAAATATAAATTTCATCATTCTTTAACTTCTTAATAATAACTGCTTACATCAGTGGGAGCAACAATATGTTTTGTACATGTTCAATAACATTAAAAATGTAATGTATAATAAAATAGCAAAAAGGATGAAGGAAGAACTGGAAATATCCCGTTACAAGGTCTTCACACTACATATGAAGTAGTATACTATATTTGAAAGTAGGCATAAATTATTTTTAAAAGTATACAGTAAATGCTGGTACAACTACTTAAAAAAAATTTAAAAAGGAGACAGAAACAGAAACAAATGGGAAGGAGAAGAGGAATAATAAGTAAAATATAACACAGAACAAATGAACCAGAAAATAGCTAGATGGAAGAATTTAATCAAACTATATAAAAATCACTTTAAATATTAATGGTCTAAAATAAGGCAATAAGTAATGGAAATTACAAGATTGAACAAAAAAGCAAAGCAAATATATGTTGTGTACAAGAAACTTTAAATATAAAATCTTAAGGTAAAACTAAAAGAAAAGAGAAATATTTACAATGAAAATAAGAATTAAAAAAACAATTGTAGACAAAATAATCTTTAAGAGATGAGAAAGATTATCTGGTACATCATATAAATGGTTAGTTCTTCAAGAAGATGAAACAATTCTAAATGTTTGTGAATCTCACAAAAAATTCAAACTATATTTTCAAACGCTGAAGTTATGAAGGGAAAAACTGACAAACCTATAATTATATTTGGAAACATCAACATTCCTCTTTAGTAACCTAGGGAAAAATTAAGCAGGAAATCCCAAAGAATGCAAATAACTAGAGCAGCACTATGAACTACTATGACCTAATTGATATTCATAAAATAAGTCACCTAACACTGGCATAATACATACTTTTCATAAGTATACATGAAGAATTAAAATATACAGAATATCCAGGGCTATATTTTAAAATTTCATAAATTTTGAATCATATAACAAAGTATATTTTCACATGATAATAGAATTAAACTGAAAGGTTAATAATCTTGAGAACTGTTTGCTAATCTTGTTCCCAGAATGTGCTGTCCCCAACTGCCAAACTGCAGAGTGTATTCCCTCACCAGGTTGCAGGCAAACTGCCCACTCGCCCTGACCCGTCAATGAACTTCCCTCCCTGCCCTCTCCAAGGAAAGTATATAAGCTCTGCTTAAGCTGTTCTCAGGGCTCTTTGCTCTATTCAAGTGAGCTCTGAGCCCCAGCATGCTGGACCCCAATAAACCCTTTGCTGTTACATGAGACAGTCTCTTGGTGGTCTCTTCCTCCGACGCTCGCCTGACCTTTACAAAACTACAAACCAATAACAGATATTCTCAAGCTCCTTCCATTTACCTGCAAATGCCATGATTTCATTCTTCTTTCAAGCTAAGTAATATTCCATTGTGTATATGTACCACATTTTCTTTGTTCATTCATCTGTTGAAGGGCATCTAGGTTAGTTCCATAATTTAGTTATTGTGAAGTGAGCTGCTATAAACATTGATGTGATTGTGTCACTGTAGTATGCTGATTTTAAGTCATTTGGGTACAAACCGAGGAGTGGGAAGCTGGGTCAAATGGTGGTTCCATTCCAAGTCTTCTGAGGAACTTTCATACTGCTTTCCACACTTTGCACCAATTTGCAGTCCCACCAGCAATGTATGAGTGTACCTTTTCCACCACATCCTCTCCAAAACTCAACTATTGCTTGTATTCTTTATAACTGTCATTCTCACTGGGGATGGATTCTCAGTGTAGTTTTCATTTGCATTACTCTAATTGTAGATATGTTGAAAATTTTTCATATAATTGTTGATCGATTGTATTTCTTCCATGAAGTATCTGTTCAGTTCCTTAGCCTGTTTACAATTGGGTTATTTGTTTCTTGGTATTGTTTTTTGAGTTCTTTATGTATCATGGAGATTAATGCTTTGAGGTGCATGTGGTAAAGATTTTCCCCCATTCTGATCTCTCTTCATAATAATGATTTTTTTCCTTTGCTGTGAAGCATTCCATTTATTGATTCTTGATTTTACTTTGTGTACTTTAGGAGTCTTGTTAAAAAAAAGTTGGGGCCTAATCCCATGTGATGAAGATTTCAGCCTACTTTTTCTTCTATTAGGCTCAGCATCTCTGTTCTAGTGACTAAGTCCTTAATCCACTTTGAGTTAAGTTTTGCACAGTGTTAGAGATAGGGGTTTAATTTTGTTTTGCTATACATGGATTTTCAGTTTCAGGAGGCTCTTTTCTTCAATACATGTTTTTGAAGCCTTTGTCTAGAAAGAGATAACTATTTATGTGAGTTTGTCTTTGTGTCTTCTATTTTGTACCATTGGTTTACATGTCTATTTTGGTGCAAATACCATGCCATTACTGTTACTATGGCTCTGTAGTATAATTTAAGGTCTGGTATTCTCATGCCTCCTGTTTCACTTTCCTTGTTTTGGCTATTATGGGTCTCATATTGGTCAAAATGCATTTCATGATAGCTTTTTTTATTTCTAAGACAAATGTCATTGGAATTTAACAGGAATTGCATTAAATCTGTGTAACGCTTTTGGTAGTATGGCCATTTTGAGAATGTTAATTCTGCCTATCCAAGAACATGGGAGATCTTTTCATCTTTTAAGGTATTCTTCAATTTCTTTCTTTTCTGTTCTGTAATTTTCATTGTAGAGGACTTTCACCTCATTTTTTAGATTGATTCACAAATATTTAATTTTTTGAGGCTATTTGTGAATGAGATAGTTTTCCTAATTTCTCTTTCAGTGGATTCATCACTGATGTATAGGAAGGCATTTGATTTATGGGTGTTAATTGTATATCCTGCTACTTTGCTAAATTCATTTATTAGCTCTAGAAGTTTTCTGGTGGAATTTTTTGAGTCTCCTAAATATAGAATCATGTTGTAGGCAAATAGTGATTGCTTGAGTTTTTCTTTTCCTACTCTCATCTCTTTAAATTATTTCTTCTAATTGCTCTGGCTAGAGTTTCAAGGATGTTGTTGAATAAAATTCATGAAAGACAGCATACTTGTCTTGTTCCATTTCTTATAGGGAATGCTCTCAATTTTTCTCCATTAAGAATGATGCTGGCCTTGGTTTAACATAGATAGCTTTTATAATGTTGAGGTATGTTCCTACCATCACTACGTTTTCAAAAGTGTTTGAACACAAAGGGGTGTTGTATTTTGTCAAATGCTTTTTCTCCATCTATTGAGATAATCATATGTTTCTTATCTTTAGGTCTACTGAGGTGATAAATTTTCTTTATTAATTACCATATGTTGAATTAGCTTTGCACCCCTGGGATGAACCCACTTGATCATGGTGCACTATTTTTATAATATATTTTTGTATGCCATTTGCCAGAATTTTATGGAGAAGTTTTGCATCTATGTTCATCAGGGATATTGGCCTGAAGTTTTCTTTCTTTAATGTGTCTTTTTGTCTGGTTTTTTTATAAGGGTGATACTAGCTTCATAAGATGATTTTGAAAGGATTCCCCCTCCTTTTATATTTCATGGAATAATTTGAGGAGTATTGTTGGTTAATTCTCTATCTAAGACCTTGTAGAACTCGGCTGAGAATCCATCTAGTCCTGGGCTTTTCTTGGGTGGTAGACCTTTGATGGTATCTTCTATTTTATTGCTTGAAACTGATTTATTTAAATTGTTTATGTCCTCCTAATTCAGTTTAGGTAGGTCATATGTCTCTAGATTTTATTGATATGTTCAAGATTTTCTATTGTTTTGGAGTATAAATTTTCAAAATAGTTTCTGATTATCTTCTGTATTTCAGTAGTGTCCTTCATGATATTTTCTTTTTCATCATGAATTTTAGTAATTTGAGTTTTCTCTCTCTTTGTTAGTGTGAGCAAGGGCTTATCTAGTTTATTTATTTTTTCAAAAACCAACTTTTTGTTTTGTCAATTATTTTGAATTGTGTCTTGCTTCAATTTCATCTCTGATTATTTCTTGTCTTCTGCTTTTGGTATTCATTTGTTCTTTTTCTAGGGCTTTGAGATGTAATGTTAGGTCACTTATTTGTTGATTTTCTATTCTTTGAATGAATGAGCTCAAAGCAATGAACTTTCCTTTTAGCACTGTCTTCATAGAATCAATACTCTTGAGCATTAGGAAAAAACAAATTAAAACCACAATGAAATATCACTATGTACATGTTAGAATGGATAAAATTAAAACAAATATAACAAATCAAAATCTGGTAAAGATATAGACAAACAGGAGCTTTCATTGATAGTGGCAATCAAATATCTTATCACCACTATAGTAGGCAGTATGGTAAATTCCTGTTAAGTTAGACAAGTACTTATGACATGACTCAGCAATCCTACTTTTAGTATTTACTCAAGTGAATTGGAAATTTAAATTCAGACAAAAACTTGTAATCTAGTTATTGTCAACTAAGTACAATTTTATTCCCAGGTGACATCTGCAAATGTATGAAAACATTTTTGTTTGACAAATCTGGGAATGAGTAAAACTTGATTCAGTTACATTGTATATAGTATTAATATGCCAGAATGAAACACATTCTGTAATTAATATGCATCTTTTAAAAGTTCTACAAAACATAATCTGGGAATCAGAATGGATAATGACAGTATTAGGTAGAGGTCAGAAAAGCTACAAAAAAAACTGAGCATACAGGAAGAAAGCAACCTCCCCCCAACCTTGCCTTTGTGCACACACACACAATGAATCATTATGTGAAGCAAAATGTCAATTAGTGTAGAAGTTGAAAAATCCTGCTGACAGAAATGTCTATAACAGCTTGATTCATAATTACCAAAAACCTGAAATAATAAAGATATCTTTCAGTAGGTAAGTGTATAAACAAATGATGGTGAATCTAAGTAGAATATAATTCAGAAACAAAATGAAATTCTGATGCCCACAAGATGCATTTTGCCAAGGGGGAAAATATGTGAAAAGTTTAAAATTTTTATGATAATATTCACGTTGTTCTAGAAAAAGTAAAAGTATAGAACAGAAAATAGTATAGTGATTTCCAACGTTTTGGGGAAAGAAAAA
This sequence comes from Marmota marmota marmota, assembly GCF_001458135.2. Classification (NCBI taxonomy): domain Eukaryota; kingdom Metazoa; phylum Chordata; class Mammalia; order Rodentia; family Sciuridae; genus Marmota; species Marmota marmota. The sequence continues at coordinate 36,677,919 of NW_026000108.1, forward strand.
GGGGCCACATTTAAAGGGGATGCATGAGGAAAATATTTAGGCTGGTGAAACTCTTCTTTATGGTACCACGGTAGTATATTCTAAACACCTGACCACCCCCCCCCAGCAAAAAAAAAAAAAAAAAAACTTCATAAACAGTGTACTTTCCAGTATTCATAAATAATCAGACTTTTGGGTGATCCCAAGACAAAAGAGACTCAATTGAACTTTACTGGATTACAAATGCAAGGTTTTACCTCAACAAAAACAGTGCAGAAGAAAATGAGCTAAACTAAATAATGCTGGCAAACAGTTCTCTTATATAACTCTAACACTAAAAACAGAATTATACATAAACATTGCACTTTATTTTAAATTTGTTTTTCATGTGATTTTTTGCTTAGCAATTTTGCATCTAGTTTACACATAGAAGAAATAAGAAAAGATATTGATTATAATGTTAGATCTGTCACTCTTAGAGAATGAAATTAAAAATAAAATAGGGGGATAAGAATAGAATGATCTCTTTTGCTGGAGTGGAGATAAAGATATTTGCTGGAGACACATGGTAATGGGGCTGCAGAAGAAGAAATAAAAGAGTCCAGAGGAAAATTAAAATAGAAATAGAAAACACCTACAATTTGTGTTGGAACATTCAATGGTTCCTTCTTATTAAGTGTTAGAACAAATTAACAGAAAATCAAGAAAGATTTGAATGATCTGAACTCCATTACAAAAACACATATGAATTGAAATCTCCAGTCAATCATTCAAAAAAATAGATCATATTGTGGGCCAGAAACGTAGACACAATTAATTTAAAGGGCTCACACATGAAGATCATATTCTATGACAAAAGCACAATTAATTTTAAAATTATAACAAAAAGATATTTGAAAATCAATCAGTACTGGATTAAAAAAAAAAAAAACCTTACCAAATTTGTGAGACATACGTAAACAAGTTGCTCAGAGCAAAATTTATAGTTTAAAATTGATAAAATTATTTCTGAGGATATAGGTTGGAGTAGAGCACTTACCTAGCATGTGAATCCTTAGCATAACAAAACAGTAAAAATAACATGTAATAAAAATATGAAAAAAATTAAATCACATGTATTTTTACTTTAAAAAGTAATTAGATGCTTAGAAATAATAGGGAATAAGAGAAAATAGAAAAAAACAAGATTTATTTAACTGAAAACACCAAAAAATTGTCAAAATCAGCTAGTCTAATCAAGAAAATATAAGACAAATCACTAAAAAAAGAAAACAGAAGACAGGTTGCACTACAAAATCCATAAACATTAAGAGTAAATGACTAAACAACTTATATACTACAGTTTTAATAAATAAAAGATATCATTCTATCCTTACCCAATAAATTTAACAATTTAGATAAAATTGATAAATTCCCTAAGAAAAACAAATTAAAACTGATTCAAGATGAGAAAGTAAAAGTAAATTGCCTTACATTTACTACAGAAACTGCATTTGTGACTAAAACCCTACCCATGAAGAATATGCTGGGTCTAGACTAATTTACTGATAACTTTATCAAATATATAAGAAAGATATAATACCAAGCCTACAAAAAATAATTTTCAAAAAAGACAATGGGATACAATATAACTCCTTCTTTGAATCCAGCATTGTCCTAGAACCAAAACCAGACTAATATATTAGAGAAAAAAAAACGACATGACAATGTTAAAGTCTTTAAAAATATATTAGCCTATCAAATCTAAAAACATACAAAAAGGAAAATAAGTGTGATAAAATGTCACCTCAGAATAAGAGGTCTGGTATACATATAAAAATCTATCAGTGTAATGCACAATAGATGAATAAAGTAGAAAAATAAAATTTATGTCAATACATGAAGCAAAAGGTAACAGACTGGGTAAGCACCAGAATCTAAATACAGATGCTCCTTGACTTACAACAAAAGTATATCATCATGAAACCACTGAAAGGTGAAAATTAATTTAACCCCAATGAACTTATGGTAAAGTTGAAAAATTATAAAAGGTAAATTTGGGAATCATCCATATAAACTCTACACATAAATTCCTTAGCCAATTAGAAATTGCAGGCTCAGGCAAAATGCCTGAGAAACTAACCAAGAAAGAGGAAAAAGAGGACAGGAAGAGGAAAAATAGGAGGAGAAAACAAAGAGGAAAAAGAAAAGGAAAAGGGAGAAGACAAAAAGAAAAGGTGGAAAAGGAGAAGGATTAGAAGCAGCACCAAATTAAAAAATCAAATAAAATCTTAGTAGAAATATCATGTACTTCTAATCTCTAGGGTATATAAAGAACTCAAAAAGCTAAACTTAAAAGAAAAAAAAAAACAAATAACCCAATCAATATATGGGCCAAAGAACTGAACAGACAATTCTCAGAAGATGAAGTACAATCAATCAACAAATATATGAAAAAAATGTTCAACATCTCTAGACATTAGAGAAATGCAAATCAAAACTACTCTGATTTCATCTCATTCCAGTCAGAAGGGCAGCTATTAAGAATACAAATAACAATAAGTGTTGGCGATGATGTGGAGGAAAAGGCATGCTCACACATTGCTGGTGGGACTGAAAATTGGTGCAGCCAATGTGGAAAGCAGTGTGGAGATTCCTTGGAAAACTGGGAATGGAACCACCAGTTGACTCAGCTATCCCACTCCTTGTTCCAAAGGACTTAAAAACAGCATACTACAGGGACACAGCCACATCAATGTTTATAGCAGCACAATTCACAATAGCTAAATTGTGGAAACAACCTAGATGCAACCTTCAGTAGATGAATGGCTAAAGAAAATGTGGTGTGTGTACACACACACACACACAAACACACACAATAGAATATTACTCAGCAATATAAGAGAATAAAATCATAGCATTTTCAGGTAAATGAATGGAGTTGGAGAATATAATGCTAAGTGAAGTTAGACAATCCTAAAAAACCAAATGCCGAATGTTTTCTCTGATATAAGGATGCTGATTCATAATGGGGTTGGGAGAGGGAGCATGGGATGATTAGACAAACTCTAGACAGCACAAAAAAGAGGGAGCAGGAGGGAGGAGGCAAGGGGGTTAAAAAAAGATGGTGGAATGAGATGGATGTATATTCATGAAGAAGACATGAATGGCGTGAATATACTTTGTATACAAGTAGAGATATGAAAAATTGTGCTCTGTATATGTAATATGAATTGTAATGCATTCTGCTGTCATATATAACAAATTAGAATAAAAAATACAAGAAAAAAGAAATATCAGGTGTTCAACCCTGCAAGAGAGAAAGAGTTCATAAAGTCAGTCGACAAATGAAATAATTAGAAGGAAATCCAGTAAATAATAATCCTTAAAAGAAAAGGGCAGTTTAAAAGTTCTTATAACACATTATCTATGATGTCTACCTTTCAACAAAAACACAAGACAGGCAAAGAAATAAAAATAGAAAAAAAAAAAACTATGACTTTTACTTATGAGATTACATTAAGAGAAACTGACCTTCAAATGGACAAAGACTTTGAACAGACCAAACAAAGAATTCAAAGCAACTATTATAAATGTTCAAGTTATGAGAGTGAAACACATTTGTAAAAAATATTAAGGAATAATACAATTCATTGTATGAACAGGTAATTTCAGCAAAGAAACAAAACTATAAAAAGAATGAAAAGGAATTTGTAAAGCTGAAAATCATAATAATTGAAATATAAAATCCATCAAATTGGATCTATATTAGTTTTGACACGGTAAAGGAATTGGTTGAAATCAAAACAGACAAATGGAATGAATAAAACTTATAGCACAGGATGGGAGGAAGACTAAAGAAAAATTAATAAAGGCTCAGAAACTATGGGACATTTTGAAAGGATTCAATGTATAAGTCACCAGAGTCCCAGGGTAATAGAGACCAAAAAAAAACCAAGGAAGAAACTATGGAAAAAATAAAGATTATAATCTTACCAAAGTTAGTATAAACAAATATTCACTTACAGATCTAGGAAGTTTACCATACCACAAGTAGGATTAACAGTAACAAAATGAACTTCATAGTCATGAACTTCATAGTCAACTTCTGAAAGCTACAGAAAAAAAATCTTGAAATCATCTGAGAAAAAAGCACATATTATATAGATGGTAATGATAATCTTTGATGATGGATTTGTATTGCCAACAATAGAGGCCAGAAGAAATCATAATGACATTTCCCAATTAGAAGAGGAAAAAGTTTTCAGTCAAAAATCTAATATGTAGTAAAACTCCCCTTCAAAAATAAAATGAGTTATTTGTAGCTTACCTGTACTAATAGAAGTGCTAAAGTAAGTCTTTAGGACTAAAGGTTAATGACCCCAAATAACAACTTGGATAGATAGTAAGGAATGAAGAGCATCAGAAATGCAAAGAGTATATGTGATGTATGCAGAGTGTGTGTCTGTATCAGAGAGTGAAATCTTCTAATTTTCTTTCATTTGCTGAGTAAATGAAGTCAAACACAGAATGTACACAGTGCATAATTTCTCTTATATGATACTCTAGAAAAAATCCAAAATAATTTTTAGTGATAGAAAACAAAACACTGGTCAACAAATGCTGAGGATCAAATGCAGAAATCAATGAAAAAGGTCAGAAAGAAAATTTATAAGGAGAATAATTTTCTATATCTTGTTTATGTTGCTGAGTACACATAAGTTGTCAAAACTCATCAAACTAATATTGTTACATTTTACTGTAAGATATGCCTAATTAAATTATATTTAAAAAGTAGAAATCAAAAACTAATCATCTTGACAAAATATAAAGAAAAATTTCTGTTCAAGGAATAATACTGTAAGCAAAGTTCAAAAATAGATTAATGGCTGGGAGGGATATCTGCAATGTCTAAAACAGCAATATCTAAAACAAGTTATTCATATATAATATACAAGGAACTTCTGATAAAACAAGACAGGAAATTCAAAAGAAAGTAAATGAAAACTGCATGAAAGAGTAAATGAAAGCTGTATGAAAAAGAAACTAATTCTAACACTAAAGCACCACAAATTTCAAATTACCATTTTCAAACTCAGAAAAATTGGAAGTTACATGATACCAAATGTTAAAAAGTATAATGGTGAAATTAAACTGCTATGCTTTCCTGTCAGGACTATAAATGAACTCAATAATTTTGCAAAGCAGTTAGGAAGTACTTAGTGAAATTATATGTGCATATGACCTACAAAACAGATGTCAATCACAGGAGATAAGATGATAAAAGTGTGATATATGCATGATATGTAACTCTAAACCACAATGAAAAGAATAAAATTATATCATATACAGTAAAATTAATATATCATAAGAAAAATAGAATTGAATAGAAATCCTATTAAATATAACTGCATACTATTGCTAACATAGAATTATGGTTAACTCCCTGCATATAAAAGAATTTGTTTATGTGTATATTCATGCTTCTTAACACTTTTGTATTGTGAGACAATATCCTTGGAAATAAGCTACTCTTCCTTTTTCAAATGATAGTCTGAACTATGAAGATAGTCTAAACTATGTAATCTAAGCACATGCTTCAGATTACAATCATTCTTCAGATCAAATGAATACAGCATTCCTTGGAGAATATCAAAATGTCTCTTCATTTTCACTTTTACTTTCTAAAGAGAATGCACTTATTTTTCATGGTGTGTGTCATATTGCCAAGACCCATCTTGTTTAAATAGAAGAGTGTGTAAACAATCATGATTCAGTTAGGTTGAATATTATGAAGTAATAATGTTTTTCATTCCTTAACAATCATTTGGTGATCACAGAATACATTGTCTAAGAATAATGCATTTACAAATCTGTTGGAGGTCTATTTGCTACTCAACTTGCACATATTTTACTCTTTTACAAAACATGTTCGTGCATGTTTCTAGGTGCAATTTTTTTCAGGGAAGAATCCATTAGTAATTCTTTTCCAAAAGAATTGTCATCTTGAAGCTTTTCCTCTGGTGAAGGAGATGAGATACATATGAATAGCTGTAAGAAAAGCAATGTGTCACAAAGTGACACTCCATCTGATAACACTTCAATAGAGGATGAAGAAGTTATCATTAAATAAGGGAATCAGAGAAGATTTGTTGAAATAACATTTGATCTAGAACTGGAATTTAGGAAGAATTCGTATATTCTGAGATGGAGGTACAGGATATTCAGAGAAAACAGAACAAAGGGAGGGAGAAAAAATAAAGAGTATATAAGAACTCTAGTATTTCTGTTTACACAAAATATTATAATGTATGATTAGCCTTCTGAAATAAGAGAGCAAAATGAGATTAAAGTAGATTTTAGGTAACGAATTTGAACTTTTTATACATGGCTCCAGTAAAAGGTGATGGCAGATAAGAACCATTTGGAATATTCATCAGCTGCATGAGAAGCATGCAAATAAATAAAGTGAAATAGGGGTAGAAAATTACTACAGTTGTCCAATTAAGAGTCCACCTCCAGAGCTGCTGGGATTACAGGCGTGTGCCACCACACCCAGCCCAATTAAGACAAAAGGAGAACCTGAAATAGGATAGATGCTACAAAAGCAAAGAGAAAAAGAAAAAAATGTATATAGGGAAGATTTTCTAGGAAACCAAAAGCAATTAAATAAGGAAGATAAGGACTAAGTTTAAAATTACTGATTTCTTTTAGTCTGTGTGATTATACACACTATATCTATTTGCTGGAAAAGGTGAAAGGAGAGAGATCAAGTTTGGGCAAAAAAAAAAAAACACAAAAAAACAAAAACAAAACAAAGAAAAAGCAATATACAAAAGAATGTTTAATATTGAAGATATGGTGAGGTTTAGGGTTTATTTCAGGCTGCCAAATTGGAATTCTCTGAAGATATTTAAATTTGGAAATGAGGATCCAGTTCAAAAGAGTTTCAAGGCAGCTATAAAATGTAGGACTGATGAAGCAAAGTCACAGATAAGGTGAAAAGGGAGAGTAACGAGAGTAAATAAGAAAGCTATAAAAAAAAGCAATCAAATGAACAACAAAATCCTAAAACTATATGTAAGTTCTTTATGAAAAAAACAAGAAAATTATTGAAAGTTAAAAGACAAAATGAATATATGGAGATTTATACATTTCCTTGAATAAAAAAAAAAAAAACCTCACCAAAAAAGTGACAATTTTTCTTAAATTAAACAATGAATATAAGATGATCCTAATTTTAAAATACCAATGAATGTATTTTATTTTGTTTTGGAGAACTAAATATGCTAATTCTAGATAAACATGCATGAAATATTGTGAATTTTACATATTAAAAAACACAAGAAAAGAAACAAAGGAATAATATCCCTTTCAGATGTTAACATATATTTTACAGTTATCTAAATCACTTACATGTACAGAAACCGGAAAAACATATATATTTATATTTGGTCTCTCTCTCTTCTTATAAAGCCACCAGTATTTAATCTAGAATCTCTATTGTTATGACTTTATGCAACCCTAATCAAAGCCCATGGGTCACACCTTTAAATACCATACTCAGATTAAGTCCACTCTCTCAATCCATAAATTACAATTTTTCAATTAATTAATTTGTTGAGATTAATTAAGTATTTCAAAGTTAATGGAATGGTATATTTGTTCATCAATTTTAAAGTTTTTATAGGTGTTCTACATCTGGAAATACAGAATAAAATGGGATAATTATTAGTATCTCACAATGGGGACTAAATTGCAACTTGAGTTTTGAAGGGGGCAAACAATATCCAAATATTCCAAATCTTAACAGTTATATATATTTTACCATAATGAAAAAAATTAAAGATAAGGATAAGTTTGTGCTATTAGAAAACTAATAGCAATTAAATGCTCACAATTTTTATGTCATTCTATTCTGTGTGTTCCTATACTGACTTATGCTGTTTGTTGCCAAATTTCAAAATATTAAAGATAAAGTGTGGCAAAGGTAAACAATAAGAACAAACCATAAAAAAATTTCTAAATTGAGAGAAACGCAATAGGACAAAACTGAATGGGAAAAACTGAGGTTGAAATAACTGAAATCATTGTAAACAAAGTGTGGAGAGAATGAACATGAGTATTTACTGAGTCTAAGATGCCTAGAATTCAAATATAGAAAAAGATATACTCTTTGAAAGCACATAATATGTTTCACAGGTCGAGGAAATCTAACAACTGTGCAAGCAAACAGTTTCAAGAAAGAATTAGAGGAATTTACACATTAAATATTAGCATAAAATTAAGAAATTTCAAAGGTATTTAAGTTATATCTCTATTCTGTGACATCTGATACAATGCAAAATAATTATACTGCCACAGAGATAGCAAAATATCATATTTTTTTAACTTTCAAAGTAAAAAGAAAAATATCATGGGCAAACTGGTAGTATACTTACATTGAGAATAACTTAGATAATTTTAATATTACAATTGATGATATATTCTTATATAAAATGCAAACATTACATGAAGCTACTTCAAAAAACCAATTTCAGTTCATTTTCACCAGGTGAGGTAGTTATCATACCTAATTAGATGAAATGTGTAGGCAGAATTGCCATAGAAGCCAGAATACTTTTTATTCTCTATATTTTCATTGTTCTTTTTTTTTTTTTCAGGAGGATTGGATTTGTGCCACAGAAGAGTATCATGGTACTTTATCAGACCCTTGTGGTCATGCATCAAGGCATAACTTGGGTCCATTAACACTGGGTGGAATGATAATATGAAGTATTTCATGATTGCACAAACATGTCTTGATGCCTTATTGGTAGTCACACCTACTTTCAAGTGCATGGGTTGAATGTGTACTGGAGATGGTCAGTCCTTATTATTCAAAACAAGATCATTGGCAGCTTTCCATTCATTCATCTTCTGGGAATATGCTGTGTCTCAGTTAAAAGAAATGGTAATGTGTTCAAATTTTCTTCTGTAGCTTATCCCAAGACCACCTGAGAATTTTGAATAGCATTTTTGGCCCATCCCTAGAAATTTTATTCCACATTAGTTTTGTCTTTGGGAAATTTTTGCATTTCAAAATCTTCACTAAAAAAAAAAAAAAAAAAATCTCAAGATCAAGCACTCAAATCAATGCCCAAGTCCCAGGACCCTCTTTTTGGAATCAGGTTCTTTGAGCACTGAATGCTTTTATAAAACAGCTACTCATTACCATTTTTATGTTTTATTTTGAGATTCTTTTTTCATTTTAGCTCCTTTGAACTTCTGTGATTTTATAAATAGTGTGCTTATTATGGTCTGCTTCTGGCTTTCCTCACAGAGACTTGCGGAGAACCCCAGAGTAGAGCAGCCTATTTTTGTGCTCTCTTGGGGAGACTTGTTCCCTAGTCCTCTCTCATTGTGAGTTTGTTCCAGGCTGTCGACTGCCTGATGTTTTGATGTCTCTCTCCATTAACCAACTCTTGCCTTTCAACCACTGAGCTTTAGTTTCTTGTTTACTGTTTTCCTTGTTATAGCTCTTGGCTTATTGTTCCAGTCTGTGTGTCAACAGAATCCTTGGCAACTTCATGTCAGCTCTTGCCCCTCCTTCTCCACAGATTGCTTTTCACCAATTTGGCTTTCCAAAGATAGTTTTTCAGCAGCTCCAAGTGTGGATTTTTATCTCTAGTCTTCTGAACTGTGCTCATTTTCATTATTATTAAGAGACAGCAAACTGACACTTACAAATAGGTGACCACCTACACTGTGTCATTGAAACGCACAAGGAATAAGTCCTTTCTGGGATGCCTGAAATCTCATATAAGAGAGTCATTCAATTGTTTTAAAACTTTTAATATTTTTAAGGCTAATTTTTAGAAACTTCTAATATTTTTAGGGCTTCCTGATAAAAATGCAAATACTCTTAGGTTTTTCTACACATACATACTGTGGTACTTACTATATTATATAGTTCATCTTCTATGGTATTTTGTTATAATTAATTTTATGCTTTTCTGTCCTCATGAGACTGAAAGACATTTGCATATGAATTTTTTTTAATCTTTATATCTAGTGTCTAAGCAGTACATGGATAGTGGGTCTGATACATAGTTAGTAAATTAAAACATAAGAGAAGAGGTGGCAATCTTATGCAATTAACTTCAGTATTATGGAATTAAGACAGTTGATGTGCTAGAAACCAACATAATAACAACTTGAGGAAGGAATGACCATCTCCATTATGCAACTGGAATTTTAGTCTGGGAAGTAATGTCATAAGTGAAATGATAATTACTGCTTATCCGTTTGGAAATTTGAGGATAACAATGTTAGTCTCAGTAATTCTTGGGCTTTTATTAAAAGCAGCAAGGTAGCTGCTATAGTTCCAATAATCATGTATACCTTCCAGGAATGAGGAACAAATAAGGTGTCAGAAGGAACATAGGGCAAAATCTACACCAAGAAACTAGAACTTTACTAGAGTTTCAACCACTGAGCTTTAGTTTCTTGTTTACTGTTTTCCTTGTTTATATCTCACTGGACAGAATTATGACAGATTGTCCTCCACAGCAATAATGAGGATGAGAAAATGATAGGTCTTGTGTATTTGCTTTTGCCTAAAACTGCTAAGAGCCAAGTATATGATGCATGGCATTTTTGGTCCAAAGGTGACGCCAGCTAGCCATTGAGATGATATGATTATGTTAAGATTTGCATTCATATGGATATTGGACTCCTGCTGTTCACCTAGGCCGGCTACGGGACTCCTGGAGAGTTCCCATTGGTTGGGGAAGTACAGTAGGAGGGAGTTCCGAGGAGGAGCTCTCTCTGTGGGGTCCGGGAGGAGGCCGCGTGGGTGGAAAAAATCTGCCCGGGCGGTACCGTACATTGGCGGCAGTTTCAAAAAATAAACTTTGTTCCTGCTTGAGTGGCTCGTGATTTTGTGCCCAGCCAGACTGCGGCATAAAACAATGTTGAGACTTGGCAAGAAAAAAAGATAAGAGAATGAATACTGAGTAAGAGGGGAAATTTGGTGCACTGTAGGGAATATATGTAACTAGAAGAGTCAATGTAAATGAAAGAGAGCATGCGAAGTCAACTGATGGTTGCTTCACAATACTGCTCAATAATAGCTGATGGGAACCTGGCATTTTGATCCACTTAAAAGTCTCACTGAAGGCATGGGTTTCATAGGAATTCTAACATAACATCTTTAGATTTTTTACTTAAATCTCTTCATGAACCTCATAAATAATGTTTTTCCTGGTTATTTCCTATATATATGGCAATGAGATACAATGAATAATGCAACATAAAATGTGCCTTCAAGATGCCTTCTGTAAACTGAACTTGCTAATAACAGAAATGGACACAGTCTTAAAGCTGTCCACTAAAGAAGTACTTAACTCAAGCAGAGTGTGTACTTGTACAGTTGGAATTTTAGTCTAGGAAGGATTGTCATACATTAGTAAAAGTGAAGCTGAGTCTTAAAAAGATGAAAAGATCTCAGCAAAAAAAAAAATGCAGGACAGTGTTACTCGCATGGAGAGTTGGTGATTAAAGACATAGGGAGACAAAAAAGAAAATATGCTTTGGGATCTGTAACTTGTTCAGTGAAGCAAAGCACAAAGATCCAGGGGTGAAGACAATGGTAATGAGACAAGCTGGAGGTAAACAAGAACCAAAGGGTATCTCTGGACAAAAGACACTGATTATTTCAAGCTGCTATTAGTTCTATGATTTAGGAAATTAGCCTGGTCCCAGCGTGGGCACAGTTTATTTTAAAGGTGGTAAAACAGAGAGGAAGCAGAGTTAGGGGAATATTCCAGTTTTTCAAAACATGGAGGTCTAAACAAAAATAATATTAGAGGATTTAGAAAATAAGATGATTCAAAGAGGATATTTACCAAATGCTATTCATGAGTGTCTACATGTGTTATGTGTGAGCTGGCAAGTGGATCTAGTACAGAAATAAGTCAGAAATGAGGATAAAAATCTAAGGTAACTATCATTTATTCACTCATTCATTGGTTCAAAAATGAGGGTTAAACTGATTTTTGTAAAGTTAGTACATGTTTAGGGCAATGTGCTACCTTACCTAAATAAGACATAACATGCATAACTGCTCATATTGATATCTATACACCTGACCTGAGTTGGTAATGAAGTAACTCAAACAAAGAAACAGTCACTCAGCCACTGACGATCAACAATGTGCTCTTGATTTTTTTTTTTTTTGCTTAATATGTATTAATTGCACATACTAATGGGTTCAGTGTGATATTTCAACACATGCGTACAGCATGAATTAATCAGATCCAGTCTCTCTTTATCCACACCCCACCCACCCACCACTGTCTTCCCAACCTCTGGTAATCACTATTTGACACTCAGGTCAACTTATTTTAGCTTCCACATATGAGAAAGAATGTGAGGTAATTATCTTTCTGTGTCTGGCTTATTTAATTAAAATAATGTCCTCCAGTTCCATCTATTTTGCTGCTGAAAAATACTCCATTTTCTATACATACCACCTTCTCCTTATCTGATCATACACTGAGAGACAACTAGGTTGAGTCCACATCTTAGTTATTGTGAGTAGTGTCACACATGATATGCATGAGCATGCAGGTATCTTTTGAATGTGCAGATTCCATTTCCTGTGAATATACGTCCAGGAGCAGGATATGGGTCATATAGTAGATCTTGGCATAAACAATGCTTTTTTGGATCTGACCTCAAAAACATAGACAACAAAAACAAACTATTGTCTATTTTTGTTGACACTATTTTCTTATTGTTTTTTGTTATTTTGGGATGTATCAAAATAGTGAAGGAGGGCTGACTCCATAGCTCAGTGGCAAAGGGCTTTCCTAGCATATGCAAGGCACTGAGTTCAATCCTAGCACCACATAAAAATAAATAAATAAAATAAAGACATGATGTCTATCTATAACTACAAAAAATTGTTTTATAAAGTGAAGGAAAGAAACAATAATGTGCTTTTGAATCATGGCTGAATACCTTGGTTCCTAGAGCAAATCTTAAAAACCAAAGGAATAATATGAAACACTACATTTTATTAAACAAACCTTCAAAACTACTCACTAAGGAAACAAGAAACTCATAACATTGGCCTCTATAGCAATTAAAAAATAAAATCTAGTTAAAAAATGACATCAGATAAAAATTCTTAACCCATAAGGTACATGATGTAAGTAAGTTCACAAACCCAATGCAAGTAATTATAGATACTTAAAAGAGAATGGTAACACATTAGAAAGTATTATGGTCCAGACCCAAAGAAAACCAAAAGAAATGTTGAGTTAGAAGCAGGTAACAGTTAATTGCTCTAAAATTAGGGTTCTATTATTCTGTTTTTATATTATTCATGAAGACATCCTTAAGCTCATTAACCCAATATCACTAGTCCTTGTCATAGCTGCTATCAGCTCAACGACATTAAAAATAAGGAATTTCTTAATGTACCACCAGATTTGAAACAATGGTATAGAAGAATTAGCCCCCCCAAATAATTAAATAATTCTTATTTCCTTATAAGAAGAGCATCTATATTAGAAGATCTCCCTACTATTTTTCAAAGGACAAGTTTCCTTTATGTTTGAACATTGAATTGTTTCTTTTTGTCCTTAAGCACAATTAAATCAACACATTAGTAGAAATGAATAAATATGATTGAGTTAAATAATAAATAAGTGGGTTATATGTCCACTTCAAGTCAGAAAGACCTTAATTAGAATCTTGGTTTTTCCACTTAAGAGTTTTCATATTCTCACTATGCATCATCAATGATAAAGAAATACTGGTAACTAGTTTTTCAAGTTTCTGTAAAAAATAAATGCTCATAATATATACAGCCCCATATCAGACATTTAATAAGTCTTAAACACATATTTGATACAAGGATGTATTAACAATGTAAAGGATGTTTTAACAACATCCTGTGGAACTGTAAATTCCATTCCATCTTTTTTTTTTCTTAAACAGAAGAGATTGAGCCTTGGAGAAAGTCACCAACATGTCCAAAATCACAAGTAAGTATGAAAGCCAGGACTGAAACACAAGTCTACTGTGGCTGGTTAATTGCTCTGTTTTTTTTTTTTTTTTTTCTTTTTTGTTTGCTTGTTTTGTTGTTGTTGTTTTTTAATTCTTTCAATAAGGTAGGAATTAAATTCATGGTTTCAGCACCAAATAGTGGGGAACATACACAAGAAAATAAAAGCAAAGCACTCTATTGCAAACAGCCCACTACTGTAGTCTGACAAATTATTAAGTTTAGAAGAAAAATTCCGTAAGAAAGGGTTGAAAGAGTCAATGCAATTTAGTATACAGAAGAGATAATAGGGAGAAATAACTGCAATTATCAAACTAATAGAAATGTGGTTTAGAATATTATATACAATTTAACTTCTCAAGGATGGTTTAATTATCCCTAAAGGATTAAAAATTAAATACAAGAAAAAAATAACAATTATAAACAAGTATGCAACTTCCAATTTTTACTGAGAATTTATAGCAGTAGAGGTGATTTCAGGTCATTCCAATGTGGTGGCAGGGGATAGATTAAAAACTATCATTCATGATAGAATTCTATTTATATATGCAAGTTCTGTAGATAACAGGAGAGCTGTTTATTTATTTTAAAAATCTCAAAATTAAGATTTTTTCACAGTTAATATTGTAAAAGCAGGTGTCTGAATTTTCATAATGATTAAAATGTTCGATGAATTCACCAAAGAGTTGTCACATCAATTTGCAATGTAAAAAAGTTATTATCACCAACATATTTGGTTGTCCTGTAAAATTTTATCTCAGTATAAAATCTCACACTTACTAAATGACATTAGCTTGTAAGAAAGAAGTGTAGGAATTAGGATATTCCCAAATTCCATTTTAAAGCTGACATCTATGTCCAGATAATCATGAGTAAGGACAAGAAAAAAAACTTAAATCCATATTTGTAAACAGTTATATTCCATACTGGCCAAGTTAACCTAAAATAAAAAGGTAATCACTACCTAATAGTAAAATGAGATTTTAAAAAGTATCTAAATTTCACATAAAAATGTTTACACAATCACACCAGGGGGCGCTCTTAACACTAAAATGATGGATGACATATTTTAAAACACGTGGTGGTCTCAGCTGGCCAAATGAAAGATTTTCTAAGTATGTAGTACTTACAACAAGTGCTTATCTTTGAAAGTGTTTGCTGGCAATACACACATTTTTCTCTTGCATCCAACTGTTTGCGTGGTTAAAGACTATCAAGTTAGTCTTTGAAGTAAAACATTTTCTGCTGATAGGAAATATTTTATTTTGGAAACATTTGTCTACTTAAACTGTCATCTGTCTCTTATTCTTTCTGTAACTGGACTTACTCCCAGTAATAAATACAGTGCTCCACAGCACAACCAACATTTTAAAAAGTGTTTTCATGTCAATTTTGATTTATTTTTTACAAAATTTTCTACCAAACCTTTAATATTATTTTCCCATTAAAAAGGGAGAGTGATGTCAAAGTCATCTAAAATTGAAACTCATGGTGAAATTTGGATGTAGGCATTATAAGACGTTTTTCTCCATATTTTCTCATTACCTGACAAGGACAACTGAAATCCAGATGCTTTCCTCAGAAGGTTCTAGACTCAGCTTCCTAGAAATATAATAGAAAATCAGTGTGAGACTTCAGAAAAAAAGAAAAGGTAAGTATAGGCCACTTACCCAGAGAAAATCACCATGTGCTATTCCAACAGTAAATATTTTCATACAAATGACATCTAATTAAAATAAATTTTAAGAAACAATGCAAAGTTAAAAGCATCACAAAGTATGTGGAAAGGATGAGAGCATACTTACCTATCTTCATGGGAGAAAGAACGCTTGTAAAAATCTCTCAATCCATCTATTTGAGATCACCCCCTTTTGTCCCTTAGCTTTCCCCTGAGTGACCATTCACCTGAGACCAAGTGTAGATACGGAGAATTCCAGCCAAGGTTCAACTACTAGATATGGAGAAGAGCCATCTACCTCTTTGATGTGAGTTCAGGGAAACCAGAATGGACTTTTCTACTGTTTTGTTCCCTGAAACAAATTCATCAGCATATGAATGCCTCAAATGCTGATGAAAGAAACAAATATTTTCATTTTACAATGAATAACAATTTGAAATAAAAATACACCTAGAGAAAAATGACATAATTATTTAATACATTAGACTTAAGTGTTCATGAATGATTGGAAGTCCTACTCCAGAAAGCAAATTTTAACATGGATTTGGAGAATACTGGGGATAGGAAGAAAAAAGAATACTGAATAAAAGGAGGACAGGCCAAAAAGAAAACAATCCTGTATGAAAAATATGTTGGGAGAGGAAGAAAGTGACTTGTTCTTGCCTGCTCTCTATCCTTCTGAGTCTTTGGGATGAAATAAGAACTGAGAGGTTCACCAGAGTACATGCAGCCTGGTTTGATAAGAAGCAACATCTGATATGAAACAAACTGGCATATGGTAAAGCTGCATGAGCTTCCATCAATAGCAAAATCAGAGCAGTAGCACTGAGATCCTATGGGGTCTATCTTTTTTTTTTTTCTTTTTTAAAAGAGAGAGAAAGAAGAGAAAGAGAGAATTTTTTAATATTTATTTTTCAGTTCTCGGTGGACACAACATCTTTATTTTATTTTTATATGGTGCTGAGAATCGAACCCAGCACCCCGCACATGTCAGGTGAGCGTGTTACCGCTTGAGCCACATCCCCAGCCCATGGGGTCTGTCTTTTTAGAAGCAGATCCTGAGCCAGTTACAGGGAAACTGAAAAGTTAACACTTCACTAGGATTGAAATAATCATAAACGGCAACCAAATATCGTGTACTTGAGAAAAGATTCTAGTGCCAGCTGAAGATAGAAATACTAACAAAGATATGAAAAAATTTAAAAGGTTTGAGGAAAAACAATAATAGGTTTCCCGAAAATAAAATGCAAAGAGTTTCAAACAAAGTGGAGAGAGATGTTCAGAGAGTTGATACCTTTTAGAAATAGACGAGACAGAATTTTCTGATATACTAGATGTAGGGTGTAAGAGAATAGAATGAAGGATGATATTATTTTGGATTTTATCAAGTAAAAGGACAAAACATAACTTCAGTGAGACTGGAAAAACATGGGGAAAAAGACAGATAAATGGTGAAAAATAATTATTTAGGCTGTGGATGTGTGAAATTTGACATGCCCAGAAGACACAGCCAGAAGAACAATATAAAATATGGAGATAAGAGAAGATCCAACTTATACACATAAAACTGAAGATTATCCTTTACTTACAGAACTTAAAGACATAAGACAAGAGGAAATGAGTGCAGAGAGAGCCTTCACAGAAGAAGAAATACAATCAATCAACAAACAAATAAAAAATGTTCAACGGTTCTAGCAATTAGAGAAACACAAATCAAAACCACTCTAATATTTTATCTCACTCCAGTCAGAACAGCAATTATCGAGAATACAAGCAATAATAATATATGTTGACGAGGATGTGGGAGGGAAAAGGTACACTAATACATTGCTGGTGGGACTGCAAATTGGTGTAACCACTATAAAAAGCAGAATGGAGATTCCTCATAAAACTTGGAATGGAACTAATATTTGACCCAGCGATCTCACTCCTTGGTTTATACCCAAAGGACTTTAAATCAGCATATTACAGTGACACAGCCACATAAATGTTTATAGAAGCTCATTTCACAATGGCTAAACTATGGAACCAACCTACATGCCCTTCAACAGATGAATGGATAAAGAAAATGTGGTGTATATGCACAATGGAATATTACTCAGCCTTAAAGAAGAATGAAATTATGGCATTTGCAGGTAAATGAACAGAGCTGAAGAATACCATGCTAAGCAAAATAAGCCAAAACCAAAAAACCAAAGGCTGAATGCTTTCTCTGATAGGTGGATGCTGATAGATAAGGAGGGATAGTAGGAAAGAATAAAGGAATTTAGAATTGAGCAGAGGGGAGTGAAGGGAGAGAGGGGGGTATGGAGATGGGAAGGATGGTGGAATGTGATGGTCGTTATTACCCTATACACAAGTTGATTACATGACTGATGTGATCCTGCACCATGTATAGCTAGAGGAATGAGAAGTTATGCTCCATTTGTGTACAATGTGTCAAAATGCATTCTACTGTCATGTATAACTAATTAGAACAAATTTTTAAAAAATTAAAAATTTAAAAGAAGAGAGATGATCAGGACAGAGAATTAACACTGGAGTTTATAGACTCTTGGTTACACCACCCTCTTCACCTTACATGTTCATGCCTGTAATAATTCAAATATGAGGAGTTCCCCAAAAGCTCATGTGTGAGACAATGTAAGAATTTTCAGAATTAAATGATTAAATTATGAGGGGTATCACCTAATTGGTGGATTAATTCACTGATATGGATTACCTGAGCAGTAATTATAGGCAGCAAGGATATGACTGGAGGAAGTAGGTCCCAGTGGGTATGCCTTTGCAGTTTATATTTCTCACTGCTTCCTGGTGGTCATGTCCTAAACTGCTTTCCTCTATCACACCCTTCTGCCATGATGTTCTGCTTCACCATGGGCACAGAGCTATAGAGTCAGCCAACCATGGACAGAATCTCGGAAATTGTAAGCCAAAATACACGTTTCCTCTTCTAAATTGTTCTTGTCAGGTATTTCAGTCACAGAAATGAAAAACAAACAATACCACTATATGTTTCCCATCTCCTACAGTATGAGAAAATCCTGTAACTTGTTTTTAACCAATAGAATGTGTGAAGGAATTAAGTGACAAACTGCATGTTAATTACACAAATGACATTGTTGTTGCCCCCACCTTAGTGGAGTTTTTCCCTTACTGAATGACTCTTGTGAAGCCAGAAGCCATATAGAGGAACCACATGGTAAGGAACAGTCACTGCCATCAAGTATGCAAAGCCTCTAGCCCCCCCCCCCAAAAAAAAAGAGGAGAGAGAGGGAGGAATAAGTCCCTCATATAGCTCCAAGGATATAAATTTTGCCAACAATCTGAGTAAGCATGGAAATAAATCTTTCTCTAGTCATGCATTCAGATAATATCAAAGTCCCAGCTGATACCCTGAGTACAATCTTACAGGACCCAGTTAAGCCATGCCCAGACTTTTGATCCACAGAACCTATGAGATTTTAAAATGTATGCTGCTTTAAACCATTATCTATGGTTATCTGTAATGCACTAGTAGAAAAGTAATATATAAACCCTAAGTTATGACAATAGTTAGAGGCTAGAGAGATATGAAAGAGCCAGGAAAATGAACACAAAGAAAGGCCAGAGAAGTAGGATGGAAATCAAGAGAAAAGCATTTCTCCAAGAGGCATAATGCCAGCTTCCTCTGAGAAGAACAGAGACAAAAGGCCAGAGGTAAATTGAGTCTGTTGATCTGCTAGAAGCTGCAAAGAAGCATGAGAAACAAGGGTCAGTCACCTGCCCTCTGGCCTTGGAGAATTCTGCTTTACCCCCTTTAGAGAGAGTGGTAAGAGGGAACTGATGCTGTATAGAATTGATTGAAATGACAAAGTGTTTGTTTTTTATGCTATAGACACTTATTCACTACCAATACTAGTTCTTACGTTGCAAGATTTACAGTTGATTTTGAGCACTGATTAATTTTCCCACAGATTTTTTTTGGAGGGAGGGGATACTTATAATCAAGTCTGAAGTTCACTGACGTGTAAATGATAATTCAGTCTTATTAGACTCACTGGAAGTCCCAATTAGTGCCAGAACTGTGCTACTTCACTGTTTATGACTTTGAAGGTTGGTATTTAGAAACTGGCTAACAATACCAATCAAATTTGTCTTATTTTAATTACTAAGGAGCTAACATAACCTATTTTTAAACTTTACATTGTTAAAAGACATGCTTAGATTGGCTTTTATTTTTCCAAAAATAAAAATCAATAGAAGCCAATCTAATGTACAAGTATTATGTGCAAGGCCTTGAGTTAACTAGGTATGGCTCACTGAAAGAAATTCCCTGCTGCTTTTGGTAACATCTAAAATTTGTATGCAAACTTACAAAGTATTGTCACAAAACAAAGTCTGTCTGGTACTCTAATGTGATTAGTATTCACCATTTATCTAGATTTATCTGCAGTGAGCATTCCATTTTCTTATAATGCTTTAAAAGCAATTTCTCCTCCATTCATTCAATGAAGATTTATTGAGTACTTACTAGTCACATAGAGGGGCAAGTTGGATAAAACATGAAGTATTCAAGGCTTCGGTTTTAGAGGACACATCACAAATGTGTCCCTTTTATGTCTTCAATGTACTTTATACATCACTTAAGTATATGTGAATGTATAATATATGTGTATGTATATAAATCTTATATATACATATATGCCCATAAATACACATTATCTGTTAATACTTTGCATACACTAGAAATGTTATTCTGGCCCCTGGCCAAAGATTTTCCCTAGGCTTTGCTCCATTGTCAAGGCTAAAAGATTAAATCAATTGCTCCTGTTTCACTTTGTTCAGTGGTCATGAGTTTCAGTAATGTACTTGACACTGTGAGGCACAGAGAAGTATAAAACTAGATCAAAGCACGGAAGTGATTTTAACTTCTTTTATTACTAACAACTTTCCTAATTGCCTTTGTATGTGAATTTGAATGTAAGCCCCTCCATACTGGAGATTCTGATTAGCTTTTCATTGATTCGTATTTTAGCACATAGCAAGCATTCAATAAACATTGATTGATTGATTAGCAACTTTCCAAAATGATTTGAGGTGGCCTGAATGAAAATGGAAACAGTTAGGCAAATAAATGAAATATACCATTAGATAAACAGGTCTAAACTACAGCTAAGAAAGGACCTACATAATATTAAACACAGTTTCAATCAAAAATTTGTTCAACAAATTAGAGACAGTATGCATATAACTACATTTTGAAAATAAAATATAGCCTTGTGTTTTCTCATACCTGTTATAGAAAGAGATATATAGATTGTGTGATCATATTTTCAACAAAAGGAAGTGTTTCTTCTTATCAATGAATTAACTTTTTTTCCTCAATGATAAATTCTAATAATTTATTGAAAGAATCATTAGATTAAAGCAAAAATCAGAGCATATGTCTTCTTTAATATTTTAGGGAAAACAGATAAAATGACTTCAAATTGATAAAATTAAGGTGTTGAATTGAATAAGATGCAAGTAAGGCTGCTTCCAGGATTTATAGTGCTTCTGTTGACTATCACTCTTTGTGTTACTGATGTATATACTTATCAATAATTATTTATTAAGACAAACTAAGTGAATATTTTCAAGATCTAGGAATAAAAAGGGCAGCCTGCTAAATGAAATTTGTTGTACTTTCAAAATGTACAATGTACTCACATAGTTATCTCATGTGAAAAATACCTCATCATCATAACATTAATATATATATTCCATTTACCACAGGGATAAGAATTTACTTCATTTTAACATAAAGTATCACATGAAACTATATAATTAAACAAAACTTTAACCTTTAAAACATGGCAAAAGAAGATAAATAATACAAACACTGTAGAGTTATTTATCACAGTATTATGAGCAAATCAATTATTAAACTTTGCTACTCCACATAGGTCAAACACATTGGCTATGAACATTTATGTCAAGCTGCTTAACTCATTGCTCCTTATGAGAGCCCAACCTAGGTGACTAGGCTATGTGCTATGAATTCATGTCCCAAAGGACCAGGGCTAGGCACATAATTCAAAGGCACAGAATCAATTAAGTTGGCTTGTGACAATCAATGAAGGTGGGTTCAATAAAAAAAAAAATGACCTGGAGCAACATATTACTTTCCCTTTGAATTTGAAATAAGAAGCACCAAGAAAAGGAAGCAATGGCAGAACTGAGGATGACAGAAGCATAAAGAAAGGTAAATTGGGTTGTTTTGTTTTGCTCTCTTTAAGGGAACAATAGGCAAAGAGAGTAGATGCCGCGACCCCTCGCCGGCAAGGGAAAACACGACACAGGATTCTTCTTTCAGCAGTTTATTCAGGCCTTGATTCAAGTATCATCTTCTAGCAACCCGTCGCCGAGCGCCCAAGCACAGCCTAATAAAGCCTCCAGCATACCAATCTTAAGCTGCCACGTGGACCTTTCTCATAGGGTGGTAAGGGATTGCGTGCCAATTCTCCATATTAGGAGTTGTTTATCACAGGCCACAGTGGAAGCCGGCGCCATCTTCTAATGGCGGCCACGGTCTAATTAGAACGGCTCACCACAGTTCCCCCTTCTATTTTATAAAACAATGCAGGCGAAAGTAGAGGTCCTATCCCACTGTGCAGAAGTGGCTGCAATGTATAGTTCAGTCCTAAGGAGGGCCCTTCCCTAGACCTGGTCCCATATCAGCCGACGCCTTTTTTCGTAGGGCGGGGCGTGGACATCAAACCCGCATGCAATAGGACATGCTTTCCTTGAGGTCCGTTGAGGGATCACTCAAGTGCAGTGCCTTGCCTCGCATCCTGCATCGTGACGATGGCGAGAAGTAGGATAACACAGGTAGCCTGGTAGTAATGACAAGATTTGAGTTGGCAACACAATCCCTAAACCCCAGAGGAAGGTAAAAGGTCTATAGCCGAGAAGAAGTACCAGTCCTGAAACCCATCTGCATGCAATGGTAACAAGACCTGCAGAGTGCAAGGGCTATTCAGCACTGGAANCCTTAAAATGAGTGGCATTAGAGGTCTGATTAGAAGGAGACAACGGAATTAACACCTGGGAAGTAATGGCCAAAGTGGTAATATTAAGCTCAGAAGTATTTGTCAAGTTTAGAACCAGGACACTCAGTAGAAGGATGGTCCTCATCATGAAATTGTTGTAGCGCCTCCTGTTGTTGGTTGATTGATGTCGGGACTCTTCTTGTCAGGCGTTCTGGAACCCACACCGGCTCCGTCCGGTCCTGGGAACTTACTGGTGCACCACCCTGACTGCTGAAAGTTCTGGATCCTGGGTTCGAGGAATATGTTCCTCGTGCGGGCCACCAATTGCCGCGACCCCTCGCCGGCAAGGGAAAACACGACACAGGATTCTTCTTTCAGCAGTTTATTCAGGCCTTGATTCAAGTATCATCTTCTAGCGACCCGTCGCCGAGCGCCCAAGCACAGCCTAATGAAGCCTCCAGCATACCAATCTTAAGCTGCCACGTGGACCTTTCTCATAGAGTGGTAAGGGATTGCGTGCCAATTCTCCATATTAGGAGTTGTTTATCACAGGCCACAGTGGAAGCCGGCGCCATCTTCTAATGGCGGCCACGGTCTAATTAGAACGGCTCACCACAAGTAGAGAGATGAATTGTCTTTAGAGATGTTTTGGCCCATGACAGGATATAAGAAGATAGGTGACCCCCAAGAGGACTGACTTGCTTTGCCATCAGATATGAATCCACCTGTATTCTAACAAGAACAGACTCTTTGTCTTAGATAATTTGAACCAGTGTAAATTTATATGAACTAGAAAAGATAAACTAGAACAATTGTATATCTAAGATAGGCCAAGACTGTTTTAAATTACTCTTAGACATTTATGAATCTCAGTCTCTTTTACCCCTAAAACTAATTCTATATTAGGCATGAAAATAACTCAATATTAATATTATTTTTAAGCTTTTTATTTTGAACTTAGAGAAAAACTGTAAAATTAGTAATGGTTCTATTACATCTTTCACTTATTTCCACAATGTTAATACTTTACATAACAGAAGTACAGTATTAACAGTGACATAATATTACGAACTGAACTTTAGACCTTATTTGACATTGACAAGTTTTTCCACTGAAAGCCTGTCACTGTTCCAAGATCCTATCTAACACTCCACAACACATTTAGTTGTTATTTCTCTTCAGTAGCCTCCAATTTATAATAGGCCCTATGTCTTCCCTTTTCTTTCATGGCCTAGGTACTTTTGAAGAATAATGACTATTCTATAAATCACTATCAATTTATGTTTGTCTAGTGATCTCTCAAGATTAGAATGAAGATTTTTTTTATTAAAAGTACCATAAAAGTGGTGTGATTTCCTTATGATACCTACTAATATGTCTTATTACTAATAATGCTTACACTGATAATTAGATGAAGCTAATGTTAACCAGGGTTTTCCATAGAGTTTTTTAGTAGATAAGCATCTTGGGAAAGTACTGTCAGACTTTGCAAATTCTATTTTACCTCAATATCTCCCTTAATAATTACAGAATTCACAGGAGATTCTCTCTGCAGCATATATTACTTTGGTATTTGCCTAATGGTGATTCTCTATTTTCCTATTTCCTTCTACATTTATGAACTGAAATTGTACTGTGAGGAAGAACCATCTCTTCTCCCTAATGTTCAGTTTTTTTATTGAATAATTTATTAATAACAGTAAGGACTCATAAATATCATGAATATTTTATTTCATTCTCTATGTTAAAATCCTATATTATTGTTTATTTTGTTGCTCAATTTGCTCCAGCTGTGGACACTGGGGGTTCCTGCAGGTTGTTTCCTATGATCTTTTGACAAAGCATCATCCCTTTTTTTCCTCCCATTTTCTTACTTCTGGCACCACAAGATATTGAAGACTTCATTGCATTTTTCTCGTCCTAACCCTGAATCAACCACTTCTCACTTCTCTATAAGAGTTTTAATTTTTTTACTGAGTAATGATGTTGAGAGACTAAGATGTGAGTGAGTGCTGGGTGTAATCACTGTTTATAGAATCCCATTGTGTCTGAGCCTCTCAGCAGTAATAGCTAGGTTTTATATGTATGCACAGACATAGATACAGAGTTGATTTTTATTATTTATGATCATATATATGTGTGTGTATATATATATTCATTTATCGGCAAAATGTTTACTTGCAACCCCCAAATCAATTCTTGAGGCATTTTCATATTCATTCATAGACATGTGCAGAGCAGTAAAATATTTTAGTCACTCAAAGACCATCATCCCTGCTGAGATAAAACAAGGCAATGCTCTGCTATCTTGTCATACTATAGACGTGTGTCCTTTTGGTGGATACCTTCAGTGCCAAATTTTTAGTATTTTTGTACTTTCATTTGGTTATTTCATTGCTTAAAATGGCTCCAAGTGTAATGCTGAAATCTATCTACTCTTCCTAATTACAAAAGGCTATGATGTGCCTGATTCTACTGTGAGAAAATATACTTCATACAGGAATGAATTATAATATAATTGGTTCTGAGTTCAAAATTAAAGACTCAACAATATATATTAAATAAGTTGTCTTTAAAAAAAAAAGAAGCACATGAAAAAAGGCTACCTATTGATTAACTGACAAAAATATTGTGACCAGAGTTCACAAAAATCTAACCACATAATCTAACCATAGGAACAATGGGTTATTACCTGGCAGCTCAATGCTTTTATGGACCACAACTATTGTGAATAACAAGAATCAATTGTATTCTTTAATCCACCTGCATAAGTACTTAAAGCAATGAATTTCTAATGGCATATCTAATTCTAATCCATGCAACACCATGCAATACAGGACTCATTTGAGACTTCTCTTTCCTATTTATATTTCTATCAGGAAAAGTTGGAAACTCGGCTCTCATTATTTAAAACTGATTTGCTCAATTTTAGTATATGCATTAAAATTCTAGAAAATATTTATGTATAAAATGCATGCTTGCTAGCCCATTTCTCTACAGAAACATAAGATAATATCAGTTATGTACAATAATTTGTCTTTAAACATACAGTATCCAGTTAAGATATGCAACTCACAGTAATTTTGATTGTGTTCCTTCTTATTCTCTCTAGTGTAAAAATGTTACTGATCTTTAAAAGAATTATGGCTTTTTTAAATGTTTGCATTCTATCTGGCTGCTCTCAACATCAGTATTTATTTTATTTTGGTAATCTATAAAATATTAATATAAATTTAAGACTCAGAGTTATCCAAAAATATATACCCACAGAAGTGTGACCAATGGCATATTTTTATTCAGTTGATTATACATCACCTATAAATTATGAATCTATTTTTTTTGTATTTCAATTCCAGAATCTATGTTCACTAGATATAGATGCTTATAAGTACAGGTTTTCATAGATGTGCAAAGAGAAAATTTAAAAGCAAATGAATCAAATGTATTACCAGTAGATAATTCAAGTGAGTGTTAACTCTGCTTCTTTAAAACTAATTTTAATGATATAAATCAAAGCATCATTATTTTCTGAGTAGACTGTGATTATTCTTAAAACTGGCCTACTACATAATTTTGCAGAGCCTCATAATTAGCTATTTGTAACAAAGTACCATCTATATTAACATAGGATAAACATTTGTCAACATACAACTTTTTATGGTTTTATTTTGGATAATTGGCTACCGAATACACTGAATATAAAAATTATTACTCAATTCATAAAAACTATTTGTTAGGATAATACTAAGATAGTACTCTTCTTTCTATAATATATATAAGAACATCTATGTAAAAATCCCATGAAAGCACTAATAGTAACCAGTAGTCAAGAAAGCTGGCAGGTCTGAGAGCATCAATAGGTAAATTTTAAAAGACAGTTCCTAGATGGTAGCCACAAATCAAATGTGGCTAAATTCATGTTTAAATTAATTAAAATAAAATAACCATATTGAATAGTATAAATATTTATATACTTGCTAAACATTCTACACTGTACATTCCATAATACTTCTTAAAGCAACAAGTAAATGGAAGATAGTCCCAAGAACAAAATCTGACAATATATATTGATGTTTATTATAGAATTTTTATAATACAAGACACTATTAATAACAAAATAATGATATATTATTAATAATGATATATTATAAAACCACTAAAAATATGATTGGAAAAAATATTACTTGGGAAGACTTTCATGTTCTATAGTTAAATGAAATAAGCCACAGTAATATTGTAATATGAAATAATTATGAAAATGTAAAAACAACACAAGCTGAATTATATTACTTAGATTAAACATATTTCACTTTTCACTATCAGTCTATATTTTACAAAGTTTATATAATAATGTTTTACTTTGTCATTAAAATAAGAGGATTTTATTTATTTTCTAAAGCTCATATATTTAATCTATAAAGTCTAAATCTAGAATTAATTCCTCCAAAAATTAAGAAAATATTCATAAGCAAAAATAATTTTGTTATTCATTTGATAAGAGAAATACCAATAATTTCTGTATAAGAATTTATTCCTAATTTAAAATAATGACTGAAAAATATAAGGTAAGAATGACAAAATAACATGCTTTTGAATAATACTAAGCATATGGAAAACTATCACAATATTGTGCTACTATGGGTTAAGTAACCAAAAAATGAGGTACATAATTATTACACAAAATTATTTAAGCTTATATTGTGCATATCTATATGAAATATAAACTATTAAAATATTTTAGCAAACCAATCCAAGCAGCATGTGAGTTTTAGGTCATTTTTCATGCAAACAGGTGCTGAGTTAGTTAAATATATGGAAATAGAAAATAAATAATTAGCTGTTTACAATGGATTTCTCTGGGTGTTGGAGTGACAAGTGATTTTTTCTATTCTTTTTTGTAGTTTTTAAAACACAGTTAACTTTGGTTTTCTTATATAATCAGCAAAAATAAATATTATACAAAATAATGCAAAGATCTAAATTATCTGTTTTTTCCTACAAATCAGTGAGTATTGAGAGCCAAGCAGAGGATTTAACTGTGGAACCAAGATTTCCTTCCAAAGTCCATGACCCTCACTTCACCAAAGTTTAGCACTAAAAGATTAGACATTAACTTTCACTAGACAGTATTACTTTACATGGACTTAAATATTTGTCACGGCATTCTAAGGTCTCCTTCTCAACTGCAAAATCAAATTTCCATTCCTTTCATCTCCTCCCATTGTGCCTTATTCAGCACTAGATACAGATTTCACAAATAATAATAATAAACTGAACAGGAAACTCTCCCCTGAATAGAAAGTACACACACAGCTTATAACCCCAGCAAATACCCATTCCACAGAAAAGATGAAATAGCTGAAGACGGTTTTAGTTGGCTTTTCGCTGCTGTGACTTCTGAAAGATCCAACCAGAACAATTGTAGAGGAGGAACACTTTATTCAAGGGCTCACAGTTTTAGAGGTCTTAGTTACAGAAGGTGGGCTCCATTCCTTGGGGCTCAAGGTGAAGCAGAACATCATGGTGAAGGAGTAGGTAGAGGAAAACAGCTCACATGATGATCAGACAGCAGAGAGAGAGGACTCCACTCTCCAGATACAAAATGTATACCTCACTGTCATGCCCCCATGAACCACTTCCTCCATCCACATCCCACTTGCCTTCAGTTACCACCCAGTTAACACTATGAGGGTTCAATTCACTGATTAGGTTAAGGCTACAACTCAATTATTTCTCCTTCCAAACATCTTGCATTGTCTCACAAGTGAGCTTTTGAGGGATACCTTACATCCAAACCATAACAAAGACCAAAAGTACCCCTGACGAAAGACAATGTTTAAGTAATTGAGAAAAGTCTTGAGAAAAAGCTATGAAAATAATTTTTCCTTATCCAAAAGCATCAATAGGTGAATAATTTTTGCTTGTCTATTTTTATAGGCAAGCACTGGTAAAATATATTTGCACTAGAAGAAAATCACAATTACAGTAATTTCATAGGTAAAACTATGTATTCACAAAAAAAATAGTTGAAACAATGGAGTAAAGAGTTTGACAGAACTGTGTAATGAAGACAAGAAACTTAACTCAAATGTTAAACTTCAAATAATCACACATAGAAAAATTGAAAACTCTTGCTGTCATTATAAAAGTTCTTACATATGAACATGACACAGGCAATACAGAATGAAAATAAACACAGGATGAGAAGTTAAGGGGCCTAATGTTTTATAAAACTCACAGAACAGAGTCTGAAGGTGAAACTCAAAATCTCACCTACAGAGCTTAGTGATAGAGCACTTATTTAGTATGTGTGAGGCACTGGGTTCGATCCTCAGCACCGTATAAAAATAAATAAATAAAATAAAGGTCCATCAACAGCTAAAAAATATTAAACATAAAATCTCACCTACAACACTCACTAGCTGTGTTAACTCTTGACAGTTTTCTTAGACATTCTATTCCTAAAATTTCCCTACTGCACATTGAGAATAATAATAATACTTACCCTATATGACTCCTGTGAGACTAAAATTATGACACATGGTAAGTTAATAAGTACTCCCTGACTTGGATTGTAAGGTAGAGAAAAAAAAAAAAACTATTTCAGTGAAATCCATTTTATTTGCCTTACAAATATCATTATAAAGCTGAATTTCCACTTAAAATATAAAAATCAATTTGAACTGGAGTCATGAACCCTGTTTCCTAGTTGAAGGTTTTCTACCTCCAGGTGAACTGTGGACCTACAATTTTCTTTTAGACCTCAGTGGAACCATGAGGAAGTGTATTGGATAAGCTTTACACCCATGCTGCTTTCAAATTCCTGTGATCTATAGAGCTAGAAGAAAGAAATGTTCTAATACTGCTGCTTACAAAATATTTTCACAGTAGGAGCTGAAATAGTGAAGCATTTCAACATATTTATGTAACAGCTAAATTAAACAAAGAGTGAATAGAATTTCCCAGTGGGAGAGCCACAGAAGTAAAACCTGATCAAAACAGAGTCTTCATAATGTATGTACTACTAACGTTTCAGTGAATGGAAAAAAAGCCTTGAAAAAAACAATCCAAGTGTTGGAAAGAGTACAGTATATTTTTACCTCACAATCTAATTTAACTAGTATTTACTAACTTACTATGTACTATGTGCCCTCTAAAAGCCTATAGACATACTATAGAACAAGATACCCCATATATAAGGTGTATATGAATATATGGCATTTTATATACCATAGAATGAGATACATGCATACAAATGAAGATGAACGAAGATTAAAAATAGAATTTATTCAAATAGCAGCTAAATTCAAATGATTATTAGGTCCAAGTAATAAGTAAAAAGTACAATGGAAAGAGAAGATAACAAAGCAAACTGGAGCATTTTCTTGGAAAAGCTGTCTAGTCGTGTTTATAAATTGCTGCCATTTGCAAATGCTGGCCCAAACACCCAGGCCTTTTAACTTTCTAAATAGAAAAAAAAGTTAGATATTTATGTAAAAATCTCTATTTTTCAATGTTAGAAACTAATTCAAACATTGTAGAACCTCCTGCAAATCAAATAGACCCATCTCTGAAGTATATGCATTCTGTGAGCTGATAGTTTTATAAAATCTCTTGTTTAAGTGCTGAAACAAAATATTTGTAGACACTTTTTCATGCTTCAGATATTTAACATGCTATAATATTTTTCTCTTAAAAACATGAGGTAATTACTCTTCTGTTTCTTACAATTGTATGGGAAATTCAGGGTGAGAAAAGCTAAATGTCTACATAGTCGTATAATGTGTAAGTTAAAGATTGGATTTCAAAACCATGTTCATAAAATTTCAATGTTTCCTCATATACACTGAAAAGGATGTGTGGGTAAGGAAAAAAAAACACTTAATGCTAAACCTATGAGAGAAGGTAAGCTCTTGAGCAACCGAAAGAGAGATATGAAATGGGTTTAGTGAGAGAAACATGTGAAGACTAGAAAGAAGGAATAAGCATGATATCTTTAGAGTACAGTACGGAAACTGGAAATGAGTTCCATACAGAAAATTAATAATACTGAATTTTGCATTCACCAAAAAACAAATATTAAAGCCTAAAGAAATTGCTTTTTGCTATTCATTTAAATTTCCAGTGTTAATCAATAGCAACCTCCTTTACTGTCTTTATAACTTCCCTAAGAGAAATAGAATTTTTTAAATGGTAACAATTAAAAGAGATGATAATGACATACACATGTGAGCAAAATTACCTAACATAACTGTTCTTCCTAATGAAGATATCAAAAAGCAACCAAAATATAATTATGTCACCTCTACAACAAAAAATTAGTGTCCTTTTCACATGAATTATTGGTAAAACTGTATGGCTTAATTTCTTTTTTTTTAATTTTTTATTGTTGGTTGTTCAAAACATTACAAATTTCTTGATATATCATATTTCACACTTTGATTCAAGTGGGTTATGAACTCCCATTTTTACCCCATATACAGATTGCAGAATTACATCAGTTACAAATCCATTGATTTACATATTGCCATACTAGTGTCTGTTGTGTTCTGCTGCCTTTCCTATCCTCTACTATGTATGGCTTAATTTCATCTGAAGATTACTCAGTTTCCCTATGAAATGTCTTTCTTTGGAACCCCAGAAAACATTACCTTTCCCTCAAAGACAGTAAAAAGCTACCTGATCAACTGTGAAGAAACTGATCATATTGATGAACAAATAATTTGCTCAGTTGCAAATTCACATGAAGAATATTGATTTATTTAAAAATCCAAATTATACTATCCCCATTAAAACAGTCCTCCCTTACTGAGAAAATTACTAATAATATTAAACATAAGGTAATGTGTTTATATTGATTCTAACTAGAAACTAGCCTTGGAGAGCTGATACAGTTTACTAGAACTTCTGACATTCATTTCCTTCAAAAGAAACTAGAAAACTTTTTTAGTATAAATGTCTGATTATTACAGTTTTGGTTCAGTTTTTTAAAAAACAATTTATAATTAGTATAATATACATATTTATAATATATTTATAAGTAGTATAAAATAATTCCTAATTTATAAGCAATACATACATGAAATACAAAATATATATATATATGTGTGTGTGTGTGTGTGTGTGTGTGTATGTGTGCAGACTCCTATAAATTTATACATATGATATAGATATCACTGCAGACTCCTCAGTTTGTAACCTCCGGGCAAAAACCACAATACTGAGCAAAATGCTATGACTTGTTCATAAGGGCACAAAGACATACAGTCCAGTGAAAGATATAGAGAAGTTATTGAACAATTAAAATATTGAAATGTTAAAGTTGTATAAGATTAGATAACATCAACAAATTAGTGTAGCCCCCTGCTAGACTTAAGGAAACAGGAAGAGTACACAAGGCAAAAGATGTATATTGAGACTGAAGCAAATGTATTAGCCTGGAGGGCCAGGGATGTAGGTAGCTCAGTGGTACACATACACACACACACACACACACACACACACACACACACACATACAAAAGATTAGGCTGGACAGGGAAGCGCAAAATTCCAGAAATGTTCAAACAGAAGAAATGCCAAAGAAAGAAGTGTGAAGGAAAGAAACTGCACACTGCATGCGGGAAATATAAATGTCACCTGTTAACACCCCAAGCCCATCCTCATTCTCCTTACCTCAATAAAGTGAAGAAAGTACTATGAAGCAGTAATTTGTGAAACAGTATGTAGGTTTCACACCATTTTTTATTTATGAATAGATTAGTTTATAAGGAATACATTTTAAACGTCAAAGTAAAGGAGGATAAAACATACAGAGATGATTCTAGAGCTTCAAAATACTGCTTTGTAAAGTTAAATGTGACATACTTATTTGATTTGGTTTAAGTTGGCACAATGAAGAGGATTATCTAAGAGTTTTCAGCAAGCAAGAGACATTTTTGAATGATATACCTCTGTTCACAAATTCCTGAAAATTCTAATCAGTGTCATATGTACATGAATGTGTATATTTTTGTGTATGCATCTGTGTGTGTATGTGTGTGTGTGTGTGTGTGTGTGTGTGTGTGTGTATATATATATATATATATATATATATATATATATATATATATATTTGACTGAGTCACAGAGTTATGGTGATTGACAATTACAGCCCTAGCCTTTAATAACTGATGTAAAAATATCTTATTTCTAAGAAATAAAAGGAAAAGGGTAGAAATCAAGGTAATGAGTAAGAACAGCCTAAAATATAGGACAGAACTGACCACTTTTATAAGCCATTTCACAAACATCATGGAGTGTTCCTTTGCAAAACATTATAAAATCAATGCTGCTTACTATTCAAAAAGGTTGTGAGATTTCCCTCTGATTATTTAACTAATAGCTGGCAGAATCAAACTTAAACTTAGGATGGACAACAAGATTAATGTTATCTTTTCTGTCAAAGTTATACCTGTAGTCTTAGTTTCCTAACGTGTAAGAAAAATGTGTTTGCTATAATCTAAAACTTAAATTTCATATAGTGTAGTTAGGTGAAGCTACCACAAAACCATGCTGTTGATATGCAGCCATTCTGAGCATTCCCCTTACCCCCAATATATCTCCCTTTGTCCTTAGTCTTCTAATCATCACAGCTGTAATATGCTAGGTAATCCAATCATAACTACAGCCCTTCAACTTGCACTCCCCAATTTTAAATTAGTCAATCACATAGATTGTAACCCTGAACTACTCATATCAGGGCAAGGGACAGTACTGCATACAGAATAAAAACCTAGGCAGACTTCTTGCCCAGTGTTCTTGCTTGCCAGATTCTTGTTGGTAGCACACCCTTTTGCAGAAGGAAGTTTGCCTTGCCTGATGGCTTTTGAGCATGTATTCTGTCTGATTTGTTGTGACACCTGGTATTTCTAACACTGGGATAATGTTTTGTCTTTAACATATGTGGCAGAGTATGATAAAGACTGCATTGTTTGATGAACAATTCCTTGCCCCTAAACTCCCTAAAAGAGCAAAGATGGATGAAAGTTTCTCTTACCAGGAATGTGATTTCCTCTTGCTATTGAGGTCCTCTGCATGTCAATCTATAGAATTCAGCCCTACCAAGCTTCATCCTTTATCCTATTGCCTTAGCCACAAGTATAACCTCTTTCATTTTTCCTAATCTAGTTTTGACTTCTCTTACTACTCCCCCTCCCTCCCTTCACCATTTATTGATTTATTGAAATTTATTTGATTTATAGTTTTCCATTAAAAAGGGAATAGATTTGAAGAGTCAGAGATCTGTATTCAAATGCTGAATCTGACATTTATAATCACTGTGATCCTAAAAAAGACATTTCATATCTTTGTGCTCTAGATTAGTCATCTGGTAAATGATACTGAGAAAGAATAACTAAAGGTTTCTTAATTAAACATGATAACCAAAGAGGTCTGTCTGGTTGCTTCTGCTATTGCAATTAATATATTTAATGACTTTTTTATTTCAAATTCCTTTATCAGACTTCATGATACATACCTTTGACCTCAACTTCCAAAAGGCAATTCTTCACAAATTATGTCAATATATTAATTCTACAACATAGAGTTAAAGAAATGAACACAGAGGTCAGGACATAAAGAGTTTGAGTTCCTTTCTTCAATATTTCTAGCTTGTAACCTTGGACAACTCACTGACTTTTGTGAAATGTCCCTCACAGGGATTTGGTCTTAATTTAACAGAAAACAAAATAGAACACATTTAGAATACAGTAAGAGATTAGTAAATTTCTCTATTATTATTTGTTAGTATAAGTATTATTATTTTCCTTTTTATTTAAGCCATGGTTATATTCTGTTGACCAAATTATCAGGATGTTGAATTTGATATCCACTGGGTAAATGGAATAAAATATAAAGAATACCAAAGGCAAAAATACATTTGTTGACATATTACAAATCATTTAGCATTTCAAGTCAAACTGAGGCATGGCTTCCCTTGCTTTGGGAACTCTGGATTACCTTTCTATTGTGTTTTTTATTAAAAGAACAGACATTTGTCTCCGATTTCTGTGAAGACTACATTGAATGCATCATTTACAATGTAAAACCAAAATCCACCATATAAATTTAGGTTTTATTCAAGTAAAAGCAACACAGCTGAAAGGCAGGAAAAATCAGAATCTTTTACTTAAGTTCATGATATTTTTAAGACCCACAAAATATGCCTCAGGCAAAGCTGTTTTCAGTTGCAGCGAAGAAACAAAAAATAGGATCCCTAAGTAATGAAGTGGTGAGTGAGTAGAATTTTACCCCTGGAATCTGTACTGAGGATAAATTTTTCAGTTGCAATACCTTTTGTGCAAAACTAAAAACAAACAAGAAACAGAAATTTATCTAGTCTTCGTTTTATATTCCATTTCTGTAACTACCAAAGAACATATGGCCCATCACATTGATTCTCTTGTGCGCATTTTTTTGTTCCAAGAGCAGAAGGTATTCTCAGCTACATTCATCATATTTTAAAATCAAGTTTATGTTTTGATGCCTAGGTTTTAAATAGTCCCTCATGCATTGTGAAAGCACACAGTATTATTTATCCACATAGACTAGATAGAATACTTTTAAAATACTAAGAAAATTAAATAAGACCAAATATCTGCAAATTTAACAGACGTTTTCTGGAAATTTCTCTCAACATTGATATTTTTATGTATTTTGTAACACTGACACGTGCTTGTTTTGCTTCTGTTTTATCTTTTTGTTCATAGATATAAAACCATAAGACCATTTAATCAATGTGCTCACTTCCTGATATGTCTGCTCTTACCAGACTGTTGCCCAAAGTATTCTCTGAAAATTACAAGCTCATTCCTGCCTTCCCTCACCACTTGTTAAAAATACTTCATACCTCCCCCATTGTTTCCAGGACTATGGCTGGGTACTAAGACTATATAAGTTATCTAGAGCACATACTTACCTATGGGTAACCGCTTTATTGCATGTAGAAATAATTTCTGCTCTATGTGTTTCTAACCTTCATTACCAATTCTTTCTGTTTTGCCTTTTCAAAGGGAATTTTGCAGATTTTTAAGAGATATCATGGGAAAAAATACTTACTGAACAAGGAAAAAATTAACTTTTTAAATTAACTATTTTTAAGTTCAATGGCTAGCAATTAATTTTATTATTATTATTATTTTTAGTTGTAGATGGACACAATTTATTTATTTATTTATTTTTACATGGTGCTGAGATGGAACCCAGTGCCTCATACGTGTGAGGCAAACACTCTACCACTGAGCTACAACCCCAGCCCTGGCAATTAAATTTTAATACATTTCTTTCAAACAGAAAAAGCACAGCCCACTCCTTTGGCTCAATATCCTCTGGAGCCAAGTTTAACATTTCACTTCCTTTCATGTCACTGTGTTCTCAGTTGTCCTAGGAAAGAGTTCAGAATTGTTTTTATTTTTTCAATCTCAGTATCATAGCTCAATTCTAGGACCTGCTCTATTTCAGCTCTTTTTTACTGACTAGATGACAGTTTCTGACACTTCCAATCCACACTACAAACGTCCTTTACACTAACTTTCATCATGTCACAATTTTGCTCAAGATTCTATTGAGGTTCTAGTAATCATGGATAAAAGCCCATACTCCTTACCCAGACAGGTTTCCAAGGCCTGGGAAATAGAATCTGATTTTAGTTATCAACTGAACATCCTAAGACTTCCCAAATCAATTTTGCTCCCATCAAAATAAATTCCCTTTCATTCCCCATGCTATGTGATTATTATTCTTCCTCAGTGACTTTCTGAGCATTCTCCCCTTGTTCCCCCATAGCTTCAGCTGTCTAAATCCTATCTATTCTATAAAGTCAACTGAATTGTCATAAATTCTATAAAAAGTATGAACTATTCATGCCAACTGGTAACATTTTTCTCTGAATTTATACTATACCTAACATCTGATTGTGTAATTCAATGAAATTTATGTTACTCTTTGCTGTTTCTCCTATAAAACAAATGCTAATTCAAATATATTATAAATTAACTGAGGGCACAAATATTTCCAATGCAATTTTTTTAGTACCATATACTCAATGATGCAAAATGAACTTGATAAGATATGTTTTCAACAGAAAAAGGGTTTACAAAATGCATTTACACTGACAGTAGTATTCTCAATGATAGATTAATGATTGTCTAAGACATATTATTGGGGGAAATCTGTGTATTGTGAAAGGTAAAAACTAATACTTTTATAAACAAAATGGTAGGATAAACATCCTGGATAGAGATGTTTAAATAATCTTTTGATGAATCTCTTTATTAAAGAAAGATAACCTCTGGATTTTCAGGTTTCAAACACAGATGTCTATTCTATTGTCTGAAGAAAGCTTTTGAAAAACTTCAGTATTAGCTGTGTTAAGATGAAAGAATTAGAATATAAATCCAAATGTCAAAATGTTCTCAAGTATTTATCATTAAATTGAAAATCTTTGTGAAACTTTGACAAGCATGAGTTTTGTTAGAAGGCTACAGATATTTGACATTTTCTAAACAAAAATTCTTGCTATATCCAAAATATTACCTATCGTGACATGAACAGACCTGTAAAGAGTCTGAAAGAATATTTTGTCGACACTGTGAGTTTATGATTTTAAGTTTCTGAACTAAAATCATTAGCAACAAAAATCAAACAATTCTCAAAACTCAGTCCCCACTACTGCTATGACAGATGGCAAAATGATCTCCCTCCAAGATTACAATACAAAATTACATATAAGAGGTTGTGAGGGGAAAGGGAAAAAAAAACAAGGGAGAGAATTAAATTACAGCAGATGGGGTAGAGAGAGATGATGGGAGGGGAGGGGAGGGGGGATAGTAGAGGATAGGAAAGGTAGCAGAATACAATAGTTACTAATATGGCATTATGTAAAAGTGTGGATATGTAACTGATGTGATTCTGCAATCTGTATTTGGGGTAAAAATGGGAGTTCATAACCCACTTGAATCTAATGTATGAAATATGATATGTCAAGAGCTTTGTAATGTTTTGAACAACCAATAAAAAAAAGAAATGGATTAAAGGTGCAAATTAAGCTGAACATGGTGTATCTTGGGATGGGAAGTAGAGGAAAAGTGGTGGGAGATCAGTATATAAAGTAAGTGATAACATATCACAAATGAGGAAATTTTACATTACATTGTTAAGCAACTGTCCTGTGGTTTCAGAGACAAATTCAAAAACTTCAAAATCATCCAAATCCAAAATCAATGCTCTATCATTTACCATGGTAAGTTTTGGGATATAAAAAGACTTCACTATCTCTAAAGTTTATTTACATCACTTCTCTGTGTTGCTCCCTCCTGGGTCTTTTCTTCTTTGATAGAGGAGGTCTTTTCTTCTTTACTATGATTGTAAAGTTTAATGCACACCAGATCCTGGTATAACTATTACCTGCATCTTAAGAATTAGGATGCTCTACCAAAGAGATGCAATTTTTTTAAATGGGCAAAAGACTGAAATCTTTAAAAAGAAGTCAAATCTATAAAAAGAAGTCAAAAAAAGAATATGTATATGAGAAGATGATCAACATCATAAATCATCAAATACACATTAAAATCACAATGAGGTATTTCTTCATATCTGTTAGGGTGACCACTAAAAATGATGCAAGACACAGTAAATGCTAGCAAGAAAGTAAATAAATGGGAATTCCTTGTACACTGGTGGGAATGTAAACTAGCACAGCCATTATGGAAAACAGTTTGGAGGTTCCTCAAAGAACTAAAAATATAACTACCATACAATCCAGAAATATTACTTCTAGGTATATATCTGAAGTATATGAAACCAGCATCTTGTAGACATATACATCAGCACTTGATGCTCAGTGCACCCTTATTTACAATAGCTAAGATATGGAAATAATCTAAATGCCCACAAATGATGAATAAAAATATACACAATGGAGTACTATTCAACTTTAAAAATGAGAGATCCTCTTATTTGCTACAACATGAATGAACTTGTAAAGACATACTGATTAAAATAAGCTAGATAGAAAACTACTGCATGAGCTCACTTATATGTAAAAATAATGTATATATATATATATATATATACGTATGTTATAGGTGACTATGACCAGTGTGATTCTGCAATCTGTACAATTAGAAAAATGAGAAATTATACCCCAATGATTCAAATGTATGAATTTCCAGGATCATTGTAATGTTATGTGTAACTAATAAAAAAATAAAATTAAAAAAAATAAAAAATAAAATTCTAGATACTTGTTCTCATCCCCTGAAACAGTTCCACCCAGTTATAGGGTGCGAGATTGCTTACTAGCTAAACCGAGAGGAGTCTGTAATTGCTAATACTTTGTTGCATATGCATGAATACACTGG
This sequence comes from Marmota marmota marmota, assembly GCF_001458135.2. NCBI lineage: Eukaryota > Metazoa > Chordata > Mammalia > Rodentia > Sciuridae > Marmota > Marmota marmota. Next base: position 36,717,023 of record NW_026000108.1, read on the forward strand.
ATATTAGAAAGACTTGGTCAGAAGAAAATTAACTATATATATGAATAAAATGGGTAGACCTCCCACCTGGCTTGTTCTTTAATCATCTGATTCAGTTTGATTTACAAAGACCCTGGCTACGAAACATGGTCTAAATCCTTGTTATCACCCTCCTAGTAGTCATACTGTCAGTCTCCCTGGGGTACTGCATCCTCTCAAAGTCTTAAATGTGTATGGGCAGCTATAATCTGCTGGATGCTAACTGGGCTCTCTTGGCTGGGATGACAATGACTCAAACACTTGATCATGAGGACCCCTTAACCTGTGGATGGTGGTGACTGAAAGTGGTGCTGATGTCTTATGTTTTGATCAAATTCTTGTCTGTATTAGCATGACCAATGGGAAGTCACGGATTTGGACTGGGCTTCTTGGGATTGGCCCAAAAATTTAAAGTTTCATCATACTAAGCTTTGGATGGTTGCCAAAGGATCTGTAGCCAGTTAACTGATTAGGCAGCAATAGCTAGTTATGTTTAACTAACTGAAAGTTTGGTTATGCTGTAATCAATTAGTTTTTTTTACCCCCCACATCTGTTTTTCTCTAAATACTATCTGAAAACATTGTTGAGAGTTCTTAGAACCTGCCCTGTATGCTTCATATTTGTGAATTGCTTGTGCTTTTGCTTTAATAAAAATACACTCCACTGAGCTTAAAAAAAATCATTTAAAAAGTCTAATACACAACAAACAGAATAGAATTCTGGTTAGCAGGGGTCATGAGAGAGAGGAAAAAGGAAGAAGTCAAAGGAAACAAACTTTCAGTATGTAGAATTAATCAGACTAGAGATATAACATACAACATGAATTTTATAGTTAATAATATTTTCTTATAATAAAATATTGCTAAGTTTAAAATGCTAGTCAGCCATTTTCTCAGCTAATATTCAAGATTATATTATTTACTGAGTCATGCTTTCAGATAATTATAGGCAAAGAGCACACTGAACCCTTTTTTGATTGACCCTCAACTTCCTTTTAAGGTCCAATTATATTTAGTCCTTCTGGATACAATAAACTAAGGCCATCATCTTTCATTTTCCTTGATCTTTTCTAAACTGTGATCCATCAGATTATGCTGAATAATCTTTATTCCTTTTTCCACTTGCAAGTTTTTCTTTTGTTGGTCTGCATTGATGGGTTTAAGAACAACACAACATTTTTTTAAAAGAAGGTCAATAGAAAGATATCTTGGTTTTACAGTTGATGACACAGAGTATTATTCTCATCCTTCAGGTTCCTCATAATGACAACACTGCTTTAATCCAAGAAGTGTCATTAATTAATTGCAAAATGAAAACTATGGTTTTGGACTCATATGAGGTAAATACTAATGAGAATTCATGGCTTTAACTATATAGATTAAAATAATTGTTGACAAAGCATATGTGAAGTGTTTACATGTGTGTGTTGTAAATATCTATATTCCCTAGATCTATTCACTGCAGGGTCTGGAACTGTGTTACTCCAAAAGCAATTAGCTCACCTAATTCCTAGACCTTAGCTTCTTCCATTCTTTTTTTTAAGAGAGAGAAAGAGAAAGAGAGAGAATTTTTTAATATTTACTTTTTAGTTTTCGGTGGACACAACATCTTTATTTTTATGTGGTGCTGAGGATCGAACGCAGCGCCCCGCGCATGCCAGGCGAGCATGCTACTGCTTGAGCCACATCCCCAGCCCCTCTTCCATTCTTTACTAAAAGAAATCAGGCTCTTTGGAGAAATGGTTGATTCTAGGACAAAGAGAAAGATGGTAACCCACAAAGTAAGGGAATACTCAAATAATGTTGAAGAGAAGCAAGCTTAAATGAGTTACTGGAAACAATTTGAGCCCAAAATTAAAATAGAAAGTCATTATTTTATGTAGATCAAATTTTATAAACAACAAATTTATGAGAAACAGAATATTTATGCAGCTTCAAAATACTTTATCACACTTATGTATTGATTGGGTTATTGGATTTTTTGGTGTTAATATTTTTGAGTTCTTTATATATTCTAGAGATTAGTACTCTATCTGACATGCATGTGGTCAGAATTTGCTCCCAGTTAGTAGGCTCTCTATTCATCTCATTGACATAGCAGCACAATTTACAAAAGCTAAACTGTGGAACCAACCTAGATGCCCTTCAGAAGCTGAATGGATAAAGAAAATGTAGTATATATACAAAATGGAATATTATTCAGCATTAAAGGAGAATAAAATCTTGGCATTCGCTGGTAAATAGATGGGAGCTGGAGAATATAATGCTAAGTGAAATTAGCCAATCCCCAAAAACCAAATACTGAATGATTTCTCTGATTTAAGAATGCTGGTTGATAATATGCTGCCGGTGGAGGGGAATGGGAGAATTAAATGAACTCTAGATAGAGCAAAGGGGAAAAGGAGAGGGAGGGCCAGGGAGAGGGCATATGAGTAGGAAAAATGGTGGAATGTGATGGTCATCATTACCCTAAGTACAGGTATAAAGACAGGAAGGATGTGACTCTACTTTGTGTACAATCAGAAATATGAAAAATTGTGCTCTATATGTGTAATATGAATTGTAATGCATTCTGTTGTCACATATAACAAATTAAAATTTTAAAAAATTTTAAATAAAATTAAATTTTAAAAATTTGTTTTTTTAAAAAAAGGAGTCTTGTTGAGGGAGTCAATTCCTAAGCCAACATGTTAGGAGTCCTGGGCCTATATTTTCTTCTAAGAGGTATAGGGTCTAATACCTAGGTCTTTGATCCACTTTTGAGTTTTGTGCAGAGAGAGATAGGGGTTTAATTTCATTCTACTACACACAGACTTCCAGCTTTCCCAGCACCGTGTATTGAATAGGCTATCTTTTCTCCAATGTATATTTTTGGCACCTTTGTCTAGTATAAGCTAACTGTATTTATGTGGGTTTGTCTTTGTGTCTTCTATTCTGTAACACTGGTCTATGCATCCATTTTGGTGTCAATTCCATGCTGCTTTTGTTATTGCAGCTCTGAAGTATAATTTAAAGTCAGGTATTATGATGCCTCCTGCTTCATTTCTCACTTAGTATTGTTTTGGGTATTCTGAGACTCTTGTTTTTCCAAATGAATTTCTTGACTGCTTTTTCTATTTCTATGACAAATGTCATTGGAATTTTAATAGGAATTGCATTAAATCTGTAGAGTGCTTTTGGTAGTTTGACCATTTTGACACTATTAATTCTGCCTATCCAAGTACAAGGGAGATCTTTCCATGTTCTAAAGTCTTCTTCAACTTCTTTATTTATTGCTCTGTAGTTTTCACTGTAGAGTTCTTTTACCTCTTTCGTTAGACTGATTCCCAAGTATTGTTTTTGTTGTTGTTGTTGTTGTTGTTGTTGCTATTGTGAATAAAACATTTTTCCTAATTTCCTTTCCAACTGATTCATAATTGTTATACAGGAACAAAATTAGGCAAAAGAAAGAAATTAAAGGTATATGAATATTAAAGAGCTCAAAATATCTCTGTTTGTCAACAACATGATCCTATACTTAGAAGACTCAAATAACTCCCCAGAGAACTTCTAGGAATCATAAATGAATTCACCAAAGTAGCAGGATACAAAATTAACTTCCCTGTTTTTGATAGGCAGTGAAAAATATTTCTGCCTTAAACACTTGATGAAAAAAAACTAAAGTCAATTTCATGCTCCAGACTGAATCCTAGGTAGTACTCAGTACTAATCCTGAATTAAATTGGCCTCATACTGTATTGATTTTTTTTTTAATTCTAGAAGGAAATATTTAACTAGGTCAATGACATTATTAATTGCCTCCAATTGCTTTGATAATTCCTATCATTTTTTAATCATATGTTTTCTGCAAATTACTTTGTAGATTTAGTAGTTTGGTAGAAGTCCTGGTCACCTAACTTAAGATTTATATACATATCAACTTCTGTAATTAGGCCTTCTTGGAATTTCCTTTGTGTAATTATTTTTGAACTAAAATTTTCTCTAAAGTAAATTCCTATAAACTTAGATACCATAAACATTTAATTACGTTATCTGAATTTAAAGTCCTTTCTAAGGTCTCACTTCAAAACGTAAATAATTTCTTTTCAGAATGAAGTTAGTAGGCTTAGCTTTTCTCCTTAACATTATCTTGGAAACAGGATATTAGAACCAGTATAGAGAATTCCTTTCTTGCTCTGTAAGTACCTAAAGTATAGAATGACAATTTCAGTGTCATATAGCAGAAATAAGAAGAGCTGGATTTTAGTCTTAATTTTAGTCTTAATTTGTAGGATATTACTGGATGAATTATATAATATCCTATACTCACTTGTTTCTAAATATCACAATTCCCATTTTACAAATATAGAAACCTGAACCAAGAGGTTCAATAATTTTCCCAAGATGAAGCACCTAGTAAATAGAGTCATGATTCAAAATTATATCTGTCTTCACTATAAAATATATATGGTTTTGTTTTTAATTTTCTATTCTATAATGATGCCCTTAATTATTATTCTTACCAGAAAATTCCATTCCATGTTACCTCAATTTTTGAAGCAACAGAATACATTCTGAACATCTATAACACAAGTCAGATCAAATGTTACCAACAAGTAATGGAGTATTATTAGTATAACCAGAAATAAAATTAGTTCACAATTTTTCCTTCAGCACATTAATGATTTCTGACACCAAGAATCAGCAGAGGAACTAAAAAAGAAGGAGGAATATTATGAATATTATTATGATAATATTGTCCCCTCTTCCCTTTGTTTTCCCCTAGGTTCCCGTGGTTGCTTAGTACTGGAAAGGATATATTGAGTGGTTTATCTGAATCTTTGTGAATTTTATCATTGTTTCCTTGGCTTAGCAGCCTTAACTTTTTCTCATACTTTCTTCCATCAAATTATTCTCATCTTTATTTCACGATGAAGTCTTAAATTTATTGTGGATTGCATAAACAATATACCTACCTCTTTTCACTACATTAAAATTTTTATTAGAAGTGTTACATTTTTGTTAATTCCCTGATTTTGAATGTTCTTCTTAACCCCCCACAATTAGTCTGCAATTTTGCACAAGACATTTATGTTATAGTTTGGATCTGGAGTATCCACCAAAGTTTGATGTGTTGAAAGCATGGTACCCATTGTAGGAATGTGCAGAGGTTAGACTTTGAGAAAATGATTGGATCATGAGAGCTCTGACTTAATTATTAGATTGATTCATTGATGTATTCATAATTTAGTAGGTGGTGGAAACTGTAGGAATGATAATAACTAAAGGACGTGGGTCCTTGGAGACATTCCCTTGGGAAATATATCTTGTCCCAGGACTCTTCCTTTCTCTGTCTGCTTAGGTACTGTTATGAGGTATAGTTTTTCTCTGCTATAACTTTATTCCATGATAATCTGTCTTGCCTATGACCCAAAGCAATATAGTTGACCCACCATGAAATGAAACCTCTGAAACCTGAAACAAGATAAACCTTTCCTCCTTTAAGTTGTTTTTCTCAGATATTTTGTCACAGCAATGGGAAGCTAACTAAGACAATATATCGTATTAAGATTGAAATACCAATATACTAGATCATAGAAATCAAGTATAAACTTACATTAATTTGATAATTTAGAAGATACTGTCATTAGTGATACATTATTATTCACATTATTACATTCAAGTCTTTTTTAACTTGGGGTCATTTCCCACTATCCTTCCATAATATTTATTGCAAGCTATAATATATAAGGTACTTCATGATATAAATGTGCATTTAACACTAGTTTTACTTATTTTTAAATTATATTTTGTTGAGGAAAATAAAATATGCATATAACACACAAAATATATGATACTACTATGTATAAAGCTATGTATCAGGAAATAGAAATATAAAATTTTGAAACATACTTCTTCTCAAGAAAAATAACATATACATGTAAGACTATTTATGTAATTCTGTAGGTTTCTTAATTAACAAACATACTGACAAATTCCAAATGATATATTACCTTCTTTGGCTTGGTGTACTCATGTTTTTTTTAATACCATGGTTTTTGTGTATCTGTATCTATACAGTAACTTACTGTTTTATTTGCTAAGTTAGTCAGCATGACCCATTCTATTCAAGAAGAATCTTCGAACCAGTGATTATAGGCAGGATAGTATACCTCTATGACTGAAATCATGTTAGGATACATAAAATTACAAATATGATACAATTATCCCCTTCAATGAGTTTAGAATCTAGAATAAAAGCTGGTAAATTAGGATTCATTATGTGAGACAGGGGTTGTCTTTTTTTCCCCATTTATCCAATATTTAATTCTTCCAATGAAAGTGAAACCTATAATACACAGGAAGGTAATGAACTGTTAGGAAAGTTTGGTTTGATATCACAAGTTACCATCATTGGCCCAGTCACCAAAAAATAGTGTACAAAGGTTACCTAAAGAAGACTTTTCCTAAATTGTTTTTCTGGGTCAAGAGAATTCTTCTTGCTAGAATAAATGCATTGAATTAACTATCAAAAATTTTACCATGAAGACATATCAATGTCTAAGGACCACTGATGAATTAAAATTTTCAACAGATAGAAGTGAAAATGATTTAGGGAGAAAAAAAGATTGATAACGTATAATGTTAATCTATACTTGTCCCAATGGCCATAGAGATTAAGAAATTTCCAAAAAGTTAGCCAACTTCAGGAGAGCCTAGTTGAAGTTACAGGGATCAATTTAAAAATGATTCATGCCAAATTCCTTGGTAATAAACACAGTAAAAAAACTCATTCCAGAATAATATGAAACAGAACCTATTTATTCTCACAAATATAATTATTGGTCCTTGATGTTAATATATAATTATTCACATTATTTATATACTGTAATTTCTAAAAGCTCAAAAATGCAGTTTGTTTTTAAAAAATTTGATATAGATGATAAATTTAAACTCATGAAAAACAGCAAGTTACTGCAGAAGAACCCTTATTAATAAATTAAATATCAAGATACATACTATAACATAAATGAAAGAAAAGAGTAACTAAAGATGAAATCATTTCTCAAAAAGGAATAGGCAGAAACTCAGTCAATTTTGGTCTTTCAGAGAGTAAACTGACAAAACCAGAAGTTCAATAGGAGGAAATACCTCTTTACAGATATAAAGAATACTTGATTAAAGGAAAAAAATAAAACCCCTAATGTGTACATGAAGGAGTCCACCTACTGTATAGAACTGTTAATTAGTGTGGAAAAAAATCACAGATATGCTTTATTCTCCAGGTAGAAATCTCAGCAACATAAAAAGATAATTGGTGCTATTTTTTGTGTTGTTATTGTTTTACAATTCTAAAAAGCAAGACCCACTGCATGTGCTTCACATCAAGAGGACTTAATAAAAATCAAATAGGAAGAAAGGAAGGAAAGAACAAAGAAAGAGAGGGAAAGAAGGGATGAATACAGTCTCATCCTATTCTTTCTATTTTGTTTTGTTTTCTGAGAAGCATTTAAGGTATTAATTCTCATAAGCATTTTCCACAGAAAGATACTCATGTCTCCTAGTCTAAGGATATATATAGAAAAAGCAAGCAAGCCCATTTAAGCAGCAGAACTTTATTCTAGTCCTAATGGAGTTGATGTTTGTGAGAAATTTTTTTTTAAAAAAGGTTCCCTCACACCCTTCATCTGCATACTACCTACTATCCCAGGCTCAGGTCTTAAAAGATTCATCTAAGATCATGTATATAAACTACCCTTAAGAGTAAATGTCCCATAGAGATAAGATAATCAAGTCTTATTTGGCAACTCATACCAAGCAAGCAAGTTATCTTATACCTGATTCTTTACCAATTCTGTCATTTCAGCAGTTAGCATCTGTGCACTGCAGGCAGCCTAGAGAATGAAAACAAACACAAGAGTTGGCCTAGTGTAGGGATTCCTTTGCCATCTTCTGGACATGACTCTTATCTGTAGTCATTAATCAGAAAAGAACTAGTAGGCTGCCAATCACTGCTGAAGACATAGATGTTCCAAATGAAAAGCCTGGTTGCTGTGCTTTTAATGACCCAAACATCTGGAAAACAACATTTTACATTAACCATCAGAACTTCACTGATAAGCAATAACTCACATGCTATGTATTTCTGTATTCTGAGCATAACTGTAGTAGCAAAATGGTATCCCTTAGTAGGTGCCATAGTGTTTGATGCTTTCCTCTGAGACAAAGACTTTTGTATCTCAGGGGATACCTGCAGGTGATAGATTGCATTCCACCAAGACTTCAGTGAATCCCTTTAGATTTATAGAAAATAAGCTATACTTAATTCCTGTTCTCTCTGATTTTCTATTTCTCGCTTGCTTATGTCAACTTAAAAAATTAAATGTTTTTAAATATTAGATATGCTTTCTAATCACAGAGATAATACACCACAAATTAAATAACAATAATGAATAGGACAGATTACAGATTACTAAATTTTCATAAACATTTCATACGGCATTGATATCCCTTTCATACCTAATTTTTACACTTTCACTAATCCCCCACTATACATACCATCAACACCATAAAACAAATATCAAAGACATATCTTTATGTATGGTAGATTTCTAGTGTTCCTATAATGATAATGTACTATTTAAACAAATTCAGGGAGAAAGATCCATCCAATAGAACTAGTTAAACCATTCTTATAAATATCTCCCATATGTCCTTCTCCCGTTATCTTATTATCTATATTTTCCCCAGGTGAGGCTTTTACCATCTTCCTTGGTAGGTCTGGTCTTGGACCCTGAAGTGCAGTCCTACTGTATTTTTGCTGTCTGTTCTCTGGAGTTTGGTCTTGTGCTAAAACAGTGTTAGTATTCAACTCTTTCCATGTCCACCAGGCGTGACATCACAGCACCACTACACTCTTCTTCAAATAAATGATACTCTCACACATTTTAACTCTTATTTTTACTTATTAATTTCTGTTTTCCACTGTTTCTTTGGTTTGTAAGAGAAACAACAACAAAAATGACAAACTGAGAAGCAATATACAACAGGCTGCCATGGGCATTATTCTCAATTATTAAGAGAGAAAGGCTAGAAAGATATGAGAAAGAAGACAAGAATACAACAAGCAAAGGTTAATGGTAAAAAGAATGCCTCTGAGGAGCAGCTCATTTGAGGACAGAAAGTCAAATTCCCCTGAGCTTTTTTATTAAGTTTACTTATGACAGGAAAAAAGACTCTGAATACAAATAGTGCTTCATAATGGTTGGCTTTCCCCAACAATGTAAACACATATACACATTAACTCCAAAATAAAACTGATAAGGAATACATCAAAATTTTTAACAATGGTTTCTGAGGTATTGAATTCTAATTATCTTCCTGAAACTTTCTACTATTATTATTCTAGTATTTCCTAAATAGTCTAGTGTGCATTACTTCTATTATGAGGGGGGAATATTTATCCAAAAAAAATAAATTCCAGCATCATAAATGATAGGAAAGAAGCATCAAAATTTCTAACCTTAAAGGCCAGTTGATCCCAGTTCCAAAAATAACAGATCTACCTGAAGGAAGAAGTCAACAGATTTAAGCCCCACAATAAGCAGAATCTGGAATAAGTCCTGAAGCTTTATGTTATTCTGGTATGTCTGAGCAGAAAAGTAAGTTTCACCTTCCTTAATATATGCCATGTTTTCATAATCACAAGGTTTGGCTTCTGTTCTAGCAGAGATTAGCAGCTAAAAGCTGGATCCAGCAGCTGGCTGGCAACTGTAATGGATTTGACTACGGATACTCCTTTTCCCTACTCCAACAGAAAACCAGTTGCTCTAACGCAAATGGAGTCCCTAGAACATAACTGATGCTTCTTTTTTTCATTCATTCCCTAAATATTTACTGAGTGCTTATCTACTCAGTCTCTAGGCCAGAACATTTTAGAATTTCAGTATACAAAGAGGATAACTGAGACAATCTAACAATGTTTTCCCCATCACTGGCTTTACATTTTACTGAGATATAGGCAATAAAGACAAAAGGTAAAAGAAGTATATTACTCTCATCAGGATAGTCAGTTAATAATCTGATTGCTGATACTTAAGCACAAACCAAAAGATGTGAGAGAGCAAACTATATAAATTCCTAGATGAAGAGCAGAAGTGTTGAGAATAGTTAAGAATACAGTAGTTAGTCTGCAGATGTAATGCAATGCTTTTGAAGACCTAAAGATTTTGAATTTGAATATGGTAGAAAGTCATCAGAGGGTTTTATACAGAGGTAATGGAATGTTAACATTTTAGATAGAACTTTCTGGCCACATGAAGCAAAGCTAAATGGAGGTAATTCTAGATGTAAGAAGTTGAAAGATAATGTAAGATTTCAGGCTAGAGATAATTACGGCTTAAATTAATGTGGTGACACTGAAAATGAAGAAGAGCAGTCAGATTGAAAATAAATTTCAAAAGTTGTAGAACCAACAGTTTTGCTGATATGGGATGTGAAACAAGAGTGACAATGGGAATTGCAACTAGATGTTACCTTACAATTGAAGAAGAACACTAGTAGACATATATTTGGCAGAGAAAAATCAAGAATTCAAGTTTAGATATATTAAATTTAGGTAGGCAGCTGGATAAGAATCGAAGTTCAATGTAAGAATTCAGGCCAGGTCTTAGAGAATTTGTGTAGTCTTTAGCATATGGATGGTAACTAACAGATTATGTAATGAATAAACCTACCCTAGAAAAAAAGAGGACAAAAGACAGAGTCTTGGGACTTCAACCTTTGGAGTTCAGAATGAAGAAGAGGATCTAGCAGAAGGGCTGAAAAGAAACAGCAAAAGATACGTGGAAAATTAGGAGAACAATATTCCAAAAGTTATCTGAACAAAGTGTCAAAGACGTGCTTTTAATAATGCAACTGTCTAAAGTTTCCATTTCACATTTTTTATCTCAGAGCCTTACAAACAGATATTTCCATAGATTCAATTTAAATTTTCCATTACCGTTTGAAATCTATGTAGTGGACTGAGGAATGTCACCACATTCCTGATTATTTTGTTTAACTCTTAGCCCACAGTTGCTTCTCTCCTTTTATTCCATTATTTCCCTTTTATGTCATTAGGGAACAGCAGTGAAATAAAGCAAATGCTGAAAGAGACCACAAATTTTTCAGGGTAACATCCTGAAAGCTGGGCTTGGTTGTGAGCATTATAAAACCAAATTAAATTTCAGGCATGTTATTGTGATGCAGTGAAGAGAAAATGAGTCTCACATATAAGCAGGCTTTCTTTTGTTCCAGCTCTGTGCAATGGACATCTTACATATTCATTTACTTCCCTACTCTTTTACCCTATTCACTTAAGTGTATTTTTAGCTATTGCTGGGCATCCTTCAGGAGAGGCAAATTCTAAGAACTATATTTGAGTATAACCCACGGGTTCCAAAGAACAATCTACTTAACTCATGTCAAAAGATAAAAGAGATTACATTTTTCCCACAGAAGTCAAGGACTCCTGCTTGTAGCTCATCAGTGAGTTTTCCTGACTTTGATGTTAACTGCAGGAACTATCAGTATAAATGTGATAGATTATACTACAGACTAAAATGAAAATTAAATCAATGTTGCACTGGTTTTTGACTTGACTTCAATGATATTTTGATAAAGTTAGCAGGACAAGTCCATCAGAAATGTAACATAAGTTAATATGTAAATAGTAGAGACAGACATATTTTGAATCAATATCATACATCTTCATTGTTATTATTCATGATGGAATTTATGGCACATTTTATAAAACATTCTTATTGACCTGGCCATGATACAGAAACTGAAGTATGTGTATGCGTTGCTTGAATACTAGTTACTTTGAGGACTTGCCATCATCTTATATGGAAGATAGAGGTCGGAGCATTTGAAAAGGTAATTTTCATTTTCTTCCCCATATCAACCTTAACAAACACCAAAAAAAATTCTTATAAAAAGAGAAAGTCAAAGTATCATATATCTTCAGATAATAAGGTCTGGAATAGGTGGTTGTACCCCCAAGACCACAATCTATATTTGGTAGGGTGTTTCATTGTTATGGAAATCATTTTTTTCAAGGGCAAACAAGGTTTGAAAATATCTACAAACTTAAATAGGTTCCTCAGGTGAAGATTGTCTTAGAGACTTAACCTTAATAAGAGTATACTGATTATCAATGAGATATAGTATTTTATGTCTTCCAAACTTATTTGGCTATAAAAATCCTTTCATTTGGTAGTCTCTTACAAGATTAGTGTTCATGGGAAAGTTCTTGAAAATATATTAACACACATGTTCTCCATTATACTATGCAACTGGAATTCTCTACTGAGTTTTCATAGACTTTTGTCCCACTTTGATGTTCACATTGTTTTAAAAAAATCTTCATTTTCATTCTTTGGTGTTGAACTGTTCAGATTATACTAGAAAAATCTCCATTTATACAAGTTTGTGAATGGTGTAAAAACAAAAATGCCTCCTTCATTTCTTTATTCTCTAAACCCAACATAAAGTCGGGGAGAGGGGGTACTAAATAAATGTAGAATAAATGCATTCAATCATGAATAAATAAATAAATGATTTAATTACTTTTATTAGTGTGGGTCATCTTTTTGTTTTCAGATATCAAGGATCTGGTAAAGTAGGACTGGCTATTGTGGCAGTCATAGCATGGATGAGGGAATGCAAGGAATTTTCAAAATGCTACAGTTTTCCAGGGCTTATTCCTGGACAAGAATGAAACTGAGCAAAATCCTATATATAAAGTCAAAGATGCAGCATTTCCAAAAATAAGTGACAAAGTAAAAGAAACTTCTGCAACCTAACAAATCTGCAAGTCAAAATTACATTTCTTTTCTCCATGGAAGATGTAATAAAATTAAGGAATCAAAGAGTGAGTATCTGGCCACAAAAAAAAAAAAAAGAAAGAAAGAAAGAAGAATTACAAAGGTATTAGAGTCAATTAAAAATTGGTTTTTTCTACATTTTTTGTATTTGTCATGTGAGTGTGTAATTATAAATATTTACTTTCTTACCTATGTTTATATATATAGTTTTTTTTTTCCATAAATACTCCCCAAATTGTACAAGCTTTAGGCTGCACACACACACAGGCCATTAAAAAAAAAAAGGGAAAAGAAATCCTGATGTCCCTGAGGGGAAAAGTCATTAATTACAAATCAATTCCCTAGAAAATGATTAAAATTAGATTTGAAGCCAAGCTGACTAATCTCAAAAGTTCTTTCTTTTGCATCATCACCACCTTTATCATTTAAACTTTAGTGAGAATAAATTTTATCCCCTCATGAGATTAAATAAATTTGAAGAACTGAGGAAAAATATCAATTGGGCCTCCAGAGAAGGTAATAACATTAAGCACACAAAAGAGGACACTATAAGAACCTGAAAATAGAGGATTCCTACTTCACAACTTTGGCTAGAATTGTGCTACTGGTCTCTGTTAAGGGCTGGCCAAAAAGAATTATTTATTGAATAATAAGTAATTATTTATGTTTATGAGCATAAACTCCTATTTTGTCCTTACCCTTGCATTTCTTTAAAGTTTGCCTGTGGTTTCACAATCAGCATGCCCATGAGACTGTTTGATGAGAAAAAAGAAAAACCTACAGTATATCCTCTGTTTGTGGAAATCTCTATCTCAGAGGGGCCAACCTACTTTTATTTCTGGATGCTTATTATTATTGTGGTGGCTGTGGTACTGGTAAATGCACCCAGTGGCCATATCATGAATTAAAAACTGAATAAATGCAATAAATAATTAAAGCTAGCTTTATGTATTCTAATAAGTCTATTGGATTGCTTCCTAAAACAATTACGCCAGTAATATAGAATGGTTACAAGAGGCAGATAGTCAAGCCAGTCACACTTGAGATTTAATCATTTTCTGGAAGATTCACAATTGCTCAGCTATTAAAGCTAGTGGAAAAATCTTCCTCTAGGGACTGTTTTCCTGATTCATTTTGTACCACCCAAGTACGTGTATACACACACACACACACACACACACACAAATGTACTAAAAGCACAAAGTTCTATAATAGGAATAAACCTCAACACACCTAATTCACAGTTTGGGGCAATCGAATGTTGTCTTTTTTGCCAAATAGCTAGCAACAGGCACCCCTTGCTTTTATTAATGCAGTTCAGCTGATATGAGCAGACAAAATTGAAAGAAAAGGAGAATGTGCTTTATCATCTGTAGCCGAATTTCAATTTTCTCTTTCAAGTACAGTTGAATGCATTTTCTTTGCAACCCAAAGACAGAAGATCTTGATTACTGTTGCAAGAATAATCTCAGCCTTTGTGTGAGGAAGATAGGGAAAATAAATAGTCTCTCTGGATGATGTGTCAGCTTGTGAACTTACAAAACAAGATATATTCTTGGAGGTAGGGAAATTAAATTAAGGTGAAATGGTAGGCCCATTAAAATGACAATTGAAGGCTTATTTTGTAGTCTATGGCTGGCTTCCCAATTGTCCTCTATTTTAGCCTTACCCCAGGGGCACAGACAACTGAACCAGAAACAAACAGGGTCAAGACAGGGGCAACTCTGTGAATACAGGTCACTCAGGCTGTGGACCCTGTCATGAACTGCTAGCTCTTTTGTAAAATTAAGGATCTGATTCCCTTCTCCTCAGCCACCAACCTTGTTTTAGGTTTCAAGACCAAAAGAAAAAAAAAAAAAGAGTTGACATCTCTACAGAATTCTTCTCATTTTTATCCATATAAAAACAGATCAATCCAACATGTGTTTAGTTGGCTTCTTTTCTCTTTGTATCAGGAGAATTAGACAAAGCTTTATTTCTCCTGAGTTGATTTATCCCCAATCAACAGACAACACTTGGGTTTCTACTAAGAAACATTATTTCATGACACCCAGTAGGATCAGAAAATACTAATTTAGATACCAGCTAATTATTGTCCCTTCTTAAGTGTTCTGCCTCATATACCCCTAAGATGGTATCTATAGTTGCCAACTAAGTACTGCTTTTTCACCTCCATCTATACTCCTACTTTTCTGCCCTATCCACTGCTAAAATTAAGTAGCCAATTCCCAATTTATCTAACAAATTAGTATGAATAAATAGGTGACTATAGTTTAAACTGCCTACTGCCATGGGCAAAACAGCTCAGATCTCTACTGCATACCCTACCCTCCCACTCTGGGTAACAGTGCCAACCAGATTAGTGAGGATTTCTCAGATTTCATTTTCTTTTACCTCACATAAAAATTTCATAATACTGACTACATGACTTTTACATCACGATTTCTTCCACTTCCTCAACAGTACTAGTATGTTTTTTGACCTCTGGCTTTGTTTTTCTCTTAACCCCCTGTAGGTTTTCTCCAAAGACTACTCCTTGGCCTTAAAATATGAAGGCCTACTGGGCATGATGCGGCAGGCCAATAATCCCAGCATCTCCGAACAATGAGGCAGGAGGATCGAAGGTTCAAAGCCAGCCTCAGAAACTTAGGGAAGCCCTAAGCAACTTAGCAAGACCCAGTCTCTTAATGAAATATAAAAAAGGGCTGGGAAAGTAGCTCAGTGGTTAGGCACCCCTGGGTTCAATTCTGGTAACAAACAAAAAACCCTGAAGGCCTTACTGTTGTGACTATCATCAGCTTTAGACTGGTGAACTCTTTTAATATTTCTTTATCTCTGCCTACCATTTCAGTACCATATGTTCATATCTAGAACAATTTTTTCCTAGATATACTCACTGACCAATATCCAAATATGAATAAAAACTAATTTGTCCATTTCCTTTCCGAATTAGTATTCTCTTGTCCAAAATAATTAGTTCTGAATTACCTCTTTCTTTGCATTCATAAATTAAGTCTATAAGAAATTTCAACTTTCTTTTCTCAGTTCCAAAAATCAAAATTACATTAGATGTTCTCATCATTTATTTCTTAGATTATTCCAGTATTTCCCTAAATTGGTCTTTCTGACTCAATGCTCTCCCCAATTTACCACTGATCCACCTTCCTAAAATACTGTTTCTTTATTTTTTTTTTACTTTCCTCTTGAAATCTATGTTAATCCCACATTGCTGAAAACAATGTTAAATTCTTTAATGTAATCTCATATGCTCATTATTACCAGCATATATCCTTCTGTACACTAATCAATGAATTAATCCATGAATCACTGTGATTGAGTATAAGCTTATTATGAAGGCAATCGATATTTATCACAAAGCCTCATGTTCATCACTGAACTGTTCTACTTACATGGATAAAAGAGTTAACAAGCATGGATTCAAGAAATGGTCCTAGTCCATATTAATTTCCATACATGATACACTGTCTTCATTCTTTCTTATACAAACTAGATCCAACTCATGTGATTTCTCCTCCAAAAAAAATTACAAATTACTTCAACAAGCCTGTATTGATCCTTCTTCTCTTTCAACACCAGCAACCTCAAAATCCCATTTTATACTATATGCTAATAATTCCATCTGTAGTAGCCTTGTCTTTCCAACTAAGTTCTGTAGTACCCTATTTTAAAAAGTGTCATAGTATTGAAAATAAAAATATTTGAAGCAATAATTGAAATCTAAGAGATGGATTAAGAAAAGCAAGTGAAATAGAATTTATCTCCTGATTATTGGGTTTAACTACTAGAAGGACAAGAGATTAAGTCTCAGTGTCTTGATAGGCATAAAATCCATTTCAATAAAGCTATGGAGAGAATAAAAACTTTTTTATTGACTTTATTTTTTAAAATACATGACAATGGAATGTATTACAATTCTTATTACACATATAGAGTACAATTTTTCATATCTGTATATAAAGCATGTTCATACCAATTAATGTCTTTATACATGTATTGTTTTTTGTTGCATTACAATTCTTATTAAACATATATACCACAAATTTTCATATCTGTTCATATATAAAGTAGGTTGACACCCAATTTGTGTCTTCATACATGTACTTTGGATAATGATGTCCATCAATTCCACCATCCTTGTTAATCCCTTGCCCCCTCCCATTTCCTCCCTCCCCTCTTCCCTCTATAATTCATCAATTGATCCCATGTTCCCCCTCCCTACCCCACTATGAGTCAGCCTCCTTATATCAGAAAAACATTCGGTATTTGTTTTTGGGGGGATTATCTAACTTCACTTAGCATTATCTTCTCCAACGCCATCCATAAACACTGATGTGGCTGTGTCCCTGTAGTATGCCCATATCTCTCACCATGCACAAAACTTAACTCAAAATGGATCAAGGACTTAGGAATTAAACCAGAGATTCTGTGTCTAATAGAAGAAAAAGTAGGCCCTGTTCTTCATCACGTGGGATTAGGCCCCAACATCCTTAAATAAGACTCCTATAGTGCAAAAAATAAACCAAGAATCAACAAATGGGATGGAATCAAACTACAAAGTTTCTTCTCAGCAAAAGAAACAATCTGTGAGGTGAACAGAGAGCCTACATCCTGGGAGCAAATCTTTACCCCTCACACACAGATAGAGCACTAATCTCTAGGTTATATAAAGAACTCAAAAAGCTAAGTACCAAAAAAACAAATAACCCAATCAACAAATGGGCCAAGGACCTGAAGAGACACGTCTCAGAAGAGGATATACAATCAATCAACAAATATATGAAAAAATGCTCATCATCTCTAGCAATCAGAGAAATGCAAATCAAAACTACTCTAAGATATCATCTCACTCCAGTCAGAATGGCAACTATTATAAAGACAAACAACAATAAGTGTTGGCGAGGATGTGGGGGAAAAGATACACTCATTCATTGTTGGTGGTACTGCAAATTGGTGTAGCCAATATGGAAAGCAGTATGGAGATTCCTTGGAAATATGTAAATAGAACCACCATTTGACCCAGCTATCCCTCTCCTCGGACTATACCCAGAGAATGGAAACTTAACTGCACATCAAGACAGGCTTAAAAACCACAGTTTCATTTCTGTGGCTGCGTGTATATTTGATACCTGTGGGAAAGTGCTCTTTCATCAAAAAGAGAGAGCCAGTGAAATAAGACAGAGTGAGTGAGTTGGAGCTAAATAGTGACCTGTGAGAAACTGTACACACTTCTTTGTAGTCTCAAGGCTTATGAATGACACCATCCAATCTAAATTTAAGCTACAAATTCATTTCATAAGTGAAATGAATAAATTTTACAGTAATTTCAATTTTTAATGATTCCTTCTGAAACATTAGAATATAGGTAATGTTTAAATCTTAAAATAATAAGTATACTATTATAACACCCACCATGGAGACTACTTGCTACGCCTCAGAAATAACAAAAAATATGTAATGAATATATGAATATCTGTATTCCTAGAAAAAATCCAAGCCTCCTTAAACATGGAAATGCATTCACTATAAAGTCAGAGAATTCTTTCTTTCATTTCTCTTGGAAACATTTTCATATATCATAGGATTAAATTTGTAGCCACCTGCTTTCCTAATGATAGAACTAACTGCTATGAGCTAATATTAAATCCACCAGCTCTCTCAAAATCAAAAGGTCATATACTGCAGTAAGTACCTTGGTACTTAGTAAAGTTCTGGGGTGGGGGGCAATTCCTAGATATTTAAACTTCAAGAAGGAATGAGACTCAAGACACAGAGACACCCGTAAGACTGAGACACACACACAACTATGTTACTCCATTAGGGCTGAGGGTGTGAGGTAGTACAGTGGTAGAGTTCCTGCATAGCACGTGTGAGGGTCTAGCTTCAATACCCAATAATAACCAGGCGAGGTGGTGCACATCTGTAATCCAGCAGCTCAGGAGGCTAAGGCAGTTCAAAGCCAGTCCCATCAACTTAGCAAGGCCCTAAGCAACTTAGCAAGAGCCTTTATCAAAAAATAAAAATAAAACAGGCTGGACATGTGGCTCAGGATTTAAACACCCTGGGTTCAATCCCTGGTTCAAAAATGTGTGTGTGTGTGTGTGTGTGTGTGTGTGTATACACATATATATATGTATACACACATGACAATAACAACAACAAAAAGTTCCAAGAAGAATCTTTGTAGGGTCTCCTTGACCTTCAATAAAAAGAAAAATTTATTTCTCTTTTTTCACATATGGGTAGTTTGGCTACTTTATTGAACAACTGACAGTGCTCTCATCATATCACCCAAAATGTAAGACCTGGGGTGAGAAGGAAGGTGGAAGGAGGTGAAATTATTATTAATAAATCTGTCACATACAGCATCTCAAATTCCAAATTAAATTAATAAAGATAAATATTGCTATGTCATCAATGTTTGTGTCCCTCCAAAATTCATAAACATAAAGTGATGATACTTAAGAGGTAGGGCCTGTGGGAGATGATTAGATCATGAGAACAAAACCCTCATCAGTGGCACTACTACCCTTATCCAGAGTGCTGAGCTTGTTTGCTTAGCCTGTGAGAATATAGGAAGATGATATCATTTATGAGAAAGTAGGCCTTCACCCTACATCAAATCTTAAGTCACCTAGATCTTGAACTCCCAGACTCTAGGACTGTGATAAATGAATTTCCATTATTTGTAAGATATCCAGGTTATGTTATTTTTTATAGCAGCCCAAAGAGATTAACATAAATATTAAAAACCAACATGATGTGAATATTACAGTTTCAGTAATTCTGAAAACCTGGGTACATAACACATAAGATTATTTCATTATAACTTCTGCCTGTGACCATGGAACCTAGCATGAAACTTCAATTTTTGTTTTTAAATTCAGCCTTTCCTGTGATTTCTCACTGTTATTTCATTTAAAAATATTTTAAGCATTCAAGAATTAATGGTGATATTCATGTTAACTTTCTTATTTTTATGGAGATATTTTGTGGCAATATAACCTATCATATATTCTCTCAACATGGATTTGCCATTGGAGCTGATATTGAAAATAACAGTCTCTCTGGTTGGTGTGATTCCCACCTCAGCTATGAAGCATAATCAAGTTCCAAAATTTCAATTGAAAGATCCTATTATCCTCATCATGAGCTTCCCACCATGATGGATTTGAGTAGGAAAAGTCTATAGTGGGCACTCCTATTCAAGTTCTCAACAATTAAGAGAGGTAAGGCAGCTGGCTTAACTGAGATCAAAATATTGCCTCTGTATCTGATAAAGCATACAATGAAGAAAGGAATGTATCTACTGTGATGATTAATTCTGTTGTCAATTTCTGCTAATAGATACTCACACAGCTTGTAAAACACTATTTATGGATATGTCTGTGAAGGTATTTGCAGAAGAAATTAGTGTGTTAATCAGTAGACTGAGAAAATAAGATCCACTCTCACTGATGTAGGTAGACATCATCCAATATATAGAGGAACTGAAGAGAATAAAATGACAGAGGAAGGGTGAATCTGTCTCCCTATTCTTGAGCTGGGGCATCTATCTTCTTTGGCTCTCAGACATCAGAGCTTCTGGTCCTCTGGCCTTGAGACTCCAGAATTTACATTAGTAATCTCCCCATTTTTCAGACCTTAGGCAATGGAGTGGAAATTATACCACTTGGTGTCCTGATTCTTGGGCCTTAGGGCTCCGAATGAAATATATTACCAGTTTTCCTGGCTTTCCGTTTTTCTAAGTATATATCATGAAACTCCTTGGCATCCATAATAGCATGAGATAATTCTCATTAATAAATATCCTCTCATGTCTATATATGTATATCCTTTTGGTTCTGTTTCTATGGGAAATCTTGACAATACATCCATGAACAACAAATTTTCTAGTACTGTATCCAAAATAAGACTTTCCCATTAGTCTCAGAGGTATAATATGGGGACAGTCCTTCTCCTACTCCTACATAGGCTTTTGTTCTGTTTTTGCAGTGTGGGGATCAAACCAAGGGACTCACACATGAGAGCCATGTGACCTATCAATGACCTACATTCTCACCCCCTAATTGTGTCAAATGGGAAAGCAGAGCAACTTCATGAGGACAAATGAATCCCAAGAACAAAAGAAGGAGAAGATCCCAGTTATTTCTTCTAAACTCAACAATCATATAATTCCCTTAATTATTCAGGTAAAAAATATGTCAAGAGGTCAGATATGTGAAGACAATGAATCTTTCATATAAAAGAAACATCCGATATGATAGAAAGCATTTTACAATTCTTCCCATATACTGTTTCCCTGGATGTTGTTCTCTTAAACCATTTGGCTTAATTGTTGAACTTGCAATCAGTGAATGGAGCAATTCTCCTTCAGACAAGGAAATCAGCAAATTATCAAGACATTACTCTTTCTAACTTCATGAGTCATCTATCCCAACAATGAATTTGGGTAGCATTCTATGGTCACATTTGGCAGTTAAGATTTTTGAGCTCTGAATCATGAAAATAGGTCAAAGACTACATTTGTTAAGTTAAATCTGTAGTCATTCTGTAATTAAGGCTGAAAATGTATTCAAAATTCTGTTTCTAATCCAAATTATGACCATTCTATTATCCAGCATAGTCCTTTGCAGGTCCTGAAATGAGATCAAGTGACTTATAAATTCTAAATATAAAATCTGAACATTACAGAGATGTGCCAAAGAAAACAAGCATGTTAAATTATATGTATTCTCAAGGAGATATAAAAGTGCAAAGATTAAATCACCTAAAAAGTTCAAAGAAAAAAACATTAAAATTCAAAGGAATTAAAGTCTGCAAATTCTTGTGTACTGTAACACCTTGAAGAAGTTAAAAATCAGAACGCTTAACTGATGTAAAAAAGATTACCCAAATTTTTTCCTTCTGCTTTCTCTCAGTCAGAGACATTCTCAATGCCTGAACTAGGCATAGTTCCCTCAGGGATTCAAAAATTGTATATGAAAGGCAAGTAGCTACATTTCAGCTCACAAAGAGGTGAGTTGATTCTATATAATATTCTATGACCCCTGATAAATAAAAAAATGAATCAAAGATATAAATAAATATAAAATAAATGAAAAAAGTAAAACCATTGAAGTACTAAAGCAGACAAATTCCTTTATAAATATGAAATGAGAAAGACATTTCTAAATATAACTCAAAACCCAGAATACAAAGGAAAATAATGATAAAGTTTTCTACATTAGAAAAATAAGCAATGTTACAAGAAAATGTTAAATTTGCAGGAAAATACTTAAACCCACATCACAAAAAAAATCCATCTCCTTATATATACAAAAAATAGCCAGAAAGCAAGTGAAATTTTTTTTTAAAAAATACACTAAAAGCTTCCTAAAAATGAGCAAAGAATCTGAGAGTCATTTCACATAAAAAGGAACTAAAGGCCCTTACAAAAATAGATAGTTAACTCATTCACATCTTATTGTTACATAATAAGTAAAAAATTAAAACAAGACAATATTTTTCATTTATCAAATTGTCAAAAACCCAAACATTAAATAATACTCTGTTGATGAGGCTATGAAGAAGCAGGCTTCAAGCAGAATGAACGATGGTACAACACTTCCTGGGAAGAATTTGGTAATATATAAGCAACAACACATGCATGTATTTTTTTGTTGTTGTTGTTCTAGGAAAGTCTACCTTAAGGAATTTCTACTATAAACTTACCTATCAAAAATGACATGTACAGGGGCTGGGGTTGTGGCTTAGCAGTAGAATGCTCGCCTAACGTGTAGAGCACTGGGTTCAATCCTCAGCACCACATAAAAATAAAATAAAGGTATTGTGTCCAAGTAAAACTAAAACAAAATATTTTTTAAAAATGACATATACAACTTTATTTATCATTGTACTATTTATAATTGTAAAAGAATAGAAGTCATCAAGTATCTCTTAACAGGGAACTATTTAAGTAAAGTATGATACATTCACATAACAAAATATTAATGTCATGCAGCTTAAAAAAAAGAAGTATTCTACATATTGGTATAGAAATATTTCTAAAATATGCAGTTAACAGGGTGGGGAACAAGTAGCAGAGCAGTGTAAAAACTGCTTTTGTGGGGAAAAAAGTATAATACAGAGTGTATATTCATATTCACATATACCATGTTTACAAACATGACACAAAAGAAATATACAGAATAGCAGAACCTACTAAATGGTTTACCTGTATACTTCTGACCCTGAATCTCTGGGTATCTTTCTCCCACTTACAAATTAAAATCTTTTTGAACCTATCCTTAAAATGTAGGAATTATAGGAATTTTTACTTCAGGTTTCATACCTGATACAAATGAGTTAACATTTGTAAAATAGCATACACAGAACAGTACTGAGTATTTAATAAGCATTATAGAAAAGTTTATTTAAACAGAATTTGTTGGGGATGGGTAGAGATCTGAACAGAAATAAGATTTATCAATATATGCTTGCTTATATCATTTTAGTTTCTTAACTATTTGGATGTATTGTTCAAAAACAATATTAAAAACACATATACTTAACAAAATTGGGTCTACATCCATGAAATTTAAACATAAGCCATTCACATATCCAAGAAAAATTATCCCAAGGAAGACTGTATTTTTAGCAATCAGGACTAAATGATATCTAAAGGAAAAAGAGGGCACAAAAATAATCTTGGTTTCAGCCTCACCTATCTATCAATAGGTTAACTGTGACACCATGGATTCATGAAATCTGAGAGGAAAATGAGCTTTGCATACTGTCACCAATATGAAATGAAAATTGAAATATTTCTGTTTTTCAGAAAAATTTACAATAAAGATGACCTGGTTTCACTGAAGAAACATTTTCTTCCTCTATAGCATGTTTAAAATACCTCTTCATTTCCATTCCCTTTTGGAGCTCCCAGTTTCTAGTGTTCTGTTGCTCCTGGAAAAGACTATCTCCAAAACAGAGCCTACTATCTCCAGTAAGCAGCTATTTTCAATCCTATACCATAGTGGCTCTTTCCACTGCCTCTTGTTATGGAATTGCTAAACTGGTGAAACCTGCCTCTTGGGGAGGGTTTCCTTCTGATCCCATTTGTTTTGGCTGGAAAATCACTTGCAACAGATTCCTGAACTGAAGCTGCAATTGATGTTTCTGAAGCCTGAGCCCCTGGGGAACCAGTGAGAACTAATTCTTCCTCCATTGCTCCTTTAGGCACCGTCTTTTATCACTGAATTGTTCAGACCTTGAACAGCCTTTTTTTTCTGCTACGTATTTTTCTGCAGCAAGAAAAATACCTCTAGTTTTTATTTTCTTCTATTCTTCTACATTTTTCAGAAAATTTAAAAATTTTAAGTATTTAATCTTAAAAAGTTGAATTTTTAACTGCTTAACCTGCTCATTAATTTAATCTCTTCTCCAACAGATTATTCATTTGCTGGAAATGATAACTACTTTCATTTTTCTTTCCCCCTTAGACCATCATTTTTTATTAGCAAGAAACTCCTATGTTTCTTAAATTGCTGAGTCTTCTCTACCAACAACAAAATAACTTAATTATGAGTTTAAAAAAAGCACCTATTGCTCAAACAAATCTTTTCCTCTCCATCTCATTGGGATATATGATTCCACAGAAGAACTTTTCTCCATCAGACCAACATCTTGTCTATCCAAAATTTAATTTATATTTTCTTGCCTGCTTCTTGCAATATGACTCATCTTGCTGAGTCTTTTCTTGATTCTAAATCCTTGGGAATGTTTCTACAAAGCACAAAATATATTTGTATTTAAACTACAATAGCTACATTACCTTTTAAATCACCTAAAGATACTTAGTGTATTCTAGAGACCTTCCTACTCTTCCCCAATCTTTATGAAACATTTCTAATGGCCTTTAATATCACCCTTTATCTGTGATCTCTCAATATAGTTTCTTACTTTCTGAATTTCTTTGAAGGAGTCATTTCATTTGAGAATTTAGCTCTCTTTTTTATTAATTGAGGGCCAGTGCCTTATTTCAATCTAGTAACAACTAAGCATCTCCTGTTTCATATATGCTGTTGTACAGCATTTTGATCCCCTTTAATCTCTTTTTCTTATAGATGTCTACTTCAACTTCATTTTCAATTCTCATTTTCTATGTCACTCCAGTAAGTCTATTCTCTAATTTCCCAAGTTTCCTTCTAAAATAAAATAAACTTTTCCTCCAGCTCTAACCTCTTTTAATATTTCTAACATTCTATTCCTCTGTATTAACAATGAAGCATATTCCTACACAAAACTGAAATCCAGAACCAGAATATTACAATCATCAGCCATTTTACTTGCTCTATTATCAATAGTTTTTGCAATAATTCTATTGTTTATCATTCTCAGGTTAAGAAGAAGATATGTGCTTCTCTCAGAATGCCTAATTTATTTTTAAATGGAATCATATTTTCATAATATGATAACCTATTCACCTCCTATGGCTGGAGTCACAATCTGGATTTCATTGATCAGAATCATTGCCAAAATACAGAATTATCAGATTCAAAACTAACTCGAGATCAAGAAGTTGGAACAAATTTTAAATCTATATACAAGTTATTACAGTTCCCTCTCTTAGTCTGAAGGAAAGACAATATGAACGAAAATCAGAATATGAGCAAACTTTCTACACCCCCTACACAAGCCTGGAAAATACTGCTGGAGATAGGAGAAACACTTTGAGATCTAAAAGCTTTATATACAAAAAGACTCTATCATCAAACCGTTTTTTCAGACTCCACAGGAAAAAAAAAAAATCGTACCTGCAGATTTTAAGGCCAAGCATCAACAATCATTTAATTAGGACCCATTTAATAAAGATGTCTCAGCACTCCTGGTCAGTTTTTGTTTGCTGAGACGCTCAAAACTGATTTTTTTTTTAAGCCCAAGGCAGGCAACTCTGCTTCTTCCACAGAAAATAATATTTGCTATTATACAATAACCACTCTCTGTGGACAAAATCGCCATCACTACAACTCAACTACAACTGAAAACGTAGTCAGTGAATAGCCTCGTCCTGCCAAAGAACAAAGCCATGCCAGGGCATAAAACTCCATAAATGACTCTGCCACGAAGAACTCCTCCTTTTCTTACTCCATGCCCTAAATGTGTGTGGAAATCCAAAATATAACGTCTCTCTTACACCTCAGGGAAAAATTTTTTAAAAATCAAAAAAAGTGAAGTAGTAATGAGAACAAAATGTTTTCATATAACTGCTCAAGCTTAGAATGAAGCTTATCACTGTGCACTTAATTAAACTGACCCCAGAAAGAGACTTACCAACGACATAACAGCAGCAAAAGAAGTCGGTGGATCCTCAATTCTAGTCTGTTTGTTTTACAGCCTATAGGGGCAGAGTAAAGTAGACACTTCCTGCGGACAACTCCCGCTTAAGAGGAAAGGGAGGAGCCAGACATGCGTGCAAACGTTCTCCCTCCAAATTGACCAATCAGGTGACTGGTTGTCACCTCCACCGGAAAAAGTAGAGACATTAGGAGTGTTACTCTAATATGTGTCCGGCTGTAATGAAGGAAACCACAGAACTGAATATATATTATTCCTTCCTTGAGCAACACGCACAGTATGTCCTTTGGGATGGCTTCCTTTTATATCACAACAATGTTGGCCAGCCCAGGAGCTCTTTCTCGGAATTGTCGTTTTATGTAACTTGATCTGGAGTAGACATTTAAGATCCCCTGCAACCCAAAATAAGCTATAAGTGTTTTGTAGTGTATTTAACCTCTCTGAAGTATACCATGACACTAGTTATGGCTATCATGTAATATTTCTTCTGAATAGTTCAAAGTGGAAAGAGCAATAAAATTAATTACAATTATATGGATTCCTTTTTGAATCCATATAATTTTGAAATTTTTATACTAGTTGACCAATAAAAAGTGCGGTTCAAATTCATTTTTAAAAAGGAAACTATTATAAGAACTGAAATAGCATAACTGTGTATTAAAGCAAAAGCTTTTAAAAATCCATTTTGATAATAAAAACATTAAAAATAACATTGGATGTTAATTCTTGCTATTTTCTGATGTATTTAAATTAGTTTTTCAACCTTGTTTTTACAATTGGGTCATTAATACTTTCTGAAGAGTGCATTTTTATGTGACGTTTCTAAATTTTTAATTTCCTATAGACTTAACACATATACATGGTTGTTATATATGGAATTTTTTGTTATTATCAATTAACTTTTCATTGTAATTTATAATATTTTAAATTGAAATATAAGCTCAGAGAAATTCTGCTATACAGAAAATGTCATTTCTCTTTTTTCAAATTGAAATATGTAATTTTTGCACCTCAAATATTCTTAAAAATAAGTTATTTTTTATTCCTCTATTCAGAGTACCTATCTTTAGCAAATAGTTGTATAAGGCAAACTTTATAAAGTGAGCTTTTTATTGTTTATAATTCTTCCAAAGGTCTTGCCAAATTTAGATCCTGCACATTGGAAAGCCATTTAAATTTTTTTTTATCTGAGAATGTGAATTTATGCAAATTATAATAGGAACCTTAAAAAAGACACTTCATGCAAGTTTGAAATATTCCAAAATAAAATTATAGAATTTAAAAATTAAGTTATTATGTTATTTAAGAGTCAATTAAATTTATTCATCATATTCCATGACTTTTAGGGGTAAATTTAAATGTCTTCCTGTGGCACAGACATTATTTACAATAACTAAAATTTGGAAAATCTTCAAAACATGAATTTTATTGGCACAAAAGTTAAATTCTTTGATTAAAATTTCCAAATGATTTTTAATACAGTTTGGCAAAAAATTATGTCTTGTGTAATAAAACTCAATACCTTTTAGACCATTTAAGTTTATTTACAAAGTGGTTGTTTAATGATCAAAAATTTCAAAATCCTATTTAGAAGCAACACAAGGAGAAATTGTGCTATTGTTTTTAGTATTCAATTCTACTTTATTACAAAAAGGTTTTAGTTTAATTTTAATGTTAACATACAACATTATGAATTTTTAAAAATACAGTTTCTATTTCAATTATAATTTGGATAAATTTATGAATTATGTGTACATATAATTATAGCCAATTATAAGGACATAGTTATTCCATTGGTTTCTCAATATAATATTAGTATTTATTTTACTATGGCCTGTGTTCTGCCCAATTCAAATTTATATGAAACTGAAAATAATTTTAGTTTAAATTTTTTTTGATGGGGGGAAGTACTGGGGATTGAACCCAGATGTACTTAACCACTGAGCCACATCCACAGCCCTTTTTTATATTTTATTTGTAGATAGGATCTTGCTGAGTTGCTTAGGGCCCTGCCAAGTTGCTGGGGCTGACTTTGAACTCATGATCCTCCTATCTGAGCCTCCAGAGCTGCTGGGATTACAGGGATGGCTCATGTAAACCCACTATGGGATTACATGGTAGCTCATCACCATGTCCAGCTTAGTCTAAATATTATCTGTACTGAATATAAAATTACATTCGTAGGATTTCAAAGCACAGGAACAAAACCCAAAATAGACTAATGAGATTAGATATAACTAAAAAGATTCTGCATAACAAAGGAAACAATCATCTGAGTAAAGAGGCAACATACACAATAGAAGAAAATATATTCAAACTATTTATATGTCAAAGGATTAATATCTAGAATATATAAGGAATTTCAAGAACTCATTTGCACAAAGCAAATAACCCAATTAGAAATGAGCAATAGACATTTCTCAAAAGAACACATACAAATGCAAGTGGCCACAGGTATATGAAAACGTGCTCAATATCACTAATCATCAGGGAAATGCAAAACAAAACCTCAATGAGATATCACCTCACTCCAGTTATAATGCCCATTATCAAAAAGAGTAAAGATAACAAGTGTTGCCAAGATTGTGGAGAAAAGGGAACCTTGAATGTTTTTGTTGGGAATGTAAATAAAATAACCATTATGGAAAATGTGGAACTTCCTCAAAAAAAAAACTTAAAACAGAACTACCATATGATCCCACAATCCCACTACTGATGTATATGTTCAAAAGAAATGAAATCATCATGCTGAAGATACATCTGCACCCTCTATGTTTCTTGAAACACTATTCATAATAGCTGAGAAATGGGAATAATTTAAGTGTCCATTGAGTGATGAATGGATTAAAAAATGTAGTACATCCACACCACATGATATTATTCAGCCTTCAAAAAGAAAAAGAAATTCTGTTATTAGGACAACATGAATGAAACTGGAGATCATTATGTAAAATGAAATAAGCCAGGCACAAAAAAGACAAATACTGCAGGTTCTCACTTTTATGAGGCATATTAAACATTGATCTCATAGAAATTGAGGTTAGAATGTTGGTTATCAGAGGCTATGGAAAGTAGGGGATAGGGAAAAATGGGGAAAGTTTGAGTAATGGGTGTCAATATACAGTTAAGAGTTAGAAGTTATGGTGTGGTCATTCCACAGTGGAGTAACTATAGATAATGAAAATGTTTGTATATTTCAATAAGTTAGAAGAAAGGATTCTGAATTTTATCACCATCAAGAAATGATAAATATTTTAGAAGATAGATATATTTAACCCAATTTAAATGTGCAATGTATACATGTGTTGAAATATCACATGGTACCCAATTAATATGTGCATTTTTATGTTCTTATATGTCAGTTAAATATACAAAAATTAAGAAGAAAAGCCAAAAGCTGATAGTACCACAGAAGGCAAAAATGAGATTTCCAAAAGCATATGTAGAAGATAAATTCATCAAGAAATTTAGGAAAAAACGACATTGAAAATACATATGGCATCTAGTTATAAAAATGCTTTTAATTGTAAAAAAAATACATAAACTTCAAAGAAAATATGTAAAAGTAACACAGAGAATTAAAGGAAACATATCTCAAAAGAACAAAAATAATAAAAAGTAATTATAAAACCTTGAAAAACATTTGAAACAAGTATAATATGTGATTAACATTATTGCTGTATAAGAATTCATTAAAATCGAATAAGAGGAAAAACTTCTGATAGAAATGTAGACAGAGGGCTGGGGTTGTGGCTCAGCTGTAGAGAGCTTGCCTAGCCCGTTTGAGGGACTGGGTTCGATCCTTAGCACCACATAAAAATCAACAAAATAAAACTATTTAAAAAATGACATGCTCAAAAATAAAAAAAGAAACGTAGACAGAAATCTTTGGCAGAAAATTCTAAGAAAAAAATATTAAAATTAAGTATACTAAGCCAAGTGTGGTGGCACACACCTGTAATCCCAGCAACTCAGGAGACTGAGACAGGAGAATTTCAAGTTCAAGGCCCACTTCCGCAATTCAGGGAGGCCCAAAGTAACTTAGTGCAAACCTCTCTCAGAATAAAAAATTCAAAATAGGGCCAGGGATATAGTTCAGTGATAAAGCCTTGTGTTCAACGTCAGTTTCAAAAAAATAAATATGTTAAAATACTCTAAATTACCAGTAATGTAACCAAATAAAAATAACATTCACAATAATAATGTATGTTTTACTTATGAAGAGTGAATTTTCCAAATTTTTATTCTATTTCATGATTAAGTGAGAAAAGAAATAAGCATTGAAAGTGGCCCAATGGATTTTCTGTTAGAAGTATCTAATAATGATATAAAACTGTCCTTGTGTAACATTAACAACTACCATGTCTCACATACTTGCGCTACAAAACTTGTGATTAAAAATAAAAATTAGCTGAACTGTCAATTGATCTACAGGAAAATCTGTTTCACTGTGTTATATGTACAGGCACCTTTTCCCACTCTGCTAATTTCTTATTTTGCTGGGAGCCATTAGCCAAGTAGGTATGACAATTTCCTTGCCACCGTACCCCATGTTGCTTAGTGGAGGGACTCATGGAAATAGGACATTTTGCAGTGACATTGCATGTAGGTGACCTTGCTCAAGGACCAAGGTGGATCCGGGTTTAGGGTGTTCCCGGTTTAGGATGATCCGAGTTTAGGGTGTTCCTGGTTTAGGACTATCCGGGTTTAGGGTGGTTACAGGTTTAAGATTATTCCTGCTGGGAATAGGGCGTATCCTGCTGCCTGAGTTCCCCTTGAGTTCTCACGGGATTCAGACAGTATTTTTTGGGAGACAGAAGCCCAGTGGGGGTGGATTTGGGCAGAGAACGTGGATTTCCCCAGAATGTGATTGTAGATGGTTGGTGTGAGTTCGGGAATAAAAAGTTGCTGTTTGAATCTACAAGGTGTGTGGTGGCTTGTGATTTTGTGCCCAGCCAGACTGCGGCATTATTTTCCAGTACAGTCATTTTTTTTTTTGGAGGGGGGTGGTATCAGTGATTCAGGGGCACTCAACCACTAGGACACATCCCCAGCCCTATTTTGTATTTTGTTTAGAGACAGAGTCTCACTGAGTTGCTTAATGCCTCACTTTTGCTGAGTCTGGCTTTGAACTCTCGATCTGCCTTCCTCAGCCTCCCGAGCCACTGGGATTATAAGTGTGCACCTCCGTAAGATGGCGGCGAGGGGAGTGCATTACCCCCGTGTGCTGCTTCACTGTGTGGGAGTATGACAAGTCAGGACGGCTAAAGGATATCTTGTTAGGAATTTCCAGCAATAGTGGGGTGCTCCGGAACCTGGAGGAAGGATTTCCATCGCACGAGGATCGGCTACGGGGACTCAAACGCGAGAGGTTTGTCGCACGGAGGGTAACTGCTTATTCAGCAAATCGCCCCGCGGCGAAAGTCTGCAGTGTGCGCTGGGATAGAGACGCAGGGTTACAGCGCTGCAGTTTCTGCCAGCCGCGCAAGCAACGTACTCAGGGCTGAATTCTGGATTCCAGACGGGGGAAGGAAGCGGTCCTTCTCGGTTCTACACACCGGTCAGTCCACAGAGGAGGCCAGCAGCCACCATCTTGGTAAACTGACGTCACGTCCCCTGTTTTCGACTGACCGCAACTCATTCAGCCATAGATCAGGTAATTCCAGGCTACAATTCGCCTGTGGCTTGCAAACAGATTGCTAGGGTTCTGCGCCTGGGTGCTTCTAAGAACCTGAGCCTATCGGAGCGAACGCCGAGCGCGGGGCGCCCGAGTTC
>NW_026000108.1:36753419-36834870 GCF_001458135.2 Marmota marmota marmota
GAAAAAAAAAAAAAAAGGGTAAGGAGGAAAGACATTTACATTGGGGGTCAATTCCAGAAGACCTGGCTCTAAATTCAGAGGAAAAAGTGTCTGATGTTCCATCTAAACAATTTGATGAAATTGTTTCAAATATTTTCAAATATTTCCCTCCCAAGTCCACAAGACATTCCTTGGCTCCAGGCTGCCGAGATTGTTGGGATCTCACAACATTTCTGATCTTT
Organism: Marmota marmota marmota; assembly: GCF_001458135.2. Taxonomy (NCBI): domain Eukaryota; kingdom Metazoa; phylum Chordata; class Mammalia; order Rodentia; family Sciuridae; genus Marmota; species Marmota marmota. Next base: position 36,753,641 of record NW_026000108.1, read on the forward strand.
GGGGTCAGCATACAGAAGTTACCAGTTGTAATTAGTGCCTGCCTTGCTTCTCATACTGAATGGACCATGGAAAACCAACTAGTACAGCCCCCCTCCACCCTACCTTGGAAGGTGCAAGGGTCTCTTTATGCACTTGTGTGGAGGGGAGCTGAGAGGGGGTGTGGAGGGGAAGAAAGAGAGAGGAGAGGAGGGAGAGAGAAAAAGGGAGGGGGAGGTGGAGGATGGGAAAGGCAGCGGAGCACAACAGACACTAGGATGGCAATTTGTAAATCAATGGATGTGAAACTGATGTGATTCTGCTATCTGTGTATGGGTGAGGGGGGAGTTCATAACCCACTTGAATCAAAGTGTGGAATATGATATAGTCAAGAAATTTGTAATGTTTTGAACAACCCACAATAAAAAAAATTTAAAAAAAAAAAAAAAAGTGTGCACCTCCGTACGTACATGGCCAGTATAGTCTTTTTAATACTATTTTTGAAGTAGGTACCGATGATTCTTAGATTTATGTCTTTTAGTGTTCATGGTGATATCACAATGTTTTCATAGTGAATGAAAACATGGACAGATTTTTTTGTACACTACATTTTATTTATCAACATTCTTAATAACAAAAATTTGGAATTTAAAATCTTATTAACACCAATTTTCCATTTTTTTTTTTTGAGCTCACTCTTCCTGGAAAGACTTATTGCAAAATTAGAAGTTTTAATAAATGATAAAATATGCATTTATAGTATACAGCAAAACATACATTATAACAAGGGCATTCAGACTACTATATATAAGTTTGAGAGCAGCATGAGTCAGCCTCAATTGCCCAGGGAGATTTTGTGTGTCCTTAATCTATAATGTTTCACAAACTCCATTTACTGGCATCCTTACCCTGGAGAACCACTGCATCTTTGAAGCCGATACACAGACCAAGCCATAGTTGGTTGGTACCCCAAGTGGACAAAAAGTGGAATAGCATCTGATACTCTGCCCACCACTACCTAAGACCAGGAGTTAGCTTTTGTAACTCTCCTGAGATGCTGAGTGTCCCTTGCTTTGTTTCTGTTAGTAAATGTTCTACATGTTGCACTTAATAGAAGTGCAACATGTTGTATAGGGTTTAGAAGGGTCAGGAAAACAGAGATAAGTTATTATTGATTGTATAGTTTGACCATGTGTTGATATCTGTATCGTGAACATATTTCATAGATATCTAAATAAGACCATACTAGAAACCAAAAGAAGTCAAGATCTAATAAACGCATTCTGACTTATTTTAATGCAAATGTGAATGCTATTTTTTAACACTTAAAAAAAGAGTATAAGAATCTATTAAGACAAGATGCCAGGAAATAAAATGTACTTTCTTTTGTGTGGTATATTTCTGTAAGCCTGACACTTCCAGAACTCTTCAGAAAAGGAGTGAAAAGCAGTCTCATCTGACAAGACTTATAACTTCTATCAAAATATAAATTTTGTTTACCTCCTTGTCTCTCACATCATTCCTGGGCTTAATCTTGGAAGTGGAAAGGACATTCTATTTTTTTCCCCCTCAATCTTCAGAATACTGGCCATTTCACTTTTTTATTTTTTATTTTTTCAGTTGGATCTCACACAAGAATCCATTTGGGGGGAATGGAGTGGTTGAAAATATATAAAGGGGATATGTTTTCCTCAATTACCAGGTTAGTTATTTTCTACTTAATGGAATAGAAGAAGGAAATAAGCGAGAGAGTTAGGAAGAAAGCCGGAATTGTAAAAACGTGAGATGAACGTGGCCTACATCTCAAGAGACTCTGATAGGGACTTTGAAAGGCGATTAAAGGGAAGTAATTGTACAATTTGGAGAGAAAATTGGGAGATGAGAGAGGATGTTAAGAAGTGTTTGTGTTATTTGTGCATGCTTTATGGTATTTATGAAACCAAAGTAAGTAAATTAATATGCTAGGAAATTAACTTTTTAATTTCTGGGTACTATGATTGTTTGACTATACCGTAATTCTGTAATTCCATTTAGGTAAAAATAGGACAACCAATGAAATTTAGGAGAAATTTTCATAAAATAAAGTTTTGATCAAGAAAGAATTCAAGTCTAAAATAATTATCTAGCTATTCTAGCATTTCCAAAATGTATTTAATTTATGATACACAGCCCTGTAGCCTGACCATCCACATATAAGAGGTTCGACTTCATGCTTCCTGGGAAGATTTTGTTTTTGTTTTTTAAACCCATGGTTTCCAAGTTATTTGACAGAATTGATATCTTCATTTATTTATATCATATGAACTGCTCATTTATATAGACTCTAAATTGGTGAAATTGAACCTCGAAAATGAATTTCAAATTTGCCTACTTTCAGATTGCCACTTAATTGGCTCATTTTCCAAACCACTATCAACTGTGGAGTCAATTAGCTAATTAAAGGGACAGTTAAGAGAACATATAATATTAGTAAGAAATATTACATGTTAATATAAAATACAGTATGTTACTGTCACAGTCACATAATCAGAGTCCCTTGACTTCAATTGTGCTGCTATGTTTAGGTAAGGTACAGAATAAAGCCCCTCTGCTCTGTTAATTCTTTTGTACTAGAACCAGAATGACCGCTAGTTTCTTCTTAGAGAAACATCTGTGACCCAGTTCTCTCAGTCTTACTTTGTTTGTTATAATTGTAGAGAGATGTATCTTCTACAGATTTTATTCAAGTATGAATGTTTATTCTATATCTCCTCATCTGGATTGATATTTGACTATTTCAGTGTAAAACAACACTACAGCAAATAACACAGGACAAAGGGAAATAATAGCATGAGTTATAATTCTGTATTAATTCTAAGGCTAATTATTCAAAGATCACTGGTCTTTAAAACTTTAATATGGAGAATATAGGGCCAAGGTGTCTAAACTCCACAGAGGTTTGTTAAATGCCAAGATGTGAAATGATGGCATTCAATAAATGAATAATGCCAGCACATTTGAATTCATTGCATACTGTCAGTATGTGTGATAATTAAAGATGGCCACAATCCTTTAATATTCCTCCAAATGAAATGAGGTTTATATCCCCTCTCCTTAAATCTGAGTGGACTATGTAACTACATTAACTAATAGAATATGACAAAAATAATACCATGCCAGTTTGTTTGCTGGACATTAATAGACTTGATTTTTCCTCTTGTTCTCACTTAGAATGTTTATGATTACTCTGGAAAAAGCCAGCTGCCATGTACTAAGTCTGATTTCTGAGATTGCCATGCCATGAGAAAGCCCAAGGTAGCCACATGGAGAGAAACAAAGATCTTTAAAGACTCACTGCTGTTGGAACACTCTCAACCCAAGCATAACAATCTATGATTCCATCTTTGGCTGCCATTTGATGGCAATGACCTAACAGACACTATGTGAGAACTACCCAGTTCTCTGAAAGCAGGTGAAAAAACAATGCATTGATGATTGAAGTTACTAAATTTCAGGAGTTTTTTAAGACAGAAATAGATAACTAGAACAATACTCAATATTTATTGAGCATGTAACTTTGTACCAGATACTTTTCACAATATGTTCACATGCATCACCCAATTTAAATATCAAAAACTGTTCAGATAAGTGTTTATCATTAATGAATTTATGAAGAAACGTATCAGAACTGAGATTTAAAAATAGAATTAAAGCTAACCATTAGTGTTATTAGGAATCTATAGTCCCTGACCACCACTGTATTTACCTACCTCTTGGTAGTAAACAAGGCACTATATTGTCACCTTACATATTGAGACTGTAGCAATATAGTATTCTGTGTATATATATATATATATATATATATGTGTGTGTGTGTGTGTGTGTGTCTAGTAAGTTATGCTAACACTTAGCAAACTCTTCAAATACATTTTCAACTTCATCTTATCAGCTAGTAAAATATATGAAGTTTACAAACATGATTAAATTCAAGCCAAAATATCTAGAATCTAATACCTATATCACATGGACATGATTTTAATACTTATATAATTCCAGGCTTGCTACCTCTTAAAAAAGAAAAATACTTACATAAGAATCATTTTCATATGATCTCCCATTCATACAATATTATCAGCATACTATATTATCTACAGTCTAAAGAGTAATGCTGAAAATTGAAAGTCAAAGAAAACACACAATCACATCTATTCTGCTCTTGAAGTGAATATAGCCTAGAGGTGTTAAGAATTCCCAAAAAGGAATGTATATGTGGACAAGAGATACAACAAAATATGTTAAAAAATTAAAAATGTTAATTTTTATTTCATACACCTTAGATCTTTAGAATGTTTTACCCCTACTCTATTTTTTATTTCCATAGCTTAATTTCTATTTTTAACTTATTTTTACATAGTAATGAAAAGATTAAATTTGTATTATAAAGAAGTCATCTCTTATTAATCAGGCATCAGATAGAGGAAATCACTGGCTTAGATATATATATATATATATGCACAAAATAAGAATAATTAGATCTGCAACAATTTAATTTTGTCCCCAGCAGTACCATACTAAATGTCTATACTATTATGCAAACAACTCAAATAACAACATAATTTTAAAACAGAATACATTGCTAACAAAACCCAGGAAATGAATATGAAGTTTGGGCTTTGCCTTGTCCTTGTCATTGGACAAATGGGTATTTTAAACTTACAATATAAAGTTGTGTACTTATGATCCAATAGTATGCTTATCCATCCTTAATCCAAATACAGTAACTTTAGAAATTAAAACAAGAAGATATGGTACCAAATAATCATGAATTCATATTAGAGATCCCACAAAAGAGATGCAGAGGATGTAGGAAATGCCATGAGTTAATACTACTCGGGAAAATCAAAGATATTCTCCAACAGTGAGGTTATAAATACTGAAATTTATAGGAGAATGCCAGCAATACAAAGCAAAAGAAAGATTAATACAGACAAAACATTTATTTGACACACCAAGGCATGCCCATGAAGGATATGTTCAGAGAATTTCATTTAATCCTGGGTGGAGGGAAAGAATAAAAGTGACCTAGGGTTGGATTGTGTTGGGCCCTGAATATTGTGACAAAGAATTCATATTTTATTCTCTTAGGTGATAGAGAATTGACAGAAACTCCAAGGCAAGTGTGAAATGAACACAAGTGTGTATTAGAAATATTCTGACATCATCAGGTAGAATGGGTGGATCTGGAAAGATGTGACCAAAAAGCCAAAATAAGGTCAACACTTGAGCAGTAATGCAAGAAGTAATTGTGTAATGGAAAATAGATTATATATCACTCAACTTTTATGACAAATGCCAACATTTTAGATCTGTTCTTTGAGGAAGGTATTTGAATAATTCAGTTAGCACAGTCTCTGAAGGGCATTTTCCATTCTATGTATAGTTTATTCTTAGAGTGGCCAGGAGGTATAATGCTATTCACAATACAATCTTTTTCAAAATAAAGAGCAATAGCTTTTCCTTTCACATTTGTTTTTTTGGCTGGAAGAAACATTAGATCTATTCTTACTTATGAGTGAAGAATATATTGTTCTCATTTATGAAGGAGCATTATGTATTATATGATATAGAGGCTGGAAAAGCATGCATTTGAAATAAACAAAAATAGATGTCTTTACCTCTATTTTGCAAGAGAAGGGAGAAGATTTTTATTCTTTTCTCTTTGTGGCACTGGTAGGAACAACACAAACTGTGATGGAAGGAGTTTTGGCACCACATAATGTTATGTTACACTAAGTAGAGAGTAAGCAAAATGCTAAAAACTAAAGACAAGAAAATAATGGAAACACTATCCAAATGTTAGCATAATATGCCAATTGAGGTTTATGCTTCTGTTAAGAGTACTATGTCTTGGTCTGTCTGGTTTCAACTGATAGATGCACGTGGGATGTGTTGACAACAATATTATTACAGAAACAAACATATGAACCTTGCTTAATAAATGATCCAATTGATTAGCATTTACCTTAATGCTCACAACTCAGAATCATGAATCCATTTGCTTAGAATGCCAAGTTGAAAAATGTTACCCTGAAGACTTTTTAAACGTGAACATAATCCAAACCAATGTAAAATGGATGATATTATTTTACATTCTCTGGAATTAAATGAAAGAGATAGCATTTAAGAATTCACATGATGGATTTGTATTTGACATCAGCAAATCATGCTAGAATATAATAGCAAAAATTTCTTGTAATTTTTCTTGTGAGATTAATTTGTAGAATGCAGGAAGGATAATACAGATTAGGTAACATTGTAAACAAGTTAACAATTACTGAACCAACCCAGGGTTTATTTTCATAGCCAAGAGACCAGCAATGAGCTTTGGCTTCCAATTAGTCAAAAAGAAAATTGACCTTTGACTATTATTGCTCTAACATGAGCTATGTAGAAATTATTCATAGAAGATTAAAATAAACAAATGGAACCAGTATAATTTAAGCAAACAATTTAATCCAGTTTGAAAGGTTATTATACCATCAAGTCTTCCATTAGCTTGTTTTTTCTACAGCTCTGTTTATGCTTCAATTTGTAGATTTTTTTTTAAATTTTGATTTCCAACTTCTTCTGCATTAGCTATAATTCTCTATTACCAACAATGGAAACAAGAGGCAGGGAGTTTATGAATAGGATTTAATTCAATTGGAAAAAAGATCTTGTAATCAGTAAGACCTTCAGAAATACACACACACACACATATGTATATATATGTGTATATATATACATATATATATATAAATATGTATATATATACTGTATATATAAAACAAATAACTAGATGATATACTTTAATATTAAAATTTTAATAAAAATTTTCTTACCTGAGTATGGAATCATATATAACTGATTGAATACAGTAAATATTGAGGAATTTCCCCAATGTTATACAAGTGACAACAAGAATACTTTCTACATTATGTTTTATTTTATTTTTTTTAATTTTTTATTGTTGGTTGTTCAAAACATTACATAGTTCTTGATATATCATATTTCACACTTTGATTCAAGTGGGTTATGAGCTCCCATTTTTACCCCATATACAGATTGTAGAATCACATCAGTTACACATCCATTGATTTACATATTGCCATACTAGTGTCTGTTGTATTCTGCTGCCTTTCCTATCCTCTACTATCCCCCCTCCCCTCCCCTCCCCTCCCCTCTTCTCTCTCTGCCCCCTCTACTGACATTCATTTGTCCCCCTTGTATTATTTTTCCCTTTCCCCTCACTTCCTCTTGTATGTACTTTTGTATAACTCTGAGGGTCTCCTTCCATTTCCATGCAATTTCCCTTCTCTCTCCCTTTCCCTCCCACCTCTCATCCCTGTTTAATGTTAATCTTCTTCTCATGCTCTTCGACCCTACTCTGTTCTTAGTTACTCTCCTTATATCAAAGAAGACATTTGGCATTTGTTTTTTAGGGATTGGCTAGCTTCACTTAGCATAATCTGCTCTAATGCCATCCATTTCCCTGCAAATTCTATGATTTTGTCATTTTTTAATGCAGAGTAATACTCCATTGTGTATAAATGCCACATTTTTTTTATCCATTCGTCTATTGAAGGGCATCTAGGTTGGTTCCACAGTCTTGCTATTGTGAATTGTGCTGCTATGAACATCGATGTAGCAGTGTCCCTGTAGCATACTCTTTTTAGGTCTTTAGGGAATAGACCGAGAAGGGGAATAGCTGGGTCAAATGGTGGTTCCATTCCCAGCTTTCCAAGAAATCTCCATACTGCTTTCCAAATTGGCTGCACCAATTTGCAGTCCCACCAGCAATGTACAAGTGTACCCTTTTCCCCACATCCTCGCCAGCACTTGTTGTTGTTTGACTTCCTAATGGCTGCCAATCTTACTGGAGTGAGATGGTATCTTAGGGTGGTTTTGATTTGCATTTCTCTGACAGCTAGAGATGGTGAGCATTTTTTCATGTACTTGTTGATTGATTGTATGTCCTCCTCTGAGAAGTGTCTGTTCAGGTCCTTGGCCCATTTGTTGATTGGGTTGTTTGTTCTCTTATTGTCTAATTTTTTGAGTTCTTTGTATACTCTGGATATTAGGGCTCTATCTGAAGTGTGAGGAGTAAAGATTTGTTCCCAGGATGTAGGCTCTCTATTTACCTCTCTTATTGTTTCTTTTGCTGAGAAAAAACTTTTTAGTTTGAGTAAGTGTTCATATAGGACAGTGTATTGTACACAGTCTGTGGTCAACGTTTTTCCTCTCAGGCCTTTTCTCCTCTTTAAGAGATACAGTCAAAAGGCTGATTTTTTTTCCTTCAGGAAACAGTTGCTTCAGAACACTATATTCAAAACATTTCATGAGACATTATAAGATATAAAACAAAAAAAAGCTTCATTAAGGAGAGTCATATTGTTCAAAATGCTTCATCACATCAAAATAGTTGCAGCTAATATTCCAAGCTAAATATTGAAAAGCATGAACGCATTCATTATACATTAATCTCATTCCATTTCTTAGAAATTTACTTTGATCTTCCAAGTTAGGACTAAGTCACAGATTGATTTTGGCTCTTTCTCTTGAGTTGAACCCATCAGAAATACACAAGTACATGACTATGTGCACGCACGCGCGTGCGCGCGCACACGTATACACACACACACACACACACACACACACACTTGATACCCTGTTAGAAAGTCAGAACCACAAACTTAAAGGTTTTATGATGTCACATCAGATATCATAGATCCTATAACTGTTCTTCATCCATGTTACCTAGCAAAAATTGTCCCAATTATTAAACTTGCCAAAACTGCAATCCAGATGGTACTGGTCATACAGGCAATTACAGGACAGTGAAAACTAGGAATATTCAGGACAGCAACAAGCTTTCAAAAGTGAAACATGTTAGATACAATACTGTGACCAGTTTATTGGAAGTCTATTTAAATGCAGAAAAAAAAACATAAGCCAAAAATATTCCAAAGATATTTATGTTTATTGTTTTAAATTAAATAGAAAAACACATTAGAAGATACATGTTCTATATTTTAATGATTCCAGAATTTAGCTCCAACACATTTATCTTAAAATACAAAGTATCTGTGATTAAATTTTATTGAAATTTAAATCCTTCCTATTTTAAAGAATAACCTTCCAGTGAGAAATTGAGACCTGAATTATTTCACAGTATTATGCTTGTATATAAACTTTGTTTTAAGGAGCAAAGGAAGTTTACTACCATGAATAGTAAGTTTAGCTTTGAGAAGAAAGGGAAATCTGCTAAAAGAGAAACATTTAAAAACCATTTCCTGATGATTTTTAATACTAATATTTGATAATATGCCTTTTATAAGAAATTTTGAGAGCAAAATCATGGCAATATGCTCTTCCTCTTACTATAATGGACCACAGTAATCCTTCTACCAAGAATAAAATCACCAATTTCAGGGGGTGATTGCTAAAAGCCTAAGTGTATGCTTTGTGGGAAAATCCTATTCTCCATGAAAGTAAAATACCTGTATCTTTAACCAAAATTTGAGCCATTATAAATGCCATATTTTACATTTGCTATTCTGATTCAGGAAGAATAATGAAGCTTGGAGGACAACACATTTAGTTTTTATGACATTATAAAATATGCATTATTGTTTTACTCCTGTACTCAGGAATCTTTTCAACTGTCTAACTAAACAATTTAAAATTATTTGGGAAAAGGAGGAAGAGAGTTTACTTTATTTATATTCCTCAGTTCAACTGAAAAACCAAAGAACATCTTTATCTTCTTTTGGGTTCTTAATATTTTCAGCATCAAAGTAATTATTAGGGCTTTCACTTCATTAAGGATAAATCAGTGGAAAATTTAACCTTATATTTCATATTCTGGCTATTCAATGTCATATCTGATGAAAACTGGATTGTTATTTATTTTACAGTTAAACTATCTTAAAATCCTGCAACCTTGCCTTACCTTATCAACCAGCAATAATTTGTTTGTCTCTTGAAAATTGAAAGCTCTCATTTACCGTATTCTTGCAGTAGGACACAATAAAATGACAAGCCAACATTCTGCACTGTATCTGCAAAGCTGCATTTGGCAAATACATTGTATTTGGCAAAATTGAAATGCACTCTATAGATTACAAATATAAAAACCTGGAAAAGAATATGCCAAAGATTAACTGCAAGAATATACATTTTCTGTTATCAGTTTCTTTCCCTTCCCCTGAAGAGATGTGTTTTATTTCAATTCTAAGCAGTAATTTGTATGAAAATTAATGGGAATCTATAATTTGCACATTAATTTGACTTTTAAAATAATATTATGTAATTGGCAAAATAAAAATGTCTTATGGAACATCATAAACTTTTTTCCATGTATATGCCAGCCACACTCTTTTAACATATTCTATAGTAAGAATAAAAATGAGACATATTTGGAAAAAAATGAATTCAGTAAATACTGTCATTAAAGAGATGATGTAGATGCATATTAAAAAACTAATTGTTCTTCACATTATATTCCTACACATTATATAAAGTATAAGGGAGAAATTTTTGTCAATACAAATCTACAACAACTCTTTTTTAAAACAATATTTTACTGACAGTATTTGTTTATTCTTTGATTACACAATGAATCTCAATGTATTACAGGGAGCTATTTCCAAAGTAGGTTATATCTTAAGGCAATTAGATCTACATAGAATGAGTGGAAGTGATGAAAAACTAGATGATGCATATACAGTAGAAAAATGCAATCATAATGTAATTTGTACTAAATTTTAGTGTTTAGTACAGAACTATCCTGTATGCTTTATGACTAATTCTGCCATAGCCTGAGAGCATCTACTGACATTTCAAATATATTTGTACAATTTTTTCCCAGATTAGTATTTTCAATGAAATCAGTAGATTCTTTGATAAAATATTACTCTTGAATTTTCGTATTTTCTTTACATACTTGCATTTGAAATAAAGAATTAGTCACTAGTAAAAAGAAAGGGCATTATTTTATTCAACATTTCTTTTTTATTTAAGATGAGCATTCCACTTATTTTCTATTGGTGAGAAAAGATGTGCTATTAAGACTACATAAACTTTTCTAAATTTCCCATAAACTCATTATCATTTTAAGTACATTAAAATTGTTGTCTTGTTGATTAGAAGAATTACCACTTCAGTGACCTACTGATGAACAGTAAAATATAAGTGGTGTACCAAAATTAGCATAGAGATAGAAATATATGAATGAAAAGTGAAGCCTACAAATGAAAGGAATGAAGAGGGAAAAAAAAGAAAAAGAAAGGAAAGCAATCTCACAGGAATGAACTCTGGGATTCCCTAAGGGAAACTAAGAAAGGTTGCAGAAATACTATTCAGGAAAACAGAAGAGTTTCCTTTTGTTTTGGAGGCCTTTATATCAGTTCCTTATCCTTCCCAGTATTATGATGTGTCACATGGTTGATTTAATCCAGATTTAATCCATGGTTAATGCACAATTCCAGTGATACCTGATATGTAGGTAAAATCTCCTTAGCTCTGGTTACCATATCAGTAAAAGATAGTCTTGTCCTGTCAACCCCTGAGCTAATGTAAATGCAAATAACAGATGGTGGTTTCATTAAAGATGATGAAATAAAAGCATTTACAGTTCACTTTCCTGTTCTTAAGGCCTATCAAAAACAAAACAAAATTTTTAAAAAGGGATGAAAACTTGGGAAAAAAATAAAACCCTTTCCATAACTAACTAATAACTGACAATAAACTGTAATAACTAGCTTTCCACTTGCACTAATAGGAGAAACCAAGTTAAAATGGCACGTATCATGGGAAGGGCATATATTTTATGAAGTGTCATGATCCTTAGATATCCTCCAAATATGATTTGTTTGAAGCTGCCATGAGAAACAGCATATACACAGGCAAGAGAAAGGCAAAATCTGCTTTCATACAATTCAGATATATGTTCCCAAATGGTACGAGATGGGAGTAGAGGGGAATAAATGGCTAATAGCCTACATATGATAGTGTCTACTGGATCATACAGATTAAAGTGGGGAAATGAGAGAGAAGGAAGAGTAACTACCAGCAATAAAGACTTAGGGAAAGTAAAACTGAGAGATTTACACTGTGAACTACAGAGACCTCTAGATGTCAAAAATAGAGAAAAAATATGGTCTCTGGGAAGAAGATAAAACAGATTTGGGGAGGTGGGCTTGACATCTGAAATTAAAATAGCTTCTGTGGGCTGATCTGACTCACCCTCCCACTACTTCCCACACTAGAGTTCAGTAAATAGCTGACTTTGTTCAGTGATTAATAGAAAGAAACCAGCCCAGAAAAAAGGCAGAGGTAAAGATTGATCCCACTAAGAGAGAGTTAGAAGTTCAAAGAAGATATAATATCTTCAACAAAGGGAAAATAAACAGCAGAAAAGATAAAAAATGGAATGGTAGAGCAAAAGAATACATGAAATAAAAAATTATGATGTTTAAATTACATTTGAAGTTATAAAATAAAAAGAACTGAAAAATCATTTGGATATTTCTGACAAAAAAATCTAAAAATAAAAAATAATTATAGAGAATATTATGAATAGTTAGAAATTATGTAAAAGAAATTTTACATAATTGGTATTCTTAAAGAAAAAAAACTTGTTTAGACATATAAAAGGAGAAAAGTTTCCCAAAATAATGATTGAAATCCGAGATAAAAAAGTATAGAGCCCTTAAAATGTCTTGTTTTGAAGAAAATTACCTAAATAAACATCAATGATTTCTTCAGTTTTACCTTGGTATTTTTATCTTAAATTGAGATAAATTCAAGTTAGTTATTAGTTAACCAACAGCACATATAGCATAGATCATATCTGGGTCTTATATTTTATGAAATTGTCTTTTAATTAATCTACTCTTCTATACAAACATATCCATACAAAGGTATGACATGATATTCACAAAATGTTAATTTCTGGGTAGTAGAAATTTGAAATTGTTTTAAAATTTTGAATGCCTTTATTTCTAGTAATCATGTTTCATTTTACAAAATACAATAAATTCACTGAGTTAAAAAGAAAGTGAAAGGAAAGGCAGAGATTAAAAGGAAAAATGGAAGATTTCAGTTGTTCTACTACTTTAGACTTATGGCCCTCCCATCCACAGAGAAATCAGATAATTTCTCTAAAATACAAACACAAACATGTTAGTTTTATCTTAAAATCCTACAAGATTTTAACAAAATTGTCCCAACAATCTGAGTCTAGTCTAACTTTTAGCAAGTTTCACCTTATTGCTAAGGTGAGGTGATTGAAAAATGACCTTTCAATTCTCCCTAATCCAGCCCTGCCAGGTCTCTCATAATAACTCTCATTCGCCTGGATTGATGCTTTCCTCACTTCCCTTGAACCATCCTGAACTATCTGGGATAAGTTTTCCTTGAACTTTCTAATTTCCATTTGTCTCAGACTTTAGATGGTGATAAAAATGTGCTTTTATTTATTGTTTGTTTGTGAAAGCAGGGTGGAGTGGGGCCAGAAGAAGACCAAATTATTCTATAAATTTCACTCTAGTATCATCTCTGTGAAGCCTTCTCTGTTATTACTTTATTTTCCTCCTTATCAGTAAACTTATGAAGTTATGTGCATTCTTTTTTCATCATCTATATCAGTGATATGGCCAGAAATATTAGAGCTGGAGGAAAAAAGAAACATTAATATTGATCATATAATTTGCATATTTTGTTTATCATGGATTTTTGCATGAATTTTTATTTTTTAAACAATATTGATTAAATATTTATTATGAGTATTGTAGGTTTTGAGATACATATGTTGGTGCCTGAGGAGTATCCCTATAATCTTTGCCTTACTCTATACAATTGAAGCACTTTATTGTACTCCACAATTTTTCCTCTATACATCTATTGTAGCTGCTAGACTGTGACCATGTCCAAAGAAAGGGACTAATTTTGTCTTTATATATCTAAAAGTCAGCATGGTACCCAATACTGGGAAGGAGCCCATTAAATAAAGATGAATAAAAATCCAGGAAAATGAAATAACCAATATTCTTTAACAGGTAAAATTTTTCATGGGGAAATACCCAATCTAACTAGAGAATCTTTCTAGACATGGTGGTGTATACCCTGTAATCTCAGCAGTTTAGGAGGCTGAGGCAGGAAGATGAGCAAGTTCAAAGCAAACTTCAGCAATTTAGCAAGGCTCTAAGCAACTTAGTGAGAACCTGTCTCAAAATAAAAAATAAGAAGGTCTGTGAATGTGGCTCAGTGATTAAGAGCCCCTGGATTTAATCACTGTTATAAAAAAAAGAAAAAGAGAGAAAGAATCTTTTTGATGAGGAGGACACCTTAGTTTGATATAAGTCATAGTTTAACGCTATTAAATAGAAACTTTTTCCAATATTCATCTATTTGTGACTCAAAATATTGAATGTATGTATTGCAAGGATATGCCTGTATTTACTATGAAAGTCAGACTATTAAGCACTTTAAAAACTCAGATATCATTTAATCCATCCCCTCCCTGTTATAAATAAGAAATCAGTTCTAGAGTGGTTTAATTGTCTAAAACCACAATACACTCACAATTAAAATCAAGTGACCTATCTCTTCAGTGCTTTTCCCCTAGAGATGGTTCACAAATCTAGAAGAAGGGATCATTGGAAAACAGGCCTGGAGAGTGGAGTTTTTGCCCCTCATACAGAATTAGCACTAACAAATTTTTGCTTTTTGTATTGCCTGAGACAAAATTATTGCTAAGGTGAGGTGATTGAAAAATGACCTTTCAACAGTTCATTTCAGCCTTTTGCTTTTATCTTTGTCACTAACTTCTCTGTGACTCATCTATTAAAGAAGGTGACTCTACTCTCCCTACTTTAATTCAAGATTTGTCAGGCCCAACCTAAAATGTATGTTTTCTAAGGACTATGTATATGCACAAATGAAAGTCATTTTTAACTGTGGGTTAATCATGTAAATATATTTGTATAACTAGTCATACTTGGAGGAAATGAAATGATTATGCAGCAGTTAGTGGACAACTCAGATTTGAAAACTGGATACAGATACTCTACTAGTACAAAATGAAATGATTATGAATTTCACCTTTAAAAGACAGGTATACAAAAGCTTCATTCTCAACCAGAACTACTATTCTTTTTTTTTTTTTTTCCAAATTACAAGGAGTTTGGGATCCCCTAAGTATTCTCATGAGATTTTCTAATGGGTGAAGAGTCATTGGCTCGTCACAGGAGTGTTTTACTCAATGTACCTCTGAGTTATTAAGAAGACAGAAATGATGACAAAAGTGAAAATCATTGAATGAATTTGATGGACTTTAGTTTGAGAAAATAAAGCACACATTATTATTAACACTGCATGAAAGTGAAATAATTCCTTTCGGTACTAATGAGTAGGCTTTCTGGTGAATTTATTTGAATAAACAATTAAGAATCCTGGGCTAAGTTTGTCCTTTCAGGGTTTGGCCACCAATTTATTTTTAAATCTTCGTATACCAGAGTCAAAAAACAAAACCAAAAACAAACAAATAAACAAACAAAACCCCAGTAAGTTCACCTGGATCTATGATCTATAAATTTAAAGTCATTTACTTTTTATCCCCTTAAAACCTACAAAATTTAAAGAGGAATTTTCTTTTTTAAAAAAGGAAGTTGGTAAAATGTTTCTTAAGAATACATGAATAGAAAAGCAGAGTAAGTTTTCCTTACCAAAGAAATAAAGTCATTTTGTCTGAATACTAAATGATCAGAGTTTCAAACCACAATTCCAAGCACTGACCTCAAGGCCAGTAATCTTTTCACATTCATAAAGTAATTTATAAGCTTTTTGGTACAAGTACTCTTTATTAAATATATACATATATACAGATTTTACTGGGCCTCATTTTACTAAAATCAATTCGTGAATGAGGGATTTGGACTGGATGATTTCTATAGCATCTTTTAGTCTTAAAATGTATTGATTCTATGAAATACCTAGAGATAGATTCTTGTCTAAGAAGGATTCTCAAATATGATTTACAATTAATATTTGTGACATTTTACAGGGTTCATACACAACTATTACAAGGCAATACAATAACTAAAAAGTTGATGCCAATTGATTTATATAGTTTCTTTTCTAAAAAAATAAGAGCTCTGATCTGCAAGGTAGCCATTCTATCAAAACGTTCCCCCAAACACTAAGAACACTTTCATTCACACACACCTAGAGCAGGTAGAAAGAAATATAGAAGAAAAATCTGGAAGTAACACAACAACCAAATCAACCCAACAGACCTAAATTGAGCTGCATAAGACAGCTGCAAGAAATTCAATTAAGTTGTTAAGCTCTGTAATACAAGAAAAGTCAGTAAGTGAAAATCCTGTTGAATTACATAACAGAGTCAGTGGCATCCCACCCTGTGGCTATGAATTTTTTCTTCATTTCTTTCCTTTGCTGCTTTCATTGTAAACCTTACCAAAACTCCCAGAAAACAAATACAAAATCTACCTGAAAGTACAGAACTATGGACACAAAAAAATGTCCGAAGATTGGCATTTCAGCAGCTAAGATAGATCCATGTTGGGAAAAACATCTAAAAAGTTCTTATTTCTGAATATTTTGTGATTCTGATCAAATTCGGTGATCCTTTTCAAATTTGAGACACGTAATCTATCAGGTCTTACAGTGCCCAGATTTTTATTTTCCAGATATATGGTGCTTTTGTCACTTACAGAGTAATCTGTACCACATTTTCATTGTATTTTGAAAACCAGTTGCTGAAATCGTACTAACATTGACTTATCTCAAAGTAGTTAAGTGAACAAATATACCTGTTATCCTCTACCAATGGAGGAGAAACAATATTGTGGATATGATGTCGACTCTAACTATATTTCCTTCATTAAAGAATGCAAAGTCCTCTGCTAGGCTATAGTTCTTCAGCATGCATTGACTGTTCTACTATTTTAATAATATTGTAGGTAACTGTGACAGAGCTTTCCTAGGACACAGTGTCTAGGAGAGTGCCTGGAACACAAGAGGCTTTAGGCTCTGAATAAGTATGCAGGGAGTAAATACAGTACATACCTGAATGAGCTACTGTGAAAAAGAATTCATACAAGGAGTTAAACTTTGGCTCAGAGCACAAAATTTCAAGTCAACCTTTAAGTACTGTTTGGCCAACATATGAAAGGAAACACATTTCCCCTGGTCTATGTCTTCGTTTTTGACTCCGCAGAGTTTTCTCTCTATTGATCAGTGTTTGTTTTCTTCCGTTTTCCTCTCACCGATGTTTTGTTTAATAGGGAAAATCCTTTTCTTGCGGGTTCTAAGAGAATCTCCAAAGGTCACTGCATATGACATCAAATAAATGATTCTGGTTAAGGGCAGTGCCACTGGGAAATTTAGGGTGGCTGGTTGATATTCATTGGGTATTAAAAGTGTCATAGTCGGTTTTCAAATTTCAATGCAAAAATGTGCACCACATATCTCTAATAGCCCTATTACTCTTGTTTCAACTTTCCAGGATGGTCTGTATTCCATCTAATTTGAATGCTGAATAGATCCTTTTTAAACCCTCTTTCTGAAAAGAAAAATGGTTCACTTTCTCTTCACTGAGGAATTAATTAACTCTCCCAATAACCGGCTTATATTTTTTTAAGTGGAAAAATTACATAGAATTTTTATTTTAGTAAAGAATAATTATATTTAAAAACATTTAAAAAGATAGTCTGCATTTTCATCATCTTTTAGGAAACTACTATAGCAACAAAATTACATTAGACTTTCTGATTTCTCCATAGTGTCCTTAGATAAGTAAACAACCCAATAGACCATGTTAAATGCCCCAAATGTGACTGGAAAGAGAATACGGGCATATTTGTCTATTTTACTTGTGCCAGATCCAGCAGGTGGAGGAGCAGGAGGAGGAGCAGAGGCTGATGACTTCCCAGAAGCCCCTGGGGTGTTAACTGTGGTCTTAATTCGCTCCAGTCTTGAGCCAAACACACGACGAGTAGAAGCAGATCCAACTGATGTTTGTCTCAACACACACCCAGTTCGACTAGGAGTAGGAGAAGGAGCAGATGGAAGTGCTCTTGCAGCAGATATCGTTTCGGCTGCATTTGCCCGGCTGAATGGGTTTGGACTGGAAGCTAAGTATGACTTAGATGTGGCTTCAGAGGATTCTTGAACAACTGGAGAAGATTTGCTAGGATGATTTCCCACCTCAGTTCTGTTGCCAACATCAGATTCCGAGTGGACCAAGGCATTTGTTCTTTTCCTCATGTTCAAACTGGCATTTGTATTCTGAAAAGGTAGTTTAAAAATTTAATTGGTTATGTAACTTTTTGTAGATTTCTACAAAATTTAAAAGGATGAAAACACATAAGTCCATCAAAGAAACATTTATTAATCTGCTGTAGCTACTCAGCTTACCTCAAAAGTATTAAAATACATAGCAAAACAAGTATATACTTGAAACTACGAATCAAAATCTTATATTTCAAACTATGATCCAATCTATAAATCGAGTTAAAATATTTAAAGAAGACTAGATTTTATTACTACTTATACTTGTTTTTAATTTAAGAGTACATAACTCTACTTATAGAAGGTCTTTGTTCAGATTTATTACAAATAATTATTCTATAATATGTCATATGCCTTTTAGAGTTTTATATATGTTTAAGACCTTTATTTATAAGTTCTTCTGCACAAAATAATAATGGTAACATCTACATGTATATTATGGTTTGGATATGAGGTGTCCCCTAAAAAGCTAACATGTTAGGCCCTGCAGGGATTTTCAAAGGTGAAATGATTAGATTTCAAGAGTAGCAGCTTCATCAGTGGATTCATCTATTTGATTGATTGATAGTTTGAATGGACTAGTGGCTAGTAATTATATGCAGGTGGGGCATGGCTAGGGCAAGTAGGTCACTGAGTTTGTGCCCTTGGGGACTGTATTTTGTCCCTGGCTCTCCTCCCTGCCTTTGGGCCCTTCAGCTTCCTGGCTGCCAGGATCCGAGCAGCATTCCTCTGCTACACCTTTCTTCCAAGATAGTCTGCCTTACCTCAGGCCCAGAGTGATGAAGTCAGCTAACCATATACTGAATGAACCTTTGAAATCATGAGCCACAAATACAATTTTCCTTCTCTAAGTTGTTCTTGTCCAATATTTTGGTCATAAGAGACTAACAGCTAACTAAAACAATGACATTCCTTACTTTAAAAACTTTAATTTCTAAATGCCTGGAATTGATTTTCATGAAAGAATCTTAGGCAATCATACACATTAGTGCAAAATCTAAAAATCTGACATATTTTAGTTTTCATCAAATTAAAATAGTGAAAATATAAAGGAACATTAATTTATTTTTATTTTTAAAATTTATTTATTTAATGGTACTAGGTATTAAATCCATGGGCGCTTAACTATTGAGTCACATTCCCAGCCCTTTTTATTTTTTTATTTTGAGGCAGAGTCTTACTAAATTGCTTAGAGCTTTGCTAAATTGCTGAAACTGGCTTTGAACTTGGGATCCTTCTGCCTTGGCCTCCAGAGCTTCTGGGATTACAGGAATGAGAATGCGTCACCATACCCAACTGGAATATTAACTTTAAATAAGAGATTGTATTAGACATTAAACAGCATCAACAAATGGCTGCATAAATATCTGAAATCACACCACTGACAAATAAAGAGCAATTAAATAAAAATTTAATTCACTATTTTCCATCAAATTGTTTTATTTGTAGAACAAGGCTATATTTGAAAAAAATTCCATGGTTAACCATTAAAAATCAATTCCTCTCATGATGCAAAGGACACAATAAATATAGCTCACTATAGACTGCCCATACTATGAAGTAAAGTAATAGCTCAGATGGTCCCTAAGTAATCATGTCTGACTTGAGAAAAAAGTACACTTTTTTGCAATAATTTCTCTTCCCTGATTATATTTATTTCAAGTTATGTTAAGGTTATATAATATCTTCTCTCCCTACAATTTTGTGAAATAAATGGTGGGTGAAGAGATAGAAAAATAGAAGGGAGAAAGAAGAAGAGTAAGTGGATGACTGGAAGGAGCCAGCCTTGAAGGACAATTCACAGATAATATATAAAGTAGATAAATTGTACACAATTAATTGAGAGCTCACTTTGGAGAGGAAGGTTTATTCTACAAATATCTTTCTAAGTGTCATACTCATTGAGCATTGTTAAAATGTTCCATGCATACTACATACACTTGCAAATTATGATTTCAAGGTCGATGAGCTGAGAAAGAAAAACTGTCTCACAAAACACAGAGCCAAAGCAGACTCTGAGAGGTTTAGAAAGCATTCTTCATGTCAGCTTGGAGTATTCTCCTAAGCAGGCTGTTGCTGGACTTATGAGAAATTGTAGCCTAACATATGGCACCTAATTTTGGTGGAGACAATTGAAACCAAAAATTGACATCAACCTATAAACTAAAGACAACATTACTTGTCCTACACCTTTGCTCTACAAAGCACATTATAAATGACATTTAATCAATCCTCAGATTTTGAATCTCTTTTTATAGAAATGCATAGTTCATTATAATTAATTCTAAAATACTATCTGCATGATAAGAAATATAAAAAGGATAAGGTATATCCCTAAAGTTTAAAAAGTGAATACTACCATTTTAAAGAAAATGCACATACCCCCAAAATAATAAAAATGTTTTAAAAAGTGCCAGGAGTTGTGGCACATGCCTGTAATCCCAGCGCTTGGGAGGCTGAGGCAGGAGGATCATGAGTTCAAAGTCAGCCTCAGCAACTTAGTGAGACACTCAGCAGTGAGAGTTGCTGCCTCTAAATAAAATATAAAATATGAAACAGGGCTGGAGATGTGGCTCAGCATTTGAGCACCCCTGGGTTCAATCCTCAGTATCAAAATAAATAAATAAATAAAAAGGTATTTAAACTGACACAAAATGTTAAGTATCCTAAGAATAGTGAGGAAGACAGTGAAAAAGAATGAATTAAACACATAGCAGAGATTTATATATATTTTAAAATGTAATCTGATGTTTTCCATACTCTCTTTGTTCACTGAAAGTTGGGGTGTCTATGATCTTTAGAAACCTTTATTTTTCCTAACACTAAATTCTAAGAATTTGAAGATTTCTAGTTCCAGCCAAAATGGAGTGACAGAGGCTAAATTTATCCTTCTTCCTAAAATTACCAAAAAAATAGACAAAATAACTTTTTTTAAAAGACACTGGGTATTAGAGCCATAATCACTGAGAGGGGAGAAACAAACTTAGTTTTTTTTGCTGTAGTGCAATAAAGGTTTCCTTGCTGTAGTGCAATAAAGGGGAACCCAGAAAAAAACTGGAAGATTCTGTGAATTGAAGAGATGGATCTAACAGTCTGGGGAGACCAGAGACTAGAGTTCTCAGGGCAAAGTAACAGAGAGAAAGCAGAACAAAGTGGAACTCCAAAAATCTAAAGCATGCCCTATTTGGTATTTTGCTAAGCCAAGGTCAGTTTAAGAGTGTGGGGTAACTACCCAAGGCTGAAATAAAGGACCATCTTAAAGGATTTGAGGAAACAGTATCTGATGCTCTCATGAAGCCAGGAATAATGTTATGTTCCCAACAGCCAGACTGGAAAATGTCAACATTCATGTAGCATTTGGTAGAGGGCTCAGAAGGTCCTAACCTCGGTAGTACAGTATAAATAGCTCTAAACATTGCCCTGGTGCTGCCTTATAAATTTTAATAGCAAGACTGGGAAGGTTGAAACTGAACTTAACTGATCCATAGAACAAAGCACAGGACTATCTACATTCTTCATTCCTTTTAGACCTTATTCTGTTATTCTCCTGGAACTTCCCAAAATCCTGTGAATCATGTTCTGTATAATAGATTGTTTTTAAAATGGCACCAATTAATCATATCTATGTCCCAATAAGCTTCCTTATGACTTTTTTTGGCTAATAGTATGTAGTGGAAACCATGGTGTGTTGTTTCTGTGTCTTAACCTCAAGAGTTCTTGCTTGCTTCCACTCTCTCTTGAAACACTGCCACCACCACCATAAAGAACAGGCCTGGGACAGCCGATTGGAGGATGAGAGATCCTTTGGAGCAGAACCAGTTATTGAAGTAAGGCTATCATATATCACCAAATAGCTAGCTTACAGTAGACATGCAAGTGTGTCTCATTTAAGAGAGATGGACAACTTAGGCAAGCTTAACTGAGATCAAAACAACTTCTCAACTGATCCACAGACAAGAAAGCAAAAGCAAATATCTGCTGTAAGTACAGGAAGCAGTGTAGTGGTTTGTTATGCAGAATTATTGTGGCAATAGAAAACATATACAGACTAACTAAATCAAGTCCCAACAGGACTTGTTTCCAAATCTCTCTTGTGAGGGAAAGTTTCCGGGACATTATAGGATAATGAGGCTGACTTGCCTAGAACTAACAGAGAACCCTTTAGGGGGTGCTGTTGCCTAACTTCATGTACCAGCTAAAGGATCAAGGTATTTTCTCTTGATAATTCCATTTTTCAAGAATTATAACATATTAATACTGGAAGAAATTTAATTAACTATATATTCCAGCTCTTCCTTTTGCAGTAGAAGAAAAATAGCAGAAAGGTCTTGACTGGCTGGAAGTCAGTGAATTATATACCAAGTGTCTAACCTGCTGGCATGAACAGCCTCTTCACTCTAAATTGTGCAAGAAGATTTAAAGCACATAAAAGGTACCTCCGTCTATTTTACTCAGTCAAGTATTTGTGATAATCAAGAATACAGTTAATAAAAATTATTCAGGACTCAGACATTAGAAATGAATACATATCTTTTCAATGTCATAATGAAGCACTAATTAACAAGTACACCAAGGGATTATTAAGTCTCTAGGATAATTTAACTAATATGATTTTGGTATTTAATATTTGATTAGAATCCAAACTCTTCAAAATTTACATACTAACTTATAACTTCCTATCTAGTAGAGAAGAACAAGTTATGGTTTTATTTCCCTGTATATTAGGCACCTCTGTATCTAATTTAGCAATCTTATTCTAGTATTCATTTTTTTAAAAATGCTTACAGGTAACCATTTCTCAAAAAGTTTTAAAATATTTTTTCCTATAAGTGTTTCCTTAATTAATTAAGGAGTCAAACAAATCCTTGACATATGTTCATCCTATATTTGTATGAGTTGTGCATGTGTGTAATTTTTTTTTTTGTATCAAGGATTGAACCCAGGCTTGTTTAACCACTAAGCCACACCCCCATTGCCACTGCACCCAGCAAGTCATGCATTTGATGATTTGAAAATTATACACTAAAACATCTACTATGTAATGAGGTTTAAACAGCAAAGAAACATAAGCATAGATATGAAGAATAGACTGAGAAAAAAAAAAGAGAGTCCAGGCAAGAGACAGTATTAGTCTAAGATGATTAGAAAGAAGAATCAACAAAGCAAGAGATTTCATGGGAATAGAAGAGGTAGTATGGACAATGTCACTAAGATTACTGTCTGAAAACAAAGATCAAATCTTTATATTCCCAATTTAAAAGTGTTGATAAGTTCCTATGATATAAAGACCTTTATAAAATATTGTAGGGTAAAGAACATAGTAGGAACCAACTTCATACTTGATCATCTGCATTGGTGTGGACATATACAGAATCAAAATACTTCTTCAAATTCTTCAAAAAATTTTATATGGTCTCTAAAGGTACTATATCTTTGTTTATGGGGCAGATGTCTAGAATATTGTAGGTAGTGCCTGAGACATATAAATTATTTTGACTCAATCCCAAGTCTGACTGAAAATACCTAACAAGTTTCAGTATTTTATATATTATACTTTACATAAAGGAAAGTAGAATTTGACTGACTTGAGACTTCAATCTATGCTCTCTGCTAATAGCTAAATGATACTCAAGTTATTTTGTACTTATGTCTCAAGGTCTAGTATGCAAAAAAATAGTTGTCATTTTCCATGATGATAAACCACAAAAGAATTGAGAAATCTATTGACCTAGCTGGCACAGAACTCACTAGGAATAATATTCACACAGCCATCAAGTTTTGGAACAACTAATGTGTCAGTCAGAGTGATGATGTGTTTCATGCAGAGTGTAGAGACTTCAGAGGCTGCATTAGTATTCAGCAAACCCATAGTGTTTCCAAAGAGGAAAGGCACCTAAGCTTCATTTGAATTTTAAAAAATTATTTAGTTTGAAATCATTTTGTCATTAGTCACAATAGCCTGAAGCAAAGAAACTGGTGGGATAGAGATGTGAGGTGGCAGATTCAAACATTACCAACAAATTAAAGCATCAACAGGAAAATAAGAGCAGATCCAAGCAATTTGTCAATCATGACTATGATCTGACACAATTTCTAAAGGAGTATTATCAAACTGCAAAAAAAAATTCATCTCAACTTATTACTCTAGCAGCAAGGAGATAAAGTGACTAAGATTAGATTTGCAGAATGCAAGAAGCTACTTTCATATTGCTTGCTTGAGAGCTAATGAAGTTTAATAAAATGTAATTTAACTCTCCTAAATTAAAAACTAACAAGGCTAATAATGAACAGGTTTATCTTCCAGAATATCAATGAGTCACATACAAAAAAAAATAAGAATCCAATAATGTAAAGACATTTATTCAAGGCCATTCAGACAGGATTTCAGGGGTAGCCACATATCTTATTTAATAAGAAAACAAACAAGTGTGATACATCAGCTAACACTAAACCCCAAAGTAATGATTTACTGAGCACTATCAACAGCAGTTCCAGAAAGTGCTACCATGTAGAAATGAAAAACATCACCTCCAAATAAACATAATAAATATTTCATAAATATTTACCAAGGGACTTCATCATATATTGAGCTCCAAATTGTAGAAATGAAAATGCTGAGTTCCCTATTTATTGTATTTCATTTCCTTCCAGTGTTAGCATTTAATTCACTGTTTGTATTTCCATAAGCTATAGAAATATTACTTTCAATATTAGGTGCTGAGATAAATTTATGTATTCAATTTGGAAATACCAAAAAAAGAGATCTTTAAAAATTCATTCATTTTGCCTTTACATATTTGGAGTTGAAAGTTTAAAACATTAGGATTCCTTTGAGATAGGAGATTTTGTGGCTAGTTTTGTTTCAGAGTAATTCCTAGTGTTTCTTTATATTTGTACATGCATTGTACACTAAATATGTGGTTCCAATGGGTGTAACTGCTTTGTTGGAGATTTCACTAGTTAGAACAGAAGTTCTCAGCTTGGTCAAGTAGATTTCTCTAGCACAGGAGCTACTTTCTCTAATGCTGCCAACAGAATCTTGGAAAAGGAAGAAGTCAAAGGAGACTCAACCTACTTTCTCTAAACCAAACCTTAAGATGAATGAATCCTTTCTACTAGATAAGGAAAAACAGTATTGTAGTCATGTGAAATATTTATAAGAAAAATTTGGAAGCTATTTAAAGACTCAAGTCTCAAGCCATATTTGCAAAACTTCATTCATTAGTTTCCAGTTTATTGCCAGAGATCCAGGGATCAGAAATTGAAAAACACTACTAAACTGTTAGATTACAGGCCCCCAAATCAGTCAGACCTAGATTCAAATGCTGAATTTGTTATTTACTTGCTGTTTTTAACCTCTTGAAGCTCAAAGATGGCTTGATACAGGATTAACAATGGGTTAATAATGGTACCTTCCTCAAAATGAATAAATAAGGTAATGAATAAATAAGTTAATGCATGTATAGCACTTAGCATAATGTCTACCATGTAGTCAATGTCAAATGAATATTAGAAAAAAAATAATGAGGTCAAATAATAAGTCTCTGCCTCCAAAAGAAAAAGATACATCACTCAGAAATGAATCATTACAAGAAATGAAAGTTGAGGAGATACTTTTATATATCTATAAATTCTGATGATCATTTCTAATCATCAGAAAAGTAGATGAACACTGAAGTAAAAAATGTCTATGGTGAAGTTCAGTCAAGGAAAGGATGTTGCTGGCTGAAATGAGAAAGAAATACAAATAAATACAAAATTGAAATGAATATTGGTAGTAATATGAGAATTAACATTAGAGTTAATCCTATAACTTGTGCATAAAACAAATTAAAAGGATTTCAGGACAAAATAGCAATATCAAAAACTACAATGATAATGGCTGACTCCTGCTGAGTGTCACTAAGTTTACAGGTGACTTCTGCTCCTGTCACTAAGTTTACATGTTTCTAACTGAACTAAGTAAGACAACCATATGTCATGTTCCATGTACGAAAAACCATAACCACAATATTTCAACTTCTAAAATAAATGTGGTTGTGTTACTATATCACACAGATCCCTGTCTCTCTCTTTGGGACTTTTTCAACTATCAGTAAAATCTAGAAAGTGGTCATCAGAGAAACAGGAAAGACTGGAGAAACAGTTGTAATTTCACCCACGAGCTGATATTCATACCTTATGGTATGAAAAGCCATACCCAGAGCATTAGTTCATATTTACAATGTTGGCAACCCAGGCTGGCTGGACCACTTTCTTGATATAAATGAATATTAAAAAGAATTGTATCTGGATATATTGGTCTGGCACTACAGTATCCCTCTTTTTCCTTCACTTCTTATCCCAATTACTATCAGTAGTCGAAAGGACTTTTTGCACATATAATTTGGATATACGAAATGAGGTGATGAAGCCATTAGATGAGGAATAGCAGAAGGCAACAAATGTCAAAGAAGATGACAAATGAAAAGAGCAAAGTCTTTTAATCATTGCTATATATGGATTGAATACTGTTCTTCTCAAATCCATTTGAAGTTGCAACTCTGCATATCACTAATATTGGAGAGGACTTTGAAGGAGGTGGCTAAATTTAAATTAAGTCATGAAAATGAAGCTCTTGTTTGATAGAAACTTTGTCCTTACAAAAGAAGGAGAAATATCAGAGATATCTCTCTGTCCACGGTGTGAGGATGCAGTGGGGGCAGCCACCTGTAAGTCAGGACCAGATCCCCTATTAGAAACTGAAACCTGCCAAAACCTTGATCTTCAGCCTCTAGAATTGAGAAATGAATTTCTGTTTCTGAAATCACTCAGTTTAAGGGTATTTTATCACATCAGCCTGAACAGAGAAACAGAATCATCTAACATCATTAAAATTAAATTCAGAATGCAGATTTTAAACATTTTAAAATAGTAAATGTTACTATTTTCATGAGGAAAAAAATAAACAAAACCTGGATAACTTTGCAGCTCTCTTCCCTTTCAAAAACTTTGTTCTAATTTAGTCTATCATCCTTTTCTCCACCATGTGGGTATACTTTTATGGAAATTACAAAATCCTTGGTAGAGCCAAGATACAAGATATGCAGAGACACTGAGATGCTCTTGACAAGAATGACATGTTAAATTTCTTTTTCATATTTTTACCTGTCCTTGAGGAAAGAAAATGTTTTCATACCCACCAGGGGACATCAATGTTCTCCTCCTAAATGGTCAATATTGCCTGGATATAACATTCCTCCACCAGTCTTTAGAATAATTTTTGGTCCCTCCTCACCCAGATCAGAGAAATATAGTTAATCAGAGCTTTTATTTAACTTTATAGTTTGAACTTAGTTCTAGTTCTTTTTTAAATCAATCAACATTTTCCCCTCAATAGGTTCACCTCTTCAGATTATAACTCTATGTCTAACTAAGGATGTGTGTTGGATTTTACAACACATATTCATTTAAATATTTGAAAATATAATTGCTAACATAACTTTTAACCTTTCTTTGTCACATTTTACATTAAGACTATTTGAGTTCTTAATGGTGGAGTTAACATATATAGATATCTGAGAAAACAATGCAAAATAGTCTTACTACTATGCACAGTAGGGTGACTAAAGGTAATGATAAGATACAGACCTAAAGATACTGATGAAATGTGGCATATATACACAATGGAATATTACTCAGCAATAAAAGAGAATAAAATCATGGCATTTGCAGGTAAATGGATGGAGTTAGAGAAGATAATGCTAAGTGAAGTTAGCCAATCCCAAAAAACCAAATGTTGAATGTTTTCTCTGATATAAGGAGCCTGATTCATAATGGGATAGGGAGAGGGAGCATGGGAGGAATAGATGAACTCTAGATAAGGCAGAGTTTTTGGAGGGGAAGGGAAGGCGCATGGAGTTATAAATGATGGTGAAATTTGATGGTAATTATTATCCAAAGTACATGTATAAAGACACAAAATGGTGTGAATATACTTTGTATACAACCAGAGATATGAAAAATTGTGCTCTATATTTGTAATATGAACTGTAATGCATTCTGCTGTCATATAAAATATACTGATAAAATACTTAAAAAGCTAGAAGGAAAGAGTTTGGTTGATTCTCTCATAAAGAAATGATAAATGTTTGGATAAATAGATATGTTTGCACTGACTTGAACATTACACAATGTATATATGTATAAAAACTTTACATGATATCTCAAAATACATTTTTTATGTTTCATGCAAGTTAAAAATAAATTTAAAAAATAAAAATTAAATTTAAAAAGAAATCTTACTTGATTTTTAAATGCTAACTTTGGTGGCTAAATAAATTTCCCTCTAAAGCCTCCATATCACTCTATGAAAATGATTTGGTCAACATCACAATACTAAAAAAAAAAATATTCAAACTTATTATTTGAACAATGCTTCATTCTTAATGTAGACTTGATAGGATTTGATCATAATGAAATTGGGCTATGAAAAATAGCCTTCCAGAAAGATTCAGGTCTATGCCAACCCTATAGGAGGCTGGCATAGTAAAAGTCTGAGTCACAAAGTTTATCTGCTTCAGCAGACAGCAGGAGGAATGTCTAAAAGACAATCATTTATAAAGGTAGGTCCTCAGTATACTTCAGCTGGGGAAAAGAATTCACAGCTGAAACACTAGTAGACATATGTCCCTTTGTAAAAGCACAGCTATGCACTCAGTAAAGGGGTTTTTCACAACTTGAGAAGCTCACTGAATTTTTTTTCGAATTCTCGCCACTGTTTGTCTATTTAATCTAAACATTGATAATAAATAATCTCAGTTGATTTGTTTTTTAAAATAATTGTAGTTGGACACAATACCTTTATTTATTTATTTTTATGTGGTGCTGAGGATCGAACCCAGCGCCTCGCGCATACTAGGCGAGCACTCTACCACTGAGCCACAATCCTAGATCATCAACTGACTTATGTTTAAGGAAAAAAGCTCAAGTCTCAGGCTTCATCTTCTGTTGGAGCTTACTATCCAGATTAAGTGGGTAATAAAATATTCACAATTAATATCATAAGCAATATATTGTTTCACCCCTTCACTTACTCATTTAACAAATTTTTGTTGAGTGTCTAATTTTACTTCAAGTTATTTTTCTAGACTTGGAGGGTACAGAGGGGAGAAATATTATGGTCTTTGAAATTTTCTCCAGGAATTATAAAATATTATGGTAATCAATAGATGCCATAAAGGAAAGCAGGAGGAAGCAGGGAGTATATTACTTAGCCTGAGAGCTGGGAAAGTCTCTTTGTGAGACTGACATTTGTGAAGATATGGATGTGGTAAGGTTCAATCTGGTAAAAGGGGATAAGTGGGAAAAGGAAAAAAGTGCCTCGTGGTAGAGGGAAAAATTTTTCAAAGACTTCTTTCAGTACCATAAACATAAAGAAGACCAAAAATTTTCCTTGTCAAGAAAAATTTGAGATCCTTTGAGTATGTCCTAAAATCTTTGCTTTCTCTCTTTACTCTTATTCTTCTCTTCAAATAAACAATTAAGACAATGTTTTACATTCTGTCCTAATGTAATTAAGATCTAATAGCTGTACTTTTCAGACAGAAATCTTGAATTATCATTAGTATCTCCACACTGCACTGAGCATTTAGGATAGGCCCAGCACTACTTTAATAAGTTTTACAAATAATCTCACCTGGTTCCTACAACATTCATGAGAAACTATTAATAGTCTCATTTTCTCAATCAGGACACTGAAGTCTAAAAAAGTTAAGTATCTCTCCCAGGGTCATCCAATCAAAATGCATTGGACTTGAATCCCAAATTCATACTCCTAAGCCACTTCAAGAGGTGGCTGGAAACTGCTAACACATATATTTAAGGGATTTTTTTTTAAGTCACAAGAATTTGTTTGAAATATGGCTGCAAAATTCCAAACTACGTGACATTTATAAACAGCATAGTTTCTCTGCCTTGAATATGATTTACATGTGTGTAAGATTTGAGTATAAGCCAAACACTGATACTAATTCTTTGTACCCCACAAAATTCCTCCTCTGATTAGATAATCCTTCCAGCTAGAATCTGGGAAAAGTGTTCTAGAGCTTTCCACTGATTATCTTTATTCTCATTCATAATATTCTTCCTACTCTGGTGCTTGTTGCCATGAAGTGCTTAGAGATTTTGTATGACAAATATTCTCTACATTTAAGGCTAAATATTTAAAAATAGGCCTACACTTCGATGGTTTATTTTACAGAACACTTTATTTTAAAACAAATGCAATTTAGTTGTTTTTTTCTAACTGAAAAACTTTCTCTTCAAGTTGTTTTCAAATGATTCAACACTCAAAACCTACATCTTCTGTATAGCAAACATTTTTATGATAGTCTTCTGCAAGAGAGGAACTGTTCCTTAACTTGCTTCCACAAATTCTCCCCTCAGTTTAAACAAAATGCTTAAAATGCTGTTTACATTTTACAGTTACATTTTGCTCTACAAAAGATATGGTAAAATTGATGGACACATCTCCTTGTACATAAGACACTGCAACTTTGCCTCTACTTGTATTACAAACAGTATCAACTTAAGCACTAGTTGGAAACTAGAGCTCTTAGATTCTTAAATGGTGAAATTTTCTATCAATAAATACATACATTAAGTTCAGCAATGCATGTGCCAAATGATGTACAAGGCATGGACACAAGAACATGCAGCAGAAGACTTGATAAGCCATCTATTTGTATAAACTCATATTTTTAAATCAATTCTTATCCCCAGTCTTTATACAAGGAAGCACAGTAAATTGCTCAGAAAGCAGAGGTTGAATTATCCTGTTAACACAATTCATTACAGATCTACTCCACCTACAGTAAAATAGTACATTAAGTCACTAGAACAAATTCACATTCTACTCTGACATTTCATAATGCTTATATTATCAAGTAGACAACCCTCTGAATAGCTGAAGTCATTTGGCTGTTCTCCAGAAAATAATTTTACTTGTCCTGAGGAGTAAGTCCCATGGTATGAGCTCTAATTTCCAAGGGGGCACTATCAAAACCATTCAACACTTCACAAGGCTCTCGTGCGGAAACAGCTGTTCATCTAAAGTGAAAAAATTTTAAAACTTTCTCGGAGCCCAGCTAATCTTCCTTGAGCTAGAAAATAAGGTATTAGACTATTTTGCATGTTTTACCACTTTATGACAAGAAAGCCAATTTTGCACTTCAGTAAAGGCAGATTGCAAATTTAGCATGAATTGAACCAGTAGCTGAGTTGCAATTTATGGCAAATGGCTCATCAGCACATTAATGTATACTGCCAAGATAACCACTTCAGCCAGGCAGGCCGGAAACTAGAAGACTCAAATATCTGATAGGCAGCAAGGAAAATGTGCCCTCCTTCAAAATCTATAAAACAAATCCTGAAGCCTAAAGCTGTCAAATATCATTATCCTTCATTATCATTTTTATATGGCAGAATTATTAGCTGTTAAAAAACTAAAGTCAGAACCAGAGATTCTGAATCAGGTAGATCAAGATTTGGACTCTGCTGAAAATTAGCTGTGTAACCTTGGGGAAGTTTGTTGGGCTATCATTGCTTCAAATTCCTCTGAGATAAAGTGAGGATAATGACAATAACTACTGTTTAGAGATACTAGTGGATACGAGTAGAGTGCTTAACACACCACTTAGCACATAGTCAATGATCAATACTTATTAAATATTATTATTGTGTTAACATTTCACAATCTATCATAGATAGTCCCTGTGGTATAAAATATTACTAAGGAAGTCTCCACTATTTCTAAACTCAGATATTCTCTGTATTTTTTTGTTAACAGAATTGGATATTAAAAGAAAACTGTAACTTTCCACCTCAGCAAACGTTGGAAATATATGGTAACCAATGCATTGTGCCCTGTTAAAAATTCATCTTATTTATTATTCCTAGGTGGAGATAATCAGCTTCATTCCTTGAAGCAATGCTAATAACTAGCTAAAACCCAAGCTGCCGAGATCTGCCAATTGTAAGAAGAGATCACAAAGGGCTCCCATTTAAAAGTTTCCATTGGATTGATGGATGCTTCAAGAAAGGCATAAAACCAAGACTCTTAGGGATATTATTGTATTTGCACCATCTTAAAATATAGCATACAAAAATTTCTTTCAGATTTTAAATAAGAAAAACATCAACTTCTAAAACTTCTCAAATATTTGACCTCTTCCACCTACTATTCTCTATCAGTACCAGTGTGGAAAAATTATCTACAATTATTGTTTTCACTTATGGACGGCATTTTTTCTTTCAATCATTTTCAATTCCTCTCCAATCCTTCCTTTGAAATTTTTGTGGCTTATTCCAACTGGCACTTTTTAAAATCTGCAACTTATATACGATCTCAGTAGCATCCAGCACTGTTGATCACTCCTTCCTTGCTTTTAAACATTTCCCCATAATTCCACATAACAGTAATGTTCCATTTACCTTTTTCAGTCTCTAGTGTGGGATGCTCTTCCTTTGTCTAATCTTAAAATGTTAACTTCCCATGACGTTGGTACTCAATCATCTAAGTTTTCTCAATCTTCAGTGAATGAGCCTATCCAGTTGCTTTAATTATAATCTTTATATCAGTCATAAAATTTACGTCTACTTTCTCCAAATTTTTTTTAGAACTCTAAACCCATATTCAGCAGGACATAATTCAGGTGTGCCAAAAGCATACCAAACTTTTAACTTATTCATTTACTTATCTATCCATTGACAGATTCAATGTGCAACCAATATTGAAAGTCTATTTATGTTCTAGGCATTATTCTTGGCTCTGATGATATGAAATTGAGGAACAGAAAACAGTTCCTATTCCTTTAGAATTGACATTCTGTCACCAAAGGATGTTCTAGTGATAGGAGCTTGACTAGGATAGAAGAGATGGTTTGACCAGAGTGCAAGAATTAGAAAAATACTGCAAAATTTCACTTTTATATGCATTCTAAAAACATGGAATTCATAGATGCAGAGAACTGAAAGGTGGTTACCAGGTTGGGGGGGGGGGAGTAAGGACATGATGCTCCAAAGGTACAACGTTTCAGTTATGTAGGATCAATAAGTTCTAAAGATCAAATGTATAGGATAATGACTATAGTTAATAATAATGTGCTAATACTTGAAATTTTCTGAGAGAGAAGACTTTGTTCTCTGACCACATATACACCAAAAGAAAAAAGAAATCAAGTAACTTTGTGAAAATATTAATGAAGTGACTAGTAATTAGTTCAGTATATGTATATCAAAATATTACACTGTACACCTTAAATTTATTAGATTTTAATAAAAAATTATGCCCAAGTGAAATTAATCAGTGGGAGACAAGAGCTAGTAAGCTAGTACCCCAACTTTTTGCCACCTAATGGTCAATTTTGAGGCTCATTCCTCATATGCTGGAGTTTCTAGTAAGATGAGGACACAATGATAAAACTGCACATTAGTGATACTGGATCACCTTTCTTCCCTTCTCTCACTTGTTCCATATAACTTCTTGGGATCACCTCAAAAACAAATTGTTTGCCAGAAAAATACTTGCAACAGAGTCAGCTTTGGGGGCAACCCAAATGAAAACATCTGGATTCTAACCAGGATGTCTTGGTTAAATTCTACCAGTGTGAGCCATATTCCCTTGCCTCTGGGTCTCAGCACATTTCTCTTCTTACTCTCTGTTTACCACCATCTTCTTTGCCTTCCTTTTATATCTTCTAAGATAGAATCTAAACACTTCTTCCTCTGAGAAATTTAACCTGACACTCCACCACCTTCATAGACACTGCAATCAGGACTCTGATATCATCACACAGCATCCTAATGTTTTCTGTATCCTGGCACTTAGCATGCTGTGTCAGCACCCTCCCCAACAGCGAGTTTCTTTAGGGCTATGTGGTGCCTTATTGTTTCCTTTCCTCATCAACTAGCACAGTACCAAACACTAGGAAACATTCAATAAAAATAAGTCAAATGAAGAAATAATAAATAGATTATGAGTAAACTGTACTAAAATAAATCAACAACAAAATCATCCCCTCTTGTACACTCAAAACAGCAAAAATGAGTTTCACACAATGTGTCTCAGGAGATATGTAGTTGGCAAAGCAATATAGCCAAAAGCAGCACATTTAAATCCACTTGAAAACCAGATGACAGTCATTTATTCTATCCAGATTATACTTCCTAGGCCACTACACTAGTTAATGGACTGTTTAATGAGTCAATCCTGGAATTTTAACTGATAACTGGAATGAAATGCTTTTCCTCTCCTGTTTCATACATCTGCCTGTTGATAAGTATTGCAACTGAGCATTAGAGGGTCCCTTCTGGATAAACCTCCACATTCCCCTTGCCCTTTGGTGCCACTCAGGAAAGGTACAAGACCCACAAGCACCAACCTGCCTCTCCAAGAGCAAATGATGAGAATGAGTCTCTTCTTCAAACTGCTTGGAACATGTAGCCAGTGGCTGCAATAGCTTGTTTAACAAGACTGATTTTTTTTCCCCTCTCAATCATAGTTCTAAAGCTATCGTTTATTGAAAAGCTGATTTTCAAAGCACACACTAGAACAGCTTTTCTGTACAGCTGCAATGCTATTTAAATCTTCCATGAATATCTCCACAAATCCAAGAAAATTCTAAGCTGAAATACTGCTCTTAGAGAGGACATAGTAAAATAAGTCCCTATGGGAGAAAATTTCAGGAAGTGAAATCTGGTTGTTAATTTTAACACTAAAATTATAAAATCAGGCATATGACTTCTACTCTTCTGAGCTAGAAGAACACCTGAAATCACTGTTCAGAAAGTCAGCCTTCACAATTTCATTAGAGTCTGGTGGACATTAGCAGTCAACCTCAAAGTCATTTCTTAAGAGACCCCAGAAATGTGTGAATAAATGCCTCATTTTCTACTATGATGAGGTTAGAAGTGGATGAAAAAAAATAAACAGTAAAAAGCAATGCTTTGGAAATGCTAAGTGGATCAGTGGGAGGCAACACCATCCTTGGGAAGAGCTAATGACTGAACCCAAGTGTCTGTTCCACAGTAAACCTCAAATCCTTATCTCCAGCACTATTCTGGGGGGGAAAAAAAAATCCCAGTGGCCCACTGATGATTCTGGTACAACTCTGACATGATGCTTCCATCTCTTGTAACCAGCCATATCCTCCTCCTACAGTGATCAAGCAGTCCCCCAGCAACCCTTTAAGAGGCCTTTACAGCATTCTGTAATGCAGACACTTCTTTGAATCTCATCGAAGTGGAGACTTTTCAGCTACATGGCAAACTGCATTTCCTTCATTTAAGACATTCAACTTCAGTCAAATGACCTACCAAATGAAATTATATTGAATGTGAGTCACCATGATAAATACTTTGGAGCTATTCATTTGGAGGCTGTTGATGAAAACAAGAGGACCACAACTATGAAAGGTCTCAAAAATCACTGACCAAAGAAAAGGCATTATGAGAATGGTCTTGCAACGCCCTCATCAAGTATTGTTTAGTCTTACAGTTTATTTTTGCTAACTCTTAGCTCTCAGTATAATAGGGTCTCTGAACTAGGGCTATGTGAATGCTTGCTAAATTATTGATTTACTCCTAATAAAGAAAAGCCACAGTATTCCATGGATATGACAGAATGAGTTTAAGACACAGGTAAGGTAAAGGGTTTCTACAGCCTCAGTGCCTGGCACAAATTAGGCACTCAACAAATATTTGTTGATTGAATGGATAAATGAAAATGTATAAGCCTGAGTATGAGACCCTGAGTTTTTCGAGAGCACTGAAAGTTTCACAAAATGTCTAAAATCGTCATTTTATCACAAAGAATAAATAAAAAACTCAGCAGAGCCAAAATTTTTTTGAATTGAATCCATATTCTAAAGAATGTGCAATTAATAAATAAACATATAATGCCATTTGGCATTCGAGTTGTACTGTGGAAGCCTGCTGGTCCCTTGGTTTTAAAATACTTTTCTAGAACACTAAAATCAGAACTCTTTTTCTCATGTTGTTCTTTCCTTTGTTTCCGTAGGAAACAGTGACTTCCAGGCATCCAAGATGACACAACATAGATTGCCAAATTGCATGCCACCCTGCAGTTGCCAAGGAGATAATGTATGTCATTCCTACAAATAACATGTTGCTCATGCCTTCATTTCCTTTATCTAGCTTTTTAAGATATTTATTTCGCCCGAACTGAATTCAGATAATGTTCACCATGAACTGATGGAAACATTCCTTTTTAAAAATTTTGTTTACCCCATTTGCCCAAAGCACTTGATCACATCACACACTGTCTGTGGAAGGTCTGAGCATATTTTATGCCGATTTTAGAA
Source organism: Marmota marmota marmota (assembly GCF_001458135.2). Taxonomy (NCBI): domain Eukaryota; kingdom Metazoa; phylum Chordata; class Mammalia; order Rodentia; family Sciuridae; genus Marmota; species Marmota marmota. The sequence continues at coordinate 36,790,313 of NW_026000108.1, forward strand.
CCAGTGATTCAGCAGTTTTCACTGAAAAAAAAAATGCATCCTGAATTCTGTCTGCTTGTGTTCTAAGTAAAGGTCCAATTAAACCCACACCTGGCACTAACATATTCCAGTTTGAAATGGCCTACCACAAAAGCAGCTGCACTCAGTTGAATTTAAATGGGAAGGAAGGGAAGAAGGAGGCAAAGGAGGGAAAGAAGAATGGAAGGAAAGCAGGAAGAAAAGGAGGAAAGGAGGGAAACTCATATTTACTGAACACCTACAGTGTTTCAGATTAAACTTCTCCAAGATGAACAAAGAGAATTGGGAAGTTTTAAGACTCTTGATGATATCAACCCATTAGCAAGAGGCGGAGTCAGTATTTGAATGAATGTCTGACTTAAAAACAGGTGTGTCTCAGTTATCTAGAGCTACAAACCAAATAATCTCCAAACAGTGGGCACAACTACAATCATTTGAATATCATCTTTCATGGGTTCAGCAGTTGACTGGACTCAGCTAGAGAGTTCTCACTCAGGATGTCTAGTGTGGTTTCAGTCAGAGATGCTGACACTGGGGTCACCATGAAGACACCTTCACTCACATGACTTGTGGTTCATGCTGGGGCTGTCAGTTGGAATACACTGCTGCATACTGGAAATAGTAGCACCAAGCAAGTGGCAATTAGAAGGGGTCATTTCACAGAGCCCACTTGGAGCTGTATTCTTGTCATCTCACTCTATCACCTATGGTCAATATATCAAGAGACATGTGAATAATGTTTCTAGCTTTTCTGCATTTTTAAAAATTGTTCTAATAATGAACATAAAGAGGCCTCCACCATGAACTCTGTCAGCTGAATTGAAACAGCCAGAAGATCTCAATTGAACATCCAATCTGTACTTTAACCATTAAAACAATCACATTTGCTTATGCTTCGAAAATCTATCAAACTATTATCCCAAGTAAAGAGACCATCAGCCAGAAAATAGGATATTAATGACATGAAGAAAGAACACAGGGGAGTAAACACAATAATCCGATTGTAGAGAACATTCAAACTAGGGAAGAACATTAGGGTGAGCTAGTAAAAGAAAAGCAAAAAACTGCATCTCAATATTTGCATAGCTCAGAGTATGATTGTGCTCACTGTACTGTGCTGGTAGATTGGCCTGAAATAAGCATATATAATGTTTTATTTCATGTAGCAATTTCTGAGATGAACAGCTCTATAATGAATTAGGCTGCTCTACACAGTGCTAAATCAGGCCTATCAAGCAGAGCACCACAATCCAAGCAACAGTGCTCTCTCCGGAATGTAACACTGGGCTTCGTATTGCTCTCCTCCTAATGTAAGTCCAGCAGATATTCTCCTTCAGGCCAACAATTATGATTTCACTTTAGGATATATTCCATTGCTGATTTATGGAATAGACCTAAAAAGGAAGGGCTTAGATGATGTATAAGGCAGATTCCAGCAGGTAGAAGAAAGGACATGTTATTCAAGATTTCTCTTCTCACTTTTGTATTTATGAAATCACTCTACTTGTTTCCACTGCAAATTTTACTTACTTCTTCCTCTCCCCTCCCTCCACTTTTTTCTTTTTTTCCAAAATGAGGAATACAGTTTAACAAAAAGTCCCTGAGAGGGGCCGGGGTTGTGGCTCAGTGGTAGCGCACTTGCCTGGCATGTGTGAGGCACTGGGTTCAATCCTCAGCAACACACATAAATAAACAAAAATAAAGGTCTACCAACAACTAAAAAAAATCATAAAAAAAGTCCCTGAGAATAAAGCAACAGCACTTATTTATGTTACATTACAAAACAGTTGGCCTGTGCCTTGCACAACTATTGCAGCACAATAAAGATCTGAAATCCTTCTCATTTCTCTCTCTCTCTTCCCCCTCTCCTCCCTCCCCCCCCCCTCTCTCTTCATTTTCATGTGCATGTTTTGGAACTGGAAAACTTCATAATGCTTGATTTCTGGAACTGTGAGTATCTAGTCAAGCTTAATGGCTACAAAATGACTGGACCCCAATCAGGAAGTTAGTTGTAGACAATAATTATCTAAAATTGTCTCATGAGATTCTGAAATCCTCTATTAATTGTCATTTTAACCATTAACCCCATGAAAGCATGCCTAAATTACAATTATATATGCCTAGATTACTATTTGGGGTTAAATGCTTTAGCAAATTTTCAACTCTAGAAAAATAGAGGCTTTTAAATTTTCCCCTGAGAGAGTGACTATCTAATCCACCGTTCAAGCCAGGGTACTTCTGTCCACAACAAATGCTGAACTGGGCAGGCCACAAGGACAGTGGTCACAAACTTGGGCAATCACAGGCAAACAATGAAAAAAATCAACCTATTCATTGTATGTTAGTTAACAATTTTTTTTTCAATTATTTAGAAATCTGAGGATCATATAAAAAATGTATTTTCCATTAAGAAATGGTGATTTTTAAGTCTTGCCATATTTGATCTCGATGATACACTGATACACTGGTTTACAAACATTTGCAGTAATGACTCTGATAAAGTAAATTTGACTATGTTACAAAGCTAATATTATACAATGCTAACATTATACAATGTTAACATTATACAACCTTAATATTATGCATTGCAAAGGTACAAAAATAAATAATTTATTTCATTTTGAAAGACAAATGTAATTCATAAATAAACACTGTGGGGAAAATAAGTTAAAAGAAAAATAAATACTGAAAGCTACTCAAGGAGGGGGTTTACTTTTTAATTAACAGAAAACAAACATGGTTCATTATATAAAAATCTCATTCTATTCTTATAAATTGCTATGGGATACTAAAATAACTTTCTGTCAGCAGATCATGTCCCCATTGACCATAATCTATTTAAGTCCCCAAATGTTCTATGGATAATAGGTAACCTCCTTGGTGCCATTTTTAGATCAGCCCATTGGCAAACATTAGACAGACAGCATGTTAATATTTTCCAGGATCAGCTAAGGCTTTAGCAAAGTGGGTTTCTTGCTTGCAGATATAGCAATACTAAGCTAAGCACAAGGGAGAGTGGCTGTTGAAGCTCAGAATCTATACAAACCTCTACTGCTTCAAATCAAAATAAAATAAAATACATGCAACAAAGAAACATAAACAAAACATTCCTACAGAGAACATTCAGACACCCAGGCAAGGATTTGCTCTGGACAGCTCCAAGCTGAGGAATGGAGCTCCACAGTTTTCGTATTCTCAGTTCAAACCAACAACCTTGCCTTAGAAATAAATAAACTAGTTTAAAAACCTCAGTCATTATCATCAGTGGGACAATTTCTTTTTTAAAATTATTTTACTATCAAAAATAAAACACCTGATAAAAATCAAAATGAGGTCTCATCTTTATTTCTAAAGATCATATTCCACCTATCCTTTTTTAGCCATTTTTACCAGCACTAATGGCTTTTTCACATAGTTCAACCTAAAAAAAAAAAAAAAAAAAAAAGGTTTATCTCAAAACAAACCATAGGCTCACTTCTTTAAGAAATGAAGGTCAAGTGTCCAATCCATGCTGTCTACTTGCAACTGTCCCCCCCTTTTTTAAATTGTTGATAGATCTTTATTTATATGTGGTGCTGAGAATCCAACCCAGTGCCTCACACATGCCAGGCAAGTGTGCTACCGCTGAGCCACAGAACAGCCCCCTCTCCCCAATTTTTAAAGTTAAGGCTGCTCTAAGAAAATAACAATAAAGTTAATAAATGATTGCCCAGTTCTTGCTTACTCCCTGGAGAAGCACCCTTTAAGTTCCACACAGGAACTCCCTTTCCCACCTTCTAAGTAGTATGCCCTTATTAGAGCTCCTCCAAACACCCAGCTCTCAGAAGAATCTTCTAGACTCTGCCTTCAAACAGAACCATGGAACATGTACTAGCGTTCCAGGTAGAACCTGACCACCAGAGGTGAGCACTACTGTCACCTTCCATCAAGGACCCAACTGTACAGGGAAATGGAGGTAATCCACACAATAAAACTAAGGGTCACCGACACAGCAATGATAGACAGGAATAGTACTTGCTCCATAGGGTTCCAAAGAAATCAAGGGGATTGGGATTAACAGAAGAGATATGCATGCTTTCTTCAGTTTCCCCAAAGTCCTGAGTGGGTCTCAGAAAGCAAAATTAACAGTACAGGAATGGATATGTGGGAGTTTCCTATGATATTGTTGTTATTTAGGACTTTTCAGTTATAATTAATATTTTTTCAGAAACCACATGGCATTACTTTTCTCTTTCACTCACTGACATAGTCAATGAATATTGGGTATCAGGGTCTGCACTAAACTCTGGTCTTAAAGCTCATATTTTCAAAATGCTTCCTTTTTAAATCTGCCCAATAGACTCACCCCAATTGTTCATATATATATACTCATGGTTTGTAAACTAGAAACAATAATATATCCATTTTGTTTATGAAGAGTTGACTTTCTCCTCTTTGAATCTGAGGTTTGTTTTAGCTAACCCACTCCCAAAAGAAACAGAAAGGGAAAAGGAGAAGTTAGACTGAGAAGAAAAATTCACTGGACTATATTGTTTGAGAACATTGAAACTAGAATGGATATAGAAATCCCCATACAAATCATCTATATGATAGTAGCAAATTTATAAAACTTAAAATCAAAGCTTAAGTGTTATAAATTGAAAGAGAAAAGAATGTTATAGAATAAGTAAGAAGAAGGTGAAAATTCAGGAGCACTAAAGAGGGCAGCAAAAGACAGTTTGGAAAAGCATATGGTATATTATTCAAGAAAAGGATCTAGGCAGGATAAATATCTTGTGGAATTAGAAATACCAGATAATATTAAGGAATGCATTTTATACCTTACAATCTAAATGGAAAGTGATCTCTTCTTAAAATTGTGGGGAAATTGACAAAAATACATAATAATTTTCTTGTACCAAAGACATTTTTTTCTTACATAATGTCCTCTAATTCATTTAAGTGAAATGAAATAAGTCAAACCCAAACTGATGTTTCTTGAAACTGCTAAATCATCTGAGGCTGAGCAAAAAGCTGGAAATTTAGCGATGTATATTATGTTGTGGGAAAATTAGCTCCTCAAAATAGCAAAGGGAAAATTGGCAGCTTAGTCAAATAAACCAGAAGGAATGAATAATTTTACTCGGTAGCTTAGGGACTAGAACTTGCTGGAAAATATAACTAAATGTTGAGGGAAGATGTTTAAAGGAGTTGTATATTTTTGAAGTTGATTTTTTTCCATTCCAAAAAGAAGCACTGGCTCACTCACATTGTTGACATAGATGGAAAAAGATCAAATAAATAAAAATTTTGAAAGACCTTTTAAAAACATTTAATAATAAAACTTTACCAATGGAAAGGTATGGTTCATTCACAATTGCTATCTCTGACAAAACAATCAATATTTCAGCTACATGAAGACTGAAATCAAGAAGTAGGTATTTCTTTATCATCTGCTACATTCTTAAGAAATTTGTGCCGGGTATGCTGGGGAAGTAATAAAGTAAATGGAAAAATAAAAATTCCAATAATATGCTAGTAGTTTATAAATTATATCGTAATTCTAAAATAATCCGTAAGCTAGTCCATAATATCATAAGTCAACTAATGATATTTACAGTGAGTAGCTGACTTATTTGACTTTCTTCATGTGCTGATTATCAATAAAACACCTCATACAACTCTGAGTTTTTCCACCAGCCCCCACACCATAAAGGTCAGTACATTTCTTTACAATGTCCCTTGGTCCTCATAGGACATTTGTTCCTCTTAATTACTCACTATATTCTGTCACCTTTATAGTACAAATTCCATTAGGGCAAAAATTGCCTCTTTAACTTCTTTAAAATGTTTCTTGCAACATTTAAAATGATTCTTTTGAATGTTTGTTATAAAACAAAAGCTTAAGTGATATATTAATGCATGTAAAGTAGGTTACTGTTTTTTTTTTTCTTTTTTGGTACCAGGGATTGAACTCAGGAATACTTAACCACTGAGCCACATCCCCAGACTTATTTTGTATTTTATTTAGAGACAGGGTCTCACTGAGGTGCTTAGTGCCTTGTGGTTGCTGAGGCTGGCTTTGAATTTATGATCCTCCTTTCTCAGCCTCCCGAACTGCTGGGATTATAGGCATGTGCCACTGTGCCCAGCTAAAGTTGGTTATTCTAAATCAAAATTAAGAGTAATACTTTTTCAAGGTTTTAATTAAAATGTCAAAAAAATATGGAAAAAATGGATTGGTTAATCTACAGTTTGTTACATGACTGTATTAAATTTACAGTTTTTAGCCTCAACAAAATCCACATATATTTTATGCTAAGCTGGAGATTTAGAGTATATTAATTTCCTGTGACTTTGCTAAACTACTGGTTAAGGATGTGACTTGCTTATAAATGGGATAGAATTTCCAAGTACAGCTTTTAATTTCAACATGTGAACATTATGACAACCTTTTGAAAAATTGGGGATGGGTTTGGAAGTGGGTATGCACCAGGAGGTTGGGAAGAGGTCAGCAGTGATGAGAGGCAGGAGTTTGTACTGGTTTTTGAACATACATTTGGATGCAGACTATCTGAATTTAAATCTTGGCTCTGTCACTTAGCAGCTGTGTGACTTTGGGCAAATCACTTAGACCTTTTGGGGCTTCAATTTCCTCATCTATAAAAAGGATTGCTGTGAAGATTATGAGTTAATATATATAAAATGCTTAAAATACTTTATGACATGTGGTTAGTGCATCAGTTGATGGATTTGCTGCTGTTGGAGCAGTATGGAATTTTGCTGTATAGAAGAGCATAAAATAACCTGAATATTTAATGGTATCTGATTTAATGACTCCAGAAAGAACTACCTTCCTTCTAATCAGCTCTTGATATAATAAGTATACTAAACTATATACATGTTAAAGAGTAAATCTGCATTAATTTACAGAGTGGATGAGTTAGTAGTGACACTGATTGTTTAAATTAGAAGGGAATCTATTGTCTTGCTTAACTTCCTCCTTTAATAGATGGAGAAATGGAAAAGAAAGTATTGGGTTGTGAGATCAAAGCTGCACTGGAGAAATGAGAAAAGAGACAAAAATCCCTTAATGTCTGCCTGCAGTTATTTCTAGGTGAGAGGCAGCACCATGCATCTAAAAGCATCCAGCTTTCTGATGCCAAACGGACAGGGCTCAAATCCAACTCTACCATTTACTACACATATGATCTAGGCAACTTACCAAAATGCTTCACTGAGGCTCAGTTTTCTCAGCCATTAAATTATGTGCATAACAACACACAACTCATCATAAGATTTGTTGTCAAGGTTAGAGACAACACATGTGAAGCAAAAACTAGCACAATACATACCATATAGTACTTATGCAATAAATGGGCATTCTCATATGATGGTGATCATGGTGACATGGACCTTCTCAAATTTTATATTAAATATGCTTCACAGCCCTCTTCATTGCCATAATATTTATAAATAGAGTACATGAAAATACATGAACAAATTTTTTATTAATCTATGTCATCTATATCTGTATCTATACCACAAATGCTCACACTCATTACTCTTGATTGAAAAGTTGTCTTACTTCTTCCTTAAACCCTAGCTAATATAACCAGTCTTACTAAGGCAGCATTAAATTTATGGCATTGTGCCCTCTAAAAAAGGAAATAGGCTATCTTCAATTATGATACTAATCTTGTTATTTTTCTTTCCATGGGACATTATTACCAATAATTACCAAAATATACATAATAAAGTTTCAATAAGCTACTAAAATTGACTGCTTCTTCCTCTTGTTATTTTGAATGATATCCCATCACTTGTCACTTTTTTGCATTTAAAAGACTAATTTGATGTCTCAGCTTAATTCTAATTCATCATTACCACCTTTATCTCTTCAGCACAATATTAGCTTATTTGTCATTATTTTTAAAATTAATTATTCAATGTCTATCTTCCCCACTACCTTCATGGTAGTAAACACAAGAACAATATTTCCAAACTAATGATTATAGGTATTCCATAAATACCCCATAATTTCAATAGATTCCAGGATGTAACTGAATATAGACATCAGTGTTAACAGATCTAAGGTAGCAGTAAAATTTAAGATGAGTTCACACTAGTATAAGGATATTAAAATTATTCTAAAAATGACACTTGGACTGTACATTTCGATACTAAATATAGTCATTCACAAAATTAATAGCCTGTCTCTGTCACTAGACTAAATTCATACATTTTGTCTTCTTTGAATCTTCAGTGCCTTGCTTGGTGACTGGTGCACAATAGCTGCCTGGTAGATGCTTGTATACTGTCTAGCTGAGATTTGCTGTCATGCATTAGCATATCATATCTATGCACCTTCAAAAAATAACCAAACTAACATAAAAATGATTGAAGATGAAACATAATTGGTATTCGTGACACTTAAATCATACAGTTTAATAATTGTGCAATTAAACAATCACTCATTGCCTAAAGAGCATTACTAACTACAGAACATTCTGTACTTAAAAAGGTATGAGTTTGGGGAGGTACTTATTTATATAAGATTTAAAGAATGTCATTAAACTTCTGTCACAGCACACCTAAATGTCAAATGAACTGACAGTACCGCTTCATGTCCTTTTTCAAACTGCCATGGAAAAAGACTATAAAGTAAGTTAAGAAATGAAAGAAATAAGAACCCATGGAAAAGTAAGTTGTTGTTTTGTTTTGCATGTAAGCTTAATCTATTTAAATACTAGCATTTCTAAGAGCAGTTTTGAGAATGACTGAAGTAAAAATCTGAAACTGACCTAGTTTGTACACCCTTTAGCAATGGAGTGAAGCATGCAGGGAAATCATTGTATTTAATATTTCATATCTGTGAAAGTGGTATGACTAAGATGATAAAAAGACAATAAAATGATCTTTTCTTATAATGCACAAGCTACACGTGTAGATTTGTCAAGGTTATTCATTTTGCTTTATTTTCAGTGTCCTTAGTCTTCTGTTGCTGCCCACTAGCTAACTCCAACTGCTGACAAGGTGTGCCTCACACCTGATCAATATACAATGTATATGTGAAATGAAACATCATATTGCACCACAGAATTATGTAACAATAAAAATAAAAATAGTAACGACAAAAAAAGAATGCTAAAATGAGTATCTGCTGTCCTAAAAGCTTACAGTGATTGAGCTATAACTCACTACTTAACATCTGCCTTATGAATTTTACATAAAAGGCATGTTTTGGAAAATTGGAGATAAATATGTTCGTTTTCAGAGGTATCATATTTCCTATTGTCCAATTCCTATAGTTGATCCCTAATCAATCAACAGACAACTATTACTGTGAAATACTATAGTATGTGTTGCATGGGAAAATGAAATGAAATCATAATCACTTTACTGATGAGCTTAAGGTCTAGCTAGGCAAATACAGGAATCACATATGAAATAATTTGAGGGAAATATGACAGAATATTATAAAGTGACAAATTAGGTCATGAATACTTTAAATGTTAAAAATGTTTAATGAAATTAAGGACAGTAATAATCATGAGTACATTTATTTTGGGCACTTAAGTGCTGTATGTATATTTTACATGCATGATGTAATGCAATCCTTACTACAAGTCTTTCTAGAAGTTTCTACGATTGTCCCTACATTATAGGTGTGGAACTTTGAGACCATGTCCTGGAGATTCCGGAGCTGACTCAGAAAGAACACCATATGGGAAACAAAACTAGTGTTTGACTTTGGAAAGTGGATAGTAAAAAAGGAGATTCTTAAGAGGGCCCTTGAATTACTAACTCTAAGGTATACCTTGAATTATTTATATTCTCTTTTTTGTATCATCTTTTCCTTAAAGACTATAAGCAGAGGAAATAGCTCTTTAATTTTGCAAATAGCTTGTAAGAATATATGTACAGTTTGAAATGGAAAAGTTCATGCAGAATATCTACAGTGAAATAAAAGTAAAGAGAAAAAAGAATTTAAGTAGATGGAAAATGATATATAGGCAGTAGAGAAATATGTACATGTAATTAGAAAAAGGAAAGTTATCACTTCTGTAGTAAAAGAGAAAAATGTCTTGCTTTAGAAATCTTCCTTTTCTAAAGTTGAACCTAGTTAATGACACCACCATCCTCTATCCCATCCTCCATATCTCTCATTCAACAGGTCTAATCAGTCATTAAGGACTGAGACTTAAAAGTATTGGGTTCACTTACCAGACAGAAGACCTTAGGCAAATTACTTAATTCCTAATTAATAATTTCCACACTGGTAAAACATGAATGAAAATAGGACATATTATATATGTTATTAGAATTAAATTATAGATAAAATGCCTGGGAAAGTTCCTAATACTGTCTGATAAAAACATTAAAAAATTATTATTATTCATTATTCATAGGAATATGAACAAAAGACCCGGTATTGGGCTGATCATTATCTATCTATATCTATACATATATGTACCATATGTACACATATAGATCTATATATATACACACCTGCATTCTTATATCTATTCTTTATAGAGAGATCATAAATTAAATGCTATAGAGTTTGGAAAAACAAGCTCTGCAATCAAAGCTGAATTAATTGTAATATTAGGTTTATCATTTTCTAGCTGTTTTATCATGAGTATATTTAAAACTACAGACCTCAGTTTCTTCATCTGTAAAGGACATTGTGAGCTAGCAATTAAATAACACAGGGTAAGTATACCACATAGTACCTAACACAAAACAAGAGTTCAATTAATGTTATCACTGGAGTTTTTGCACACTTTGTGACCAAAAAGGGATAAAGAATATATTTTTAAGTTATTTTTTAAAATGTGATTTAATTAAGACAGCTTCCTTTTACAGCTCTACAGTTACTTATTTTTCAAACCATTCTGTTCATCCAAATCATCTCCATCAGTGGAAGAGAAGGTATTTTAAGAAGTAGTAAGGGTTTGGAAGAATAAAGCCACAAGAATGGAGTTTAACTCAAGTATTAGAGATATATTCAAAGGCAGAACTAAGATAATAATGAGCAGAAACAAAACATCTGCTCCGCTTCCTGAGATATCCAAGAACATACTCAAACTACTGATAGCTTCTCTTTCATCCTGCCAATTGGCCTCTTCTCCTATTTCATGAATATTCCATAAACCGTAAGCTTCCAATTCCCAGAGAATAGAAATGGTCACCATAAGCCTCTGCTAGGTCATTAACAGTCCATAGGTCACATATGGTGACAATGAATCAAACCACTACTGAGCTTCCCAAAGGACTATTGAATTACTAAATATCATTAAACTCTGAAGTCAATTCCAAATGAGGGGCTCAAACACATTTTAAGCAAAGTCAGTATCATTCAAATAAGTAAACAGTAGTACACATTGGAACACATATTTGAATAAGCAAATTTTAACAGTCTGATTAGTCTCTATTGAAACTTCAACCTTGGCAGATTCTTAGAATATTTCCTTTCTGTAATATGTTGTAAATTTTGCTCTTATTAAATTCCCCTTTTTGATTTCTTTTTCTCTATTTATCTATTTCTCCCATAGTCTCCCCCTGATGTTTAATGTGTTCTCAACCTTCAAATTTGAACTTGATACTAAAGCCATTCAATGGCAACTGACACTCTAAAGCCAGCTGTTCTCTGTAACGGAGCTGGATTCAGGAAGTTGGGGAAGGGGCAACCCATTAATCACTGTTATTAGGACACAGATATTCATCAAGCAAATTGCCCTAACACATACACAGTCACACAATGTAGAGGACATGAAGCATGTGATTAGGATTCTGACTAGTTTTAAAGTCCTTCCCAATTCATAAATGTTATGACTTTATGCCCTTCACCAACACACACACACACACACACACATACACACACACACACATACACACACAGTAAAAAATAGTGCTTTAAGTAAAACTGACTTGACAATTAAAAATTAACTCCTTTAAATTTAAGCATTATAAATTTTCAGCATGATTCAGGGCACAATGAAAATATTTTAACATTTAAATCTTCATATGCAATATTTCTAATCATATATGCACTATGACACAAAATTAAATAAATGAGAAAAACTCACTTAGAAATTTAAATGTTATCTCCAAATAATCTGTTGCTCAAAAAGTAAAGCAACAACATAATTATAGAATAGTTAACAAATATATTATATAATCAAAATTATTGATTATTTCCAGAGATGTAGACAAAGAAATCTCACTGCAGTAAATTTATTATTACATGAGAAACAGTGAAAATAAATTATCAAGAAGCAAACTCAAGAAGCTAAAAATGCATAATTAACCCAAAGAAAAATGGAATTAAAATAAAATCTTGAATCGATAATAAGTAAACAGAAACAATAAAATGAATAAATCAAAGGCATGATGCTTTTAAAGAAGCTGTAAATAGGATTCTTTGGCCAGGGCTTCAACACAACAAAACAAATGAAATATCAATAAAAGGCAGAGAGGCAATAAGTTTCCCATGGTGAATAGGAAAGAAAATAAAACCACCAAAGAAAATAAAACTGAAAAACAGTATTTTAAAACTGAAAACAGTATACAAAATGCATTCTGATAATTTTGAAAATCTTGATGATACAGAGTCACTTAGAAGAAAAGATAAGCTATGTAAACTTGGTAGAAAAGCATTCAATTTTCTACCTGCTTATATGCCATTCTTAGAGACCCAGCATAGCCATGAACTTCAGGACTCTGACAAGTTAATCCCTGCCACAGAGGGCACCTAACCTCACTTGTTCTACTGTCCTCTCCTCTCTGAGAGTCAAATCCCAGGCCTCTCACTCTGTACCCTTACTTCCTGGCCTCTGTAGTACTGTGATGCTATCTATCATAGCACTACCTACACCTAAATCACTACCTGTTTTACTTTTTTTTTTTTTTTTGTAATTGCCTCCCCTCCCTCACCTCACACAAATGAACATAAACTCCATTCTGTAGGATATATGTTGGGATATTTTGATACATTAATGATTCTTAGACCTTCAAACAGAGTCTGATTGGCAGCTGGTGTTAAATATATATTTGTCAAATGAGTGGGTAAGTGAATGAAGGAAGAAAGGACTGAGCTGTCATTTGAAGAGAATAAAGTTGATTATTTCTGCACACTTTGATTTGGGTATATATAGATCAAAGGATTTTTAGACGATCATTAGTGGCAACTACATTAGGCTGCGCATGGGTGACTACAGACATTTTTCTGCTTATTCAAGAAAAGTAAATGGAGACAAAGAAGAAGAGAGAAAGCAGAGTAGTGGAGCAGGAAGGTGAGAAACAGAAGGAAAAAGAGAGAGAAAGAGAATGCCCATTATATTTCCTGTTTTTATGAAGAACTTGTTGTTTTATACAGTTAGAGACCATGTGGGAAAAAACCATGATCATTTTTTCTTAAATCAGAATCCTGATTAGTCAAATGTAAATTATAGTAATTCTTATTAGGCTTTCTACATTCTATTAAATATATCCCATTAGAGCTAAAAATTCTCAATTATGGATGTACATCAACCACAATTATGTATCTTGTTTGTTGACTTTGTTTTCTTATTAAATAGCAGTGAACAGGTTCTTCCCAGTCCCAGGAGATAGTCCTCATTTGGGGTCACATTATGAGCCATTGCTTTACTTTGTGCAATGAGGTCCACTAAAATGCCTTTGCAAACCAATCAACAATGTCCACAAGTTACTCACGACAGTACATATGACCTTTTGCCTCTTTCTGTGAGAAACTTTCATTCTGAAAGGAACTTTCAAACAAAAAGTAGTTTTGATTATATCTGCCTCATTCAGAGCTGTTTAATTTTTAAGCTATTAATCTGTTTTAAACTTTGAATTCATAAACAACTTTCTTATACTTTCCTGGACTTTTAAGTTACTTACAAATTGTCACTCAAATTTCAAGTTCTGACACATATTTGATCAAAAAAGCTAAAAACTTAGGCTAAAGGAGATTAAACCAAATACCTGCAGAGGTACTTCAGGATGCTTTTCTTTCGGTACTGGAGCAGGTGGAATTTCTGCAAGAGGTTTGGATGTCTTCTTTTTGGCTTTTTGCATTTGAATATTGGTGAAATAATTGACAGCAGCAAACTCAATAAGGGCCGAAAATACAAAAGCAAAGCAGACAGCTATGAACCAATCCATGGCAGTAGCGTAGGACACTTTGGGCAAAGAATGCCTTGCACTGATGCTTAGTGTGGTCATAGTGAGGACTGTGGTTATTCCTTTAAAGCAAAAAAGCAAAGAGATAAAGCAAACTGCTGTTATTTCAATACAAAACAAAAAATAAACTCTAAGGATTAGAGGAACAAGGTTAACAACATCTCATACAATATCATCACGGATGGAGAATTTGAGTTCTACTGGTTCAAATGAAATTAGCACAGGTTTGAAGTGAGAGACAAATATGGTTCAATTTCTGGCCCTTCTAATCATTTGCTCTATGTGTCTTGGAACCCATTATGTTCTAAGTTTTCAATTCTGCAAATATTTCAATAAAATTGACAAAAGTGCATTAAAATTGGATGGAAATTATAATATGAAGCTTACACATTCTTTATTCTTACTAAGAATGAAAATAGATTTTCCTATTAATAGGACATTGTGGTGATGTTACATCTTTTACATACAAAAGCCATCCTATACACAGGACATTGGGCAAATATGATATCTAAGACACTGGGACAAAATGAGTTCATTGATACCTACTGAATTTGATATAAAATTTATAAGTATGTAAAGGTCATTGCACTTAGTGAGTTGCTACTGGAATTTGAGACAATATACCTAAGGAATCACTAAACACACCTTACAAAAAGAGTGATTTATTAAAGCAGTGACTCTCAACCAGGCATGACACGTTGAGAACACTAAACTCCTAAATGGGAGCATCAGAATTTCCTAGGTAAGAATAATCCACTGCTATTGGGAATTACTGCAAGAAAAAGCACAAATGATATATGTCTTTATTTTCAACTGAATATTATCTATGAAATTAAAATAATAAATTTACCAGTTGTTCAGGAACCTAATTTACTAAAACTATAAAAGTATATTCCTAGACAAATAGGTTTCTAGAGCAATTTGACCTCTAAAACATGGATGCTCATCATTCCTCTGTTATAGCTGTCAGGAAAATATCTGCAACAAGAACAGAGGTATTTCTCTTCCCTCAACAGACTTCTGAAATACCACTTCCAGGAAAACATCCTCTTCAGCCTAGAGACAAGTCAGTCACCATTCTCAGTAGAAAAACTCCACTTATACTAATACTATAGAGCAATGCATTATTCGAGGATACTAATATTTCCATAGCTGTCCCCTTTTCCAACTATGTCTATCTAATCCATATTTCTAGTTCAGCCTAGAAATTCCTGTGAAGATTTACTACATCCATTTGAACTCATTCTATACAATGCCTAAGATAGGTACTAAAGTTGACACACCCAGGTGTCTGGGGATGATGATGGTGGTGGTGGTGATGGCAGTGATGACGACAGTGATGAAGGCATCTAAACTGTATATTCCAATCCATGGCAGACCCCAGCTGAAAGGCAAATAATGCATGTTCAAATGAAGACACAGTGAACCAATGTGACAATAAAGGAATACCCATGTTTTGATTGAGAGTGGACAATACTGGCTCCTCAATTAAGCACTTAATTATTCCCTGTCTTGTGCTATTTCCCTTACTGTTCCACATATGTAAACCTTATTTCCTACTTGATTGCTCTTGTTGACAGCAGACATGTTGAATATAGCTTTAAGGATTAACATAATATTCCACCTCGTGCCAGGCGCAGATTAAATGCACAGTAAATAAAACACTCATTTTTTCCAATTCCTCACCAATCCGTTTTCTTTGAATTTCAGTCTCCTTCTGAATCTTCAATACTTAGGACATGAAAAATTGGAGCAACTGTGCAGCACATGAGCTATAGACTTTCAAAAACATTCTTATAAACTATACAGAGAAAGAAATTTGAGATTTTGATAGTGTTCCTTATCTGGAATTTTTTGTGGTTTTTTTAGCATTTCATCAGCCTAAAATAAATGTTCAAATGTTTACCCAGTCAGATATATCTACATATATCTGAAAATAAAATACTGTGAATTTATTGGGCTTTGTTTCTGAAAGAGAGTTTCAAACAGTTAGATCCCCATTCTCAGACTCAGAAAAATGGCACCATTGTAATGCTGCTGGCTGTGAGCTAAATCCTAAAACAACCTTGAAAAACTTTTAGCCTCAAAATTTAAGATAAATCAAAAATGTTTCTTTTTATCCATATGATTTAAATGTAATGGACTATTAGGAATTCAAAAATGTTTTCCAACTTTTTGAGATATGTGAGTAGTATGTTTCTTCTATTGTGACAGAAATGATGATGAAAGCACTTGGAAATAAAATATGAAGAGTGGAATCTAAACAAGAATACTACTCAGTACTCAGAAAATTCTACAGAGACTCTAATACGATAACCAGAAAGAAACTCAAATTCAAATAAAAAGAACTTAAGAATTCTTATGCTACTTAAACTTTTTTTTTTAACATAGAAAAATTTCTCCTGAGGCTCAGAAGTGGTGGTCCTCAGGTTCTCCTACTGACATGTGAAAAAAAAAATCCCTTCTGAATGTCTCATAAGTAGGTTACTAAAGCAATTATTGAAGTGAGAATCCAAAAATTTCATTCCAGTTCTTTAGAAGTAGACAGATCACCAGGTTCATGACATAAATGATGCTGTGGATACCAATACCAAAAAATAAAAATTAAAATTAAAAAAAGCTGTATATATATGATGCTGCTTTTCTTTTCTCTTTCAGTGTTTTGTATCAGCTTGATTTGCAAGTTTATGCAATGGCCCTCCAGATATTATGGTTCCTATTTTATGACTGTTGGCAAAATTATGAAATTAGCTGGCATAAAAAGCAGGCTAAATGTTCAAAAGTTTCCACCACTTTAGGCATTAAAAAGTTCTTTCTACCAGGTGTTCAAATTTAAAGAAAGCACTTGCATGATTTATTATCCCTGGCATTAGATACAGCATTTGACTGACTAGACACCAATAGAACAGCAAACAGAAACCAGCCCTTCAGTTAAAAATTCACCATTCCTCTCCATCTAGAAAGAAGTACAAGAATTTGTCGTAAATGCCGTCCTGACTTTTCAAAGCCATAACTTTTTTTGACACATTCAAGTACCGATGCCAGTCCTTGCATTTAGAATGCTGAATATGCACCATATTGGCTGGCCCAGGAGCTGGGAAAGGATATGTAAGAGGAGACTAAGACTGTACACTAGAGTGAAATTTTGGCTGGCCATTCCTAAAAAATGAAATAGCAATAACTTAGATATGCCAGCTGGCATTTACTTGTGTTTAATGTTTTACCATACTGGAATACTTAGAAAACTTAAGAGTCATACAAGTTTGGAGATAGAAGTCCTTTGTGAAGAATTTAGCATGTTCTGCTTCTCAGAATTATGCTGATCTTCTGAGATTTGGTTTTGCATGGTCTCAAATGCTGACTCTGACTCAGCAAATTCTCTCCTTATGAGTGAAGAGGGAAATGAGACTTAGAAAACAAACAAACAAAAAAAAAACTAGCCCAGAATGAATGTTCACCTAAATCTCATATGAAATAGATTGGTAATACCCCCAAATACTTACAGCTTTACTTCCCTAAGAAAATACCATTCTAAATCCTCATTGAATAGTCTAATAATTACCATCCGAATGCATCTTAGGTCTTTGAAGATGTAATTATTGGCATAATTTTCTTGATCAGTCAAAAGCAGTATCTTGGCACAGGACACAGGGACAAATTTCAAAAGAAAAGTCCTAATCACTGTGAATAGAGAGTGTCTGAGTTCTTAAAGTTAGATAATGTCTTGTGTCCACCATGTACAATTATGAAACTTGATATAAGCTTCCTAATATGTTACAGATATTTTCCTTATTTATAAAAATTAGTAGTGCCCATCTTGCAGAATTATTGTGAAGGTTAAAATAGATGATCCCGACAGTATATGGCAAGTCCTTTCCTACTGATAGTAGTAATATTAATCCCTTCATAACATAATACATCATTTCCTTGCAATATTGTATTCAAATAGAAAGCATTGAGTGAGTATTACTGTAAACAATGCTATTCCTCCCTCCATCACTGCGGATTTCTAATATTTGGGGACAATGGAGACAGAAAAATAGCTGCCAGTTTATAGTCAATAAAGAAAGCAAAGTTTATCAACCAATCAAACAGTGATTCTTGCATAAGACAGAGGTGCAATGTAGAATGTCACTCTAATAAACAACTAAAACTGTATAAATTGTGTGAGAGGTATTATTTCAACTGCCTTATTCAAACTTACTCATTTAATCCTCACAGCATCCTTATGAGATAAGTACAGCCATTTGTCCATTTTTAACATATGAGGAAACATGAGTTATATAAAAGTAGCTCACCGAAAGTTCATAGCTGGTAAGTAGTAGACCCTGTGGGTAGAACCAAAGTCTACACTTGTGACACTATTACCTCTTCATCATAAATGGTAATTTTTGCTCTAGTTCTTTCTAGTTCTTTAAGGCCACAGAAAATAGTATGATAATATGCATACAACTGCTTTCCTTATTTGTAAAGCCTAATAGAAACAAATTTTAAAAATTTTTTAATAACTATAGCTCCTGAGTTATTAATTTTTTTGTAGTAGGATTAGTTAAGGGACTTGGATCTCATGCTCAGCCTTTGTAGACAGTTCCTGCACAGTCAGGTTGCCTCTGAACATACTGTATGAAGACCCAAGAATTTCAGGATGCCTGGTAGTACACACTAGAAATATAAATTTTTTCTTTAAAACACCAGTACAACCAATTCTGGAAAAAAATTTAATCTCCCCTATGCAAGAGAGGTATAGGAAAGAGTAAGTAACATACAGCAAGTGTTCCACGTGTCCTGCACTGAGTACTATTCATAACTCTTTAAATTCCTTCTAGTCTATGAGGGAGAGATGTATTAACACAATTTTCTGGATGGAAAAAGTAAGTGGCAGATTCATGCTTTAAACCCTGACCTCTTAGCATTCAATGATTAGATATGTTGTTTTATCTCTTTCATTTTCATACCTATATTTAGTAGCTAAAATTTATTTCACACTTAGAATGTGCAATTATTTGTTAATTGAACACCCATAACTCTATGAAGTAGATAGTGCCATTATACCTGCTCACTGTATTGCTGAGATCACACCCTGCTTCCACATTAGTTTGAGTTTCTCAAATACCCTCTTACGTGAGCCTAAGATTAAAGGAAGGAGGTTGTCTATGGAGGAAACACCTCTGTTGGAGTATTTCAGGTCCATTGAGGACATTAAAACACCATTATCAGCAGAGGTAGGATAAAAGGCTCCAATTCTTTCCTCCAGTTCTCTCTTATCAACATCTCTTCAGCTATTGGATGCGAAGGAATATTGCACATGGCTTTGATGCTTCTAAACAGAAAAGCAAAGGGAAACCTTCATCTCTTATGAGGACTATATTCACTCCAGAGACATTCTGATCGTTTTCCTTCTTATCTCATCACTGAATGCTTTTGCTACTCGCAATAAATACAGAAAGAATACACAAAGATATAAATTAAACAGATATAATTATAAATCATTTTATGATGTAAAAGCATGACTGATCTGTAAAAGATGTATTAACAAGTACAAAATCGTTTAAGCTCACATGGTCTGGACTTCATATTGTTAAGAACAATATATGTAGGAAACCACAATTAAAAGAAAAAGAAAAAAATGTTGGTTCAGAAAAAAATGTTATGTAGATAGAGTATAATAATGAGTTTATAAACTAAGCACATAATACCTTCCAATTCAATGAGTGTAAACCAATTGCATTTTGTTCTTCTTCATTAAAAGACAAGTTATTCTAAGGCTTTCATATTCATTCAGCCATGACTTTTATTTGTTTTATTTTAAGCTCTTAGTGCATTTCATTTTAACACCTAGATATAATTTTAATTCAATTACACAGCGTTATGCTAGGAGCCCAAGAATATCACCAAAAGTGAAATTATATGCAGTGCACAGTTGGTCTTCATTTGACTGATTCTCAACAAGGGGAATCCATTGTGGCCCCAGAGGAAGTGAGAGACTACTCATATCTCCTCAAGCATTATTATTTTGTATTGGCTAGATAAAAATAAAAGCTTATGTGATTTTGTATTCAGTAAAGTTTGATATATTTGTGTTTATCATTTTCTTAGACTATTATTCATATTTCTTATGAATCGTGATCATTATGTAATGTGGACAAAAACATCCAAGAAATGAATTGCACTTACCAAATACAGTCCTCGCTGGAACTGATTCCTTATTTATCCAGAAAGAAACTTGAGAAAGAATCACTGTCATAATGCATGGAATGTAAGTCTGAATCATAAAATATCCCATCTTCCGTCTTAGGTGGAAATAAACTGTCATGACAATGTATTCACCTGCCAAGAAAATATAAAAAAAATGCATTATTGGTTCTGCAGTTAATTATTGAATGTCTTCATGATTGTATTTCAGACTAACACACAGTACTCTGAGCAAAGAAATTATCTTTTGTGCATAATACAAACAAGAAATACAAAGTTTCCTCATGGCAGGAGGGTGGATGATATAGAAGACCATTATTCAGAAAAATACTTTATTTTGTGTAGAGACTAAGTAATTTACTAAATTGGGATATAATTTTTAAAAGTTTTTGCGATGCTTTCTATTTTGAAGACCTATTACTGCTAAAGCAATTAGCTTTCATTTTCACTATTTTTTGAGAGCAGAATTTAGAACTAACTTTTACAAAAATCACTAGGGAAAAAATGGAAACACACATACACACACGAAAATATACAGTTTAATTTTGGACAGAAATGAAATATATAGATTTCATTCATATATAAAATATATAAATATATATACGTATTCCATTTATATGTATAGTACACATATACACATACAAGCTAAGGGAAAGGCTGCCTTAATTTTAGGAAAGACCTGTATATCTAAATGTTATAAATATAAACAAAAATGTAAACAGACATGTATAGCATAGAGGCATAACCTAAAAAACTAGTAAGTGAAACATACCCTAACATTTCTGGTAGCTGTTGAGGAATATTTTTACCATCATGCCTGAAAGGACATATTAAGAAAGTTATTTAGGAATCAGTAGCCTTATTCACAGACTGTGAAGCCCAAGTTTCAGAAATCTCACATCTCCAGATGTGTTTTAAACACCCCCCCTTGCAGATTAGAACATGAAGATCTTTCAAAAAAAATTGTTTCCTATAAGGATAAGTGGAAAGTGCCCTGACTGCATAGTTTTTAAACCACCTTATTGAGGTATGATTGGCATGCAAAACTCTCTATATATTTAATGTATGTGATTGATTAGTTTGGAGATAAGTATACATTCATAAAACCATCACCACAATCTTTCACAAAGCTATCCACTATCTCCAAAAGTTTCTTCCCATCATCTCATTCAATATTTTGTGTGTGTGTGTGAAAAGAACTCTTTTATCTATTCTCTTTGCAAATTCTTAAGCATTCACTACAGTATTATTGATCATAGGTACTATGCTGTACAGGCAATCTCTAGGATTTATTATCTTGTACAATTGAAAGTTTGCCCCTTTGACATTCAGATTAGAACATGAATATCTTTCAAAAGAGTTTTTCTCCTGGACAGACAAGAGGCAAAGTGCCATGATAGAAGGCTACAGTATAGTTTCATAATTGATGTGAAGAGGGTATCCCCTGAAATGATAGTCATGACAAGGGTTGGGAAGATAAAGTCTTTCCCCTCTAAGCCCTGGCAACCACCATTACATTCCCTGCCTGTATGATTTTTAACTATTCTAGAGTCATCATGCCTTCACATGACTGATTTATTATCTTTTTTTCTTAAAACAAAACATACATTATCATTTCACAATTTTGTCCCAGATCTAACAATAACCGCTCATTTTCTACTAATTCAAAATTTTTAAAAATATTTTTCACTTGTCAGCAGATCTTTTATTTTATTTATTTATTTATTTATATGCAGTGCTGAGGATCGAACCCAGGGCCTCACACATGCCGAGCAAGCGTTCTACCACTGAGTCACAACTCCTGCCCCTACTAATGCAATTTTAACATCCTGATCTGGCATTCAGAACATTTTGAGAAGGTTTTTGGAACTCAGAATGCCTGTGTTTGAATTTTGGTTTTGCCATTTAATAGCTGTATGACTCAAGCAAGTTACTTAAATACATTGTATTTACATATTCCTCATCAGTAAAATGAAGTTGGTGAAGTATTCATTTCATGGGGTGGCTATGAGAACTAAGTGAGTCAATACATGGAAAGAATTCATGATGAAGCCTATAAGATGGTATCTGCTGAATGAATTTTAACTATTGCTATGGGCTGAATATTTGTGTATCCCCAAAATTCTTATGTTAAAACCTAATTAATCATCAATAAGGAGATATTAACAGTGTAGTGCTTTGGGATCATGAGGGTGGGGCCTCATGCATGGGGTTATTACCCTTATAAAAGAAGTTCCTGGTGTGAGCCCCTGCTCTCTTCTATTCTATGAACCAGGAAACAAGCTCTCACCTGACAGTGAATCTGATGGCACTTTAATCACACACTTCTCACCCTCCAGAATTGTGAGAAACAAATTTCTGCTCTTTATAACTGCCAAGTTCATGACATTTTATTATAGCAGTACAAAAATGTACTAGATAAAAATGATAAAACATTTTCCCCTTTATATGTGTATACAAGAAAGAGTTCTAGAAGAAGCAATAATTAGATCTTCCCCATTAAATATGATAAGAACTAAATCCTGCAATCTTTCCATTCATTTTCCAAAGACAAAGAATCATCAGTAACAGACATCTATCCACTTGTAGGACAATTTTAGTTTTTTTTAATGTTTTGAAATTAAGATTTAGATTTTGCTTTTCCTTTGGGGAAAAAGGGGGAAGGTGACATAATAAACTTGAGCAACATTAAAAAAAAAGAGAGATTTTTGGAAAGCACCAAAACCAGAAGATCAGACTTATTGCCTCATGATTTTGTTGAAAATAGTTTTAATATACTTGATTACTGACTTCTGTTTCTGAATAAGAAAACCAACTCACTTCTCACATTTCACCAACTCAGAATTTATTTTAAACTGAAATAAGATGATAAATATAAATAAAGAAATTCTGAGCTATGGTTTATGCATCAACTCTATTTCTGGAAAATTTTTGTTGTTCTCGTGAAAACACTAGATATTTCAATGAAGCCAGGACAAAACTCTACTGCTGATGTTACATAGCATATTGGCTTTAACCATTAAACTTCTCACCTGTAATGGATTTGATAGTCTCACTTGATACAGTTTGCCCAATCAGATCATACTGAACTAAGCTGGAAGACTCCTTTGGCACTTCCACTGATTTCTCTGGACCTTTTGTCCATGTGTAAATCATCTCACTCTTCGGATATGCATCTGAATGAGAGCAGAGAATGTGGTTACTGTCAGGGTTCTCTTTTATGGGCATTGGTGGTCAACACTTAAAAACATGACATGTGTTCAAGAAAGATGGGGTAAATGAAAACAATATTCTCTCAACTCATTTTACTCAAACATGTTGCAATTAAGAAATCTATAGATATTAAACAAAACAGCATTACAAATCAGCAGGATTCACTGTTTTTGTGCCAAACAACTAGAGGAGAAAGAGACAAAAACTGAGGCTTCTACAAGGCCATATGCATTAAAACATTTGGATGTGTTCCCAAGCTAATAAGATAAGCAGCTAAAGAGCAGATTATTAAACTCCCAATAGGGTACTGCCAAACCCCTGCTTCTTGCACTTTTCTCTTCCAGTGCTTGACCAACACTGACTTCTTCCATTCTAATGCACCTCTGCCATTTTCAAATGTATCAGAAGCTGCCTCTAATAACACAAGAACAAAACAAAAACAAATCCTACTGGTCAGGAGCTCTCCAGGGGTCATCTCTTCTAGACTCTGCCTCTGGGTAATATCATGCTCTTTGGGAACTGGGAACCGTTCTACAGTGACAATTGGCTATGCTGTTTGTAAAGCTCTCCGGGGAATATAATTACACAACCAGTTCCACTACCTTTAAACTCTTATAATCAGGACATTTCCCCTTCTATCTTCAACAAATTCTTCCCAGCAGCAATTTAAGCCCATTTTCTATTATTCGGTGCTCAGTGCAAATGGAGACCAGCTGCTTGCTTACCAGTCTACCCAGAACAGATAGTTTGGCTCACACACAAATAAGTTCAAAAGAACCAAAATGAATCATGTGCCATTCCCCACCACCACCACCCCAAACCTTCCTAAAATGGCTAGAACACAGGAGGTCTTGGGGAATTGTGTAATTCTACAAAAGGAGTCCATACCTAGACAGATTCTCCTTAAAAGTCATCTTGCAAAACATACTCCGAGGCTGTGGTATCATTTAGCATTATCCAGTAATATGTCAGCATTTATCCTACTAAATACTCATGCTTTGTCAGATATTTAAAGCCCTGTACATGATGTTCTACAGATGATGTTTTAAATCAGGTATTCTCTTAGCTATCCTATCTTGCTAGAAGAGCCTTTTCCTTCCTGGTTTCTCTCTTTCCTCTGAATTACAAACATAGTTAAGTTCTCTTTTTCTCTTTCCAGAAGATGTAAGGCCTTAACTTGCTAATTATGATGTGCCTCTCTTTTTTTTTAATTCCCTGCCCCCAAACATCAACCACTAGTGTATGATTTCTTTAGTTTTATATAAAGCGTGATTGATCACCAACTACGTTCGGGTCACTCGGAAAAGTGCTTTATACGAGAACTAGAGGGGGTGGAAGATGGAAAATACTTCTTCTAAATAAAAAATAGCTTGTATAAAATTTAAATTATTATAGTACAAAGGGATCTTAATTCCAACTATAGTGAGATCACCCTTTATGTGTATTTTTCTGTTTTTATCTTCTCTCATTAAATCATTGGTCAGGGAGCAAATGACTTTCTTTAGCTTCAAGTTAGCCCACTGAATATTGTGATTACTAGGGTTATAAAAAGAATGGTGACTGCCGATTCTCATTAAGTTAAGCAATGAGCAATGATAACAGCAGGCAAGTTTCACAATCAGTGCAACTAAGAGTCTGAAGCAATAGTAAAAGCCAGCATCTATTTTTGGTAGATTCTGATTGAATCAAATGTTTGAGGCAGACCTTAGAAGAGCAATCACATTTTGTTACCATCTCAGAGAAGGGAGCTCAAAGAAAGGAATCTTATATTCCTTCCTATCCATTCATCTCATCCTTTTGCCTTCATCTCTACAAAATTTCCCAGACACATCTATTTCATAATCACTTCTCTAATACCATCCTAGCCTAATCCATCATCATTTTTGCTTGTATTAAAACCACATACTCCAACTCTCCTGCTTCCATTCCAGCATCTCTACAACCCATTCTTGGTAGGAGAACTAAAGTAAGAAAATATGAAATGTCCATCAAAGATTGACCCCTTTATAAATCTTTCAAAATTCCTGGCTCCAAGTTTTCAAATAGAATTCAAACTCCTTAATGTGGCCTACAAGGCACTATAATCTCTGGAATGACCACCCCACCCACCCCACCAACTCCATGCCAGCCCTGCCTTGCATCTCCTACTGTTCTTGTATCCTGCTTCAGCCACTGATAGGGCTGCTTCTGTTATAACTGATGTCATGCCAGGAAGTCATGAGTCTTCTTTGGGCTTTTACTAAGTGTGCTATAAACAACTAAACATCTCTGCCAACAACAGCAACTATTAAATTATAAAGAAAATCATTTGTACTTTCTATGTTACAACACCATAAACGTAAAGTTCAGAGGTCCCTAACACTGACCACCAACCTATTAATTATGACTCAATCAATTAATCTATTCAAGTTATCTGTACAAGTAGGTTTTTGACTTGGGGAAAGAAAAGAGAAGTTTTAATTCTTTACACAAAATACCAGCGAACAGACTCCTAATAATCAAAACTTGCACAATTTTTTTCATGGATAATGATTTAAATGCTATATTATGAGAAAATCACAGGCATACATAAGCACACACACACAAACACATATCAAACTTGTGTGAGATAATCAGAAATTCAAACACTTTCATTTGTAACTTACAACTCCCGAATTTTAGAGGGCAAGCATGACCATCCATGGGAAAATCCACCAATCTCATGGGGCACTCCGCACTTATGGTGAGTCTATGATGGAAAAATGCAATTAAATAAAATCAATCCTTTATTAAAATTAATTCTATATATCTCTAAAATGAAAGAAAGAGGGAAAAAAGGGAGAAAAGTGAGGAGGGAAGAAAGGCTAAAAGGAAGGAAAAAGAAAAAATTGATTACCTCATTGTATATAAAATAGTGCCATTTCTCATAATTCTAAAAAGCTTATTTGGAGCTGTCATATTATGTGAGACAGATTTCTTTCCATTCCTGAAGAAAGTATCAGGGGTCCATACTTTTGTTACCATCATATTGTTCAACCTCAGAATTTCAATGGGGCCATCATACTTTAGCCTTTTGTCAATCCACATCTGCCTGAAGAACACATCCATTGTGTATTCCTGGGGAAATGAGTTTGTGACATCTTCAGATTACAGAGCGCTACACATGTACATACAGAAAAATGCATTAAGTTCTAGCCTCTTCCCACTCATAGAAAAGACTTTCCCAAATGAAATTAATAGAAGTAGAAATTATCTTAAATCAATAGAGTAAAAAGATTCTCAGTAATTACAGTATCTGATGTCCATCTGGCTCCCTTCATCTTCTATGCTCATAGAAAATAAGTTACCACACATATTAATCATTTCATAATAATGACCATCTTTTAATAAAAATGCCAGCTCCAGGTAATTAGACTTGGGCTTCACTTTAGACCAGATAGCAAAAATCAGTTAATGGATAACAAATATCATTATATGATTAATCATAAGACGGTAGGCATTCTTAAGACAAAGCAAAATAGATAAATTGTGCTTTCATAAAGTTTATCACAATTTGTCAAATAACCCAACCATTTCAAATCATTATGAGCACAGGGTCAGGAAAAAAATGAAGGAGGTTCTCTGTCCTGTTAAGTAAATATATTTAATATAAAATAGCACAGTTGAATGAACAAATTCCTCCTGACCAATACTCATATTCTAGCCTCTTTAGGCATGACAGCAAGGGAGAAAGAGAAGGGAAGAGTGGGCAGCAAGGAACTGCACATAAAATACCAAGTGCAATCAGGACTACAATACAGTGTATGCAATTAGCTCACACCCAAACTAATTATAACCTCTAATTTTCTCTTCCTCAATAGTTTTCTAAAGAGGAAAAAAAAAAACTATATACAAAGTTGTACTTTGCAACTAGTAATAGGAAAGTTCTCTTGTTGAGAATGACTTTAAATCAATCAACACTCAAAAGTTGGAGCTGAAATGCAAATTCAGTGTCTTACTCTTTGTAAACTTTTAAGTTTAATTTGGTTATTCTTTGAATTTCTAGCTTTGTGTGACTGACAATAAAATAAATTTTAATTGTCTCTTTTCTGGCATGTTTCTCCAAACCCCAAAAGGTATACTGCTTCCCAAATACCTACCATTTCAACATCAGATACAGGTCCAAAGCTGGTGACATATATGTCAGTTTTCACTTCCGTAACAGGACCTAGTAGGTATAAAGTAAATATGTGTGAAAAAAAAATAATTACCAATTTAACAGGCTAGTAGGGTTAGATAATTGAATAAATACAGGTATGATATATTTTTATAAGTATCTAAAATTTCCTGTGAGATAATGAATCTCTACTAAAGTAAACCAAATCAGCAAACAGTGTTTACTTAATGGGAAAAAAAGAAACCCCAATTACTTACCAAGACCTTGCTTCTTCAAAGACACATCACCCCTGGGCACTATTACAACAGGCAGTGCAAAGACACAAATGCTTTTAGCCTTTGTGATTTTTTTTTTTTTTATAGTGCATCATCTGATTGGCCCCTAGAAAGAAGTGAGCTACGAAAGAGGAAACATGGCCACAAGAATGAAGAGGAGAAAAATTGTAATGACTGCAAAGAATGCATCTTTGGAGAGTTTAGGATACTTGTAAATAACTTTTAAAATGATTCAAGTCACCTTTAACAATAAGCACACCATTCGCTGGTGATTGGGATCAAAGACTAGCTCTCCTATAAGTCACATGTATCCCTGCACTGCCTCCTATTCTCCATGTGATCTTAAGCAAGTTACTTAACTCCTCAATAGCTGGCACCACATGGATCAGGCAAGACTTTTAAAAGAGACCCAATGAAAGTGCTCAAATGAGATGCTGCTAACAGTGACTCTCGTGAAAATACTCTTTCCATATTAGTTTCTTCTTGCTCCTGATAATGGCTATTACTCAAATTCTTTCCTATGCCTTAGTAAAACTGGTTCATGAACAGTGTCTGGGCAGAAAGGGCAACATCACTGACAGATTTTAGCTGAGGGAACAGGGCCACAATCGGATTTGAAGCATAATGCTTAAAATCAGAAATTTTGGAGTTCAAATTGGGCTCTAACACCTTTGAATTATATGACCTTGGACCTCTTCACAGGTAAAGATTTTACCTCTATAGGTAAGATATCTTCATAGATAAGGATTTTAATGACCATTAGAAGTTTTAATTGAGATAGCATATGTAAATTACTTTTCCCAGTTGCTAGAATATAATGTGTTCAATAATGATAGTTACTATTATGGATAATATAGCATTTTATTATTAATATATAGAAATCGTTGCCCTCTTGAACATCATTTTCTTAAATGATGATTTTTAACATTGCATGGCCAGAAGCTAGATACTCCATAAGTGGAAATAATAACATCTGCTCTCAAGATGGAATATTTCCCTTGGATACAGGTTGGGAAATTGGATCTATGCCAAAATAAGGCAAAGAACAATTGGTATCATTAATGCCCTAGGTCTAAAGTTAGCCTCATAAAAATGAATCAAAATGTTTCTCACTGTAAAGGATGAAGATGGGCCACATACACAAAAAAAAGAGATTGAAGGAGACTGACAAAATTCTTTATTGAATAAGTATCCTAAGGAAAAAAAGCCTTTGTAAGTATAGTGAGAGAAAAAGTGTAGATCATGCTGATTTTTCATGAGTTTTACTTGTTAAAAATTACATCTTTGGATAGCAGACAAGTTAATTAAATTTGTATTTGAATTAGAAATTGGACACAACAATAAAAATGGTAGTAATAAGCTCATTAAAGCCAAATAGGTAATTCAGGAAGCAAGTAATGTACGTTGAACCCTAGGATATAGCAATTTCACTTTAACAGTTTCAAAAGTTGGAGAAATCACTCTAATTCCTTAAAGACAACTGCAAAAGTGCTGAACAGCAGAAAGACCATGTCATTGCAGGCAGAGTAAAGGGCAAGAGGTTTCAAACAATTAAGATTGATTATGTCCTGAAAAATGGACTATTTGACAAGATTTCTGAGAAACCAAAAACTACTTCAAAGATCAGTTTTAGTAGGTGTAAGGTGGCACCTGACAATCTGCATCTCTAAGTTCCTAGGTAAGGTTGTTCAGTTTAACTCTAGTTTACACATACTGTTCTGTTTTCTAGAATGATGTTTATATTACTGTATCCTATAACACATTAATATTATAGATATTTCCAAAAGAGTGAGGGAAGTCTAGGAGAATGAAAACTAGGTCAATATTTTTATTATTAATTTGTTGTAAGGTGTGCATATGCAAATTCTTGTGGTTATAATCATTCCACGATACTAATGGGAGTCTCCAAATTCTTATGTAACATACTACTTTTTCAATGGTTCTTGAAAAATATTTTATGTTCAGAATTATAAACTTAGTGTTTGTTTGTGACATTATGCAGTATTTGCTTTATATGACTGCATGCATCTTTGAGACTGAGTGAGATCCAAAAAGCATATGATTAATAAAGGAAATTCATTTGGACACTGATTCAAAAAACAGGCCTAGCTATGTCAGGCCCTGACACTCTAATGGTAAACAAGACTGATGAGTTCCCAGCCCTAAACACTTAACACACTACCAGGGAGGAGTCATGTATAAATAGTAAAGAAACAAGTAGCAAAATACTATTGTTTCTAAGGGGATAGTGGATAACAGGCTGGTGAGAGAGAGCCCGGGAAGACCACTATAGATTTGCCTACAGTGCTGCTTCTTCAAAGCAGTGAGTTTTAACCCAAGACCTATAGGATAAGCATGAGCCATTGGAAGAGCTGAGAGAACTGGATCCAGGTGGGAAGACAGACAAGAAACAAACCTAAGAGGTGGGAGAGGTCTTGGTGTATTCAAGGACAAGAAAAGAGGCCAGTGAGGCTGAAGCAAAGCAAGGAAGGAAAAGAATGACAAGAAATTAAAGCTACAAAGAGAGAATAAAAGCCCAGGTGCATCAGATCAGCTACTCCTGAGCTCATACGTATGTCATAATGAAAGTTGTTAAAATTACTTGAAGAGAACTTGTAGAAATGTCAGTGAAAGATAGGGTTGTTACAAGCTAAATTATGTTACTCTCATATTCACATGTTGAAGTCTTAACTCCCAGTTCCTTGAAATGTGACCATATTTGGAGATAAGGACTTTAAAGAGATAATTACATTAAAATTAGGTCACCAGGCTGGGCCCTAATCCAATATGGCTGGTATCTGGAAGACATGTAAAGACATAGGAAACAGATGCCATTTCTAAAGCAAGGGAAGATGGTTTAGAAGAAAACAACCTTACTGCCTCCAGAACTGTGAAAAAGTAAATTTTCCATTGTTTAAGCCACTTAGTCTGTGGTATTGTGTCATGGTAGCCCTAGGAAAGGAATACAGAGGTTAATCTCCCCCCTTCCCCATGTTCTCTCCCTGGGTTTCTTCCTCTGATATCAGCTTAGCTCTCACTTTTCTTATAGGCTATTATAAGAAGTTTCATTTGTATCCCATAATCACTGAGAGATCATGTCTGAATTATATTTTTTACAAAATCATGCTGGCAGTTGAATGGTCAATAATTATAGGGAGGCAAGAGCAGAACAGCTCCTACTCTAGGCAAGTTGATAGATGATGGTGGCCTGGACAGGGAGGTGGCAGTGGAGATAAAGAGTGGACAGATCAAGGAGTACCTCTATGTGCAACTGCTTACAGAGGAGAGGGAATAGGGTTTTTCCCCCCAAAGTACAATAAGCAGAGAAAGAACAATTATTATTCATTGGAGATCTATTATGTGAATCTCTTCTCATATATTAATTTTAAAAATCCTCACAATATGCTTTACAGTGCTATTATCATAAGAATTCTTTGTATCCGGAAACTGAGCTCACAGAGGCTAAATACTGTATGCCAAAGTCAGAATGCTAACTCTCTTGTATTAACCTCCAAAATGCGTTCTAGCTTTATAGTATTATATCATGTCATAAAATAATAATTAAACAATTATTCAAGTAAATGTGGAATTTTATATCTAGTCTATAATATGCAATATCTATAATTCCTGTTGTGTTCATGAGTAGCTTCTAAGCTACATTCCTGCAGTACCATTTTATGCCTTTACTTTATTCTCATTTCAGTCTGCTTGAGTCTGTCTTTCTACAGCAAAGGTGAAATCTCAATCCTTTACGAAGACCCAAACTAGCACAGTGCTTTGCACATACTAGGTGCTGAATAACTATGTGTTTCATTATGTTTCTAATATCATCTCAAGTAGTGATTTTAAAACCCTTCAAAAGGAAAAAATGAGATTCATTTGCTGCATCAGTTAAGCTAAAAATATTTCCAGATTAAAGCAGAAACTGTGTCTTATTTATATTTGTATTCTCTCCCAGAACCAATCAAAAGCCTTAAATGTAATAGGTTTCTGATAAATCAATTGTCAATGAATAATGGTCGCTATGCAATTAAGAATAATTCTTAGAGACGCTTCCTCTAATACCACTGTTTAGGATGTTCAAATCAACCTTACTAAGAGCATAATTACATAGAAACCAGATAATTTTGAGCTTGGAAAGACTTCTTCCCATAATTTTAAATGCATTCGTGTAACATCAAAGACATCTTTTATTACAAAATCCTGCTTATTTTTTGATAATAGGGAAATTTTATTTTTCTTCTTTTTTTTCTTTCTTGTTTTTCTGGAGGTTTATTTTTTTGGGGGGCGGGGCTGGGGGCAGGAGGATTACTGTAATTCTCTAAGGGATTATAAGAAATTGTCTGTAAGGAAGGAAGGTGATCTTTAACAAGTCCAAGAAAGAGCCAAGACCAAGAGCAATTCAGGAAAATAGTTTCACCTAATTAATGATTCTATCTTACTGGGAAAGAGTGAAGGTAATTAACAAAGTATCAGATAATTTTTCACTAGTTACTTTAGCAGTCACAGAGCTGGTTGAGGATATCACTGCTTAATTTTGTCTCCAAAAATGATTTCCAATTTGCCGTTACATCATGAGAAAGCCCTAAGGTGTTCTGCTCATCTTAAAACTAGTCAATCCTTGTTCTCTACATTGACTCCGCAGCTATGCACCTAAGGAAACAGTCCTGGAATTTTTAGCCATCCACATCATGTGTCCACCGAAATCCACTAGTGGTGTCTAAAATTCTAGAGATTTCAAAAACTTAAGAGAGAAAACAACAAAGAATCTTAAGTGAAATATATACCCAAATCACTAATTTTCCCTGTCATTTACAAAAATACAGGAATAAAGCTTTCCTGAATATTAAAAAAAAATAACAGATATCCATTAATATTGCTGAGAAAGCAGGAAAAAATATAGATTTCTAGATGTTTCTTTTACTTAGGAGACATTAAAGATCAATGCTTCTTTTATAATATTATCTTTCTATCAATGCTGGTCTATTCTGCAAATAATTAAAGCTATCAAATGAATAGGAAAAGCAACAATAAATTGTGCAAAAATATGAAGCCAAGCAATTCACTGAAAAAGAATACTCACTCATGGCCAGTAAAGACGAGAAAAAACATATTCAACTACATTAGGATCATGACAAAATTCAGAAAAAATAAGATCCCTGCAGGATAAAATTACCATGTCAAATATTCCATAGGAAACACATACACCCAAACATACACACTCTTCCCTGACATTAAAGGGTATTTGGATTCTGAATCTCATGTTCATTGTAAAAGGGACTTTCATTTTACAAACTCATCATGGAAAACAGTTTGGCATTATCTTTTCAAGTGAAACTCCCACTTACAGGAAGACCTAGAAAAATCTATTCCTTGATATGTATGCAAAAGAAACTCTTGTACATTTACAGCAGGAAATTTGGACCAGAATATTCACAGCAATACAATCTTGGAAACAAGTAATAAGCCAACTGCCAAGCAGAGAAGATAAATAAGCTGGTTTCTATGCTATGGGAATATCACACAACAGTTAAAATGAAGGATCTATAACAGCACGCAACAATAAGAATGAAGCTAAGCAATACATAATTAAGTCTAAAAAACATCAAAAGTTTAAATACAGACAATTCAAGGCAATTAAACATTTAAAATATACTTTCAAAAAAAGATAACTTTTCATAAATTGAAAATAAATTCAAAAAGTATTCAGAGTAGTGGTTAATTTGGGAGGGGAAGAGAGAAAGATAGCATGAAGAAAGCACATAGCAGAATAAAAGTTGTCAAGGTCCTACTCTGTGCGGGCTAATGGTTTAGTTGGTATGTTTACCATATTTTAATTAGTACATGGATGGGTGGGTAGATGTATAGATGGAGGAATGGAAAGAAGGTTATGTGTGAGCCAATAAAAATGTTTCATAAACCAAGGATTATTTTAATCCTGAAATCAATTATATGCACCTGAGGCTTATTAGAATAAATATATCTGTAAAGGCCTGGTATAAAGCAGCAATGTTTAATGATAAACAAGTACTAGCTGTGGTATTTTTTTTCTACCTGAAAAAAATCTAATAAGCCATGAAGTGTTACCTAAATATCCACCAATTTACTAATATCCCACAATCTATATTTTGCAGTGCCTGTTTCAGGAAACACCAAATGCATCCTTCATATCCTTACCTTACAGAAAATGTAAACATAGAATAGTACTATTGTGGTAGTCACCCTTTTGTCACCAGGACCAAAATACCTGACAAGAGCAATTTAGAGGAGGAAAGTTTATTTTGGCTTCTTCAGAGATTCAATACACGGACAGTCAACTCTACTACTCTGGGCCCAAGATAAGGCAGAAAATTATGGTGGAAGGACATGGCAGAGAAAAGCTGTTCAGCTCATGGCTACCAGGAATCACTGAAATGAGAAGGGGAGAAAGGAGAAGGGGCCACAGGGAAGATGGCCCCTTCCAGGGCATGCCCTCAGTGATCCACCTCACCAGCCACACCCCATCAATGTAGAGTTACCACCCAATCAGTCCATTCAAACTAGGTGGAGTGGTTTGTTTACAGCTCTCATAACGTAATCATTTTACCTCTGAATATTCCTGCATTAACACAGGAATAACATAACTAGTTATGTTTTGTTTGGTTTTGGTAAATTGAAAGAATAAGAAAGTCCAGTCTATCTTCTAAAGGGGATCTTTCTTTCAAATGTCCCTTCCCTCCACTCTAACATTAAATTATCCTCAACTAGATTATTCCCAGTAGTACACAAACAAGTTATGATATTTCTAACCTTAAAAAAGGCAACCCTCTGTGTCTCTTGCCTTTCACATTTAAAGTTCTGAAAAAGAAAATCTGTACATACTGCCTCAACTTCTTCCCTCCCTATTCAACTTCATCATCAATTATATCCAGTTTTCGTGCTTAAGGTGCACAAAAATTCCTCTCATCAATACATACCATCAGTTCCCTCCACATATAGTATTTTCCCTGCCAATTTTAAAAGTAATCATATTTCTCCCACTTTTAAAAAGCTCTCTTGATTCTCTCTCTTTACAACTACCATCCCATTTATCTACTTCCTGAACAAACACCCAGAAGAAAATTTCTCTCATTCTGTCTTGAATGTACCCAGACTTCTTCATTCACCATGCTGCTAAAAACTGCTCTTGTCAAAATTATTGAATATATGCACATTGCAAAAATCTAGTGGTCAATTTTAGGTTCATATCTTTCCCTTCTTGATCTGTCAGAAGTGTTTAACTTAATTAAAATACTGTTTTTTTCCTACTCATGCACACTCTGTTTTCCTGCTATCACACCTCACCAGCCATGCCTCCACAATCTTCCGGGATAGAGATTCCTTTTCCCTTCTCTCTGCTTAGCATCAGAACTCAATATTGGAGCCTCTTCTCTATCATCTGTAATCTCCCAGTGACCTCTCTGGTCTTATGATTTTAAATAACATGTATGTTGATATGCCCATCAACTCTAAATTCCAGGCTCATGACCACTTGATTCTAGTAGCATCTTAAACTTAGGCACATAAAACAGTTCATCATACCCCAATCTGCTTCTGCTATAATTTAACAACTCCATTTTTACTGGATGTTTAAGTCAAAAACTTTGGAGTCAGCCTTCACACCTTCCTTTCTGTCATATCCCACATTCTAGCTGTCATCATTTGACTCTAACTTCAAAATATGGGCAGAAGCCAATCATTTCTTAGAAAATGACACACTTCTCTGCTGCCAGCTTGGACAAAATATTCATCATCTTTTGCCTGGTTTATTGTGAAAAACCTCTGCATATCTGTCTTTGCCTCTGACTGACTGTTCTCAACACAGCAGTCAAGGTGAGCCTTTAGCAGAACTTGCCCCTGCTAAAATCCCTCAAGTCGTGTCTGGTGGGACTCTGAGGAAAAGCAAAGTCCTCAGCATTCAAAGGTTTGCACAACCTTATGTCTTCATCACATGGACACCTTCTTTTTCCTCAGCCCTGAAGCACAGGCAACCATGTTTGCACCTAGAATCCCATCTCTTCCCAAGACCCCACCCAAATGGGGCTTATGCTCTTACTCACCTATGATCAGTGTTCAATAGCACCTTCCTGACTACCCTAACTACCCAAGTTTAACTGCAACCTCTTCCCCTGTTTTAATAGTCCACTCAATAGCAGTTCAGCAACATCTAGCACACTATAAACCATTTATCTCTGATGCTTCTTTTCCAT
This sequence comes from Marmota marmota marmota, assembly GCF_001458135.2. Classification (NCBI taxonomy): domain Eukaryota; kingdom Metazoa; phylum Chordata; class Mammalia; order Rodentia; family Sciuridae; genus Marmota; species Marmota marmota. The sequence goes on from NW_026000108.1 coordinate 36,826,546, forward strand.
TTCTTCCACTACAGTGTGAGTTCGTGAGAGCAGAAAGTTGGGTAACCCTCCTTAACTTTAAAAAATATCATCCTCACCCAGTTTCCCAAAATAGAAAACAAGGAATCTTTTTAAAAGTTTCCCTTTTGTATATCACCCCCCACATCAAATCTAACAGCAATTCTTCGTCCAATTAAACCTACCAAAAAAAAAAGCCTCAGCTGATTCCACTTATCCACTTACAACCATTTTTACTACATCTATAGTGTTTTTCCATGTAACCATCAACTTAATGGAGAGAACTCTAACCTGCCAAAAACAACAACAACAACAAAACCTTCTTCATTGGTTCTCTTGTTTCCATATTGCCCTGCCTCTTTTTCTTCATGTAGCAACTAGATGGATCATATTACTATTTAAGTAATAGCATGTCAAAAAGAATTCCAACAATTTTCAGGTTCACTGAGGAAGTAATCTGTTTTTATACAGGATCCCCAAAGGTCTTGCATGACCTAGACTCTGTTCACCATCCCAAACTCATTCTATAAGTCTTGCTCTTGCTTTCTGACTACAGGCAGAACAAACACCTTTCACTGTCTAAATTACAATTCTGTACTATATACCTTTGGACTTTGCACTGGCTTTTTATTTTTTATTTTTTTCTGCCTGAAAATAACTTTTCTCCTACACTTTCCATGCCTGCCATGTGTAGGTCTTTCTTAATTTGAAAAACCTCCTTGACTACCATTTCTATCTAAAATAGATTCCCCCATCCAAATTCTTTTTCTCTCTCTTACATGCTATTAGCCTTTATCATAGCATTTTCATTTAATTATTTTGTTATTTGCTTCTTTGCTATTTTTATTTCTTTCCATAAAAACTATGAGGTCCAATGCTGGATCAGAACCATATCTTCACAGCCTTGCATTATTCTAACACAGAGTAATCTCTCAATGCACATAAATAGATGAATAGATAAATGAATGAATAAACGAATGTAACAAATCGAAAGAGAATGAAGCTTTACATTTCTATCATTGTGTGGAGTTGAAATGTATTTTACATCCATGTTTTTTAAAAAATGTGTTCTCTGTTGACATTCAATTAATAAAGCTAGTACACAAGAACTACACTTTGAGATTGAGATATAAATCATTTGAAAGCATTTCTCGGAAAACTTGTTTTTTGTGAGACAATATTTCAATTAACCTCAATGAATAAAAGTTTCTGCATTCATTTTTTCCATTTTAAACGTTATAAAATGTTTAGAATCAAAGTTCTTATTTCACCAGGCATAGTAGTATACTCCTGAAATCCTAGCTATTCCAGAGGTTGGGACAGGAGGAGTTCAAATTTAAGGTCTGTCTTGGCAACTTAGCAAGTCTCTGTCCAAAGGAAAAAAAGAAAAGAAAAGAAAAAAAGGACTAGGGATACAGCTCAATGGTATAGTGTCCCTGGGCTCAATTCCCAGTACCAGGAAGAACTGAGTTTCATTTCACTCCTTTGGGGGAAATATAGTTTTGTTTATCTCAAGAATTTATGTAACTGAGTAACAAGAAGGCATTTTGGGGACAATTCAATTATTGATATATAGGATTATGCAAAAAGCCTCAGAGGTGGACCTAGCAATAGACCAGCTGCCTAAGGACTTAAAGGTTGGATTGGATTTTGTGACCTCATCTATTACTCACTGTAGAGTTCTTGGGCAATTCACTGAATCTTGTTCTACCTTCTTCTCTGAGAGATTAATGAGGCTTTCCCTACTTCTCTTTGTTTATGTGGTAATCTTAGTAAATACTATATATAAAAATGTTTTCAAAACTGTAAAGGACACCACTAATGTGCAGTCAAGTCCTACTATGTTATGAGCAACCTTGCATAATTCAGTTAGGGCAAGATTCCCAAATTATCTGCCAGTGGTTAGTAACCTAGCTATGCATTTTTAAGAAGGCAGATAACAGTTTTGAAAGTGGACCAGAACAAAGAGGAATGATCCTGTAGCTTCTCTGTGGAAGGGTTCTCTTGTGCATCACTTCTAAGCAGGTCCAAGCTACTTCAGCATGATAGCAACTGATTCATCAGAGGTTGAAAGAGCTATGTCCCTTCTGAAGTCCCATTCCAGCTTCTCTCAACATGCCTCCTTCCTTCTCTTCTCACCTTTTCCCCTTTTCTTCCCCAAAGGGAGAATGTGGATACAAGGGAGAAGAGATCCTGGAGGGATGAAAAGAAGAGAACCATTTCAGCTCCTTTTATTTCCCCACTGCAAGCTGTGCTGCTGAGTTAAAAATATGTAATTTAGTTTCCAAATCTATTTCAACCCCTGCCTGGCCTACTGAGCAATCACAAACCATCCAATTTCAATTCAAATCTTTGCTTTTAGCTTTATTTTAAATGGAACACAGCGAAGTTGTATAAACAGATAAAAAGTAAATGTTCCACAAAGAGCAGAAGTAGGATTAAAGGAACCAGGAAGTCGATCCATATTTATAGTGTACCAGTCAAAATCTGAATTGTTTTCATCTTATTTATAAAATGTCAAACTTTCCACAAAGTATAAAATGTCATAGAAGGGATCAAACTTCTAGCATCCAGGAGTCTGTGCTAACAACAAGTTTTCTTATTATTTTCAGTTGGTGCACATTTACAATTTCATGTAAACAGATAACACATTTTCTGCAGGTGATAATTACTATTCATCTGTCACATTTGGAATAGTACGCATTTAGAAAATGACCCATTTAAAAAAAAAATGAATCACGTCTACCACAAATATTTATGAGCAGAGTACAAGAAAAAAAAAACACCTGACATTGTACACTTTGTAGTAAATTCTTAATCATTAATTAACTGCTAACCATTAAAGTGGGGAGAATTCAGCCCCTTCCCACAATGCTTTGAAATTATGTCCAGGTGAATAATGCAGATCACTTGGCAATGAGAAGTAAGATGAGTAATAATGCCCTTGAGAAATTTAGCAGTATTGTAGTTAACCAAAACCCAAGATTGGCTTACACAGATTGTTTTCACTCATCTTATTATCAATATAGTGTTACAGGAGAGAGTACATGGTAAAAAAGAAAAAAAAAAAACATATACAATGGATACCTTCTCCCTTTTGAACTGCAACTTACTTTATAACCAATTAGATATTATTTTAACTTTCAACCTATAATAATAAAACCATATAGTTCCAGTTATGGCTTTTCACTTTCATTTATGTTCAGGTACATCAGTTCTCTGATGCATATTTAAACTATATACTAGTTGATGCTTTTGTTAATTAATTTATTTTTTTTACTTGAAATGTCATGTTTAAAACTTGCCCTTTCTGGGCAGATAAATCCTCTCTTATTGATATAATATAGTTTTAAATGGCACCACATCATCTGAAACATTCTCCACAAAACTATTTTTGATCTAAAATGATAATTTCCCAGTCACTTATGAAAGATCATGCCTTGACAAATGATTCACTTCTCTAATGAAGCCTCTTTTCAGATTTGCATGAAGGCAAATGCAGTGTGGGCAACCTATCCCTGGAGTGGCAGTGGGAAAAGAACCAGAAAAAAAAACTCCCATCCTTTTCATCCATCTTTATCACTGTCTACACACAAATACTGAATTAATGCCTTCAGTGGCTTCCCATGACTTTCTCAATAAAATCCACACACACACACACACACACACACACACACACAAAAATCATTTGGAATTCAGAAGACCTTATCCAAGCCTATCATTAATATGCTATGTGTCCTTGTCTAAATCCTTTCTTGTCCTCATTTGTTAAATGAGAAGAATGAGCCTAGATAGAGTTCAAAGAATCATCAACTCTACACCATCCAACTACTTTATCTCCAACAACTCTTTCTAACCTGGGACCACACTCCTCCTCCCTCATATCTAATGTTGTCCGCTCCCCACTCTTTTACTTTCTCGAGTCTCCCACCATCTCTCTCTTATATACCCTCAATTGAAAGCATTAGATTCCTCCTTGTTTCTAATATTATGTGATATTGATCACATCTCATTGTACACAATACCATCCCAATCTACATGGTTTATTTTTTAAATACACAATCAATCATGGTTCATATCCCATCCCTGACATTTACTAACTGTGAGCTTGAAGCAGTTACTTAATTTTTCAAGCCTCAGTTTCTTCATCTGTAAAAAAGGATAAAGTTAGGGCTTGTTCTTGGGGCTGTTGTGAGGCATAAAGGAATACCTGTAAAAATGCATGGTCTACATGAAAATTTTATATAATGAATACAAAATTAGTGGATGTTATTATTGGTACTACTATTACTGCTAAAAGAATGTAAGCTCCTTCGAACTAGCGTTTATGTCTTATTCACTTCATTTGCTGAAGGGTAATTAGAACAGTAGAAAGAACACGGACTTTGCTATTAGAAGAGGTGGGCTGACCTGGTGAGTAGGATCCTAGCAAGTCACTTATCTTCATGGAACTGGACTGAGAAGCTGTTTGAAGCTACAGCACAGAGCTTGCCACATAGGTTCTTATTATATATGCAAAGAAAATATGAATACGAGAGCAACAGTACTGTTAATGGCTGATTCTCTGTTAGGCTATATATGTATATGGTTGAAAGAAGAAATGAAGCTGAACACTACTGACTCCATCATCTTAGGAGGGAAGCAAACGCCACCTTCCCAAAGAAAGTAAAATGAAGAGAAAAGCAATGGATTGAGTTCCCTAGCAAAGCAGTCAGCTTCGTGCCCCAGATTCATGCCCTAGGTAGAATACAGGCCCAGCTTTTGGCAGAGAAAGGGACACGTGGGAGGACAAGGGACTTCAGATCAGCTGCCTCCAGTGCAACCTGCTCTGGGCCAAGTAACCAGTTTGAGGGAAACTCAGTTCAGAGGGAGCAGGGCAGTCTCAGCTAAGCTCTCAAATAAATCTGTTGTTGCCTCTCCCTTCTCCCAAACCATCCCTACCCTGCTGTCAGGTCGGTAAGTAATTAGTGTGGAGGAGAGGCAAAGCTTCTGAGGGGGCAGGGAGATGGGAAAGTACTGGTGGGGGCGGTCTTCTTGTCATAGGTCTCACCAAGAGAGAAGAGGAAGAGAGAGGGAAAATTGGCGGAGGGGGTTAGGGGGAAGAGGGACATAAAGAGAATTTTTTCATTTTTGCACACAGGGCATACTTAATGATTTTTCCACAGACAGACAGATTAGGAAGGGACAGACAGAACACACTAGTGCATCTAAAATAGTTCATACCCCCAAATCCAGGACGCAGCCTGTTGTCATAACCATCGAGCAAACTGTCCAGGATGCGGGTAAAATTTTCCGGGCACAATTTCTCCTCCTTTTGGTTCTGTCCTGGGGATTCGTTTAAACTGCAAGAACCAAAAAAACGGGGGTGGAAAGGATTATTTTAAGAATGCATCTGAGAACAGGTGGAAACAGGTTTGCCTTCTAGGGAAATAGTCGCTGGCCCCAAGCTAGAGACAGGGTTGGGGGTTGGGATGCAGGAAGACCAAAATGGTCAGAAAAGCGCACCCCTTGGCCCCGGCAGCCCGAACCCTTGTACCCACACTCTTTTTGCACCAGGAGCCCCTGGTCCTCTCCGCGTCTACGTGGTCACAGAAAAGCTTGGCTTCAGCCCACGATATTACAGTAAAGAAGGTCCATTTCGCTCAGAGAGGGGTGGGCGGACCAAGAGGGCCAAGAGCTACCCACTTCTCTCCTTTCCCCCGCGCCTCCCAAGGACCCCAGAGAACTCACCAAGCAGCCAGGCACAGGAAGTGCAGGAGGGCGAAACTGAACCCGGAGCACAGCGCGATCGCGGGTACCTTCTTGGCAGAAACCATCTTTGCAACATGCCATACTTTAAGCCTGTTCACGTTTCCAGGCTCTCAAGATGCCCTGAGCAGGGTGCGAGGAGAGGGCAGAGTGGCTCCTGCGGCGTGCGCACACTCGCGCTCACACTCGCCCGCGCTCCGCCAGCCCGAGCCGCGGTGGGCGTGTGTGTGCACGCGGGCCAGGGGAGGCGGAACCTGCCTTTCCTCGCCCCCTCCTTTCCTCGCTCAGCGTTCAATGTGTATGTAGAGCTATGTATACCGCTCCTCGCCCTTTCGTGCCGGCACATCAAGGTACAGGGGTTAACTTGGACGCGTCTGCGACGCAAAGCCAGGCAAGTTTGTTCCAACCTGTAACTCTGGGGACGAGGACCTAGGTCCTTCGCCCCTCTCCAGGTCTGCAAGCCCTCACCCCAATGTATCTCCGCCCACAGCGGAGCTGGGCTTCCTCTTCTCCCTCCTGGTCCTCCTCTCTTCCGCCGGGATTTGGATCTAACCAATGAAGCTCCTCTCTATTAGGTTGTGCGAGGACCTGTTTGTACCCATTGCCAGTGCTGGAGGTGGAGAAAGGGCGGGATGACAGGGTTTGCTGGGCGTGAGGGTAAGAGACGGTGGTGAGTGAGGAAAGGGGATCTAGACTGGGCAGAAATAATCTTTGGGACCCTCCCGTTCAGCAGCTAGCGGTAGGAGGAATGTCAGTGGTGACAAAAGGAAGAAGAGATTCCTCCTGATAACAGCGGTTTCAACTACCTGGGCGGACTCTCGCCAAACTTAAGAAGTGGACCCCCTGTATATTTGTCAAGCTATTGCTTTAAAAATGCCAAATTTGCTTACTCTGCCAGCGCCCACCGACACACGCACGGCCTCCACTTTGCTGTTCCATCCTTTTCTGGAGGGGAGGAGAGACAAGCGACTGCGGGACAAAATCACTTTCACTTATTGCAACACTTCAGAATGGAGCTGTCGGATTTCCAGAGATTGATGGCTTTAGGAAGGAAGAAAGGGGGAAGATAGCTGGGGAGAGGAGAGGAGGAAGAAAGAAAAAAATGCTTCAATCTATGTGAGGTTTTTTTTTGGGGGGGGGGACAGAAAGAAATAAAAATAAAGGGGAGCAAGTTAGTTCATTTATGACTTGAAAGGGAAAACTAAGCAGTATATACTTTTACTGCTCTATTGAATAAAAATGAGGACTTCCATCAGATCTTTTAAAAACAATTATTGGTTTCAAGGGAGAAAGTGTCTTTCACATTAATTCTGCTGCATATGTGGAAATGTGCATATAATGGATCAATGATGTTAAGTCCTTGGAATGAGAAATCAATTATTATATTTTGGTTAGAATTTTAATGATTTGTTCAAATTTTGATGAGTAGTGGGCAATATAAAACATTATATTAGGACTGGACATGGTGGCCCATGCCTGTAATCCCAGCAATTAAGGAAACTGAGATAGAAGGATCACAAGTTTCAGACCAGCCTCAGCAATTTAGCAAGGCCCTAAGCAACTTACTGAAAAATCTGTCTCAAAATTTAAAAAGGGGTTGGGGGGTAGGGGGTGCCTTTGGGGATGTAGCTCAGTTGTAAAGCATCTCTGAATTGAATCCCCAGTACCCAAAACATAAAATTTTAAAAAAACAATATTATTTTAGAGAGGGGTTTGGGGTTTTGTTTGTTTCAATCTCCTGATTACAGTTTTCTTTCAAAAGGGAAGCCAAAGGTGTCCATAGTATGTAATAGGCAAAGCTTGTGCTGCCATGATGTTCTGCATTCTGCACTGCTGTCTTCTCAGAATTTAGTATACTTCATATTTATTTCATCTGTATCATTCTTCTCATAGATTATAATCTCCTTGAGGCCCAAGCTGGGTAATTTTTATTCATCTGTTATAGTGCATAGTACATGGCATATCCATAAATATTGAATGAACAATTAAATCAGTGAATCACTTGGTCCCAGATCCATCTTCATAATTCAGATGAAATTCAAGCTATCTCATTTGGGAAAAACAATTCAAATACTAGATATGCCATGAAAACATCTGTCTCTACATATTTTCTGCATAAAAGCTCAAAATACATAACTAGTATACTACTTCTTATATTATTTCTCCAATCTTAATACATTCCTACACTTTCTAAAATTGAAATTAGCCTTTTTTGAACTAGTATCCCATACAATTTGTGTTTAAAAATACACATATTAAAAATAAACAACAAAAAATGGCCTTGGGAAAAAATAATTTCCATATGTGTTTAAATTTTCATCTTTAAATATTTGAAACTAATTGCTAGAAATAGAAATGGTGATCCTCCTTTAAGTGTAGTTATTTCTAATTGTATTCTCATTATCTGGTTTATGATACATAGTATATGGTATATATACAGAAAATGGAATATATACATATATAATCTGAATATATATTTTATATATATATATATGAATATATATTTTATATAAATATTTTATATATATATATGAATATATATATATATATATATATATATATATATATATATATATATAT
>NW_026000108.1:36834939-36876428 GCF_001458135.2 Marmota marmota marmota
TATATATATATATATATATATATATATATATATATATATATATATATATTACATTTACAGTTTAGCTAAGAAAATAGTAAAGGCATTTATATCACTTTTTATTATTTCACAGTCTTTTACTTATGCTACCTTTATATTACTTAATGAAGTCATATGTTGGGTTTTTCTGCCTGAAATCTTATTTAAAAATACACATTGCTTGTCAACATGAGTTTTCTTTTAAGCAACCCACCATTAAGAGCAATTGTAATTTACCTTAAGTTTAAAACAGCATTAAATATGCTACTGCTTTCTGTATGAGCTTTCTATTAATGATGGCCCAATACTCTGAGTGGATTCCTCCAACTGACTATATTGCTTTGGAGAACTAAGAAGATGTTAAAATGTACCATACCTTCCATAAGTCTTTGGTTGCTATGTTTAGTAGAATTTGAATTGGGTCCAAGTACACTTTTTTAAAATATCATTATGGTAAGCCAGTTACATTTTATAAATTTAACAGATAGGTTTATATCTGATATAATGGGATACAAATAATATAGATTGTCCTAAGGCTAAAATCTTAGCAGACACTTCAGAAATCCCCTGAAAATGAACACAATATCTTGTACTATGGAACAAAATATATTTTCTTGTGAAAGTGTTCATAACTTTCACCAGATCTGCATGCTATAAACAACTATAAAATGGAATAATGTTTTGATATAAAAGATGTTGCACATAATGAAATATTCAAACAAGTAGGTGAACAAACATTTGTAACTCATGTGTGATAAACATCTTCACTACATTTTATGAGCTTGTCCATTGTCAGGTTCTATAGTCTATTATGCAACTCTTAAGTATCATTTGTGGCTATTCAGTCCCATATGTCGTCAACTTCTCAAATGTTTTGAGTGTTAATAAAGTGACTAGTATTCTGAAAGAGTTCAACTTATTCTTCTTTCTTTCTGTTAATTCTTTCTGGTAAATATTGAACCAATTGTATCCATTTAAAGAGGATAGTGGTTTAATTACTGCTTTAAATTCTGAAGGCTTATGGAGGCAGACTGAATTTGAAACATTTCTATTCTAAGAGTATAGGAATTATTGACTATGTTAATTCAGTTCTCTGTCCCATTTATTTGTATAGATAAGAAGAACTGATCTGAGGCTCTCTAGTTATGTCTTTCCTTATTTTTATTAAAACAACATTGCCATTGAAATGGTACTTGTATGCCAGCCTATTCTATTATTATTGGTTGTAGTTTTTAGCTTCATTCTTTTTTAAAAAGTTTTTATTTATATATGACAGTGGAATGCATTACAATTAATATTACACATATAGAGCACAAATTTTTCATATCTCTGGTTGTATACAAAGTATATTCACACCAATTCGTATCTTCATACATGTACTTTGGGTAATGATGTCCATCACATTCCATTATCATTTCTAACCCATGCTCTCTTCCTTTCCCCCCTACCCCTATGCCCTATCTAGAGTTCTTCTGTTCCTCCCATGCTTTTAAGCAACCCACCTTGTGGAGCAATTTTAATTTACCTTAAGTTTAAAACATCATTAAATATGCTACTGCTTTCTGTATGAGCTTTCTATTAATGATGGCCCAATACTCTGAGTGGATTCCTCCAACTGACTATATTGCTTTGGAGAACTAAGAAGATGTTAAAATATTCCATACCTTCCATAAGTCTCCCTGCTCCACTATGAATCAGCCTCCTTATATCAGAGAAAAAAATTGGCATTTGGTTTTTTGGGATTGACTAACTTTTTCACTGTGTGTGTACATCTAAGTTGTAGGATATGATACAGATATATATATAGAAATGATTGCTATTATCAATCAAATTAACATATAAATCACCTTACATAGTAACATTTTGTTTGTGTGAGGTATAAGAACATTTGAAATCTACTCTCTGAGCACTGAAATGTTCAGCACATAATACAATATTGTTAACTATGGTCACCATGCTGTACCTTAGAGCTGTAAACTTATTCACCCTAAATAACTGAAAGCTTGTACACTTTAAGGTTGCATCACCTTATTTCCTCCCCGTGTGCAATCTTGCCTGGGTAACCATTCTACCATCCATTTCTATGTATTCAGTTTGCTAAAAATTCCACATATAAGTGAGATCATTTGGTATTTGTCTCTCTGTGTTTGGCTTATTTTACTTAGCACAATACTCTCCAGTTTCATCCGTGTCATAGAAAATGACAGTATCTTTTTAAATAAGGATTAATGGGCTGGGGATGTGGCTCAAGAGGCAGCGCGCTCGCCTGGCATGCGTGCGGCCAGGGTTCAATCCTCAGCACCACATACAAAGATGTTGTGTCCGCCAAAAACTAAAAAATAAATATTAAAAAATTCTCTCTCTCTCCACTCTCTCTCTCTCTCAAAAAAAAAAGATTAATAATAAATTGTATGTAATTATATACATGTGGATGAATAATAAATAATATATATAATATAAATTATAAATAATATATGTAAAATATATATTACATATATATTATATTTTACATACATATGTATACATATATAAAAACATGCCATAATTTATCCATTCATCCATCAATGAACACTTAGGTTGTTCCATATTCTGACAATGATAAATGATGCTACAATAAGCATAAAGCATGTAAATCTATTTACAAGGTGCTAAGGTCATTTCTTTTGGACATATATCCAGTAGAGGAATTGCTGGTCATGTGGTAGTTCTCATTTTAAGTTTTTGAGGAACCTCTCTATTTTTTCCATTATGGCTGTACCAATTTATATCCTTATCTACAGTTTACAAGTCTTCTCAAATCTGAAGGAATTTAACAAATTCTACTTGAAGTAATATTTCATAATATCCATTGAAACTGCTCCAAAAATTTTTTTTTGCCATATAGTTAATGCAAACATAGTTATTTCAGTGTGATTATTTGAAAAAGAAATACAGTTTGGGTGATGCTTGTACCTTACTGGAATAACCTCTAGCCATGGAATTTAGAAAATAAACTATTATAGTGTGTATTTTAAATAATTAATTAAATATTTTTATAATTATCCAAAGTCCAGTTGGACATTAAGACATGCTGAAAGATCTCCAAAATACCATATTTTTAAAATTATGTTATGAAATACTAGCTCTCCAATGTCAGCTTTAGTTTGATTTGAAGATCCATATATTTTATAATAAGTAGGAAGAGTACATTTGAAGGGTCAGAAATCTCAGTAATATATTTAACAAATACTTGTATGCTTTTTTGCAAATCACTAATAATATGAGAAGCATTATTTTATTTATTAGAACTTGAATTCTAGAATGAGCTCTCAGAGTGTATTTGGAAATACTCCTCAAAAAAGTCATGAATATTTCTATATATAAATATTCCATAAAGTTTACACAAAGTACTATTATTAGAATAAATATTCTAATTATTAGAATAAGTATTCTCTTAATTGCATTCATGTATATGTGTTGTATGTGTATACATTTTCAAAGTTCCTATTATGAAGTGATGTATATTGTTTTTAGAACCTAATAATAATGGCTATTGAGGGAAATTTATGCATTACCAATTGTGACCCAAATCAAACATGTTATTAAATTTGTTTATAAGTGCCTATTTTATGATAATATTATGTTGTGTCATATATCAAGAGACCATATTACCAAACTATTTCATGCCCATTTTATAGGCTAATGAAATTCTCAAACTTGTTCATAAACAAACATCTAAAATATAGCATTTTGTATTAATTGGAAATTAGAAAAAATGAAATGTCCTTTAGCAGGAGATGAATGCATTATGTTGCTGTGTAGATGGAGTGTTATGCTACATTAGTTGGTTTTCCATTGCTAAAACAAAATACATGAAGCTGAGTACTATATAAAGAAGAGGCTCATTTAGCTCAGACCGAAAAAATAAGGCTATAGTGAGGATCCTCTGGCTGCATCACATCGTTACAGATGATATTGTGGTAGGAGTGCATGTGAAAGGGAGATCACAAGACGGGACAGAAAATCAGTGAGAGATTAAAGAAAGTCCAGTCTTAGTTTTATAACAACCTTCTCACAATACCTAACCAGAATCACACAAAAACCTTAATCTTAAACTCTATATTAATATCATTAAAGGACAATGCCTCAAATAGCCTATTCCTTTCATTCAGTTCCACATCTTAAAGAGTCAACCACCTCTTGTATCACAACTCTGGAGACCATATTTCCCACACATGACCTTTGGGTGCACACTCAACCCTATCTAAACTAAAGTATATATAGCGTTTAAAATTTAGAAAATAAGGTGTATGCATTAATATGGATATATGCCAAAAATATAATGTAAACAAATTAAGCAAAAAGAAGAATGATTTCTTCAGTAAAAAATCATTCACAGAAAATTTAGAACATGAAAAATAACATTGTGCATTGCTTGTAGGTATAAATTTACTGACATGAAAAATACCACATGAGAAGCTGATCAAAATATGGAGGGGAAAATTTAAAAAAGAATAGAACAAAGATTGGTGGAGTAAACAAAGGGAAGGGAAGTAGGATGGGACAGGGAAAGACAGTGAAATGAATCTGATGTAACATTCCTGTGTACACATATGAATGTACCACAGGGAATCTCATCATCATGTACATCCACAAGACACTAATTTAAAAAAGTAAATAAATAACTATAGCTGGGCAAGATGGTGTATGCCTGTAATCCCAGCAGCTCCAGAGGCTGAGGCAGGAGGATTGCAAGTTCAAAGCCAGCCTCAGCAAAAGCCAGACCCTGACTCTAAATAAAATACAAAATAGGGCTGAGGATGTGGCTTAGTGTTCCAGTGCCCCTGACTTCAATCCCTGTACTCAAAAAAACCCCAAAAACTATAAGAGCAGAAAGATCAGTAGAGGGAAGGGAATGGGGAGGGGAAAAGGAAAGGAAGAGTAGGAGAAGTACCGGGGACTGAATTAGAACAAATTATATTCCATCATTTGATAAGTATGCCAAAATAAATTCTATTGTCATGTATAACTAAAAAGAACCAATTAAAAAAAAGATTTAAAGTAAACCCTCATGAAGAGACAAACTAAAGTTCAAGATAGTAAACATCTGTGGAAAGAAAGAAAGAGGAATGGAATAAGGGTCAAGAAACCCGACTGCCTCAACTCTTTATGTTAAGCCTTATTTCATTGAAATAAGTTGTCCAAAATATTGATTTGCCAGTTCTGGTGGTAAGAATGTGGGAGTTCATTGCATTGCTTTTTGTTTGTTTGTATTGTTCTGATTATCTACTGCTGTGCAATAAAGCACTATGAACCTTCTTGATCTCACATACTGCCCATAGTTTGACTGGCCTCCATGGTGGTTCTCCCTGGAGGTACCTCATGCTATTACAATATCACAGTGAGATGGTGCCTGAGCAAGAGTCATCTGAAGGTTTGACTGAGTTGGGCACTTAAGAGCTCCTTGATTGCAGGACTGGGATATCTGGTGGTGGTGGGGGGGTGGTATTGGCTGACTCTCCTTCCTCCTCCTCTTCCCCTCCACACACCCCCACCCATCCTTCTTATGTAACCAGTATGGATTTCTTTACATCATGATGATCTCAAGATAGTGAATCTTTAAAAGTACAGGCTGTTTTCTTTAAAGCAGAATGTCAAGAGTTAAGCTGAAGCTGAAGACTTTTTAAATGAAACCTTGAAAGTCAGAGAGCATCATTCTTTAGGTCAAAGCAAGTTACAAGGTCAAATGAGATCTATAAAAGGGAGTGCACAGGAGGTGAGGAGACGGTTGGTGGCCATCATTAAAGAACAACTACTAGAGTAGAAAATGGAATTGGGGGGAGGAAGGAGTGACAGGGTAGGGGAAGAATAGCTGGATAAATCTGGCAGAACTTTTTCTGTACATACATGAATATACCACAATGAGTTCAATTTCAAGTATATTTCCAAGACACTAATTTTAAAAAAAACTATAAATAAATTGCAGAAAGATCAGTAGAGTAGACGGAGGGGACTAAATTAGAGCAAATTATATTCCATGCTTTTATGATTATATCAAAATGTATCCTAATGTTATATATAACTAAAAAGAATCAATAAAATTGTAGAAAAGAATCAACGGTGACAAAAGTTATAAAAATATTACAAGACACTCTGGAAAAAAGTATCTGCTATATATACTTTGTAATATGCCTAAAATATTTTATAGAAAAAAAAATTGAATAATATTTTATAAAAGTGATGTGATGGCTAATTTTGTGTCAACTTGTCTAGGCCCTAGTACCCAGATATTTGGTAAAATATTATTCTATTTCTGTGAACACATTTTTAAAAATAAGATTAACATTAGAATGAAGACTTTGAATACAGCAGATCACTGGCATAATGTGGGTGTATCTCATTCAATAGTTGGAGGCCTTGATAGACAAAGACTGAACTCCTCCCAAGAGGGAATTCAGCCAAGATGTTCTTTTTGAACTTGAATTGCAACATTGGTTCTTTCTTGGGTCTCAGCCTGCCAGCCCATCCTAAATATTTCAGATTTTCCAGCCTGTTTTAGTCGCTTTTGCATTGCTATCACCAAAAGACCTGACAAGAACAATGTAGAGGAGGATATTTATTTTGGCTCAAGGTTTCAGAGGTTTGGTCCATGATCTGCTGACTCTATAGTTCTGGGCCCCAGGTGATGAAAGCAGTTCAGAACATAGCAACCAGGAAGCAGGAAAGATCTCTGCTCACCATGGACAAAATATAAACCCCAAAGTCATACCTCCAGTGACCTACTTCATCCAGCCACACCATACCTGCCTATAGTTACCACCCAGTTCATACATATCATGGATTAATCCACCAATTAAGTTACATCTAATCATTTCATCTCTAAAAATTCTTGCATTGTTTCACACATGAGCCTTTGGGGGAAACTTTATATCTAAGCTATAATATAACCTCTATAGTCATAAGTCAATTTCTTAAATTCTTAATAGATGAATAGATGATAGATGTATAATGAATATCTATCCTGTTGATTATTTCTCTAAAGAACCCTAACATAAGTGATATTGGAATACAAGATTCATTGTCATTAGGGTCTTTTAAAATTTTAATGTGTCAATTCAGTGTTAAAATTTTTCTTGTCTTTCAAATGCCATTGAGTTGGTCTAAAAGGTGATATGAAATTCTTACAGAACTGTGAGCTTCATCTTATAACACCTTATCCTGTTTTCTTGTGATGTGTAGTAGTTTGTGATATAGTTAAGGACTCATGATATATGATCATTTATAAATATCAGATATACGTGAGCCATTACTTAGATTTTAAATTAGCCATTGTATTTAAAATTTGTCCCTTTAATTACTTAATCAAACCAAAAAATGCATCCTCATTCTAAAAACTTTGGAGAATACAAAATTTTAGCAATAGCAGAAACAAATTATGTAGAATTCAAACATTCAAATAAAACAACTTTCCAAAACTATTTTTAAAAAATAATAAAGAGCCTAAACTTTTACAAGAATATCATTATTGACTTTATAAACTTTGGGGAAAACATCAGTAAGTGAGTATATTGGGCAATATAAGTCCAAAAAGCAAAGACGTGGTATTTATTGTACATTTTCTTTAATTCTATTCTATGCATTGGATATTTTTATTTTATCATTTTTTTAAACTGGTGATATGATGGGATCCCTACTTCAAATATATTCAAAATTAGAAGAAAACACTAAATTAACCTGAAGTTTGCATGTATTTTCACTAATCATTCTATACAAATTTATGTTGATCTTTCAAAAATTTAAACAGCAAACCTTTTAAAGAAAAGCACGATAGCATGTATTTACATAGCTTTTTCAGTATTTTTAAGTTTTCAATACAGAAACTGTGCACAAAGCAGGTACACAGAAATTAAATAATCAAAGTATTACAGGTGTACACTTCTAGCCTGACATCAAATCCACACAATGTTTGGAATTAACTTATCAGAAACCGTTGAAGCCTGAACAAGACACAGTGGTGATGTATCTGGTCCTCAAAAGACTAGAAAGCCAGACTGCTCTTCATTACCATCTGGTGGCTACTGTGTGGAGTGGCATTAACCATGATTTTTAAAGAGAGTTAAAGGGATGGAACGTCCTTATTCAAAACAGAGAAGAATCTCAGTGTTATCGACAAATATTAAAAATACATGAAAATAAAGACCAAATAAGGAAATGGAGATTTTCCTTACCATGAAAAGTATAGTATGAAACTATTTATTGGAAACAATTTATAATGGGCAAAGTTGAATGTCTAATAAATATGATTTATGAATAGCAGAGGACTTCCAAATCACTTATGTTTGTTTTATAATAAAAAATAAGCAAAATTTTGCTTTTAGTTGTACGTTAAATATAACAAAATTTTTCTGGATCTACTAAACCTTTCAGTCAACCCTACATGTTCACATCCCATTTGCCCCAGAAATATTTTTCCAATTTTATATATGTAAAATTTATCTTTAACAAAACCTCAAATGAGAAACCTGTACCCTCCTAGGTAAGGCTTCTGCCTTCTGTTCATACTTACTTCTGTTGCACAACTGTCCATCATTTCCTCATAGTTTCTTGTCATGACTGCCTGTGTTTCTCAACAGTGGAGATGGAACCTTAATTTATTCTTGTAAGATCCAAGTTCTATACATTTAATGTATACTTAATACAAGGAATGAATCCAGAAGGAAATTCGTTTTTATTTAGGAAATTTAAACCAAAGGAATCCTCTCACATTTTTGGCTTAACAGACACTGAGAAGAGTAGAGAGTGTGATTTTGGAGAAGGTAAATTTCCATACTGACCTTTCACATTTCCACTGACCTAATAGAATTGCAAAACCTATAAAACAAAACAAACAACAGAAAAAGAGAAATCACCTAGGTCTGCCACATCATTTTGAGACTAAGGCTTACTGAGAATACCTGATTTAACCATGTTTCCATAACTAATAACCAGTATCAGGATTTGTACCCAATTTTCTGACTCTTCATCCAGTAAGATTTTTATTCTGTAAACCCCTGACTTCCTTTGTTCTAGGAAATAGGCTGTGAGCCTAAAAATGAAATGTGCTTTAAGGGATTTGAATGTTATCCTGTATTTGATTCATGACCCAATCCACATATATCAATAAGCAAATTAGTAAATCATTAATTATCTTATAAGGTAATAGGTTAATACACTTAAAACTTTTTCAAGTGCATTTCTTTTGTCCTAGGAGTTCCACTTCTAGGAATCGATTCTAAGAAAATAAAAATGGATGCATGCCAAGACTATGAGCACAATAAGCAATAGGATATAATTATTTTTACATTTGTCTAGGTGGTCTCATACCTATAATCTCAGCTACTCAGGAGGATGAGGCTGGAGGACTAAAAGTTCAAGTTCACTCTGGGCAATATAGTGAGACCCCATCTTGAAATGTGAATGAAAGGGGCCAGGGATGTGGCTCACTGTAGAATGCCTTGGGTTCAATCCCAGGTACTACAGGGCAAGGAGAACACTTTTGACAAAAAAAAAAAAAAAAAAAAGACTGAGGTGTAATTTCTGCCATCCTTAGCTATTAAGAGGTATACTTCAGGGCTGAGTAGGATGTTCTTGACATGTTCAAAGCATACCTCATATTTAACCACCTACTCCACCTGTGCATTAGGTCAAACCGAGCTAATGCCACCATCTAAAAACCAATCACACAGTCACTTTAGAATTTATTTTCAAATTATGTATGTCAGTTATATTTCAGAACCAGTTTGTATACACACACACACACACACATACATATATGATGCTGTATCATCCAGTTTTCCTAGCTTTAGAAATTGTATTTCTAGGGAAAAATATTTTTGGCACTTACAGGTATAAAAATTAATAGTGTTGGAATTTTTTAGAGGTCCATAGCATGCAGGAATATGTACTTTTTGCTAAGGCATAAACAGAAATCTTGGGTACTGAGAGGCCAAGGAGCTGGTAGAGACAAACATTTAGGTAAAGAGAGAGCTTGAGGCAAGGGCAGTCTTAGGCCAGACACAACCTGACTTGGTAGTTCCTAAGGTTAATGATTCTGTATACCGGAACCTTCCTGTAGTGGTTTACTTGGAGAAGAAGCAAACATTCAGTGAGATTTTAAAGGTCAATGAATGCTGATAATATAGCAAACTCCTGGTTTCAGCAAAGTGTCTGAAAAGAAATCATTTTGTGCTGAAAGGTATAAGAATTCAAGAGATATTATTGAAGAAGTGCACACATTTCAATTGTCATAAAGGAAGACAACTAACAGTCAACCTCCACCAAGAGTCAGCTTGTTAAAGGCTCATTGAAGATACAAGCACAATTTGATTTTGGGGGGTTGGGGGTATTTGTTTTTTGGTCAATCACAGAATGCTGTTTTTTTCTATCTGCAAGTTCTCTATGATTCTGTAATGACTATCAAATATTTCTATTTAAATCTTAAAGAAGGTAAGCTCAAATTTATGGAACTTATGTAAAGAATGTCTTCATTTAATTCACTCTCTATTCTGGTTTATTTATAGTCAACTTTCAGTGCTTTAACTCTTTCCTCTGTAGATGGAAGTTATCGTCCTTCTTCTTTCCTCCTTTATTTTCTGTCTTCTTTTTCCTCTTCTTTATTTAATTTTTTTAATTTACGTTGAACATGGAAGTTTCCAATTTGGGGTGACTTCTTATTATGTAATTTCAAGTCATCTAGTAAGAAGCAATAATTTCTTTTTATATTTCCTAGCTTGATAAAATCAAATGCTGTTTTTTTCTGACTCATTTTGATGTTCTTTGAGAATGAAATCCCTGTGATTGAATTGTTTACAACACAATCATAATGAAAATATTTTTTTCTTTTTTTTTAACTGTTTTATTTTTTATTTATACATGCCAGCGGAATGCATTACTATTCTTATTACACATATAGAGCACAATTTTTCATATCTATGGTTGTATACACAGTATATTCACACCAATTCTTGTCTTCATACCGTACTTTGGATAATGATGATCATCACATTTCACCATCAATAATAAATAAATTAATAATAAATAAATAAATAAATCTTTTTCTTGATATATCAAATTGTGACCATAGATTTTGATTTTCCAAAATTTGGCTTTCATAAATGTCATAATCCTGTCTGATTTTCACAGACAGATCCCTCATTATATCATTCTGAAAAAGTCTGGCTCTTGAGAAAGATATCTGACATAGTATAATGCCAATTACTCTAGAGTGCATATTCCCACCAACTTTGAAGTAACAAAAAATGAAAACTGTATTAAAAGTTCACCCTATAATACTATAAAGATAGAATTAGACCTTTATGAGTCTGTACATCTACTGCATATATAACATGTTTTACATCATGAACACAAAATTATTGAAAAATCAAATTTCTTCACGTATTTTTAATCACAATGACTTGATTGTGGTTAGTTAATTAACCTGTAGAAAAACTGCTTTTAAAATAGGGAATTGCAGAGACCAACCCTCACAAAACACTATATTCAGATTTGATAGAAGATCTATAACATTGCTTTCAACATTCTTGGCTCTTCTTGAAATGCAAAATTCTGCCATGTGTAAAAACAAATAATAACAAAGAAAAGTGGGGCAAATATAAAACGTAATAAGATGATAGATGTAAGCCCAGATATCCCAGTAATCACATTAAATATAAAAGCAAATTTTGGAATTTAAAGATAATTTTTGTCAGACCAAATTTAAAAAATGTTTAAATATATACCACTTAAAAGAGACTCACTTTAAGAACACACAAAACTTAAGATCAATTATACACCCTGTTGTTCCAAAATAAATATCAGGTAAAGAGTACTTTATAAGAAGCATTATAGAGATTTCAAAGAGATATTACATATTGATAAAGAAATAAACTTTTATATGGAATGATATAATATTTTGATAAACTCTTTAATATATGGAATGATATAATCATTTTGAATTTGCCTCTACCTCAATTTATGGCTTAAAAAAATAAAGGGCACTGACTATGTAAGTCCATTTTTATTTCCATAATGAAATACCTGAGACAGGCAAACTTTATAAAGAAAATAAATTCACTTAGCTCACAGTTTTCGAGGCCAAAACTGTGAAACAGTTTTGTTTGGCAAGGGACCCTTTGGCTGCATTACCTCATGGCAGATGGCAATGGTGGGAGTTTGTATAGGAGGAAGACATCTTAGTGCCTAACTGGAAACAAGGAGGCCTGGTCTAAGGACCTCCTAGTAGGTTCCACCTTTTAAAGGTTCCATAACCACCTGTACATTGCCAAACTGGGTCAAAGGTTCTAACACATGAACCTTTGAGGGATAGACTTAAACCATAACCAAATCATTTTATTCACAAAACTAATATCTCCAATCCTAGTGGGAGATTGTAACGTTCCTCTCTCAGTGACAAGTGGAACAAATAGAAAAAATATATGTAGCAAATACATAGATGCTTTTAACAGCACCATTAACACTGGACATTACTGACATGGAAGAAATGCTGCATCAAATAACTATAAAGTATGTACTCTTTTTCAAGTAACATGTAACATTACTCAGACTTGAGCACATACTTGGGAATAAATCAAACAAGAATAAATATCAAAGGATTGAAACCATACCAAGTGCATTCTCTGACCATTGTGAAATTAACCTTGAACTCCATAAAAATTAGTAACCAGAAGATCCTTCTAGGGAATTGAGAAAATTTGGTGCAAGAGACTGAGAAACAGGATGTGAGACAAAAATACCATGTATTGAAGAGGTGGGATCCAGATCAGAGCGAGATTTAAAACTTACTGAGGTGTCCCCATCCAAATTGCATTGAATACCATTACTAGCAGTGATGATAGGAGGTGAGGATAGTAGACTGGGTAAAGGATGTTTAGGAGTGAGGAAAAGTGTAGAGGCACAGAGGCCAATTAGCACTTACAATATCATAGGTGAGGATGGCTGCCAGAGTTAGAATAGTGGCAAATGGGATAGAAATTAGTGGAAAGATTCAAAAAGTATTTAGGTGGTAAGACAGGTATAATTAGCATTCTTTGACAAGAAATGGCTCCCAGAATTTTGACTTGGTTAATACAGTGGCAGAGTGGGAAGGGAGTCATCCATTCAAATACAGAACATGGAAAATTTGAGTGCAGGGAACTAGTGATAGTAACTACAAGACAATCCAGGGGGTCCTATATTCAAATTCACAACAGTGTTCTGGATCTGAAAATACACAGTTGAAATTATAAGTGATTAACAAAATGTTGTGTAATTATGAGATTACAGAGAAATGAGTAGAAAGTTTGGATTAGAAAATAAGGAAGGTCCACCTATAAGCATCTGATGATGACAATCATTTGAGGAGAAGTTAAAGATTTTTCTTTATACTTGGAATTTTAAAAATACTGTCATTATGATATACTTACCTGACAGGTTTACTCATATAATTTTAATTAATAACACCTAATATTAATGCATTCAACACTATTACTCAACACCATATATTAAACTTAACATGTCTAGGTTTAAAAAAAATCAACTTTATTTTTTTAAAGAAGAAACAAAAATAGAACAGGCATGTTAATGAGTCCAGTTATAGAAACCATGGTTAAGACTACTGACAATGGGCCCCAGGGTGGAGAAGGGCAGATGATAATAAAAGTCGTGGGCTGGACAGCATGCCAATCTATAAAATCATGCATTGTCTGTAAAGATGCTCTGGAATTCAACTGTGAGAATGGAGATGTTGATTGGTTGAAGTGACTTAAGTTGGAGGGTTTCAGAGTTGTCATCAGATAAGGAAGTAAGAGCCAGGAACACCATGTATTTGCCAGAGACTAATTCTAAAGAGACTCCAAGTGGTCTCTAGGCTGGACTAGAAAATAAATGAAAATCAAGAATGGTGTGATGGCCATTAGTTTGTAGGCAACTGAAGGGTTCATCCCAATTCAGTAGACTTACAAAAACATGAATATATTATGTTGTTCATACCCTTGTTGATAAACAGAATATTTCACATGTATCACAGCCGACATTTTAACCAGGCTTCTGCTGACCTCTGGATAATTTAGCTGTTTGATTACAGATGCTCAGCCAGTCTTAGTCTTAGTGCATACTCAGGGAAGTTTGCTCATGAGTGGCACAAACTGTCTTATCCTCCTTTTATTAAGTAACCAAGCAGTGCAGCAAGGACTATGATGGCATTTCTTTCCCACAAATCTCACAAGTTCAATCTCCATTCTTGACATGGTGACTACAATAAAAACCAGTTTGATTCTGGGCTCTTATACAGTGAGGCAGAGTAAAAAGAAGATTTCACGTCCGGAAATATTGATAAGGTCAAAATCTCTTATTTATAAGAATATCTGAGGGTTTTTTTAAAAGAAGCTCCTCAGAATGTTCTGGGAGTAGACTTCAGTTTAACTTTGCAGTGTATCTGCTTCTGAACATGCTTTCTAGTTCCACCCTATTTCCAGAGGCTCAGTCTCTCACTAGTAATCTACATATGAACCTGGATCTGCCCTAGTTCTTCTGGCCCAGGCAGTGGAATCACCATAAAGGTAACTGCTAGACTCCTGTGGTTGGAGTTTCCCAGCACAGCTCTCTCCATATGTCACCTTAAATCTTGGATCTTTGAGTCCTGCTTGTTCTTCAGCCTCACAAGGATGTGCCCTGATCACTTGATCATCTGAATATTTTGAGTGGTTTTTTTTTTTTTTTTTTTTTTTTTTTGGTAATGGAGATTGAACCCAGGGGTACTTCACCACTGAGCCATGTCATCAGCCCTTTTTATTTTTTATTTTGAAGCAGGTCTCACTCAGTTCCTTAGGGCCTTACTAATTGCTGAGATTGGTCTCAAACTTGACATCTTCCTGCCTCAGCCTCTCATGGATACACTGTCCTTGATTTTAGAACTTAGAAACTTGGTATTAATCTTCACTGAGACCAATTTGTTTCTTACCTTCCCAGTGTCCATGTTGCCTCTCAGTGTCTGAGATATTTTTCTCTCCATGCCCACCTCAAAGCCCACTTCCATGTGGCAATGTTTTTAAAGGCTTGCCACTTCAATATGGGCAGCTTGGCTACCCTCAGCCCCTTTTTCTAGACTCTAGCTGTCTCACATCTTAATAGCACTCGACAGTTTACAAAACTGAATCAGCAGCAGACTATGACTTAGAAGTCAGCTCACACTTAGCTGGATAAAGACTCAAAACTGAACAGCATACATTAAGACCAAAGTCACCCCTCCTTATTTCTCATTTAAGGTATGATCAGATTATCATGTTACCTGAGCAAAAAACTATAACAGAATACAGTAAAATAATTAACAAACTCTTTCACTGAATATTAGAGCAGAAAAAACACTTAAAATTATCTGAATGCCCTGCCTCTCACCCTTGATTTACAGGTGAGGAAATCAAAGACTTGAGATGGTAAGTAACAACAACAATAAAAAGATTATACCCACAGTTAGCTAATGGAAGTAGAGAGGTCCCCTGACTCTGGCTCCAGTGTTCCTTGAGTGATTGAACAGCAATTATTGGGCTACACAATAATGAGGGAGATATGGCAAGCAGAGCTATCCAGTGTTTGCTAGTATAAATAAATAAGATCAATTGAAATGCTGCCATATTTTCTTGATGTCATTTATTTTGTGTGAGTTATATCACCACTGTGTATTCTTATTGTGTAGCAAAGTTTCCAATTACTCCTTCTCAAAGATGGAATATCTGTGAATATTCTATTCCTGATTACCCTACTTCTTAGCTGTTTGGCCTTGGGAGCTTTGCTTCATCACCTTGGGCTTCAGTGTCATCATTTACAAAATAAGGACAATGATAAGTGTCTACTTTATAGGATTGTTAAAAAGGATTAGATGTGCTAATACATGTTAAAACAATTTGAAAAGTGCCTGGAACATATTGAGCATTAACAAAGTGTTAGCTGTATTAATAACTAACACATTCATTTTTTTTTAACCTGACACTTTTTTTTTAACTCATTGCCACTGATGGAGAGAAAGTCCTTTTACAGCTAGAGGTACAAAGCTGAAAAGTGTTAAAACATTAGGGAGTTACATTGGTGTGAATAAATTTTAATCAAAGTGAAAATGAGGGCATGAGTTTGCTTGCAGTTCAATGATGGATGGTGTTCAAAGGTCAAGGTACTAAAAATTGAGTGAGAAAGTTAGTAAAAGAGGAGTTTGGAGGCTCAGAGACAATCTTCAAAGACTTCCTGATTTTGCCTGAGGCTTCCCCTTCTCATTGTTGGTGTAGGAATGAGTCCAAGGTGGGAACTGGACCTGGACCTGTGATCTTGCTCTTGGCTGAAGGGGCTGCAGGAAGCACTAAGCTCAGCTGTGAAATGTCTAGGTGGCAGTCATTAGGAAAACCCAGCAGCAGCTTGCATGTGGGGATAGGTACTTCTACCTTGAGCACTGCTTGGCTACAGCGGAAACTAAATGCAGGACCAGGCCAGGATAAGGTCAGAATGCACCAAATAAACATGCTTGACTGGGAAACAGGGAAGTACCAGTCACAGGAGCTAGATAGTTCCCAGGGAAAGCATGTGTGGGCATGTATACCTGTTCTCCAAGGTCAGTGTGTCCCAGTAATGTGCCAGGGTTTATGAGTCTGACCAAACACTGCTTTGTTGTGATTGTATTTTTCAGATTGTTCCAACACTAGGGCAGCTCATATGTTTATACTCTCCAAGTAATATATTTTTCTCAATAAAGGTGAAAAAGTTCCTTTTCTCAATTTTTAAGATTGATGTCTAAATCTAATTTCACATCCTTGATGAATTTGTAAGCACAAATCTTTGTACCAACTATTCATAGTGTCTAGGCTTCTATGTAAACTCCTCACAACTACTGAGAGTTGATTTTTAAAAATATCTCAACATACTAGGGGCAAAATAAAGAGACCACAGTAGAGAATGTAATAACAGACATCCAGGTACTCTAAGCTCAGCTTTATGAAATTCAAACATTTTGTCAAATAAACTCTGAATTAAGAAAAAATAGATAAAATGTTACACATATAATTGAAGCTTCCCAAGTACCCCACCACAATTGGCCTTCCATATTTAAAATGTATTATTAAATGTATGTATATACACAATAAATAACTACAACATTATTGCTCATGGTTTCAATATTCTATGCATAGTATCATTATGAAAATTGTTTTTATATTAATGTTATATTTTTGACATTGCTTGTGTTTCTATGTTGTCATGATAAGTAACCCCAAATTATTAACTTAATAAAAGTTGTTTACTTCATCCTTACCTCAAAGTTCTTTACTTATATGAAATCCAGAGTAGATTTTCTCCATGTGGTGACTTATGGATCTGAGCTTCTCCCATAGCATGGCTCCACTATCTTAGCTGCCTTTATTTTTCACCTCAAAGAAGTAGAAGACACAGAAAAGAAAAGAAAGGGGCAGTGCATAGATATTTAACCATCTTGGCCAAGTGGTCATCTGTAACAATTCACTTTCTATTTCTTGGAACATGTCAGAATGTCACAATAACTTCAAGGGAGGTGAGAAATGTCAAGAAACCTGTGGATATTGGTGTTCCATAACAGAATGTCCCAAACTATAGTTCATTCATTTAACTAATACAAAGCTTTCCATTCTACAAATAGACTACAGTTTATTTGCTCATTCTCCTGTCAATGGACATATTACTTGCTTTTAATTTTCCACTACTATAAAGAACAGTAAACATTCTTGGGTATGTCACTTTTTATGTTTGAGCAGGTTGGAATTTTTCTGGGGAATGACTTGTTGGTGTTTACTAAGGACTATGCCTATCTTCAGCATTACCACATAAGCCTAATTTTTCCTCAAAGTAATTAATTTAAATGTTTCCATTTCTCCACGTTCTTAAGAATACACATAGTATCAAATTTTAAATATCATTCTAGAAATCAATGCTAAAAATTATATCAGTTTATTTGTATTAGGTATAAGAAACTTTCTCATGTTTCATTGTCATTTATATCCCTCTTCTTTCAGTTCTAGTATATCTATCTATTGTTCATTCTTTTATGGATTTGGCTGTCATTTCCTCAGTTGCTCAGGGAACACTTAGTTAACTCTAGATTCTATTTTGATGTTGTTATTGTTAATTATTATCTTTTACAAAAATATTTTCTTCATACATAATTTTTATACTTCTTTATGAAGTATCATGTGAACGTTTTAAGTTTGGAAGTAGTCAGTTTTATGACTCTATGGTTCATGCTGTCTGTATCTAGTTTAAGGAATCCTTCTCCAAACCAATGTCATAAAAATTTCATCCCCTACATTTTAATTTTAAAAGTTACAAGGATTTTCAGTTATCTGATATTGGATATGTTTGATTACACTATGAAGTAGGCATCCAAGTTTCTTATTTTTCCTTAAGATTAATTAACTCTAAAGCATTAAAACCTTAGAATCTCTTATTTGTACCTCCATAATCTATCATGTCTATAATATATCATGTGATCTGATTCTGGATTTGCTATTCTGTACTTTTAAAATTTCCATAGTTTTGTATAATTCTTGAGAACTAATAGATGGCTGACTCCATAATTTTGGTCCCCAAGATGAGGCAGAACATAACACATATTTAGCACATCCCCAGGGTCCTACCTCCTCCAGTAATACCCTACCTGCCTACAGTTACTGCCCAGCTAATCTGTATCAATGGATTAATGAACTGCTTAGATTAAGGCTCTCATAATCCAATTATTTCATGTTTAAACTTTCTTGCATTGTCTCATACCTGAGCTTTTTGGGGACACCACATATGTACACCAAAAAAGCTACTATGGCAAAATCTTCTACTTTGCTCTTACACAAATTCTTTTAACTATTCTTTGTGCTAGATTTATCAATATTAATTTTTAATACACCATCTCTATGGATAACTTTGATATTTTAATGAATTACATTGATATTTTAGATGTACAATAGAAAGAATATTTCCATTGTACTGATTCTTATCAGTAATATGGGGTACAAACACTATTTAAATATTTTGGTTTTGCAATAAAATTTCCTAACTTTCTCTCCATAAAGTTTTTACACAGTTACATAGAAAATATCAAACTGTTTATTCCTCTTCTATATTCTCACCATACTTTGCTTGACCAAATATGTGGGTCTTCCCCACCCCTGTGCACACACCAAGTAAATGTCCACTTCTCAGTAAACACTGACAGGGGGTCTACAGTTCAACTTGATTCTATTTATTTGGAGGCAACATCAGCTTCCACAGAATTAAAGGCTTAATTCACAATATTGTCCAAGTTTAAACACCAATTGCTAATCCAGGTTGTTATCTGTAATTCTTATCAACTGGCTATAATTCAGAAGTTCTCTTAATAACTTCTCTAATTCAGTCATTTGCTACAAACAGCTCATAGAATCTAGTAAAGTGCTTTCCTAATTATTACCTGTGTATTAAAAAAGAATACAACTTGGAACAGCCATATGGAAGAGATGCATAGGGTGAGATACAAGAGGTATAGGGGAAGGGCTATAGTTCTTCCATACCCTCTCTTGGCATGCCACCATGCCAGTACCTTGATGTAACCGGAAAACCAGATGCTCCTTTGGAGCCTTTATGGAGGATTCTTTATATAGGCATGATAGATTAAATCATTGGATATTGGTGATCAGCTCAATCTTTAGCCCCTGATCCTCTCAAGAGATTAGGGGTCTGGCTGGACCAATTATATAATTGGTTTTCCTGGAAACCATCCTCTATCCTGAGGCTGTCCATGAACTCCCAGCCATCAATGTACACCCCCCAAAGACATGCCCCCTGTGACTGAATTCTTCCAACCACATCCTACCTACCAACAGTTACCACCCAGTTAATCCCTGTCAGTAGACTAATGTACTGATTAGGTTAAGGTTCCCACAACCCAAACATTTCACCTCTAAATATTCTAGTATTGTCTCACACATGAAGTTTTTGGGGACACTTCATATCTAAACTATAACACCAAATTAGTCATAATGAATTTTTTATGTACTAGTTAATCTTCTTGTCTGAAGAATTTAAATGCTTTTTATTTTTACACCTAAATCCTCCCATTCTCAATGATTATTTTAACAATCTCATGAATCTTTCCAAACTTCAGTATTCCAGCTGTGTTTGTAACTTACTCCTGGTTATTGGTCAGGTAAGTTTTTTCTCCTTAATTAATAATCCTAATGGAAGATAAATATGAGATATTAATTTCAAAGTTAGATACATGATTCTGAAATAAGAGTTAAGAACTGCAGATTTAGGCTTGAAAAACTTTGCCACATAGGAGGTAATCAAATCCAAGGGATAGATAAGATACAATGTGGCATGAACATGGAATGAAAATAGAAGAGGCCATAAAACTGAAGTTTGAATAGCTGTAGTATTTAATAGCCACATTTATGATACTGTGTGTACAAATGAGACAGAAAATGCCAAAGAGGTAAGTGAATCTAGAAGAATATAGGAAAACAAAGAATATGTTTCAAGGGAGGTTAGGTTAATAAGGTTAATGCTATTAAATGTTACTGAGAATTGAAGAATTAAGAGAGATATTAAATATCCAATAGATTTTAAGGAATAACCATTATTTATGCCAACATTATGAGATCCTTAACTAATTAATCTAAATTAATGAATGAATAGTTTAAACATTTTTTTCCAAACAGTGACTCTTTGACCTTGAAAAGTAAAATTTATAGGAGATGCTGAGATGTTATGACCTCTGGTTTATATCTAGTGCTTTCATCAGTGAAATGCAAAAATACCTGGTGGTTGTAGAGCATTAATTAGAAAGTATTGCCAACAACTGTTTTCCTTAATTTACTGAGATTTGCCTGCTGTTTGTCAATATACTACATAAGCTAACAGCAGACATGGGCCCATGGTTTGTAATATGCTGACTACTTATGATTAATAAGAGAATTTATTAAGGTTTTTCTATTAATTAATTTAGTCCCATGTATATTTATTTATTACTTATTTAAGTCATATTTTGAGCTCCTATTCTATGCTAGGACTTTTGTTCTATTCTATAATTGACATTGTTCTTGGAGACCACAATCTTGCAGAAAAAATAGAGAGTTAATTGTATAATTATAGGAAATACATTCAAATAGAGGTTTTAACCAAATGCTACAGCAGCTGGAATGTTCAGGATGACTGCACCTTGATATTCACAGGGATGAGATGAGCAGAGAAGCACTTGATGATAGAGGATCCAGTATGGAAAAGGTTTCCTTCTGGCTTATACAGAATATGAAAGTAGCTCAGTGCCAATTAAACACCAGGTACGTGGTACTACCAAAGGAATTCAAAGAAGGAAACAATAGAAATAATATAGAAAGGGACAGGACCATGTTTCCCAACTTCCCCAGGTACGACAAGATACATTCAATCAAACATGAGGCATATTACAATAACCAAACATTCTTGAGAAAATGCTGCTGATATATCTTGTCCTATAAAAAAAGTCATATTCTCAAGTATTAAATGAAAATCCAAACCTATTTTTCTCTATATCGCTTTTTTCCCATTATTAAAAATTTCCATCTCTTTTAATAAATTTTTGGAAAACCATAATCATTTGACTTGATCACTAAAGTGACACAGTGACAATTTAATAGTTATAGAATTGTATAAAAAATTTTTAAAGGAAAGAAAAATCAAATCTTGGCACATCCCTTGCTTTCTTGTAGGTAAGGGATTTGTATTTATGCAGAGACTATAATGAACAAAAATTATGTTCCTTGGCATAGATGAGAATAGTATTAATTTTTAACTTGGTACTGAAATGTCCACCTATCTTAGCTAGAAATTTTAACTTTTAATAAGTGATATGGACTATTTTAAAAGAGGAAATTGAGAATTCCAGAATTAATATTCTTTTAGACTAGAGGAAGGGCTAATGAGGAATTTGAAAATAATGATGTTGTGGGGTCTGCATGCCATATAGTTTCTACATGTTTCACTGCTTCTCAACTTAAAATTAGAGTGTTGTGTCACATTGCTAAATTCCCTGATTGTGTTAACATTCAACATGTCTAAAGGATTATTTGGCAACATGCTTTTGATAGGACACAACTGTCAGGGAAAAGTCTTATGATTCTGTGAAGTTACACTCACTGCAAAATATTCTTAATCAACGGTGGTGATAACTCATGTATTTCCTCAAACCTCTGGGAAAATTATAAATGAACATTTTCTTAACTGAACAATACAGCTGTGTGCTGTCAGAGAAATCTGCAAAACAGGAGATAGATTTCTGTGAAAATTATACTGTGACAGCAACTGCAGGAAGCCACATACAGGCTTCCAAAGAAAGACATAAGAAACACATTGTAAACAATAGGAATATATTTAAAAATATAGAAAAGAGTAGCTATAAGCAGAGAAAAAGGCCAAATCTATATGTTTCTTAAAAAGATAAATCCTGGTTCCTAGTTTGACCACTAACAGTCTGTGGAATAATGGAAGACACTTAGTGCCTTCATGGCTTAATAGCCTGATGATTATTTCATGAACAATACCTGAACAATCTCTCAGTCAAATTTTGTGTAATTCTTTGGAGCCCTGGGGATGTTCATCCACAGGTTGCTAAGGAGAGGTTCAGAATATGGTTGGAGTAATTGGTTGTTCTTAAGAACTCAAATAGCTAATTTATTTTTAAATTAAGACATTCAAATTGAATTATTGACTCTTCTCCAGTTCAAAATAGAATTTCTTACTTTTTCCATTGTTCTTCCACGTATGTATTTAGTTTTTGCTATTTTGAAAATAAGTAACCTTTTCTAATTTGTTCAATTTCTCATGCTCTGGTTCTTGGCAATAGGACAAATGCCACCATAAAATAATGTTAATAATACTTCTGATCCAAATTTTTAGAACTTAGTTTTCTTTATCTCTAGGCTCATTTCTTCACTGATGATTCATGAAGTGTATATACATTAGTATTTATAAGAAGGAAAATTTATTTTCTCTGAAAATTCTTTAAACTTTCAAGATTTCCATTCTGCTATTGAGTTAGTTTAAAATCTTAATGAGGTTGAATCAAAATAATTTGAAACTGAAACACTAGAACTCAAAATCCACTAAAGAAACACCATGGAAAAAAACTTTCATTCACATCTGACTAAGCAAAAATTCATTATAACTTTATATTAGTTGGTCTATCAATAGTATCCATACAGTTGAGCACTCCCTTTTCCTGGACATAATTTCTTTACCTGGCTCTTAGTACAGCATGCTCTCCTGTTTTTTCTTCCTTCCGTTTAATTCTTCTGGCTTGGGCTCTTTTGCTAGTTTTCCCTATTTTCTTCAACCTGAAAAGACTGAAAAGCTTCAGGACACATCTTCCTGGAACATCTTCCCTTTTCTGTCTTTCTTTTAACCTCTATTTCTATAGGAACATTTCCACCTGGATTAGTAACATATCTCCTTCTACCTTTGCCCTCCAATAGTATGTATTGTAGAGAAGCTAGTGATTCTGTTAGGAGGCAAGTCAGATCACTTGTCTCCACACTGAAGCCTTCCACAGGTTCCTTTAGCTCTCTGACTTATCTCCTATTACTTTCTGCTTCTCTCTCTGCTCTAGTCATATTGTCTGTCTTAAATACACCAGACACATTCCCATTTCAGTATGGTTTTACTGTTGGCAATTCTCTTCCCCAGTATGTACCCATGGCTTGATCCATCACTATCTAAACTTCTTTACTCACATCACTGAAGTTTTCTCTGACAACCTTGTGTAAAGTTTCAACAAACATATCCCTCTACAGATTCCTAGTTATAGGCCCTGGTTTATTCTGTTTCCTGGCACAATCTGAAATAATTATACCTTACATATTTGCCTTGTTTATGATCCATCTGCCTACCAGGATACAAGTGACACAGTAATAAAAATGGGTTTTTATCTGTTTCGTTCACAGTGATATAATCAGCATTTGAAGAGTGTCTGGTTAATATTAGACTTTTGATATATAGCATTGAATTTATTTATTTATGAAATATTTGTTGCACATCTATTTTGGTCCAGACACAGTTCTAGATAAAGGATATGCATTAGTGAGTTTTTAAAAAGTGCGTTTTGCACATAGAACTTCAATTTGGTGGTTTGAGTATAGGAATGAAGATGATAAAAAAGAGCAAACATCTTAGCCACAAGAGTTAGCCACAGAGGGAACAGGAAATGCTGAACCACTCCACTTTTCCAGTCAGGAATAAAGAATCATCAGGAGGTTGGAAAAGGAAATGGAAGGAATCCAAGCAATCTACAGATATAGTTGTATTATATCTTCAATCACACATGATGTTCTCTCAATTGTGCCAACATTATTATTACTCAATTAGTATTTTCCTTCTAATTTTGAGGGGGTGGTGGTGGAATTCTTCATTATCCATTACCTAACATTTGGATATCTCATTCTCTATGGTCTGCCTTTTCTCCATCAGAAAGAGTACAGCTCAAAGTTTTGATAATATTGACTCTTGATTTTGACTTCAGGGATTTGAACCCTGGCTCCAAATACTCTTAAGCTGTGTGACCAATAGCAACTTGCTCTTCCCATCTGTTCTTCCTTTAAAGCCTCAAAAAATAAGACAATATCAACAGACTTTGGAGATGTTAGGTATAAATAGCTTAATATATGAAAATGAGTTTTTAAAAGTGCCTGGCATGTGAAAAGTACAAAATAAATGATTGTTTTTATGTTTAATTCCTAAGTCTTTTATTCCTACTTAAGAAATATAACTTATGTTAACTAACTGCCTCTTCCTGTATCATCATAACTTTCTATTTTATGACATTTCTTATAATATTTTGCATCTGTTACATTAGACTACAAACCCAGAATGTTTCTTAATTAATTCTTTAAGTTTCATGACATTTTACTTAAAAACTGG
Organism: Marmota marmota marmota; assembly: GCF_001458135.2. Taxonomy (NCBI): domain Eukaryota; kingdom Metazoa; phylum Chordata; class Mammalia; order Rodentia; family Sciuridae; genus Marmota; species Marmota marmota. The sequence goes on from NW_026000108.1 coordinate 36,859,903, forward strand.
TTTACTGGTTTATTTGGTTATTACTTCATTTTGTTTTAATTTCTCTTTTATTGAACTAATGTTTTGTTTTGTTACAGTAATCCTTAGGTAATTCTTCCTTGAAAGGATCTATTGATGCAAAACTTTATCAGTCCTTTTATGTCTAAAAGTGACTTTAATACCAACACAATTGATTGCCAGATGGCTAGAGTATACAATTAGCATTATGAAGTAATTTGCTCAGAATTTTAAAAACATTTTTTATTGATTTCTGGTATTAAATTTTCTAATAAGAAAGAAGACAAATTATTTTCTTTCTATGCAATAAAAATTATTCTCAAAAATACCTTGATTTTTTTTCCTAACCAAGCAAGATGTTCTAAAATTTCACCAGCACCTGACTAATTAATGCTGTTTAACATTTAGTGAGGCTGTTAAATCATAAAACTAATAACTTTTGTAATTTCTGGGCTATTACTATTTTTTTTAATTTTTAAAAATTATTTCCTCCCCTTCTTCTTATCTACTCTCTAGTTATCCAATTCCCATTAGAACTTCTAGATCTCATTTCAATGCTTCTTTGTTTCTTTTCAATGCTATCTTAATAATTATTTTTACTATTCATTATCTGGCTCACCAATAAAATCTTCAGTTATGACATTAATTCATCTACAGAATTTTCTGTTAAGATTTGCAATTACTTTACAATTTCATAGACTCCCAGTGGTGATGGTTGTTTTGTGGTTGTTAATTTTTGTTTTCTCCTAATAGTTTATTCTTTATATTATGTATTACCTGACTCCATTATAGTGGTTTTAATGTCTTATTTTCCATCAGGATTTAATTTTCTACTTGTGGAATTTATTTCCTTTTATCATGATGATTTTCCTTAAAGATATGTTGTCCTTTTATCATATATCAATATTTTTAGGTGAGAGTCCATATAAACAATTCTTTTTAAATCCTGATTTAAAACCATTTCAGGCCTATTATTTTTACATTTCTAACTCCAGGATGGGAAGAAACCTGCAACCTGCAAATCCTCATCCAATATTTATTTAGCTTTAGTACAATATAAGGAGGCACACAGCACTGAAGAAAATAGTTTGTTGTTAAAAATATCAGATGATTGTTTTTTACCTCCCAGAGAGAAAATGGTTTTACAAACTTGACTTCTTTCCACAGAAAGTGACTAGATTCTTTAATTAATGACATTGCTACTAAAGCATGTCAGCAATCAGTACAAGTGTGTAGGTTTTCCAAGCTTTCCTTTAAACCTTAACATCATTGGAAAAATGACGGGTTAGTAATGGTTTGGATATCCATCAGGTAATTAGGAATTTGTATTTAATATAAGACCAAAAATTAAAAAAAATAAAAAATACCATCTTCAATTTTGTTTTCTAGGCCAGTCCCTGACTCTCTTTGTTTAGTCTATTTCTTGCTTAACTGCAGGTTGAAAATATTCTCATCATTTGTTTTAGTCAGTAATTTGGTGGCTGTGACCAAAAGACATAACGAGAACAATTTTGGAGAAGGAAAAATTTATTTGGGGGCTCATGGTTTCAGAGCTCACATTCCACAGCCTGCCAGCTCCATTGCTCTGGGTCCTGGGTAAGGCAGAACATCATGGGGCAAGAGTGTAGAGAAGGAAAGCAGCTGAGGACATGGCAAGAGGAAAAAGAAAGCACCAATCACCAAGTACAAAACATATACCCAAAGTCATGCCCCTTCTATGACCCATCTCCTCCAGCCTCACCCTACCTACAGTGGCCACCCAGTTAATCCCATCAGGGGATTACTGTACTGATTAAAGCTCTCACAACCCAATCTTTTAGACTAAAACTCTCACAACCCAATCTTTTACCTCTAAATTTTTTTTGCATTGTCTCATACCTAAGCTTTTGGGAGACACCCCATATCTAAATCATAACATCACCTTATTCTCTTCCCATCCTGCTCCCATTGTCCCCACCTTCTCATCAGTGCAAAAGTAACTTCTGTTTAATTCTCACCAAACTACCTCCATCTCCTTCACTGCCATGAATTTTAAACTTAAATCTTTTGCTTGTGTTTTCCACTTTCCCAACTCTTCCCAAATTCTCAATTCAGCAAATTCAAAGATCCAAGAGAAAGTTTCAACTCTTTTAAGGTTATCTTTCTTGATACTCTAAGGTAAGAAGAAACATTCTTTTCTAATTTCCAATGTTTTATTTGCATTATATATTGGTCACTTGGATGTCTTTATCCTGATAGAGTTTATCTTTTACTGTCATATAGTTCCAAATACACACACACACACACACACACACACACACACACTTAGTAAATGAATGAATACAGGAGTAAACCTGAAGGCTATAGGCTATATGTTTAAACAGAAAACTGTTACCAGATAATCACTTGACTATTTGTAACACTTTTTCTTTTCTCCAGCTAATACAAGGTACTAAAACTATTCAATGAAACCAGAAGGAAAATCTAGTGTCAACTAAATACTAAGAAAATCTAGTACAATCTCTTCACATTAATAGATATATGAGGGGCGGCACTTTTTAGATGAGACTCAGGACAATTTAAAGCAATATCTTTCTGGTAACAACCTTAATTGCCATCATGCCATTTGATTTTCCCTGACCCACAGTATCATGGGGGCCAGTTACAGGTCGTAACACTACAGACACTTCCATATTGCTTCCTGCTTGGGAAGCATAGATCTGCTATATTTAAAAAATGCTTTTTTTTCTACATAATTTGGGCTTCTTCTAAAACTGTAAATCACTCACAACATAGGATGAATCCTAAGTGTGTTTAGGTACATAAATTATAGAGATGAGAAAAGGTATATATTCACAGTAGCAAAATTTTTGATAATTAATGGCATACTGGGTAAAAAATTGCAGACTGTCATACCTGACTCATTTTTTTAATTGCTTGACTTTGGATAAGTTACTTGAACTTTCTGTGTCTTGTTGTCTTCATCTGTAAAATAGAACTAATCATAGTGTAAACCTTAGGAGACATTATGTACAGTAGTGTTGTAAATGTTCAAAATACTGCCACTAAAGAATAAGCCTATAAAAATATTCACTATTCTTGTTAATATAAAATTACTATATATATTATTATATATTTATTAGTAAGATTATATATTTTTAAACAAGAAATCATATGTTTATTTGAGTAAAATTCCTGTTAAAACAAGAAAAGAATGTCCTTATTATCACTCAAGTTTATCAATAGTAAAATATTGGAAGTAGTGATTTGAGAAAAATATGAACATAGGAAAATAATAAAATATGAATTTACTTAAGATAATATATATATATATATATATATATATATATATATATGTATAATTATTATAGCATAGCAATTTAAGAAATAAAAATAAAATGTGGTTAAAACCTCTTGGGTATATTACACATTTTGTTCTCAAAAGTACATACTGTAATATATAAATAAGAAAGCAGAGAGAGAGGGGAACAAGATGATGGCTGAGTAAGATCCTTGAGTGATCTTTCTCCCTTCAACTACACCAAGTTTAACAGCTATTTATACTCCAAACTACTTTCACAAGACCTAAGGAAATCAGGTGAGAGATCCTAGTGTCTGCTTTTAGTATAACAAAATTAAAAGAAATACTGAGAAAATAGGAAGGAATGTGATTGGTGTCACTCCTCAGACTCCAAAAAAGTCCAACATGGAGAAAGCTGCCTCCCACTTTGGAGAGGAAGAGAGAATTAAGTCCAGGCTTTAGGTATGAAATGTGAGACCAAGCAATGCGATACCAAGCCCACCACTGTGAAACCTAGTGCAGGGCAAAGCCTTCTATCCCTACCATCAGGCCAATATGCAGTGACTAAGCCCCTGAAACTGCCTTAGACCAGATGGCTTACTGCGACCTTCACCTTCCTCCAACCTCTGGTGGCACAGGGAACAGGATTCTATTTCTAGAAAATGGCATGAAAGCTAGCACAGGGCATTGTCTTGGAGACCAGTAGATGCTGTCTTGGAGCCACTGGTAGAGTCAACACTGAGTAGACACTGGAGATCCTGTATACATGCCAGAACTCACAGACAGAGCCTCTAGACCAGCTCTGGCATCAGGCAGTGCTGAGGGACAGATTCAAGTTGTCCTACATCAGATCCATTCTTGGAGTAGCCTGAGCACACCCACCCTCCTCCAAAGACTATGCAAACACTGTAGAAGTAAGATTTAGATTCAACCCACTTTAGCACTGGTTTTGGTGGCCAAGAGACTATCTCTAACCTCATTCCTCAATCTCAGGCAGCACAGTTATTACAAGGCAGTGTCCACATGGGGCTCTAGAACTCACCTGGTAATAGGAAGAGACTTGATCCCCAATGGGACAGACTCTTGCTTTGGCCTGCATTGATACCATCTGTGGCCCGGGCTCTGGTACACTTCTGAGATTGTACAGTTGCTTACATCTGTGAGGTTCAAGTGCAACCCAATGTAGCATCAGCCTAACTGAGAAGGAACTGTCTTCACCAACACTATGCTAGCATAGCATGATTCAAAACCCCTTCACTGGGGATAAGACAGGGTAGTAAACACAAAACTACCCTGAAATTTATTGCTAGGATAGGGAGACCTAAAACTAGGCAGATTTTGATGGAACGCAGCAACAGGACTGTGTGCAGAGAGGGCCGCTAGAAGAGTGCCAGGGGAAGAAGAAACAATGGCCCAATGGACCAGCGGCTGGTCCATTCACAGTGACTCTGCCCAAATTGAGGAAGAATCTTACAGTGCCTGACTACTGTCCCATAATTGTGAAGGAGACAACTGGGCCTATCCTGGCCCCAGGGAAAGATTTGTGGGACAGGCTACTCTATCTAATAATCAGCTATTTCATTTTGAACAACATACCAAATATTGTATTTCGGACAAATCTGGGCTTGGATTGTGCTGCAATACAGTAAATCCCCAGCAAATCTGGACCTATGGGGGTATTTAGTGCTATAACAATGGAAATGACTATAGACTCAGAGAAAATAAGCAACCTGCTGAGAGTATCTGGAATGATGGTCACAAACAAGGCCAGATTAGGAAGACTAGAATAAATACCCAGTCCTTCAATGCCATACACCAACAAGCTTTAAGAGTTTTCAGGAAATTGTGGCCTCACCTAACACTGAAAGTAAGGTTTCCACAACTTACCAGGTAGTAATCAGTATGAGAAAACCTTCAGGTAGAGAATTTAGAAGAGTTATTTTAAGAAAACTCAATGAGCTTGAAGAAAACAGATGTATTTCAATACTGTAAAAGGAAAAATTAACAGAGATGAAAGCAATATTTAAAAAATCAAACAAATTCTTGAACTGAAAAGTAAACTCAGCAAACATAAAAATATCCATAACAGAAAGCATCAGTAACAAGATAGATCAAACAGAAGAAGGAATTAGTGAGCTCAAAGATAGATAATTTGAAAATACACAATTGGAGAAAAAAAATTTAAAAGAATGAAGTAAAGTGAAGAAAGCTGATAGAAACTTTTGAACAGTGGTAAAAGAAAAATATTCAATTATAAGGATTTAAGAATAGTTTGCAAATACAATGGTATAGAAAACTTACTCAAAGAAATAAAAAATGTAAAATTTCTGAAATCAAGAGAAGGTATAGGAAGTCCAAAGATAACTAGTCAAATTTGACTGAACTAAGTTTATCCCAAGACATAGTCTAGAAAGTGAACAATAAAAAGAAGACTCACAAGATTGAAAAACAAACACATCAACAATAAACAGGGGTGTCCAGTTTGCCTGACTGCAAAAGGGAGTCCATGAGATTCACAGTATTGAAGGAAAAATAGTTAGTGAAATTATATGAAGAAATAAAGACATTCCCAGTGAAATATAAGCTAAGACTATATATTTATCATACCTGTTATATAAGAAATGCTGAAGAACATTCTTTCAAATGAAAAGAAAGAGACCTTCAATGAGTAAAAATAAAACACAGGAAGGTATAAAACTCATTAGTAAGAGTAGTTATGCACTCACCATGCACAAAACTCAACTCAAAGTGGATCAGGACCTAGTAATTAGACCAGAGATCCTGAACCAAATGGAGGAAAAAGTAGGCCCAAATTTTCATCAGGTAGGATTAGGCCCCGAAATCCTTAACAAGACTCCTAAAGCACAAGAAATAAAATCAAGAATTAATAAATGGGATGGACTCAAACTAAAAAGCTTCTTCTCAGCAAAAGAAACAATCAATGAGGTGAAGAGAGAGCCTATATTTGGGAGCAAATTTTTGCCACATGCATGTCAGGTAGAGCACTAATCTCCAGGATATATAAAGAACTCAAAAAACTTTAAACCAAAAAAACGAACAACCCAATCAATAAATGGGCTAAGGAGCTGAACAGACACTTATCAGAAGAAGATATACATTCAAGCAACAAATATATGAAAAAAAAATGTTCAACATCTTTAGTAATTAGAGAAATTCAAATCAAAACTACTCTAATATTTCATCTCACGCCAGTCAGAATGGCAGTTATCATGAATACAGACAACAATATATGTTGGCAAGGATGTGGGGGAAAAGACACTCTTTCATTGCTTGCTGGTGGGACTGCAAATTGGTGCAACCAATCTGGAAAGCAGTATGGAGATTCCTTAGAAAACTTGGAATGGAACCACCATTTGGCCCAACTATCCTACTCCTTGATCTATACCCAAAGGACTTAAAATCAGCATAGTAATGCAGCCACATCAATGCTTACAGCAGTTCAATTCACAGTAGTTAAAATGTGGAAGTAACCTAGATGCCTTTCAATAGATGAATAGATAAAGAAATTGTGGTATATACACAATGGAATATTACTCAGCATTAAAAGAAAATAAAATTATGGCATTTGCATGTAACTGGATGGAATTGGAGAATATCATGCTAAATGAAATAAGCCAATCCCAAAAAACCAAAGGTCAAATGTTCTCTCTGATAAGTAGATGCTTATCTATAATGGGAGGGACATGGGAAAAATAGAGTAACTTTGATGGGGCAAAGGGGAGAGAGGGTTGGGAAAGGGGGTTAGGGGTAGGAAAGATGGTAGAATGAGATGGACATCATTACCCTAGGTACATGTACAATTGCACATATGATGTAAAGCTACATCATGTACAACCATAGAAATGTAAAGTTATGCTACAATTGTGTACAATGAATCAAAATGTATTCTGCTGTCATATACCTAATTAAAATAAATAAAAAAGAGTACTTACGCAAATAAATTCAGAAAGTTCTAATAATGTAAGCATGGTATGTAAAACCGTTTATATCTTTAGTAAGAAGACCTAAAAACATAAGACATAAAAAGAATAATTTCTGTGCTAAAACTTAGTATGTTAAGAGATAAGCAATACAGAAAGGTGTAAAATGGAGTATCAAAGATTCAAAATGTGAGTGGAATGAAATACAAGAGGAGAGTTTTTTTTAAGTGCATTTTATCTTGGTGTTTTTTGTTTTGGTTTGGTTTTTTTGGTTGTTGTTGTCATTGGTGGTGGTGGTGGTAGTGTCCTCTCCCCCTACCCCTTCCCTTCCCTTCCTCTTTTATCTTTCTCTCCCTTCCTCCCTCCCTCCCTTCCTTTTGTCCTGAGGATTTAACCCAGGGATACTTTACCATGGCACTACTCCAAGTCCTTTAACTTTTTATTTTGAGACAGGGTCTTGATAAGTTGCTGAGGTTCTTGCTAAATTGTTGAGGTTGGCCACAAACTGACCATCTTCCTGCCTCAGCCTCCTAAGTTGCTATGATTACAGGCACGCACCATTGCATCTGGTTCTGCTCTGTATCTTTTTGACTATGTAAGTTGCTATTATTTCAAAACAGCTTGCTATAATCAAAATATTTCTTTTATAAGACTTAGGGTAACCACAAAGCAAAACTCCACAACAGACAAACCTAAAATAATACTCATGGAATGCAAACACACTAGTAGAGTAATTCATATAACCACAAAGGAAGACAGTAAAAAAGGAAGGAAGGAAGAAAGAACAATTTACACAGTTTCAGTGGTAAGAGCCTATCTATTGATGATTACCTTAAATGTAAATAGATTACATTCTCTAGCTAAATGACACAGAGTGACTGAATGCATGAAAAAGCAAGACCCAATAATATATCACAAAAGTCACACTTCACCTTAAAGAACGTAGAATTAAAATGAAGGGATGGAATAAATATTCCTTGCAAAAGAAACTGAAAAGAGAGCAGGAGTAGACACACTTATATCAGAGAAAATAGACTGTAATTCTAAGACAGCAAAAAGAGACAAGGAAGAACATTAAATAATGATAAAAGGGTCAATTCAGCAAAAGGAAATAATAATTCTAAATAAATATATATATATATATATATATATATATATATATATATATATATATATATATACACACACACCCTATACTAAAGGAAATATTAATAGATCTAAAGGGAGAGATAGGCTCCAATACAATAATAGTTGGATATTTTAGCACCCTACTTTCATGGGTCACCAGACAGGAAGTGAACAAAGAACTCAGTTAAATTTTATAGTAAAACATACATCTACAGATCAGACATCTACAGAATATTCTAATGCCTACTATATGTATATACATTTTTCTCATTAGCAGTGGAACATTCTTCAGGCTACATCACCAAATAGGTCTCAGGAAAGAAATTTTAGGAAGTTGAAATCATGTTGAGTACCTTTTCTGATAACAGTGCAACACAGCTAGAAATCAATAATAAGAAAAACTTTGGATACTGTTTAAGTATAGGAGAATAAAATAAATTTCTTGAAACAAATGAAAATGGAGACAACATATCCAAATTTATGGGATACAGAAAAGTCATTACTAAGAGGGAATCTATAGATTGCAATCAACGTCCACAACAAAAAAGTAGAAAGATCTCAGAAAAACAACTCATCATTTCATCCCAAGGAATAGAACAATAAGAACCAATCAAACCCTGAATTAGTAGAAGGACAGAAATAATGAGGATTAGGGCATAAATAAATTAAATGGAGACTGAAAAAGCTCAGCAAACCAAATAATTGTTTCTTCAAAAAGAAAAAAAAATAGGCATACTCTTAGCTTGACTAAGAAAAAGAGGAAAGATTTTAATTAATAAATCAAAGAAGAAAAGGAAATGTTATGGGTGATACAAAAGAAATATAAAAGTTCATGCCAACAAATTTGATAATCTAGAATAAATGGGCAAATTTGTTGATACCTACATCTTCCCAAGAATGAATTATGGAGAAAGAGAAAATCTGAATAGACCAATAATAAGTAGTGAGATTGAATTGGCAATGGAAAGCTTCCCATCAAAGAAATACCCAGGACCAGACAGCTTCACTTTAGAATTCTTCAAAACATTTAAATAACTAAACCCGATTCTCCTTAAGTTATTCCAGAAAAATAGACAAGGAAGGGACTCTCACAAACACTTTATAGAAGGCCAGCAGTACCATGATACCAAAACCAGATAAGGATATAAAAATGACAAAGAAAGAAAACTAAAACCAAAATCTTTGATGAACATGGATGCAAAAATCCTCAAAAAGAAAAAAAAATGCTAGAAAACTGAATCTAACAGAGTATTAAAAAGATCACTCTACATGATCAAGTGCAATGCATCCCAGGGATCAAAGGTGGATTAATATATGTGGCTCACTATATATGTGATACATTGTATCAATATAATGAAGTACAAAAACCATATGGTCATCTTAGTAGATGTAGAAGTGTCATTTGATAAAATTCAACATTTCTTCATTAGATGAACACTGATTAGGTTAGGTATAGAGGGAACATACCTCAACATAATAAAGCGCATTTATAATGAGCCAACGGCTAACATTACTGAGTCAGAGAAAGCTGAACACTTTCTAAGATCAAAAACAGATCAAGGACGCCCAATGACACCACTATTTTTTTTAATGTAGTACATATTTTTAAATATAAAATGTCCACCTTTATTTTTTATTGCTTAATTATTTTTTATTTATATATGACAGAAGAGTGTATTACAATTCTTATTACACATATAGAGCACAATTTTTCATATCTCTGGTTGTATACAAAGTATATTCACACCAATTCGTGACTTCATACATATACTTTGGATAATGATGTCCATCACATTCCACCATCATTTCTAACCCCATGCCCTCTCCCTTCCCTTTCCACCCCTCTGCCCTAACTAGAGTTTGTCTATTCCTCCCATTCTCCCCCTCCCTACCCCACTATGAATCAGCCTCCTTATGTCAGAGAAAACATTAAGCATTTGTTTTTTGGGGATTGGATAACTTAACTTAGCATTATTTTCTCTAGCTCCATCCATTTACCTGCAAATGCCATGATTTTATTCCCTTTTATTGCTGAGTAATATTCCATTGTATAGCAAGTCACTTTTTTTAAATCCATTTATCTATTGAAGGGCATCTAGGTTGGTTCCACAGTTTAGCTATTATGAATTGTGCTGCTGTAAACATTGATGTGACTGTGTCCCTGTAGTATGCTGTTTTTAAGTCCTTTGGGTATAGACCAAGTAGTGGGATAGCTGGGACAAATGGTGGTTCCATTCCCAATTTTCACATTGCTTTCCATATTGGTTGCACCAATTTGCAGTCCCACCAGCAGTGTATGAGTGACCCTTTCCCCCCCACATCCTTGCCAACACTTATTGTTGTTTGTCTTCATAATAGCTGCCATTCTGACTGGAGTGAGATGAAATCTTAGAGTAGTTTTGATTTGCATTTCTCTAATTGCTAGTGATGATACAATGTCACCACTTTTGTTTAACATAGCTCTGAAAAAATCCTAACCAGAGCTATCAGGCATGAACAAGAAATAAACAGCAAAATTGGAAAAGAATTCAAATTTTTATAGATGTTTATAGATGCATGGCCTTAAATATGGAAAACTCCAAATATGCCACCAAAACCCATGAGAACTAAAAAAATAAAATCAGCAAAGTTGCAGAATACAAATAACATAAAATCAGTAGTGTTGGTATATGACAATAGTAAATTATCTGATATAGAAACAAAGCAATCAATTACATTTACAATAGCTACAATAGCTATAAAACAACAACTACAACCATCACTCTAGGAAGAAATTTAGAAGAACTAAAAGATGTGTACAATGAAAGTGATAGAACACTAATAAAGAAATTGAAGAGAACAGAAAAAACTGGAAAGATATCTCATGTTCATAGATTGGAAGAATCTATACTGCTAAAAAATCCATACTATGTGAAGAAATTCACAGATTCAATGTAATCCCTCTTAAAATATCAATGGTATTCTTCACAGAATCAGGAAAAAATTCTAAACTTACACAGAACCATAAAAATCTCTGAACAGCCAAAGCCATCTTGAGTAAAATTAACAAAGTAGAAGACATGATACTACCTCACTGAAAGCCATGTGATTGTACTGACTGCAGTGGTACACAATTCTAATCCCAGTGACTCAGGCGGCAGAGGCAGGAGGATTGCAAGTTTGATACTAATCTTACCAACTTAGCAAGAGCCTGTAAATAATAAAAAAATTTAGAAGGGCTAGAGATGTATCTCAGTGGTAATAAAGTGCCCTTAGGTTCAATCCTTAGTACCAAAACCAAAAAACCAAACCACCCCAAAAATCAACAACAAAAAAGCAAAAACAAAACCAAAAACCACTATAAAGCTGCAGTAATCAAAACAGTATGGCATTGGAATTAAAACAGACATATAGATCAGCTGAATAGAATAGAGAGCCTAGAAGTAAACCCATACATCTCTACAGCACTGATTTTCAGAAACTGATTTTCAGAAAAGGTGCTAATATACACATTGGAGAAAGGACAGTCTTTTCACCAGTGATACTGGGAATATTGGATATCCACATACAGAAGAATAAACCTGGACCCCCAGCTCTGATTATTTACAAAAATCAACTGTAAATGGATTAAAGACTTAAATGTAAGACCAAGAACTATGAAACTATTGGAAGGAAACAGGAGAAATACTATAGAACATTGTAATGGGCAAAGATTTTTTTGGATAAGACTCTCCCCCCAAAGCATGAGAAACAAAAGCCAAAATAGACAAATGGGATTACATCAACCAAGAAACCTGTACACACCAAAGGAAGCAATCAACTGATTGAACAGAAAAACTACAGAATGGGAAAACATTCGCAATCTGTTTATTTGACAAGTATAAGGAACTCCAAAATCTCAATAGTACAAAATAACCCAATTTTTAAAAATGGGCAATAGATCTAAATAGACATTTCTAAAAAGAGGACATACAAATGGACAACAGATACATGAAAAAAAATGTTCAAAATCACTAATCATAGAGAATCACAAATCAAAATCACAATGGGTATCACCTCAGCCCCATAACAATGGCTAATACCAAAAAGACAAGTGGCAGTGAAGATGTGGAGATGTGAAGAAAAGGAAACATTTGCACACTGTTGGTGGGAATATGAGTAAGAACACCCTTCACAAAAAACTATAGAGATTCCCAAAAACAACAACAACAAAACCTGAAAAGAGAACTCCATATGATCTCAATAGTTGCAATCCTACTACTGGGTTTATATTGAAGGGAAATGAGAACATTTTGTGGATGAGACATCTGCACTTCCACATTCATCGCTACACTATTCACAAAAGCTAAGAAATGGAAACAATCTTAGGGGCCATCAACTGATGAATGGATAAACAAAATAGTACAAATACTCAACAGAATACTTTTTATCCAGAAATCAGGGAAATGTTGTCATTTATAACAACATTGATAGAAGTAGAGATCATTATTTTAGATGAAATAAGCCAGACACAAAAAACAAGTACCACATGATATCACTCATTTGTAGAATCTAGGTTGAGCTCACATCAACTTTTCCTTCCATCAACAGAGTCTTTTAATTTCAAGTTTTGAGTAGAATGGAGATTACCAGAGATATGTTGGGCAGGGATGGGGAAATGTTGATCAATAGGTACTGAGTTACACTTAGAGAGGAATAAGAAGTTCTGGTTTGCTATCACATAACAGTTTGTCTATACATAACAATAATAAACTATATATTTCAAAATCACAAAGAAAAATTGTGAGAGTTTTCACATGTAAGAATGATGAATGTTTTAGGAATTAAACATACTTAACCAGATTTAAGCTTCATACATTGTATACATGTATTGAAACATAATATGGGGTTTCAATACGGTACCTCATTAACATGTAATTTTTGTGTTTTAATGCATCAGTTAAAAAATAAAGTTGAAAAAGCTGAAAAATACAAATACATATTTTTGAAAAATAAAATATATTTTCATACTTTCATCCAAAAAGATGTTAAATAGCTGGATATTAACATAAACTGAAACAGAGAGTTTCTTAAGAATATAATAAATCCCTAGAGAATAAATTCATATGCAAAAGTGAAATGATATCATTCCCATTAGCAAAGATAAAAATACTACTTAAGTTAATTAGAATACTTAATGTACTATCAAAGTAATATAAGATTTTTAAACTTTCATAAATTAATACTGTATTTAATCTAAAAAATGAAGTCTGAGAGCATAGCGAAGACTATGTAAATATGATGAAAGGTAATAATGGTGTGGTTTCCTTACCCAAATCCATGCCTTACTAATGATAAATAATTGTGATAAAAATAAAACATTTTAGGATAAATCAGAAAACGTGGCCAAATGAACAAAATGCAACTTCTACCAGTACATCTGGTAGAGGTATAACTACTAGTATTACTAGTTATACTTGTATAACTAGTAGTATTACAAATTATTTTTAAGATAGATTGCACTAATTTATAGTATCTCCAAAGTATATGAAATTGAATTTCCCCAAAGTTTGTGATTTTTGCTGTTAAGTCTTCTTAAAATAGCAAACTAATAAAAATGGTGCCTCACAGATTTTGAAAAAATTTTAAGTATTTGATTACTATTACAATTGAAAATTTTAATAAATTCATTGATCACCAAATTTATCTTTTTAAAATGCTTGTTAAATTATTTATAGATGTATTATGTATATTTATTTCTCTTACTGATTTGAATGGGTATGTTAAAATATAAATTAAAAATATATCTTCCCAGTTTGTCACTTGTTAGTTTTATTCAGTGTTCATGGACTATTTCCAATACCTAGAAATATATGGAGAGTAGAATAATGAATACCCACATATCATTATTGCTAATTTGCTGAGTTTTTTTAAAATAAAATATCACAGATTCAGTCAAACCTCAAAATCTAGTACCCTTGCTATCCTTGTTCTCCATTTTTAACATATATGCACACATATAGACACCTACATACATACGCACAAATATATGCATATAAAACCTGGTTTTTGCACTTAAGTATTTTTAGCTTTACATAATGTTTTCATGCCTAGCGTATCATTCTTTGCCTAGCTATTTTTGTTTTAGTTTAGTCTGTTTTTGCTTAATTTTTTAGCTTTAGATTTACCTGTGTAGAAGCATGTTGATATTTATGTATTTTTATTGGATTCCATTGTGTGATTATATCCATATTTATTTATTTCCAATTGATAAAGATTTAGGTTTGCTACCACTTTTGCAATATTAAAAATAACACTGTAATGAACACTTTTAGACTGCATTAAGATATCACTAAGATATATTCCTGGTGGTGGAAGTTCTGCATCAAAGTGCATGTACCTCTGACATTACCAGATATGTTCAAAGTGCTTTATAAAATGTTTATATATATTCATATGCCTACAGAAAATGTTTGAGAGTCTTAACCAATATTTGGCATAAAATTTTGCATCTTTTTATGAGTTAGAAATGCTGTATTGTTGCTTTAAGTTGCAATTTCTTATTTAGAATACATCTTTGGCTTTTTTTCTTTTTTATTTGTTTGTAGAAAGGTTTTGTTTTGTTTTTTTTGTAAATTTTTCATACTACTTCTTTGGTGGATAAACTTGCTTAAAATGTGTTTTTCTGTTTTGTGGTTTGACTTTTCATAATATCAATAGTGTATTTTTTATTTAAAATGTTTAATTTAATGTAGTTATTTACATTAATCTTTTCCTTTATAGTTCATATTTAATTAATTTCCTACATCAAAATCATAAAGGTATTCTCCCATATGGTTTTAAAAAAATCTTGATAATTTGGTTTTCATATTTTACTTATATTTTCACCTTTTTTTACATGTAATGAGATAAAAATCTACATTTCCCTCCTTATGGATAATAAATTGTCTCACATAATTTATTGAATAGCTCATTTTCCCCCACTTTTCCTAAAATGGAGGTCATTTCTCTCCTTTTTATTTGCTTGAACCATTTTTCACATATTTACGTGAATCTCAAAACAAGGACAAACTCTTATAATTTTTATTGTTCAAAAATAAGTCTTGATATCCCAAAGACCAGTATCCCCATATCTACTTCTTAAAAAAAATTCTTCCCAATTTTCTTGACTTTCTTTCATCCCTCATTCTTGCATTTTAATTTTACAATTGTTTTTCAATATTAATTTATGATATAAGAATTTTGATTCTATTTGATTGTCATTTTTGTAATGTATTTTTTTTTTACAATGTTGAGTATTCCTTACCACACACAGTGCACAATCCCATTTATCCAGGTCTTATTTTATATCTTTCAATCATATTTTATAATTTTTTCTACAAATGTTTTTTGCTTTTCCCCCACTTTTTCCTAGATCCTTTAGAGATCTTTGCAGTTATTGTAATAGAATAATTTTTCCTATTATGTTTCCTTGTTGTTAACTGCTGTATTTAGAAATAGTGAGAATACATGTGAACTTTTTGATCTTAACACACTTAAATCCTAGTTGAATGCTACTATTAGGCTCCTCCTTTTTTCCTTATAGAAGCCATCATAATAATAAAATACGAGTTGGGATTATCAATGGCCTTCAGAAGTAGTTTTACAAAACAAAAACAAAAATGACTGGGAAATTGTATTGAGCCATAAAGGGGAAAAATTTTAATAAAGAGGATTAGTGTGGGAAGGAGAAACAAGTAATCTTACAGAAGAAAATGTAAACATTCTCAGGGTGGGTCCCACTAAGGGAAGCCCTTTTTCTTCTTCTCCCTGCCCCCCAGGGGGCTGGGATCAACCCAGGGCCTTGTGCACACTAGGCAAGTGTTCTGCTACTTAATCATCCCCTCAGACAAAGTATTAATTTCTTCAGAGAGAGAAAAAAAATTCCCAAGTGCATCTAGAACTGATGATGTTTAAAAAGTCAATTATACACTTATTTATTTTTATTATTTTAAATTTATTTCCCCACTTAGTTCCAAGACAGCTTATAAACACTATATATTCAGTGCAAGATATCTGTTTTTAAATTAGTAAAGTGTGAAAAGGGAGATTAAATTTAGAATTACACACACACACACAATGTATATAAAATTCAGGTCACCAACAACTTACATAATGATTAAAGCTGAGTTTATATATATATATATATATATATATATATATATATATATATATATATATAT
>NW_026000108.1:36876453-36900401 GCF_001458135.2 Marmota marmota marmota
TATATATATATGACTCTAACGTCTCTGGTGGCCAAAACAAAAGGGGAAAATAATAGGTTTTTGGATTCCTGTTGCCATTTTACAAACTATTCAGGGACTAAGACAATATTCAGAGTATTAAGGTCTGGGGAAAATGTTCTCCCACAGGTCCTCAGACATATGATACTGAGATGCAGAGAGCTTCATAACCAAAAGTATCCAAGAATAAATATGATAATATCTGATATTATATAATAATATGGTATTGTAGTATCTCTCCATTTAATCAGAAATCATAATTTAAAAGCAAAAAAATCAGTGAAATTATCTGGCTTGGGCATGCTAAACAACAGGATTCAAATATAAAATTCACAGATTATCTTCTTTAATTCAAAAATTGAATATTGGCTCTTTAGTAGATCTTGCTAATAAACTGCTGATTGTTAGTCAAAGAATTATTGGGGTTTAAAACCAACTAGAAAATATATATACCAATAAATGCTGTATAAGTTAAATGAACACATGCAGCAAACACAAAACTAAATGCTTCTTCTATGAATTGAATTTGACTAGCAAGACTGGCAGTTTGCAACCTTCATAAATGCATTAAATGACAACTTCTAGGAAGAATGGGACTGTGTATGTTGTTCTGTTCACTGTTTTATCACTAGCTCTTAACATAGTACCTTGTATTTAATATATGTTCAATAAATATTTGAAAAGTAAATGAATGAGAAAATGAACCAAACAAACCTCCACACAGCATATTTTCTTCAGTTTGTTCTTTTTTTAAAGAATTGTGCAGCATCGTGATTCTGTGTTTCAGCAGGAATCTGAAACATAAATAAATCTTCTCTTTACTCATTAAAAGCAGATATCTATGAATTAAAAAGAGTTACAGTTGACGTCCTCTCAAAAAAAAAAGAGAAAACTAGGGCTGGGATGTGGCTCAAGTGGTAGCATGCTGGCCTGGCATGCTCCCGGCACTGGGTTCGATCCTCAGCACCACATAAAAATGAAATAAAGATGTTGTGTCCACCGAAAACTAAAAAATAGATATTAAAAAACTCTCTCTCTTTTTAAAAAAATGAGAAAACTAATTAAGAGTTAGCATTATTTCCCAGAAGAAATGCCCCAGTGCTTAAGGTTTGTGTGAAATTCAAATAAAAACAATTAATATTTTATGTTTGTACAGTTCTTTAGGAATCTTCTATATGTCCCTAATTCCTTCCATATGACTCTTCCAACTATTGGATGTCTCCAGTGTACTTGTGAAAGCTTGTAACACATGATATATATCACTTCTCTTCATGCTAAGCACTATCTGACTGTAGTTCCTCATGCCTGAGACATTGTAATAACCCCTTTTCCTGCTTGGTTTCCCTGTCTGGTTCCTGTCCTTGGAGTCTGTGCTTCATAGCACAGAGTAGTTAGGTACACTGAGTCTAGGTTGAAATGGAGATTCTGCCCTTTATTAGTTGTTGGATATTAAATTACTAGTTTCACTGCCCTAAATTAGTCTTTTTACCTTATCTATTAAATGTGGGAAAATGCATATCTCACATTCAGATTGCTGTAAGATAAATGAGATAAACCTATGTACTGTGCCCAAGATTTGCTAAATAACAAGTGATAAATGTTGATTGCACTTATCACAGTTATCATAGCAGAATATTTTGTCTAGAATCTTAGTCTAACATTGACCATCCATACTCAAGTTTCCAATGATTTCCAGAAGTCTAAACATGAAGTATGTAACTTTCCTTATAATGACCTCAGCTTCCCTTTACAACCTCATCAGCTACCATCATTTCCTCCTCCCCTCCTTTTATAATTGGACCTGTCATTTCTGTGTTCAGTTATATAAGTAAAACAGTGATTTTTCCAATCTCTAGGACCTGGCACACCCAGTTCCCTCTTTCTGGAATGCCCTCCCCCCATGCTCTGGCAAAAAGCTTTCTCCTTCAATTTTCTCCTACGAAATCATCTCTGCTCTGTGGTAGAATTAATCCTTTGGTGAGTACATAGACTTTCTAAAGCTATGTTGAATTTACTCACATTTATTTCTGTCTCCTCCACTCAATCTTTGAATTTCTATTCTTTTGTAACCCTATTAAGTCCCAGAATGTCTAGAACATGGTAAAGATTTAATATATGCTGTTTAACGAATGAACATTCGCCAAGCCCTGTCTCCTACCACCTAACATGCGCTTAAGGTCTTTTGTCCAATTGCTTTTACTGATTTTCACTTAATTCAAACAATGCTTGCTCCCGCAGAACTCCAACTTACGGGTGAACAGACATAAGACCCTCTGGATGTTTCAGGGTCCTGTTCGGGGTCACCAACACGAGTTAACATGCTGGCAATTTAAGAAAAAAAAAAAGTGTTTCTTACTAGAAACTAGAAGGAAAGCGGGACTTGCCTCAGACTTGCCCTAGAAAAGTGATTCCCTGCCTAGACCTGCTGCTTCATCCCTGTTCTCCCTCACCTCCCATCCTGGGAGCTACTTGGCAAGGGAGGGAGGAAAGTGGGGAAGCGAGTTGAAAAAGTTGGTCATCCTCTCTCTATCTTCTTTATACAGAGAAACACTGCACTAAATCAGATGTGCTGCTAAGTCACCAACCAAGGAGTCTTGCTTCTTAGACTCCTCAAATACGTCCTGAGTTTCCTCTGACCCTTTTCTGCCAGTCTAGGGCTCTCCCACTCCCCTTCTCCAGCAGCCATCCCCCTCCCTTCCACAAGCCAGGAAAAAAACGCTTCTAGACCCCCTTGTTCTAGGACCTCTGTGACTCTCAAGGGAAGATGCAAATCACCGACAGCCTTAGCCCAATCACTGAAAGTCGAGTTTAAAAAATCAGATTGATGGCAGGAAAGCAAGGAAGAACTGAGCTACCGCCAATGCACGAGGAAAACTCCATATACACATCAAATAGAATCCTCTGCTTGGAGACAGTAGGTTGCCTCCGACTACCGAAGGAACGCGGAGCACCCCAAACAGGAACTTTAAAGGGATTGTTATCTGTTGCCTGTTCCACTAGGAATATTGTTTGCAAGGCACAAGGTGTCTTTTGGTAGTGAGCACTCTCTGCGCATGCGCAGGTCCACTGGGGAATTACTGCCCAGCCGCCGACTAAGTTGCATTCCTTGAATCTTCGCAGAAAAGACAATTCTTTAATCAGAGTTAGTAATGTGGACGGTACAAAATAGAGAGAGTTTGGGGCTTCTCTCTTTCCCTGTGATGATTGCCATGGTCTGTTGTGCACACAGGTGAGCTGCCTTTGTTGAATCTCTCTCTCTCTCTCTCTCTCTCTCTCTCTGATAATTTCTTTTTACATGCCTGCTGAATTGTGTATCTTGTTATTTGGGGGTAGGTGTGCCTGCATCTTTTTATGTCTGCTTTCAGTTTTTGCTCATTTTGAATACGGTCTCTACTTCTTCCCTTCAGCGCCAATGAACCCAGCAACATGTCATACGTGAAAGAGACAGTGGACAGATTGCTCAAAGGATATGACATTCGCTTGCGACCGGACTTTGGAGGTAATGCTTCATTCATTTTCAACCTGTAACCCATCCCTAGTTCACCTTTTCTGTCAAAGATAAGTGCAAAAATTAAAAAATGTCATTTTCGTGAGCATGCACTATGCTTTGGACACACACACACACACACACACACACACACACGACTTCGGATCTCAGGTAGATGAATCCCCACTCTGAGCCGACCTCCCTCCGGCCGACACACCCTCTGCATAGTCACTGCATCACGCGTGTGTCCACACCTGTTTTCCCAGGCTGTCCCCCACGAGAAGGTTGGGGGGGAGGGAGGGAGCCTGTTCAGAATGTAGTAAGAGCTGTGAATCCCCCCCCCCCTCCTCCAGCCAACTGCCACTCAGAGAATATGCCCTTAATATGGTCCCGACTCCCCGCAGGGCCCCCAGTGGACGTAGGCATGCGGATCGATGTCGCCAGCATAGATATGGTCTCCGAAGTGAACATGGTGAGTGGCCTCGCGACGGGCCCGGCTGCCCGGCTTACGCAGATGTGAAATGGACAGATCCCCGCGTCCTCTGCGTTTCATTGGCGGTCACCTAGCCCCTGGCCCCGGGGGTCCCACTCCGCGCTTGCTCCCCACTCCAGCATACACACCCGGTTGCCCCAGGGTTTGTATTTTCGACACACACTGGCTACTGCGGTGTTCCAGAGGAAACGTGCTAGGCACTATTTTGGGAAGGACGGGTGACTGTTGCGCCGGCAGATTGGCTGGGGCGGAGTCTGAGCTTTACTTTAGCAGGGTTTCCCGGCGAGTGGAGATGTGGAGGGCACCATCTGCTGGCGACCAGGCAACCTGCACTAGGGCCCCCAGACCGGTGGTCCGCAAGCCTTCACCTTGCCAGGCACCATTCGCACAGCCCCATTAGACTGCTAGCCCAGACACATGGAGACTCCACCACCGTGCACACAGTCGTAGTTTCAGAGTGTTGCCTGCCTCCTTCAGGCTCTAGCACACCGTGAGGCAGGAGCAACAGGCTGAAATAACGGTCCGTGCTTCCTAACATGAGGAGTGCCCAAGCCTACTTCAGGGGAGGGCTTGTATTGTTCCCATGCTGGGGTTGATGAATTTATCTTGCTGCATTTTCCAAATTTGAAACACAATGGGTCGAATTATATTGCTTTGCTTTACTCTAGACGCCTAAGTGCAATTGTAGAAAAAGCTCCATGATTAAAGGGCTGTGGAGAGGTGGAGAGCGATGATAACACTACAATCCCTCCATTTCAAAGGGGTCAACATTATTCATTTCTTTTTCTTTCTCTTTTCTGAAGCTGTTGCAAAATGCTTCAAATCATAGGTGCTGCTTCATTTGTTGGCTGTTTGCAACCACTCTGGGTAGCAGTTTTTCTAGTTACAGTGAGTTCAGAAGGAAAAATGCCTGTTGCTTTTCTAGAATACACTATCCAAAGAACAGCTAGATCTATGTGAACAAAATGTCATTTTTATTCCACTGGAGAGAAAAAAAATATGGCAGCAGAAATTTAGACATCCTGAATAATTTAAAGGCTAAAACCTTTAAGAATTTTTATTTTTCTGTAGCTGTAATGGCCATTGGGTTATCTTTTATTTCATTCCTTGTGTCATTTTATGTTAATATACTAACATTTAAGAATTTTTCTTTTTATTTGTTGGTTATATCAGGAAGAAACAAATATGTTTATACCCTATTGAATAGGTTTAGAATAAAAGTGTGGTTATTATATTTCTGTATTTTATAGTTGCAACTGACTCTGCTTTATATAGTTTATTTAAAATGCTATTTTAAATTGTTTCTGATTATTTAAAACGATATTTTCAAATGTCTTTTACTGTTTGCTGGAAAAAGAAACCCAATTTTTGAAATTTATTGCACACAAGAGAATGTTTTTTGACTTGGCAAAGATTTTTAACAGATTTACTTTTAAATTTTGTTTACATACATGCTAAAATTAGAAAGCAACTCAAAACACACTATTTACATATACTCAGAGAAATGTAATCAAGGGTAAACATATATAAAACTGGACGAGTTAGACAATGAGTTTAACAAGTTATGTCATTTGGAGAGATGATGATATTTTCTTTTTTAAGTCACTTATCTTGGCACCTTGTAAGCATCCACATAGATAATTCATAAAATAAAATATTCAGAAATCTAAAAAGGCAAGCATTTCCTTTGCCAGTTTTCTACGTTAGTGTACAGAGTACCATGTCTTTCAGAATTTCTAAAGATATATAATTCTCTTGGTCAGGACTCGGGGAATAGTTCAGTGCCACAGCATTTGCTGAGTGTGTGCAAGGTCCTGGATTCCATTCCCAGCACCTGAAAAATTTTAAAAATCAATAAATTCTGTTACTATATTTATAAGCACTCTTTCTTCTTATTATTTTTAAAAACTCTCACTGAATTGGTAAGTTGCTGATAACCAAAACAACCACCATAACAAAAAAGCTCTGTATTATCAGTTGTTCAACCAAATTCATAACAAGCTAAAAGACTGAATACAATTGCAGTAGCACAGGATATTTCCTTTTAATTACTGAATAATACAATATGTTTATTCACTGTACTGTTATATATGCACTTGGTTTTTAAGTATTCATTCAATAGACAAAGCTTGAAAATATACTAAAATACCTATCACTTCTTCATAATGCTTTTAAGAGACATGATAGGAAAAATAGAAATTACCGAAAGTTAGAAAATATAAAATCTTTATTTGTTTGTTTATTTATTTATTTATTCTTCCTTGTTTCTACTTTTAATGAGAGATACCAACAGGATCCAAGATTTATTTTAGCCTCTCATCTATAACAAAGCATTCAAATACGTAGAATGGAAATAACTTTAAGAAAAATGGAAATGGAGAGGAATTTTTTTAAGGATTGAGTGCTCTACATAAACACAACCTGGATGGTTAGACCTCTACCACTAAGGAAGATAATTGTCTATAACATGCTTTGATTTTTAGACCATGAAAGTAGGATTAAAAGTTTGTGGGAAATAAGACTCATTGCTTTTAATTAAGATGTTTCAGTATGCCAATACGCAGTAAAATTTGTAGTTCTTTAATAGGAAATTATCCCCCAAATTAAGGGAAAACAAGAATGAACAAGACTACAATAAAATAGTTTTTAAGTAAGTTAAATACATTACTTAAACATTGCCCATTTTTATTCATTATTAGTATTTCCCATTCCATGACTGAGGAAATTACATAATTGTGCATTAAATTAATGGGTTTGAGAACTAGGTTCTACTAATTTTTGTCCTTTTCCTGTGCTACTCTAAGTAAAATATAACTCCAGATTGGTTTAAAGCATTTTGTCTTTTAAAGACTAACAATTTGTTTTAAACACTAACATCATAACAATAATACTTTCTGACTCATGTCCTTTAGGATATAAAATGTTTTTTCCCAAAGTACGGAAAATAAAAAGAGACTTTGTAGCCAAGAATCTCCACATTCAAAAATCATCAACATGAATCAAAACAGCATGATATTCCATCAACATGTACATTTTTGTTTCTATGTATCAATTAAAATAAATTTAATTTAAATTAAAAAACAATAATTACCTTAAAAATCATTGATTCTGAGCAGTATATACAAAAACTTTGAAGCATTATTCTAAGGTAGAAAAAATATATACTGGAAAGCAAGACTTCTTTTCACATAATAATAATGATTAAATTAGGAAGAAGTTTTTCTCACATCCTGGTCTGTGGTGTTTGTGATATCAATTACATACCATTGTCATTTTCTAAACTATCATTTTAAAAACTACTGTGATTTTCATTTATTATTTATTAAAATCTTCAAATCTTTTAAAACAACTTCTGGCTATGCTTTCCCCCTAACCCCACGTACAACAGACTAGAGATGAACAAGAGGCAAAAGGAGGCAAGAGCTCGCAGAAATTAACCTCAAAGGATCCACTAACTATAGTAGAACACAGATAGTCCTAGGCAAGTTTTATCTTTGAGTAGTGGTTTGGGGATACATGATATAGACGACATGCAAACAAACAGTTGAAATCTTGAACTTCAAATTCCAATAACTGGTTATTCCTCCTTATTCAAGAGTCAGATCCTAATCAGTAAGTAGGTGTTCCAACCACAGCTCTCTGTTCTTGATCTAAAGATACTGTCACCCCCAGGAGACTTTCAAAGGAGTCAGCCAAAGTTATTTACCATAAGAGACAGCCATCATGTATTCATTGTTTCATTCCTTTTTTTTCAATCATGGGTGGATACAACAGTGAATGCTCTTACAGGTATTATAATTAATAACAGCAACAATGATAACTAAACTAATGCTAAAATGAGCCAATTTTTATAAATAAGGCCCAAAAGAAAGAAAAAAAAATAACTTATCAAATACACACTTAAATTCCACCAAGTTATTATTTTAATATTTGATTCCATAGGTTTCTGGTATATGATTCAGTCACGTTTATTACTACCATAGTAACTCAAAACAGTAACCCCTTGAAAGAATTCTGCTACCCCACACCCTTTCCTTTAATTCAGTGCTTCTCAATATTTAATGTATACCTGTATCACT
Source organism: Marmota marmota marmota (assembly GCF_001458135.2). Lineage (NCBI taxonomy): Eukaryota > Metazoa > Chordata > Mammalia > Rodentia > Sciuridae > Marmota > Marmota marmota. Next base: position 36,884,531 of record NW_026000108.1, read on the forward strand.
CTGAGATCTTGTTAAAATGAAAATTCTGAACCAGAGGTCTGGAATGGGTCCTGATATTCTGCATTTCTTCTGGGTGATGTCTGTTGCTAGAGTGTGGACATTATTTTGAGTGTCAGGGTTGTGGTATGTTATTCTAAGACCTAGCCTTATGAAGAAGTGAACATTTTTTTTCTTTTAAATTTTTCTAGGAACGGTGTTATGTCAAGGTTTCAACTTCACTTTGAATTTCCAGCTAGTTAAACAGGTGTCTATGATCAAAAGGAAAAATTCGTTCAATAATTAGTGATTAACAACAAAGGCAAGAGCATGGATGATAGGGTTTGAGTTAAAGTAATACACAGTCTTCATCTCTGTGTCGCTACTGCAAATCAGCCAAATGTAGACGAGGACTATGAAAATAGTGCCAAGCACAGTTACCCCAATAGCACTGTCCTTTTGCTTTACAGAACACCAATGTCTTCAGAAGAGAACATTGAAAGTCCCCCCCGCCACTGAGGAGCTAGCAATAGCTTTGTAAAATAGCCTAACCATACTCCTTCTTCTGTTAGTAAATTCTCTAGGACTCTAATAGAATTTTCTTTGTGAACAGAGCAGATAGGTCAGAGCCATTTAAAGGCAAGAACAGGTACAAGTCTTTCACTAAAGATATATGTGATTAATCAACCAGGTCTTTCCTTTAGGTGCTGGGTGAGAATATTATACCTTCAAAGGTAAAGCTCTTCCCTTTGACTATGTGAGGATAACAGATATGGTTTATATCCTAAAACACATTAAATGAAACATATCTAGATTTTAAAATGTTTGATTTTACATTTGAAAACCTGTGATTTTAGGATTATTGGACCAGACTGGGTAATAAAGTATGTAACATAATGAAAATAAGTAGTATCATTTATGGAACCTTTCACATATGTGAAGTATGGTTATCAAGAGTTTTACTTTATAGCTTATTTAATTCTTGGTTTAAAACTGCAATTCTATTACAGACTGAAAGACTGATGCTGAGAGAGGGAAGAACTTAGGTTGAGAAAGGTTAAATAACTTACTCAGGAGTTACAGAGCTAGTGAATGGCAGATTTGAAACTAGGCAGCCTGTCTCCAGGGGCTGCTTCCTAACTGCCAAGTTAGTAAAAAATTAAATGTTCTCAATGTTTAGCTTTGGGACCTTGAGTGAGGAATTTGATTTCTTTAGGCCTCGGAATTTCTCTTCTGTAAAATGAAGTAGATTACATGATTGCTAAACCCTTTTCCAGTTCAAATATTCTGCAATAAAAGTATGGATCTTTAAAGATTTCAGAGTCTGTTAAGATCAAAAACCTTCCTATGTTATTCCTCTGTTAGATCTTGGCTTATTCCATCTAATTCTCCTGTTAGATGAGTCAATCAACAAACATTTACTGAATTCCTAACTGAGCACAAATTATGACAGTCTCCTGGGAACTCTGTAGTAATGATTGTGTATAATCTAGGGCCTCTTGAAACATCATTTTGATTGGTCATGGTTTTATCATCCAACTTTTTCTTCCTTAACACATTTGCAAAGACAGTAACAAGAAATGTTGAGCAATGATCTTTGAAATGAGATTTGATTGATACCTGGTTTATGTTGCATTGAGCATTGATGTCAAGACCAAATTGAAGATATTTCTCACTGGTGGTATTTATCCATTGTGTTCACTACCAAACTCACAAAAATTTTTAGCATTTATTTGATGTGAAACAGAAGGAAACGGTTATTTAAGTTCTAGAAATCCCAAAGGATTTATCCAACCTGCCTAAAATCCTACCATGAGATGACTGAGAATAAATGGAAAAACCTGGGTGTTTCTATCAGTTGAGTATCAGTGCCAATTTTCTAAGTTTTTGATGCCTTTATCTTGACTTCCTCAAATACTTGAGAGTACCTTCAAAAATACTCAAATATGAATGAAATATTTCATTGTAAAAAAAGGTAAAAATTTCAAAAGAAAAATAGTCTTAATATTTCTAATTGGTTTAGGTTTCAGTAAGGGGGTTCAACTATCATAATCATATACCTGAGAATAATGAGAAAATGAATTGGTATATGCTTTTAATTGACTAAAATGTTCATGTTTAATGCCCTGTAAACTATGAGAGCACTGAGTCTTTTTTTCTATAATAACAGGAGTGAGTTTCTACATTTTAGAGTACTTCTATTTTCAGCAAAATGTATATTTTTTTTGAAGTTCCTTGATTTTTTTTGTCTTTTGGCACTGCTGGAGATGAAATCCAAGTCCTCATGTATGCTAGGCAAGCACTTAACTTAACTGAGCTACATCCCAGCCTGAAGTCCTTTGACTTCTATCTATTGAAAGAGAAGGAAGTTAAAGTTAATAGTAGTACTTAGCAACCTATTATTCAGCATTTGGCAGCTCTTAAGAAAGGGTTAAAATTAATTCATGTTAGCAAAAAGGTTGGCCATAAAAAAAAATTAAAGATGCATGTTTCATCTGAAGTGAGCTCAGTTACTCCTTTTTAGAATCCTCATAGTCCACATTGTTCCTCCTCCACTAAGTGAACTAATGCATCTCTCCTGTCCTTCACAGCCCTAATAAAATCTGTTATCATATTGGGAATTTAAGATCAAAGGGGAAATTTCCAAGGGCATTCATTCATTCAACTATTCTAGTGAATAAAACATGTGGTCTCTGTCCTTATGGAATTTATAGTATTTTAAAATATTATTTAAACTATTTAATCTTGGAGTGTGAAGATTTTTCCCTTTATAAGAGTTTGAAACATCGATAGTTATCTTGATCTTGGAGTATTTCGTTTTAAAACATACTTACTGAATGCTTAATCTTTTATCAGGTACTGAACTAAGCACTAGGGATGGAAATAAAACTAGGACAAGTCCCATGCCTTCAAAGATTTTGTAGTATAGAGGGGAATGTATAATAAACAGTTATTTTAAACAATGTAGTATGTGCTATGATAGAGACACATATATAGGATTCTATAGGGTCACTGAGAAGTAGTTTCTAAGGCATGGTGAAATGAATCTTAAAGAAGAATAGTAGCTGGCAATTGAGGATAGGCTGCAAATTAGAGAGACCTTCCAACCAAAAGAAAGGATGTATATATAGGCAGGCATGACTGAACACAGAATTGAGTGTTCTGGGAATTACAGGTAATTGGCTATTGTGAGAACTTAAAGGCACAAGGGATATTGTCAAGAGATCAGACTGAGGGTGAAGTGCAAGGTCTATGACAGTGTTATTAAATGCTCTTATTTATGTAAAAAGAAGCCTCACAGCAGACATGTTTATATTTGTTTGTACATGTGATGACCATTTCTGGAAGAATACACAAAGAACAAGCAACAGTCCTTAGCTCTTAGAATCAGAACAAGGATTAGGAGTGAGTTTAGTGATAGTAACTGTATTTTATGTGCTCCTTTGAATTTTTGGTTTAAAGAGTTTATACATACCCTACATTTTCATTTTTTAAAATTCTAATTTGTTATATATGACAGCAGAATGCATTACAGTTCATATTACACATATAGAGCACAATTTCATATTTCTGGTTATGCACAAAGTATATTCACACCATTCGTGTCTTCATACATGTACTTAGGTAATGACAATGAGATGGACATTTACATTTTAAAAGGAAAATTATCTCTTTTACACACACACACACACACACACACATGCGAGTGCATAGGGAGGGAGGTAGAGAGAGAGAGGGGGAGGAAGAAAAGATGCTGGAATATGTATGCTAATGCCATGGATCCTAATTCCGAAATGGAGAAACCTGCCAAAAGGTTTAAGAGGCACTGTGTTTTACATTTCAAATAGATCACTCTTGTAGTTATGTGGAGGGTGATGTAGAGAAGACTAAAGCGGGGGGCAGGGTTCCTAGCTAAGACACTAAGAGGGTATATCAAATTGAGGAGCAATGCCTAAAGTAATACAGTGGCCTTAGGAATAAAAAGTAAGAAAAATAAAGTCAAACCATAGAGCTTTAGTAACTGACTGGATGATGGAGGTGAGAGGAGTAAGCCCTGGATGCCCTCTGGGGTTGCATATTGGGTGAATAGCATATCGGGCACTGTCTACCCTTGGAGGGAACTCAGGAAAAGGGGACTGCATCATATCCTTCACTTTGAGTGGACATATTTACAGAATGAGAAGATTATAAGATATTTGTGGGTACATTGATATAAAATGTTGGAGATAGAAGCCACCCTGAATTGGACCTTGGTGAATCTTCTATTCACAAAGAAGGAACATCCCCTAGATAAATAGGAAACATGTGGCACATAAATGTAAGTCTAAATGGGCCAGTTAGTGACATGGAGAAAGGATACTAGACAAAGAGAATGGAATGCAGTCAACTCTATACTTAGCCAAATAGTTCTTTATCTAGGAGGACCTATACTCTCTCTCATAAGATTTAGAACATACTTTTCAAATTCCTTCAGAGAGATGACCTTTGTATTCTGTTTTAGTTGTTTTTATAAAGCTATACAGGTAGGGAAAAAAGGCATGTGGGGAACCCACTTACACAGACAGCATCTGCTCCCTTCTCCACTGCATCTCTAAAGTGATTCAGAGTCCTTCTGGAACATTGTGCTTCCATGTGAAATTGCATGAAAGCAGTGTGAATTCTTGTAGAAAGTGCATTTGGTGATGAAACGAGACTGGTGTAACAGACAGTCCAAGTGAGGCCCACAGTATGCCCTGAGAAATGAAGCTTGCCTGCCAGGAAATTACAAAGTCACTCCCAGGAGTTTTGTAGAACTGAAACATTTGAATGGCCTGTTGGGTATGACTTTAAACAAAAATTCAACATCCCTGTCCCCTACGAGGTGGTCTCCTAGAAAAAGGAAATCTATGTAAGCAACGGCTTATTTGTAGATCATATTATTTAGTTGAGAGAAAGAAGACAGAAACAGCTAGAGGAATAGATTCAAATGAAGAGAGTTCATGGGTAGCTGTTAGCAATCTGCTATTCTAGCCCACTTTTTCTACAGAAAAAGAGTATAGGGATGTATGAGTGAAGCCCCTTTTGATACAACAACAAAAAATAATTAAAGGTTGTGTGCCTTGCTCTTATTACTGAAGGGATTAACAGGAAAGTTGCTTGCAGTGTATCTCACTTGAATTAGTTTATTAGGGATACTTCCTGAAAGCAGGGGAACAGATTTGTTGAAAGCTCATGGTTCCTGCCTACTCTAACCCTTTGTGACTCATGAGGACATTTTTTTCTTATGATTTATTATTTTCAGGGGAGTGATCCACAATTCTCTAGTGAAGAAGCTCAGCTTTATGGTTTCCATAGAGACAGTTCATTTGCAATCCTACCTGTGTCTAGAACATTTTCTCATGTCGGTGGCCATTGTTTCTCCCTCCTACCACCTGTAACCCCTCTCCCACTGAAATGCATCTAGATCTACTTCAAAATGTACAGGAGATCCTACTTTTCTATGGACATTTTTTTTTCTTTTTGCTGCCAGAAAGGGGAAATTCTGCTAGAAAAAAAAGAACATCTGGGGCATATGAAAAATCCAAGATTCCTTAAAGACAAAAGACTCAACACAATTAAGAATCATCCATATAAGATTCTTATTAACCTTAATCCTCCCCCCCCACTATGTAAGCTCCAGGAAATTTAGGATTTTATTCCTTATATTCTGTTAGATACCTCCTAATGATTGTAGATGCTTAATGATAACATTCTTTATGATTATAATAGAATTTTTCTAGCCATAAAAATTGTTAGTAATAATAGCATTTTATATTATTTTAACTCAGAAATTAATAGTTTCTCCATCAGATCTACCTTATAACTTCATCTGTAATTTTCTTTTCTGTTGACTGTGGATCATAAACTGTTCCCATAGAAACGGCTTTATCACATGGCACAGTGAGATTCACAGACACAGAATCAGTTCATGACAAATATCAACACTATATATATAGTTGATATTTGTATATATGTAAGAGAGTGTGTGTGTGTGTTTAACTATTAATCTGCTTTAAAAATAATCACTGCTTTTGATTTTTTTCAAATGTCATCTTTCTGGCACCTGGATTATCAATATTTCTAGATGCATTTAAGAAATTGTCAAAGATAATTTGATTAGTGACTACAAAATGGCATTTATAAGGAAGGAAACTCAAACATGAAAGGTAGCCCATGGAAAGGTGTTCCTTAGCCAGTCTGAAGGGATTGTTAAATAGAAGAGTCATATTTTTAAAAAATAATGAAGAAGTTTATTAGATATGAAAATATGAAGCCGCAAATTACATAATCCACAAAATGTGCATTTAATACATATGTAGATAATACCTACATCTGTCCATCTATTTGTCTACTCATTTTTGCTGTTACTGTATCCTTGTTGCTATATGCTTTAAAAAATGTTAATTTTTTAAATCTTTTACATCCCACAATCATTTGTTGTAATCAATTGTAAACTACCACATTAAGTAGTGATGAAAGATTCTTACCACTGATATTGCCACCCTCCCATCCCCTAGCCCCTATATCCCCCCCAAATTTAGTGCATCTCAAAGAAATAATTGAGAGCAAAAATCCCAATTCAAACCAACTGCTGAATTGAGGCTGTTGAGCAGAGAGAAAGAGAATGTGCTGCAAATGTTATTACTGGTCAAGTGCAGACTTCTGGCTGAATGTGGGGAGAAGTGATCTTTAGAAGCTTTGAAATTGGGAATGAGACCATGAGGACAGGGTAAAAAACTTGGAGAGGAGAATGGAGAAAACAACTGGTGAGTGGAACTGGAAAAACAGATTCAGTCTTGGTGGGTTGTTGGTGCATATCTACTACACTTATGTAAACACTATTTTGGGCAACACCCCACAAACAGTATTGACATATGTTTGAAAGGGCTTTCATAACCTGGTTCTCTGAAATTATAGAAAGGAATGATTTTTGGAATATTGCAGGATGGCATCTGTCCTATTGTGTTCAAAATCACTGTCATTGACCACAAATATATCTTGATGAATTATGGTTTTGCATAGTCACTGTCCTGCTTTTCCACGTTTTAAAGGATTTGCAGCATGGTTCTGCAAAATGGACAAAGATATGTGAGCCAAAACCAAAATAAAGCAATTGCCTTTATACTTTTTCAATATATTTATCCTATTCACTCTCATCAAGTGGCACTTAATTTTTCAATCAAAATATAAGACAATTGGTAGAGTAGGTGGGAAGTACATGCAGAAAGTAATTTCAGATTCACTGGGAAAGCACCAGCTTAAAATGTCGTCATTAGAACTTGATATCTTTAACTTTGCCCCCTGCTGAAAAGAAAATAGCCCTGAGAGAGGCAAAAGTAATGTTGTTTTTCAATTCCAGTGTTTATACCAGCATATGCATGGGTGGAATGTGAGGGCTGATTTGCTCTGAGAGGGCAGAGATTAGAAAAGGGGAATCTGGAGTTATTTCATACTTTCCCCCAGAATCAGAAGCTTCCTGAATTTGTGAGCTGATAGAAACTGCTAGAAGAAGTGCCAGGTGTGCTGACACAGCATTTGTGTGGCAGGCACTGATCCTCTGCACTCAAAAAGCATTTTGCTTGATCTAACAGTGATACCCAATATTGTGTAGTTCAATATGCGAAATCAACAAATTCAACTGCATTCTCTGGCAGTGTAGCATTCGCTCTGACTAGGCGAGGTGACAATACTATTTTGTAGTTTTAATTATCAATCTCATAGTTAAAATCAGTAGCCAGTGGCCAACACAAGATCAATTATACAAGTCTAGGCACTATCTATCTGGTATGTATAATTTTGGTGTTTCCCTTGAACTGCCTTCTCCTGAATGTTTCTCTCAAGTCATATTTGAATAATGTGTGTGTGTATGTGTGAGTGTGTGTGTGTGTGTGTGTGTGTGGTGATGAATACTGAAATTGGGGTCTTGTACATGCTAAGCACCCATTTTGCTACTGGGCTTCAATCCCAGCCCATCCACATTTGAGTAATTTTAAATCATTTTAACATTTCAGAACAATGTTGCATCCCGATTCATACTTTCAACTATAAATCTCCTGAATTTCTTAATTTGTTTGATTCTTAGTGTCATATAAAATGGAAATAATTTTAATTCCACCTGTTTCAGGAAGCTCTGATTGGTGTCAAAACAAGTATATCATATACATATATATGTTCAGTGTATGTGATGAATAAACTATAAAATACTTTAAAGTATTAAAGTCCTTAATGCTAGGACATCAGGGTTAACACTAGTTCACATTATGCATAATGAAATAAAATAATATATGGTCTGATATTGGGATTTTCATCACACAGAACTCACGGAATTACTAATTGTAAAACATCCCTGTGAGAACTGACAGAAAAAATGGGAACAATTTCTCCTGTCTTTTTTTTCCAATAATTTTCTATTGATTCTCACTCTGAGAAGGAACTAGGTTGTGTTACCTCTTAGTTTCCATATATACACAGTCCTCCTATATCTGATTTTTATATTTTATGTTAATTCCTGATATGTGGATGAAATAGGATATATGATATTCCATGGGCTTAACCAAAGGTTTAGGGTTCTGAGGTTAAATTCTAGTTTTTAATTACTACCCTCCCACATTTATAGGATCTTGACATTTATTAACCATACATGGATCATATCATTTATTGTCCAAACACACACTATTGAGAATGAAAGGGGACGCTATTAGTAATCACATGAGATCAACAAGTAAGCCAACACTTTACTAGGAATGCCAAGACTTATGATTACTTATGCCATCCAAAGCCTGAATTTTTCTTTAAGATGTGGAATAAAGACTAAATGAGATAATGAATAGAAATCTTTGAGCTTAGTGCTTGGATAGTTAGTAGATATTTGGGAAAAATAAAACAGATTTTAATCATAATATTCTTCATTATCCTCACCATCATTGTCATTGTTCCATTTAAAATGATACAACAGAATACCATATAAGGGGTGGATTGTAAATGAACAGAAATTTATCTCACATTTCTAGAAGACGGAAGTCCAAGATCAAGGTGCTGGCAGATTCTGGGTCTGGTAAGTGCCAGGCCACTTCCTGAACAACTTCTTACTGTGTCTTCTTATGTGGGAGGAGTAAGGGAACTGTTTGGGACCTCCTTTATAAAGGGACTAACATCATTCATGAGGGCTATGTCCCCATGACCTTGTCACTTCCCAAAGGCCCCACCTCCAAATCCCATCACATGGAGGACTAGGTTTCAGCATATGACTTTTTTTTGGGGGGGGGGACTCAGTCTTCAGCAATCATCATCATCATGAACCTATTTTCTGAGCACTTACAATGTATCAGGCATTGTTAAAAGTGCTTTGTATATAAATATCAACAATAAAACTAGGTAGAGTAGGTGAGATAACCTAATAGGATTTTTCTTTTTCTTACATTGAAGTTTGTAGATAATCAAACAAGCAAAAAACCATGATCTGATCTGTTCACACCTATTTACTGAGAGCTTTGTACAAACAAAGAAACTTGGTAGAAACTGTAAAGACTTACTGAAATTGTATGGTTTACTTTATCCCTTCAAGGAATATATTATTCCATTTTCCTTGCAAATGCCACAGACTGGGTATGTTATAAAGAAAAGAAGTTTATTGGGCTTATGGTTCTGGAAGTTCAAGGTCAAGGGGTTAAATCTGTTGATGACCTTCTTGTTAAGAGTCCTGAGGCAGCACAGGACATCATGTGTCAAGAGACAGGGAGTATGCATTCCTATGTGTGTCTCTTCTGGTCTTTCTTTTTCTTATAAAGCCACCAGGACTCAGTCATGGGGGTTGTACTCTAATGACTTCATCTAATCCTAATCACCTCCCAAAGAGCCCACCTCTAAACATAACAGTCAGATCAAATTTCTTCCATTTTACTACTTCACAAAGGGGATGAAATTTCAACCAATGAAGCCTTATAGAACTCATTCAAACTATAACAAGCAAAGGAACATCCAAAAATTTGCTCATAAGGAAAGTTGTGAATGGATAACGCCTGAATGAAGTCATAATTGAAATGATTGGTCACATCTCATGACACGACAGAGAAACTGGGATGTTTAGGAAAAGAATAGTCTATGTAGGAGGATGATGGATATTCTATGCAAAGAAATCAGTTCTGAGAAGTCTTTCCAGGTAAGATTACCAAGAATACTGAAAAAGAGATTTATTCATCACATATGAATCTGCAAGTCTGTAAAATTATCTTGAAGTCTTGACCAATCTGATAATGGATACATACTGAGCATTTCTGCAAAATAGGTACCATTTTAGCTACTTTCAAATATTAAAACACTTAATCTATAAAGCAGCCAGATGGAATATGTGTCATTAATATTAATGTTATAGATAAGTAAACTGAAGTATGGAAAAATTAAGAAACTTGCCCAAAGCTGCACAATTAGTAAGTGATAGAATTATAATTTGCTCTGGCAAATTAGTTTCAGAGTCTACATGTGACAGGTCACTAAACAAGTCACATCATAGACCATTGTTATTTCTAATAATATTTAAACATATGTTTGAAAGCTTAGAAAACATGGTTAATATGTAGCGAAATGGATCCTTGGGAGAAATGCATTAGCATTTCAGGACTTAATTTTATAAAAGTTCAAAAATAGTTTGATTAATGCTTTCAGGTATAAGAAAATATTTGATCCATTTGCTAATTTAAATCATACTGAGCCTGTGTTCATGCTGTTAAGTTTGTAAATAGGAAAAGAGATTGGATTTGATGTCCTCTCTGAAAGAATTCTAGCTTGAAGAAGGAAGCAAAGATTAAGTTGGACATAAGGAAGAGCATCTTGAGTGTAATAAGTGAGAGGATGCTGGAAGGAGCTACTAAGAGTACTTGGGAAATAGTCATCCTTAGAAAGCTTCAGAACAAGAAAAGATAATTATATCTGTCCTAGTTGACTTAGAGGTATGTTCTATCCAAAGCCAAGAAGATAAGACTAGAAAGAAAATTCCCTAACATTCTTCCTGATTTTTACTTCACATTTATAAATGAACTATTGTAAGATCTTCAGGACTTCCCAATTTTTGATCACTTTCTTTAGCCATAACCATAACTATACACTCAGAGGTAGTGATAGGGAACTTTGCTGAGAAGTCATTAATTCAGTGGCTTTTTCTGGAACAACTTGTTTATTAACCTTAGAAAGCATACTACCCAAACTTACATGTCAGAAAAAGTTGCCATACTACTGAACTTCAAGGTAATTAATGAAGGAAAGACACAGCAGACATTCTATTCTCCAAAGCCATGAGAACATCATGAAGAAAAAGAGCATCTCTCTGTGCCTGATAAGTGCCTTGTACACCTGGCAGACTGAATTAAACAGTATTTAAGTATGATGCACTCAGTTTAAATTTATGCATACTTCTGTATACATAAGAAAAAGACAACTTTTAATATTCAGAAAAGATACAGTGCCAGACACGGTGGCACAGGCCTGTAATCTCAGCAACTCAGGAAGCTGTGGCAGGAGGATTACAAGTTTGAGATCAGCCTCAGCAATTTAGCCAGATTCTGTCTCAAAATAAAAAAAACAAAAAAGGGATGGGGATGTAGCTAAGTAATAAAGTACCCCTGGGTTCAATTCCCATACCCAAATAAATAAATAAATAGTTGTTAAAATATAATGAATGTTGGGGCTGGGGATGTGGCTCAAGCGGTAGCTCACTCGGCTGGCATGCGTGCAGCCCAGGTTCGATCCTCAGCACCACATACAAACAAAGATATTGTGTCCGCCGAAAACTAAAAAATAAATATTAAAAAAATTCTCTCTCTCTCTCCTTCTCTCTCTCTCTCACACACTCTCTCTTTAAAAATATATATATAATGAATATTTACCATGTATCAGGTACCAGGATAAAGTCTTTGTCAGTTTTCACAAGTGCTACCTGAGAGAGGTATATTTAATATCCCTTTTTCACAGATAAAACAGTGAGTCTAGAAAAGATGTTTTGTGATGGAGATGGATTTGAAGTTGAGGCCTGATTTCAGAGCCAGACTTCTAACCCCCATTCTACTTTAGAGGGCAATCTTGTCTGAACTAATACTTTTAAAAACAGATCTTTTAGCCAGGTGTGGTGACACATGCCTATAATCTCAGCGGCTCAGGAGGCTGAGGCAGGAGGATCTTGAATTCAAAGCCAGCCTCAGCAACCACAAGGTGCTAAGCAACTCAGTGAGAACCTGTCTCTAAATAAAATGGAAAATAGGACTGGGGATGTGGCTCAGTGGTGAAGTGCTCCTCAATTCAATGCCTTATACTCTCCAACCCTCCCAAAACAAGATCTTTTACTGTTTCTTTAAAATGAAGGCACTATTACACAAAAGGATCAGGTTCTGAATTGCAAGCCTCAAAAGTAGCTTAAGCAAGGGAAATAGCTGCTGTCTTGCTCCAGTTCATTTCCAGGATTACTTTTTTTTTCTTGATCTTTATATGATTGAAGACATAAAACAAAGACTTTCACCAAAAAAGTGGGTTGTCTTGTAGGAGCCCAGGGTCTGGTTTCCCCTCCATTGGCATCTATATCACGGTCCATAAAGTGGGCAATATGGCACTTTTCCTATCAGGTGTGCTTGCAAAAGTGATTTGTTGTTCGAGTCCTAGATAAATCTTGAACGATCCAAAATTGGTTGTTATTTTTCAATTCATAAGATTTCCTGCTGGTGGAAAGAATGAACTACTCTGTATTCCATGATTCGCTAAAAGGGCCATACCTCAGGCACTGCCATGGTGGTCCCCTGACAGGGAGAGTAGGGAGGACAATCAGACCACCGATTTCTTGGTAGAGAAAGAAAAGATTCAGGTATATTTAGCTCTTCTGACTTCTCCCAGTGAACACTGAGAGAGAAATCAAACAGTAATATGTAAAGGTCAGATCATTTCATCACTGTCCTTTCAGAACTGGGAAATTGCATTATGAAATGCAGATGGCATCTCGAGGTTAAAATAGCAAGTTATTATTATCACATGTCTTATAGGAGATATTTTTCATTTTTCTGCCTCACGAAGGAATATACAGCTTTAAAAAATCTCTCTTTTGTCTTTATCTAAAAATGATAGCAGGGGAAACATAATAATTATTTAGTTTGCATCTACAGAATCGAAGAAACAAAAGAACTTACTGTAGATGGTAGATTTAAAAAGTAGAAGGCATTTATTGAACACAATTTTAGGGAAAAACAATTTGCTTGAAATAAACTGTTGTTTATTTACAAAATGCAGAGTTGGACTATTGGAGAAATCAATAAATTCTGCTAAAGCCATTACAGGCTTTCACATTTACTGCTTGTGGTACTAAATAAAGTATACTATTGCTGCTTATTGATGTAGATTTTGGTGCATTTGTTCATACCTCATAGCTAAAGGATATTCTGTGTTCTTATGTGCCAAATGAGAGTTTTTCAGAGTCGTGTTTGGCTGTGCATGTATTTTCTCTGTAAATTACAGCCCCACACAGGTTCTGGCACACACAGGTCAAGTCAGAATTTTGTTGCTTTTGGTCCAAGGATATCACTAAGTTCTGGGGGTTGGAGCAAGTGGAGCAGGGGTTGTGCAACACAAAATGAGCTTCAGGGAAAGTTTTAATTTTAGGCATAATGCATAGTGGATTTTACTGAGGTATGAAAAGTGTAATTTCAGAGTGACTTTCCTAATTGAAATCATCAGACTGGTACATTATTTTGTAACTTCTGAACCCATTTAACTTCTGATTTTTTTGGAGAGTTAGTAGAAAGGAAAGACCATGTCCGCCAGCAAATGTGTATATTTTTGAGAGATGCTACTTAGAAGTCTCCAAGAAGGTTTGTGGAAATTCCAGATAGAAAAAAAGGAAATAAATACTAGTACAAAGTGTTTAAGGAAGGAAAGAATATAAAAGCTTATAGATACCTGTGTATCATCAATGATGGACACCCGGTTTGCAAATCACTTACTATAAGTAGGTATTCAGCCACTGTAAGAAAGACTATTTTTACCCACATATTCCCATTTGCATTCTGGAGTGAATTAACAAGGAATGCTCACTTCATCTCCTGACTCCTCACATTCTTTCTCGAAATTCTACAAATAAGGACCAAATTTCATTTCGATCACAAATTCAATTTCAGTATCATAGACAGTCCCTCCCTCCTCTTTCATTTTCCTTCCTTTCCACCTTCTTTTTCCCATATGGTGTCTTAATGTAGTAGTAAATGGACTAAACTGGCCACCATCTGTTCTGGAGAAACAGCATGATGGGAAACGAATGGGCTGTTGCTTCGCACCCTGGGTTCTGGCTCCCGCTCTGTGTGTTCTCTCTGTTAATTTCCTTGTCTCTGGGTGTATGGGAAAGAGAAAAAAAAAAAGAAAGAAAGAAAAAAAGTGCCATTTAAACTCACTGAAACTACTCCTTCAGGCAGAGAGAATACAGTTCATGTAAGTTGGAAAATAATCTTTGAGCTGCCTTTCCACTCTCTGAGAGTGGCAGGGAGGGAGAAAGAGAAGGCTGGGATTTCAAAAGCTCTGCCAGTTGTGTGGTGCCAAAGGGCAAGATCCAGAATAACTGGCCCTTTGTTTAAGGAAAATGTTAATGAGCTTTTGGGAATAGAAAATTGTGTCAAGTGCTAAGAAGGGGAGAAGAGCTGTAATTCTCTGCATAATAATATAAGGGAAGTTGACAGTAGAATAGAAATAGAGGACCAGGGAAAAGAGGGAGATGGGGTACAAAAAGCTGATAAGGGGACAAAAAGTTGATAAACGAGAAAAGAGGTTGAAGTTCTCAGCAATATTTCCTGGTGGTAGAGTGGCTGAAAGACTATAAAACAAGGATACTATTATTTGATTTTTTGTTGTTTTTCATTGCTCTAATGTAATTCATCATTGCTTCTCCTCTCTGTAATAAAGTTTGTTACTTGTACACATGCTTTTTTGGAGTTTTGAAGGTTCTGAGTTCTATATCTGGGTCAGCAAGGTGTATAAGAAAAAAAATCCATGTACTCAGGATGAGATTGATAAGAATTCCCCTGTCTCCCCCAAAACACAAGAGATCAGAGCCAGAGCTGAGCATGAAAGTATATCTGAACATTCCCCGCAAATCTGAGGGAGAGCATTAAATTGTAATAGTCCGTGGTAAAGGAATACATTTAATTTATTTCATTCTCAAAGAAAGTCAGTCAACATATAGTTAGATATAAAATATTACTACCCATATAGGAAGTAGAAGGCCTGGTGCTTAATAGGTGCTGAATAAAGTTGGGTTCCCTTCTTTCCATAGAAGCAAAAGGATGGCCCTGCTACTTGAAAAAAAAATAAACAGGAAAGAGTTGACTTGAAGGCACTGAAGACAAGACCTTGGCAGTAGGCAGAATCCTTGTGTTCTCCTCTGATTTCCTACAGAAACTCTTACTAAGGTTGCAAGGTCATGGGTGAATACCATATACTATGATGTGTGTGTATGTGTACACATGTTTATATTTGTAAGCAAATAGGCATGTTGACAGGAAGATTCATAATGATAAGATAATTTGGATAGAAAAATGAGAATATTAGAAAGAACAACTTTATGTGTGAATGAAGTTGAGGTGCCCAGAGGAGACAACAGAAGATAAAAGAGAGTGAGAAAGAGTTGGTGCTCAGATAACTTAGTGCCTACAGTTAATTCTGGTGGAAATAAGAGAAGAAATGCAAATGTGAGATGAGGGAAGGAGTGGAATGGACACTAGCATGTTGGTTCCCCTCAACTCTGAGATGGAGATTTGTGATTCTTAGCATATCTCTTGCCTAGTGGTCTTGGGGGGAAAATCAATCTCTCTCTCTCTCTCTCTCTCTCTCTCTCTCTCTCTCTCTCTCTCTCTCTCTC
>NW_026000108.1:36900582-36959548 GCF_001458135.2 Marmota marmota marmota
CTCTCTCTCTCTCTCTCTCTCTCTCTCTCTCTCTCTCTCTCTCTCTCTCTCTCTCTTTCTCCTTGGGGGAGTGAGGGCAGCGGCATCAGGCAAAGGGAAAGGTAAAATCTTGAAGAAGTTGAAACAAAATGGGGTTACTTCAAAAGTGAAACCAACCCCATGGTGAACCCTGGAAATAGAATGATCTAAAACATAAATATTCATCCTGCCACCCAACATCAGGCAGCCCTCTCTGTCCATGAGATGGAGGCATGACCATATGTGACAAGGTTCTTTTCAGCTAGGGCATGTTTAGAAAGGAATTCTGCTGAGAGGGGTCAGCTGCCACTCTGCAGCCAGAGAAATGAGGCTTTGTGTCTTGAAAGGCTAGGTCTGGGCTGGGCATCACAGCTTCTCACTCACAGGCTTATGGTCACAAAGCAGCTGAAAGGGCTGGTCTGAAGGGTCACCCCTTTAGAGCTCAGGAGTTTTACTCTCTTACTCTTCACTGGTTGTTTCATTTGTATCGGTTTGTCCCTTATCTGACCTCTAAACTCTTTGAATGCCAGGTTCACATTTTGTTTCTTTTTCCTGTCCTTGTAGAATTCCTTTAAGCTTAGTAACCGGCCAAATCTGAAGTAAATTTTAAAAAGCCAAGGACCTGTATAATACAATACTAAAATAATGAGTAGTCTTTCTTCCATGTTTTGAGAAAAAGGTAAATGATCTCTCATCTGCCAAGCTTTTTTTCCCATCACACGTGCATATAATTGGCACTTAACTGTGCTGGTAATGATGACCTGAACACTTAGAAACCTTGAAAACTCAAAAAGGGATGGTAATGGAGAGCAGGGGAGTGAGTATGTGTACAAGTGAGTGTCTAGGTACTTCAGTGGAAAAAGCATTCAGTTGCAGTCTCAAGACCAGTTTCTGTTTATAGCTCACAATGTGACCTTGGAAAAATCAGTTGAACCCTCTTAGACTCGCTTCTCTTTGTATGTAATGATGTCTGCTTTACCTTCATGAATAGCAGCAGGCGTTGTACCAAATGACCATGATGAGGATTGATGGGAAATACCTGCCTGAATTTTTTTTTTTAGGTCTAAAGATGTTCAAAGGCATTCTTATCACTATTGTTCATAACAGTTTATAATGAAATTTTGAAAAATTTAATTTCACAGTTATATTGGATACAGTAATATAAGGGTGGTTCATATATTTTTTAAGTAAGTAATCACAGTAGAAGACCTATACTCATTCACAATAGTTGCACCTGAAATGTTACAATGGCTTCTAGAATTAGCATTTTTTTGGAGGGGGCACTTGACCACTATCCCTAGTCCTATTTTGTATTTTATTTAGAGACAGGGTCTCACTGAGTTTCTTAGCACCTTTCCATTGCTGAGGCTGGCTTTGAACTTGTGATCATCCTGTCTCAGCCTCCTAAGCCACCGAGATTATAGGCATGTGCCACCACGTCTGGCTTAGAGTCATTGTTTTTGAATTGGAAGGTGAGGTAAGTGAGATGGTCTCTCAAGTATGCTTTGGTTTTAAATTTCATAAATACTCATATTTTGAACCAACAGTTTTATCAGCCAAGGGATACTTCTTGCATCTGTTTTAACAAAGTGATTTAATTTTTTTTATGGGCAGAAAGGCACTCTAAATATGTGTGTGCATAGAATTTGGAACATAGATGGTTTGGAAGAATTTCAAAATGTTCAGGAAAGAAAGGTTAACCCAAAAAATGAATAATTTCAGACTGCCAAACATAATTATGGGTTGGAGTTAAATGTTCTCCATTAATGCAGTTATCCATTGAGTTGAGATTGAAGGAACTCAGTAGAGGGCTTTTTAATTACCTGTTTTGGTGTAGAAGGCACTTAATGTTAACGGAGCAGACACCATTTACATGAACATACACTTTGTCTAAATATTGTTTGGAATTTTAATTACATTCCTCAAATGGGATGACTTATTTCTGTTAATCTGAAGTTAAACAGGTCCCACCATAGCAGAAGCAGATGTGTTGGGTGACAGCTAAGATGTGTCACAATGAGAGAGCCCGGCTGTATTGCTGGCACCCTAAGATACTGTTTACTTTAAGTTAGGAAAGTGATCAGCCAGAGATCAGGAATCCCTTGAGCAAAGTTGTCTTTTCACTAGTTCTCTTTCACATGTAGTCTTTGTCTTTCCCACCCTTCCTTCATGGAACCTATAGTTGTGTTCATGCTGTTTACACCTTTACCTCCATTAAGGAAAAAAATTCATAGCCTGCCTTCAAGACAGAACATGAAATTCATTTATAATCATATTCAACACACTGCTAAAGTTTTTTTGTATGAGGTTGCTTAGGAACATTTTGCTCTTACAAAATGCAAAGACTTAAGTACAACAGTGATTTTTTAATAGTGAAATTCTAGCACTGCGTCCTTGGCCAAGACATAAAATCATCAAATATATTATGTTCTATGTGAATAGCATTTATTATACCTTACTGATACATCTAAATTCAAATTCTTATCCTATCTCTTTCCAGGCTGGAAACAATAGTGGCATTTTTCTATCCCACACAAGTCCTACCTTCTTTAAAAAATAGAGCTTAAATTGATTAGGAGTAAAGGCACAGAAATACAGTAAGAACCATTCTCTCAGAGATCTTTAAACTATCTCTTTTTCCTTTAGTTAAGAAAATTTAAAATAAATTATTTTCATTGTGTTCTTTTCAGAAGCCACCCATGTAACCTATCTGAAATAACATTTTCTCAAATTCAGTCTTTCTGCTTCACTTGAATTTGCCTGGAGTAATAGATACTGCATTTCCCATTTTGGTTTGTGCTTGGTCTCCTTAGGTCCTACACATCAGAGGATTGGATGAGAGAGGGTAGTCTCTCATTACATATAAAGACAATGCAATCAGTCTCTTTCCCTCCACTTTTATCATCCATGTCCAGCATGGTCGAGGATGAAAATCAGAGGAATACACATGCAAAATGACAAATTGATTGGGAAAGTCAAAATGAAATGAGGAATCCAGACCTTTATGGGTGTTTCTCTTAGCCTTCAATATTATAAGAAAGGACACGGCTCCCATAATGATTGGCACACAAAATTTTCTATTAAATAGCAGAAATTTGTGAATATTTTATACAATGCAATCTACTGAATTATGATTAATATCATTATTATTCAAAAAGAATTCCCCCAGGGTATTGAGGTTAGATGTGAAAGAGAGGATTAAATATGAAAATCTCACACAAAATTAGAAACCATCTGAAAAATACCTTGGATAGGACATTTCTAGAACATTTAGTTCTTAGGCAAAAAATGAGTTCTTTTACCCAGTATTAAACTGTATCCCCCCCCCCCCCAGGAAGTCTCTTATCCAGTGTACATCCTGTCTAATGACAACAAGTTTATTTATGTGATTGACATCTCTCACTCCCACCTTGGCTAACTATATCACATTGAATTTTCCAGAATCAATTCAAACTTTCTTCTCATCTATTAAATTGAGCTGCAAGTGAGTCTGAGACCGTACTCAAGAGGATCATTTACATTGAAAATATGGATTGTAATTTGGCAATGGTCTAATCCAGAAAATACAGTCACCAAAATGGAAGGGTCAATAGCATTGAAGCATGTATGGCTTTTTCACAGAAGTATACCACCTAACAATGATCTCATTTAGGGTATAAAGAGAAAAAGTGTGGTTAAGTAGTTTCCTGATGGGAAGTGACTATAACTATGGCAAGAAAGAAGCAAAAGAGGGATAAATAGCAAAACTCTGAGTGATTAGACTAGAGTCTGGAGCTCATACAAGGCACAGCACAAATATGCATTATTAATAACTAGTACCTGAAGAGGCTGTACAGAGCTGTGGCTCTGAGAGGCAGGTGACTCAGACATAGTTTTATAGAGTCTGTGAGGTTAGAGATGACCAAGGATTCATGAGATGCTGACAGTACCTAGAGTTTCTATTTAGAGAACAAAGCATTCATTTCTATGCAGAAGGATCCATCATCTCTCAAAAAGCTCCTATTAATCACTGACCTGTACGTAGAGGCAGGTTCACTGAACAAATAAGCAAATAGAATGTATTGGGGAAAAGTCTATATGGTTTCTATTAGTGGAAATCATGCCTGACTAAACAACCTGGGTTCTCTCAGGCACAAGCAGATCTTTTAAAAGAATAAACAAATGCCTTATAGATAAGGAACTACCCATGAAAGTAATTTGATTGGACATGCAGAAAGCCTTTAAGAAGGTAGGGCCTCATGAGGTATGTCACTAGAGGAACTCTCACAATGTCAGACATTCATGCATTTAGGGTTTTGAGAGATGTGCTACGTATGTCAGGTGGGAGGTTAGATTACTGAGGAATGTTTAAAAGTGCCCCTTGGACTTCCACAGATTTGTCCTAGGGGCCATGCAGTTGATGATGCTGATGGTGGACCTTACTTCAACAGGGTAGTTCCATATTTAGTTTAATACATTTCTTAGTAAAGTTTCATTGAAATGTTTGAAAGCCAGTCTATTAAATAATCTTTGAAATCTCTTTTAATTTTATGAAAATCTCTAATTTCTTATTCATTTCATTAGATATGAAGCTTTAGTCATGCAAGGAACTCACATAACTTTTTAAAACAGAAAACTGATTCAAAGCAAGAAACAAAGCCCAGGATAAATGCCACATTTTCTACTTAAGAAGCAAATAAAATGGTGGTTTCAACTAGGTACCAATGCTAAAAGCTTCATGTTATTAGTTGATTAATTAATTGACATACTTAAAGAGAAAATTACAATATTCAACATTTTACCTGAGTCTAATTTATCATAGAGAAAAACATCAATTTTGTTGGTACTAATGTCACTTTAATCTTCATGAAAAGCAAACTTCAAGAGGCAATTTGAATTTACTGTGAGTTAATGCAGATTATAGAGAAGGTTCTCTGCACTATGAGAATTTATGTCTACTAAATAGAGAAATCACTTCCTTTGTCTTCCACAGTCCAGTTTTCCTCAATATAGGTGACTGGGTGAAGGAGCATCCACTGTTCACCCTTAGGTTTGATTCCTGGTTTCTGATATCCTATGGTAAGACTAAGCCCTTTGACTTATGTATGAAAAATTTACATATGTTATTTTCATTAATGACATTTCCTGATATCTCAGGAATAATGAGACCTAAATTTGTTTTAACAGCACAACATTTTGTGTAGCTATAAAGATATTTTCTTAGTACAATATAAAACCTAAGAAAAATACAAGACATTTTGTGCTAAATAGAAAGTACAATACGTGTTGCCCAGTGATCTGTCTCTGATAATGAAAGGTGAATTGTAGAAGGTCATGCCTCCCCTCATTATATAACTTCACAACTTTAAATATTACCTCTGTGCTGATGAATTCCAAATACATCACTCTAGATCTGACCCATCCTCCAAATATTTAGTCCCTTATTCAACTGCTTGCTAGTTGTTTCTAATTGTAAATATAGCCAACTTTCAAATGCAGTATTTGCATTTGAGACTTTTTGCATTTGGGGGTTTAACCTTTCTTTCCAAATCAACATTTCCACCATTCCCAATTTCTGTTAATGGAACTATTTAGCACCAAAATGTGGAATTTTCTTTGACTCTCCACCAATGTCTTTTACACTACTAGGCTCTGTTTCCAAGTAAAAACACTTGAATGACAACTGTCTAGGGTTAGCCTCTTAGGAAATGATTCACAGACTCTTTACATGCTTCATAATTTATGGATTTCATTTTCTAAAAGAGCTTTCAATAAATTCTTGTGATCTCTAATAGTGAACATTCTAATGTGTTTTACATAGGTGATAATCTATAAATTATATTTGACATCATGTAGAAAGTAAGGGAACTTGAATATAAATATAGGCCTATCAGATTCTGAATGTAAGACCACTCTTTAGGAAACCATCCCATGCTGAATCTCATAGTATAGTAGATAAATACTTGAGTAAATAGTTGTAGACTCATTCTTCAGTAGGAAAGAAAAAAAAAAAACACCCACAGAAAGACCTCAGCTTTCCGAAGAATGGTTCCATAATTTCAGAATGAAGCCAGCCCTTAGAATGTTTCTATATTTCCATTGTTTTATCTCAATGGAATTAACTTCCATATGGGCACATGCAATTTATGGTAAATAGAAGCAAATAATTATAAAGAGAGTTTGCAATTCTGAAGAAAGTACACCAGGAAATTCACTCTTTTGACTTTATGTGTAGCTTAAAAACTTCGTATACTCTCCCCTGAAGTCAATGCTTTCTTTGCACCCCCGAGATTTCCCTACTTTAACAATCATGTTTATTAGAGGCAGATAAGCAGGTCAATCTTAGAGGAATAGTGGATTGAGCAGCTTCAATTAATTTCCATTATGGAAATGGCCTTAGGATGAGTAATGAAAACTACACAAGAGAGATGACACTTTAAGATGAATGTACAGTGTTGATCCTCACCATTTCTCCACTTACTTTTCATTATATTATTCATACTGGATTGGGTAAATCATACTATTATTCATCTTAAGCATTTTGCTATTAAAAGTAAGTGTTCAATTCCAAGATTTTATGGTTTCAAATTAAAGGATTAATATCCCATGGTGATTTTACAATAAACATATTTAATCTTCTACTCCATCATTATGAAACACAATGTTACCAAAATTGCTGTCTGATCCGTTTATTAAAAAAATATTTTGCTAGAAATACAATAATGCTTCATATGTTCCTGTTTTTCAAAAAGCTTTGACATGTGTTGTGAATTTCTCTTTGGCTCAATTATATCTGTAATTGAGCTGTCAGGTTTCCTGGTAAAATTTGATCTTGGGGGAAAAAATGACTTTTTCCTTCTTTGCACCATTCATTCTAAGGAAGCTAACAAATGTGAACTATGTGTATTGTGTGTACTTATTTTATTTTAAAGTTGGATAATTGATCTCTTCATGGAAAGAATTCAGTTAAAGCTTTGATGTGTCCTGCAAGGGAAAGGAGCTGGTTGAGATTCTGAAGTAGTTAGGTTGCCTTATTAAATCCTACTAAGCTAAGCAAATAGCTGATTTTTCTTCGACTGGGTAGATTGTGGTTACCCAAATAGAGTTTTGAGGAATAAGAATGAAAAGAATTGAGTCATTCCAGTGAGCCAAATAAAATCCAAACAATCTTTGGTTCATGCAGAAACTACACAGAAGCATTTCAGTTAATGCAGGCAAATGTCTCTCTTTCAAAGTAATTCCTCTGTGGAACAGTTTCCTTAGAATCTAATTTATCAACCCATGTTTCTCCCCCAAACGCTCATCACTGTGTGAAGTCCCTTGTAAATACTTTCTTTTGATTCATCTTGTGGTATGTTCTGTTTTTCCAGAGGTGAATTTATTATATGAGACTTGTTTCAGTTTAGTGGCTTTCAACTCTCAAATGATAATATTCTTTCTTAGTTTTCATTCCCATGTTGAATTCTGCATTCTATAATAATGACAGATATGATGCTGCCAAGATAGATCAGAGTCATATTTATCTTCTCCTTGGAGACCTTATTGCATTATTTAGTGTTACGAGCATTATCATTTATGCCGCTTTGGACACATTGGGTCCTAATGTCCTGGTGAGTCTATTTCCAATCTGATGTGACACAGCTGATAGCATCTGCACTGCATCATATTAAGGAGCACTTTTAAGCCATTTATACCAAATTCCACTAAGAACAGACCTGAAACCAGACAGGGTCATTTCCTCAAAAGGATTTTCTGGTCCTGAGCTATTCCCATCAGATTTCCAGTGACTCCTTCAGGTCAAGCTTGAAGCAATGTCTTTTTTGACAAGCCAGAGATTAATTTATTGCTTGCTTCTTTTGCTGACACAATGTGAACCTGTTCCATCCAGAGAAATACTATGCCTTTCTCTAGATAAATTTGACTTACCTACAATGTTCTTTGATGGTTTCTATATACATATATTTTTCAAGTGCCAACTTGTAAAAACAGATTAGACAGTGTAATTTTAAATTAGTTATGTGACACAACCTGATTTGAATAATGAGGTATATCCTAGAAAAATATATTCTATTATTCTTCCTCAGAAGCAACATTAATCTAACTCTCTTACATGATATTCAGAAGATTTTCTTATTAGCTTTCTCATTCTCACAGAATTCTTGTAGAGGCAATAGAACTATTGTTAAAGTGAGGAAACTTGGTGCTCATAAAAAGCAATGTTACCCTGAATAATAGCTCTTTAACTTTTTCTGTTTTCATTTCATTGTCTAACAGTGACCTTATTGAGTCTCATGCCTATAAATCATGTTTGGCAACTGAAACTTACCCAACCAATGTCTCTGATCAAATAGGTGGAAAACAGTTTGAGACTTTATACAGATAGAATTTTTAACTTGATTTCAATATGTTCTTCCCTCAGTATTTTCCATTTCAAAACACAGTGCTACCATTGGCTCCGTTTTCTAGGGCAAAAATCTTGGAGTCACCTATGAATTCTCTCACATGTCACATTCATTAACAAATCCTATCAGATATAAAATTTATATCCTATCAGATATATTTTATATCCTATCAGATATAAATTTTATATCCTATCAGATATAAAATTTAATTGTGTTCCTAATCACCACCCAAATCCAAGCCCCCATTATATCCTTTCTCAGTTATCACGATGGTCTCCTGGCTGGTGGTCCTTCAGCTTTCCATTTGGATACCCTTGACTTCATTCTCCATATAGAAACCAGAGGGATATTTCCAAACACCATTTGGATTATATGACTTCCTTACCCAAAACCTTCTTATGGCTTCCTGTTTTAGAATAATATCCAAAAGCTTTATAATAGCTTCTGTGCTTCTAAGCAATATTTCCATAACAACTCCCAAGCTCATCTCCCACCTTTCTTCTGGGTACTCACTACCATCAAACCTATAAACCCCTCCTCAAGCAGGAATTGAACATGCCAAATGAGCCCTCCTGATCAGAATTGAACAGGGGCTGGATACACACTATAAACTTATACAATTTGGGGACTCCTTTTAAAATAAGAAAATACAAAAATGAAATATAGAAGTGAGTGTTTAGAATAAGAAAACAATTCACTGCAAATTTATAAATGTAAATAAGTTGACAAAAACCATAATATTCTTATTAGCAAGGGCCTGCTGTGTTTCATTCAGCACAGTGAAAGGGGGAAATATACTTGGATTCCTACACAGGGAAGCCAGCCATAGCTTAAGCAAAAAGTAACTGCAAACCACCTAAATATATCCCACTAAATCCTAATGACTAAATGACTC
The DNA here is from genome assembly GCF_001458135.2 of Marmota marmota marmota. Taxonomy (NCBI): domain Eukaryota; kingdom Metazoa; phylum Chordata; class Mammalia; order Rodentia; family Sciuridae; genus Marmota; species Marmota marmota. The sequence goes on from NW_026000108.1 coordinate 36,909,877, forward strand.
CTCAATCCTAAATGACTCTTCAGTGGTTTCAACAAGGTCACTGGCCACTCCAACACCACCGTAAAGGAAAGAGGGAAGTATGATGGAGGTAGAAGTGGAAAGAGGCAGAAAACAACCAACTGTGGTAAAGAAAAAAATATTCCTAATGGTGAAAACTGATCCTATTTAAATGTCTCTTTTTCAGTGAGGACTTTCTTGCCTATTCTAACCAAAGTAGCATGTCTTGACACTCTTTTCTTCCTCAACTTTACTTTTCTTCATAGCCTTTATCAATGATAAAGGTAATTAAAGGTAAAATAAAGGTAAAGGTAAAATAGATAATTATCTATTTTATTAACCATGTGGTCATTTGCTTGCTATTTGTTTCCCCTTTTAGAATAGCAGCACTGAGGCTGAAAAGACATTATTTTGTTCACTGATATATTCAGAGTCTAGAGGAGTTTTTGACAGGTAGCAGGTTTTCAGTAAACATCTGTTAAAGGAAAGAATGGGTACATTACTTTTACAAATGTTCTTGAAAGCCAATGGGATTAAGGTATTTGAAAATGGTTTGAGAAAAGGAAGGTCTCATTGTTATAAAGACATTGGTGATTCAGTTTTGGCATCTCTAGAAGCCTGCTTCCTCACAGAAAGGATACTTAATTGGAAAATACAGAGGAAGGACTTTGGCAGTGCGAGGAGAGATTTGGCTGGGTTTTAATTATGAATTTGTTAAAATTGGCTTGTACTCTGTGTAGTGGTTTGAATGCTGTTCCCATGGTTTTACCTCACCACTGGGAAAAACTGGTGACATTTTAAATGGCAGTAGATGTTGGAAAGACAAATGGCATATTAAAACCCACACACCAGCAGCACCATGCTGCCTCAAACCAATAACAACCGTTCTTAACAAAAACAATGTTTCATCTCTTGCATAATAAAGATTTCTTCCCTTGAACCCAAATACACATTGTCTATTTCGTGCAGACATGTGATTCTTTTTCCCCTTCAGCAAAAGTTGGAAAACTGCCCCCTGATTGAAGCTATGCAATTTCTCAGCTTCTCCCAGGATAGCTAGGCAGCTCGTCACTCACAATGATAGCTCCATTCACAAACTGACATAAAAACACGAAGGAAGATAAAGAAAGAATTGTGCAAAGAACTTTAAGACAAGAGAAAAATAAACCCTTTGGATACTTCAGAATAGAATACCAATGAACAGTGAATAGCAGTGTCTCAAAATTGCTCTGTTTTACATTCTCCTTGATTTGAGAATTCCAAATCACTGGGTGCAATCTGAATGTGTCAGTCTTGATATTAACCAAACACTGTAAATAACTCCTGCAAATTGAACAACTGATTGTTGTTTTGCTTCCATATCCTTAGATTACAAAATGAGGGATGAAAGGAGGGGCTCTATCATAAATCAATAATCAAATAAAATCAATGATAAACTTGGGATCACAGAAAAATTTAGGGAAAATTGGGTTAAACTTCACGAAAACTGAAGCCATCACTTTCTCCAGAGTGATGACTTCTCCTAGTTTGACTTTACATCACTCTGGGCATTTTTTTCCAACCTAATTCTTTCTCTTCTCTAATTTCTGACTTATTTCCTTCCATCCTCATTTTGGAGGACTCACAGAATCTTTTCAGCTAGAGTGATTTTTCTTCCATATCCCCTGCCAGGTCCATCAGCAAATCCTAATTTAGATGAGCATTGAAATAGGAAATCTGGCATGCAATTGAAACCCACACCCCCAAACCGATGTTTTCCTCTTTTCCTGCCTGTGTTAAAAAGAACACTAGTTTGTCTAAAGCCCCAGAAACTGTAGTGTTGTCTACAAGCTCCTTTCTCCCTCAGTCACTATCTATAACTTATGTATATTTGAAATGTTTCTCAAATCTGCCCAATTTCTATTCTTAATTGAGGCCTCCATTCTTCCCCTTCAAAAATGAAATGATTTTCTAATTATCACATCTTCCATTCTGTTTAATCCTCTAATGAACTCTCCAATCCTCAGTCTTTCAGTTACTACCCAAAATACTTTATTTGTTGAAAAAAAAACTCTGATTATTTTCTATTAATTTTGTCACTGAGTCTAAACTCCTCAGTCACTCTTCTATAGTTTGCATAATTTGACCCTAAAAACTTTCCTGATTGCATTTTCTTCCTCACTTCAGCTAAGACTCACCTCTCTTAGCGCTCTTCCTAAAACATTTTTGTGCTTTAACTATGTTCTTCTGAATGGAAAAATCTTGTCTCCATTCCTGTCCATCAAAGTCCTTTATATTGCCACATTTTTTATAGGGCCTTCTACTTCCTCCAACTGAAAAAAATAAAATAGAATAAAATCTTTCCTTTCCTATTTACTATAGAACATTTTATCTTAAATATAACCCCATTTCTCATTTTCTATTTCCAATGAAAAAAATCTTTAAATGTGTTGACTATAACCACTATCTCCAATTTGTTTCTAAACATTTCCTTTTGAATCCAGTTAAAATAAACTTTCATTTCCACTGTTCTACCTGAACAATTCATGTCAGGGTCAACAAAGACCTCCCTGTTGCTATATTAATGGCTGACTCTCAGTCACTTTACTCAGAGTCAGGATAATGCACTGTCCCTTCTTCTTAAAATATTTGTTCATCTAACTCACAGGATAAAACACAACCTAGAATTTGCCCTATTTTATTAGTCATTCCTTCCCAGCTTCCTTTATTGTTCATTCATTCTCTTTCAAATTCTGAACTTTGGAGTACCCTACAATCATTATTTAGAATTTTTCTCTATTCCACCTACTCCATGAATGGCTTCATCCAGTCTTAGTGGCTTTAAGTACCTCATCACGCCAAGGATTTCCCGGTCAGAAATCTCAAAGCATGAATTCCAGATTGTACAATTATCTTCTTGACAATTGCACTGAGATTTCTAATGTGTACTTCAAACTTAACATGCCCACAAACAATACCCCCATTTTTAATCCCAACTGTCATCTAGACTTTTCCTCCCAGAATTTTTCTTATCTACCCAAGAAACAACACTATCCTCTTTGTTGATCAGATCATCTATTTAATGGGGCCCATCTAGATGCCCCTCTTTCTTCTAGATCCACTGCCAAGTCCATCAGCAAATTTGGATGCTGTGTCTTCCTACTATGTTCATAGTCTGGCCGCTTTTCATATCCACTTCTATTGCCTGAGTCCTGGAAAAAGCTTCTGAATTAATTTCTCTTCTTCATTATTAAATCCTCACAGTCAATACTTAACAGATCAGATAGTGTGGTTCTCTTAAACCTCAAGTCAGATTACATTCTTTTTTTGCTCCCATATTTCAGTGACTTCCCTTCTCACTCAAAACAAATTTCCAAACCCAAACTTGGCCTATAAAAATCTTACTGACCATAGATATTTTTCTGTTCTCACCTCTCCTCACACTCCTCATACAGTCCCGTGGCCCCAGCCATGCTGGACTCCTTTGTGTTCATAAAATGTTTCAGATCTTTGTTATTAGTTTTCTATGCTTCAAATAGGTTTACCTAAATTTCTGAATAATTTTATCCTTTCACATCTCTGCTTTAATAGTGTCTTTTGGAGGTCTTCCATGATTACCCTGCAAGCACATACCCTGACAGCCACTCCCCTCACTTCCTAACCTCATTACTTTATTTTTCTTACTTTCTCAATAGAAATTACCAATACCTGAAATTTTATATATTATTCATCTACTTCTTTTCTTTGTCTATATCTCCTTAGCAGAAAATGCTACCCCCAATAATGCAGGGACTTTTATCTATCTGGTTTTCTGATACATTACCAGAGCTTAGAACAATGTCAATCATATGGAAGGCACTGAATAGAAATGTTTTCAATGGACTCTTCCATTAAAAAAAATAACTCCTAGGCCAGCTAATGGAAATATAATACATTATATTATTTTTCAGAATAGCATTAAAATCCTGTTCTATTTTAATTGGGTGTAAGGGCAAAAAAGGTGATGAAACTGAAGTCAGAATACTTTGAGAATGATTATGTGATTGTAAATTACCTTAAACAACTCTATGATTTACAGAGGAAATGAAGTCATTGTACTCTCTTAGTCATCAGTTAAAAAAAAAAGTAGAAGTGATACAATGCAAAATCATCTTGACAGAACATATTTTTACTGCTTTAAAAAAGCTTCACATTTGTTTATTTAAATCTTTCCCTCTCAAGCAAACTTTGAATCTCAAGAATATTTATTCAATCAAGAATATTATTATTACACTATGGGGCCTGGGAGTAGTGGCTTCCTGTGGCTTTACCATTTTAAGCAACTGATGACATTTACTATAGAGATTATACATGGATTGCAGTTCTGGTATATACATCGTTGAGGTATCACAGTGTAGGAAAAAAGTGAGAGTTTAATATTTCATAACTCACAGCAGGTTACATATTCAAGCTAAACATGTTTTAGTAGCAAATCTTCAAGCTCCTGATGGAAAAAAAGAAATGGTTTGCTATTATGGCTCTCAGCAGAGTCTACACTATAGAAGTAGCATTGTAAAGAAATCTACATTTTTCCCCAAAATATTTAGCTAAATAGAACTAGCATTATGTGATATCATGTTTGATAATACCTTTCCTATTTCTCTGAAAATGTAAGCTTGCCTAGTGATCAGACAATGCTGTAAATTTTAATCTACACAAATATTCTTGGTTCTTAATAATGATATTTCTTCAGTACTTGTTTATATATTATAGCATATGAAAAAGACAGATGGATTTAGTAAGCTAGTTTCTGTTTTCTCTTATGATAGCTTCTTTAAAACGGTTATTTTTGTGTTTCTAATTTAATTAAATTACATTCAGAAATTATACAGCCAATCTGGCAGTACTTTAAATTAATGTTACAATTTATCTGACATTGTTAATGTGACTTTAAATACTAACAATGTCATCATTATACAATATTTACTGAATATTTCTGTTATTCAGCATACTTGCAATAGTTTGTCTCTTTAATTTGGACAATTCTTTTTATAGACCTATAGACTGTCACTTACCAGAAAAACCATTAAAACTGTGCTTACAGTTATACCCAAAATGTGTCCAGAATTGGATTAAATATGTACCCTTGATGGCAATAGCTGTTTTAACTGCCTAGGCTGCTTCACTTCCTCTTCTAATCTTGGGGAAATTATGCTGGTATAAGGAAGTAAAATCAGCAATGATGTGACAGGAAGGAAAGAAAATGGCAGAGTCTTTCTGTTACCATCCAAAGGTCTGGCAGTATCTGGAGCTTTGCTTATGATATAGACATATTAAGACAAATTCTTACTTTTCCTTAATTTGACAAAAATTCTTGTTTCTCCAATTCACTTGAGGAAATACCTTCAGTTACGCATTTTTTTAATGAGGTTCCCAAGCTATGTCCTAATGCTATTCATACATATGCCAGGTAACCCAGTATTTTAAGTGGGCAGAAATTTCAGGTATGGTTGAGAAAGTAAGAAGAGTGGAGGATGCAGGTCTAGTAAGACAGGCTCAAATAAGGAAAAGGGAGACTTTAGGATGACTGAAACATATAGAAAAGTTGGAAATATTGGTTGGTTATCTATACTTTGAATATTTTTTCTCTTGTTTCTAGAAAGTACTTTTGTCCTTCTCTAGAGTCACATTCTCCTGTTTTTGAGCTACCAATCATTACAAATCTGAAAGTTTAGTGCGCAAAGGAAGACTCATTGATCTTTTCCAAGCTACTGGAATGACTGGTTAGGGAACTAACTGGAGGCCTTTTGCCCCAGAGATGGGAAGGCTCTTTCCATTTCTTAAAAGCAGGTGACATGAGCAGGCTATTTATCAGATATGAAGTCAGCAAGCAGTTAGAATACAAACAGGGATGTCACATTGCATCATGGAATGAGAGCTTATTGTTGATTGGTAAACCAGGCACAAACTAATAGGTATATCTGACTCCCATTTTTAAATTTAACATGATTATTAATTTCAACCTACCACTGGATGATTTTAAGTTACAGAGCATCTGTATAAGATAAATACAGTTTTCTTCAGTTATAATTTTATAAAAATATTACTCTTTTCAAAAATTATTAATGATATTTTATCCATAGTTTTTCTGGTAAAACTGGACAAAAGACTGCTTTTTATATTGAAAAACAGTCTCATAAGGGAATGCATTAAAATGTTGTATACTGAAAAATTCCTGTACAAAATGTAACCAAATTAAAGAGCATATGGAATAAGCTTAAATTTACCACTGAAGCTTGCATTTAAAGGTGGCATATAATTTCAGAGTTTGAAGTATTTTGTATCTCTTAAAATAGACTTTGCCTTGTAGCATGCAAGGCTAATGTTTGATTCCCTCATATTAAACTTTGCAAAATTTTTTTTTAATATGAAGTAAGTAAGGAGGCAAGGGAATAACTGCCTGGACAGAGATATGGGAGGCAGGAAATTTTTACCTATAAAAAGGGGTTATTGAAGGGCATCTAGGTTGGTTCCACAGTTTAGCTATTGTGAATTGTGCTGCTATAAACATTGATGTGGCTGTGTCCCTGTAGTATGCTGTTTTTAAGTCCTCTGGGTACAGACTGAGCAGAGCTGGATCAAATGATGGTTCCATTCCCACTTTTACAAGAAATCTCCATACTGCTTTCCATATTGGCTGTACCAATTTGTAGTCCCACCAGCAATGTATGAGTGTGCCTTGTCCCCCACATCCTCACCAACACTTATTGTTGTTTGTATTCATAATAGCTGTCATTCTGACTGGAGTGAGATGAAATCTTAGAGTGGGTTTAATTTGCATTTCTCTAATTACTAGTGATGATGAACATTTTTTTCATGTATTTGTTGATTCATTGTACATCATCTTCTGAGAAGTGTCTCTTCAGGTCCTTGGCCCATATATAGATGATGTAGGAAAAGATGTTCAATTCACTAACAACAAGGGAAATCACAATTAAAACCACAATCACTGTGTATCTACTAGAATGCCTAAAACATCAAAGAATTAACTAATATCAAAAGGACAGCTTCAATTGCTGACAAGGGTGCATAGAATCTAGATCACTCAGACATTCTGCTGGGGATATAAATGGTAGATTTAACCTGGGAAACAAGATGGCTATTATTTTTTTAAAAAATAAAACTAAACATGCAACATCTAAAACAAAGGGGATATTAATATTATATGTCTCATATAATTCTTGTGGAAATTACATGACATCATTTGTATGAAGAGGTTAGCTTGGTACTTGGTGTATAAGAAATGTTCAATACATGTTCTTGTTATAATATTATTACTATTATGACTAGAGCATGTACAACATTCTAAGTGGTTTCAGAGATAGGAATGACTAATACAGAGAAGACTTCAGAAAAGGTGATTTTTGTGTTTCATCTAACATCTGAATATAGGGTAGTCATGAAAAGACAGAAAGGAGCAAAGGTGGGAGAATTAGAATTAACAATAAGGTTGCAATTGTTAATTGAATTTGAAACCACTTATCTTTTCTCTGCACAATACCAAAAAGTAACTAAATCGCAGATGTGGTACTAGGAAAATCTCAGGATTATCTTAGTATTTAAGGGCAAACCACTTAAAATATCTATGTTACTGAAATGGAGGAATTTCCTTCCTCTCTTGCCAAGGTATTGTGAGGAATATCTGTTTTTAGAGCAAGTTTCTTCCAAAATTAAAAATGACTCTCACGAGAATTTTCACTGCCAATATGAGGCTATATAAGTCATTTCTGTTTCATGGAGGAACTACTAGCTCTCAGAATTAATTCAGTTGAAATTAGAGAGCAGGGAAAGCTGCTAGGAATGATCCTGTTGTGGCAGCAAATCAGAAGCATTGTGTGATTTTTTTCCCCCTTCCTGCAATCTCTGACCCAACAAAAGCAGCACAAGGACAATTCCACAGGTACTTGCTGAATGAGTTTTCACAGAAGTTACCAGCATTTAAACTAACTCTGATGTATATGCAACAGGAGACACACACCTGATGCTGTTACAGTCATTAATTCAGTGGTGCATTTAGAAATAAACCTGCAGTCCAGGCAGAGATATTGGCATGAAGACTGTGGTGTAATAGGCAGTCTGTGCTTGATTTTTGCTGTCTGTCACAACAGGTGAATCAAACAAGTGAATTATATGTTAAATTCTCTCTGCAAAAGTAACACAACAAAGAATCAGGTTTGAATCCCAGTATCCAGCCAGCCCATCTATGGCATACAAATAATTCTTTCAATTAGGTGTTATATTTTTAATGCCAATTTCAGTAACAAGGAAGTTTCACATATTAAAGATTTTTTTGTTCTCAGAAATTACTGCTTGATACATTAATATGGGGTCATACAAAGAAATATATACATATATATATATATATGTATATATTTCTTTGTATGACCCCATATTAATGTATCAAGCAGTAATTTCTGANATATATATATATATATATATATATATATATATATATATATATATATATATATACCATCTAAGTAAAAACAGAGGGGAAGTGAGAATCAGCACATTGATAGCACCAACTACTAGCAGTGGGTATTTAAGAACATTGGAATTAGGAGTTCCAAGGCTAAAATTATCATCTTTTTTTCAAAAAATTCTGGCATCATCAAGGCTGGCAACTTATACCTCCTTAGAACCTACATAAGTCAATCCAGGAATGAGTATCAAGTGTAGCTGTGGATGAAATCCGCCTAGCAGTGGGGTCTGAAATTAATTTTTCTTCTATAATCCTTTGTGCATGAGGGAATCCTATGTCTCTGGGTGTTCAACAAACCCCAAACTTGCCTTAATCTCCACTCTGTTTACCCAGTGAGATGCAACCTTCATCTTTTTTCCTGGTTTTTACTTCAGTTCTCCAGGTGATTGCCTAACTGCATTTATCACCTGCATTTGTGTCAAGCATTTGTTAAGTATACCTTGTCAAAACACTCTTTGACAATCTCCTAGGCCACAAAAGCCCACCGCCCCCCCCCCCCCCCCCCCCGTTTTTTTCCTCAGAGATGGTCTCTATTTTTTTTTCCCTTCAGCTACTAATGAAAGTATTGATCCCATGAAACTCTTTATCCAGCAACCCACTTGGTGGACATTTCCATTGCTTTCTCTCTTAACTTGACCTAGAGCTGATGTCCCTTGAATACATAGTAATCTGTTCAAACAAGAGTCCCCTGTGTTCTTTTAGATAATGGACTGATGGTTGACCCCTTTCTGAATTATCTCTATAGTAGGTTTACTTTACTAGCCCCAGTCTGGGATGTAGGTTGCTAGCCCAGACTCCCTTCTGGCCTCTGGTGAACTCATTCCCAAACCACTATGAGTTGTTGCTGCAAATAGTCCCAGTAGCCCCACTTCTCTGAGAAACATCTTTGTTCCAATGGGAATTTTGGCCTAGAGGTTATTCATCTCCAGTCCAGCAACCAGGAGCCACTGATTTAATAAAAGCAACATCCTTGTCTCAAAGTGAGACCAACTTTGGTGCAATTTGTGATCCAGGGTTACCCTGTAGGACAGACTAGCACTCTTTCCATCAGAGACAATATATTTGCTTAGTTGTTTCCCCTATCATAACTCTGCTTTCCTTCTAAATGCATTTCATTAATGAATTGCTTCAGAAAGGGCCTCATTTTCAGCTCTACTTCTAAGGAAACCCACTGGAAATAACTGTACCTTCTTTCTGGATCATCACTAGAATTCTAGGCTTGAGACCAAATTATGAGTTAGCCACCTCCCCTCTCATAAGTTAGGGTTAAAATCATCCCAGTATGTCATTACCATTTGCTAAGCCAATAAGGCTGTACTTATTCTATTCCCTTTCTTGCTAATTCCCATGGCCTCCCACCAAGTATCACTTCTGTAAGACCCTGCCTTACCCCCAAAATACCTGCATGACACATATCTTATTGCATAAAACTGGAAGTGCAATGGAACTCTATCAGAAATTAAAATGTGCCTGAGTCCTAGAAGTGGGAATATATTCTCATGGGCATTACTGAATCTTGATTTAAAAAACTGAGTTTCTGGGAATGGTTAATTTTTACTTTGTGTTCCTTAGCTTGGGAGGAGCTAAATTTGCATTTAAATAGAGTGTTCTTTAAAGACTTCAAGTCACATAACATTCTATAGAGTTTTACATGTAATATGAATAAGCTACCCACATGCAAGGGGTAACCTCCTTGGAGCATGGAACAAAAATAATGAATGAATAATGAAAACATGAAATATCTATAAAATAGCTTTTACCCCTTATTCTATGTCATCTATATTAAGTTTCTTAAAAATGCCTTTCAGAAAAAATTCAGCAGAATGTAAAATCAGCAAGTTTTCTATTATTTACAAATTGCTAAGTATACCCTGTCAAAACACTCCCTAAAAATACTGCACACTCTCTCAATCATGCTAAAAAAACACAATCACTCAAGGAAGAGTTTGCCTACAGAATATCACACCCTTATAAATAACGTTTTAGGGAAACCATGCAAGATATTTTGCTCCACTTTTTCCCTTTGCTAAAAATTAGCTTATCAAGGACCTGCAGAATGTTCTTTGTAAAGTTTCATTAGCTTGAGTTTTTATAAATAATTAGAAATATTGCTATGTTATTTGCCATTGGAAAAATTGAAGAGATGTCTGACTAAATACAGGTATAGGTTGTTATTTACCTTGTTTCCACCTTTATACATTTTCCTTATCCCAGTTTATTTCCTCTTCCATCCCAATTGCCACCTCTATACTCTACCTTTTCTCCATTTATATTGAAAATAATCCAAGTTTAATTTAAAGTCTTTTTCTTGAAATAGCTTGAAAAGTATTGGTATTAATTCTTCTTTGAAGGTTTTGTAAAACTCCGCTGTATACCCATCCGGTCCAGGGCTTTTCTTGGTTGGTAGTCTTTTGATGGCTTCTTCTATTTCTTCCTTTGTTATTGGTCTGTTTAAATTGTGTGTGTCTTCCTGACTCAATCTGGGCAGATCATATGACTTAAGAAATTTATCGATATCTTCACTGTCTTAAAAAAAAAAATTTAAAGTCTTTCTGAGACACCAGTCTTAAGCAATGTCATAGGTATTTCAGAAAGTGCAATGTACGAAGCTAGAAGCCTGACTTTATTTGGTTCAATCTTTTCCTTCCTTTGTGTCATTTAATCTGCTTCTCAGTCTTTCTTACAGCCCTCATTTTGATCATCAGTAAAATGAGAATGTGAAACCAGTGAGCCTGAGGATACCTGTCAGCTCCAACACTCTGTAATTCTACCATTTCATCTCTGGGCTGTCTTTACCATTCAATATACAGCTTTTCTTATAGCTGTGATTGGTCACTGCCACTGCCTAAGATCCCAAGCTTCTTTCCCATCCTGATTATTCAGAACCCTGCTGTTTTCTGCTGTTAAGGGCAATTGGCCTAGTAAGAGCACTGACCACCAGCAAGGATAGAAGTTGAATGTTACTAATTAGCTTTGCATAACTAGCAATGGTGTACACTTCCTGCTCCTTATGTGTGAAATGGAACTAATAATATCATTCTATCAATTTTGAAATGTAGGAGTGAGGATGATGAGAGCAAAGAATGAGTATGAAGTATTAAGTGCCACAGAAATGCAGTATATTGTGATAAATGAACACATTAGCATGGACTGCTGAGTAATCAATCCTGGTAACTCGTGTTCTTTTTAATAAAGCATTCAAGAGACAAATTTATTAATCAAAAACAATGACCCTGAAGATCTTGTGAACACTCTACCAGTCTGAAGGGGGAGATGTTTTGGCTAAGAGAAAAGCTTTATGGAACCTTTTTTTTTAGGTAACTACAAGTGGGGTTTGCTTAGATTTCTTCTTTTGTGACCCAAACTGCTCTAGGTATATGTTAAATTATGAAAGCTTCTCAATATGCAAGACCAGCACATGAGGTAGATGGATCATTATAGTTGAACAGTATCCAGAAGCTGGGATGAAAAAGAAGGGGACTTTATACTAATCCTGCGAGATTACATTTTACAATGAATAATGATCCTGTGGAGGAATGGAATATTGTGAATTAAAAATAATCCCAGCTTAAGAAGACATAATGAACCCTTTGATATCTCTGAAGAACTCTCCAAAACTAAGACCCAAAGAATTTAATGGATCAGCCATAACCACAAAATCAGATTTTCCCATCCCCAAATCATTATGGCAATATAATAATAGAGGCTTGTTCACGCAAATACCAAATACCAGTCAAGAGACTTCAGCCTGGCCATTCAACTTCAGAGTCTCAGTTTTCTCACTTGAAGAATTATGATAACAAGTTGGGTTGTTTGGAAAATCAAATAAAATAATCCATATTAAAGTAGTTTATATTAGCTTGACACAAATGCAGGTGATAAATATTTTATGAAGTGTCAAAGCATCATATGTCCAATTTACATATTTTGTTTTACATGTCTTCCTTTCTTTCTTTTTATTCTCTATGTAATAAATACAATAAATTCTTTATGTAATAAATTCTTTCTCAAATTATTCTTATATATATATAATTTTTATGGTCAATGATCATAGTCTTATAATTTGAAAATATACCTCCTACTTCATCTCCCTCATGTTCAGGGGTAGATGGATATAAGTTTAACTAATTTTACTTTACTGCATAGATTTAGATAGGAAGCACTATAAAGACAGTTCTTACTTTTACATATTGGAGCCCATGAAAGTCCAATAAATTCTTACTGGCTATTTTGTATAGCAAGCTTCCCATTTTTATTCATTGTTGGAACAAGAGAACTTCCGACTAATATGGTGGACAATATACCAAGGTAGAATAAAAGCCAGAGAATGAGTTTGGTTGGGAAATTATCATTTGCTTGTTCTGTGATGACTTGTATATAAGTCTTTTCATTTCTCTGGGATTCACTTTCTTTCACTGTAAAACAGAAATGATAATATTTGCCTTGTATATTTCACAATTTTTAAAAATAACTATAAATAACTTTATATAATATATGAGCTTATAAAAACACAATAGTTTGTAAACTCATATAGTTACTGATGTAGATGATATTTGCTTTTTTGGCATCAGTCAACTCTAGTCACCTAATAATACCTTACGATTTTTGTAATAGCTGAGGGTCACCCGAGCTATTTACATTATATTTTATATCAACTTGATTTTATTACCAATATTCATTTATTTTAAAAGAAATTTTACTCCACTGCTATAAGTTCAAAACAAATACCTCTTTGAAAAATAGAATATAACTTTAAGAACGAATTCAATAAAAAAGATGTCATTAAATTCTAGCTAGAGGCTGCTGCCTGCTATGCCTCTGATCTGCTCTTTTTGTTAAAATCAGAGATGAATAGATGTTACAAAGGCACTAAAAATGTACTGGCTTCACACTAAGACTTTCTATGAGATGCAAATCAGAAGTATTGAATGATATTTAAAAAGAGAATAATTTTCTTACTATACCATTCTCTGCTATTTCTTAAATTACTTAAAATTATCTTGCCTACCATCTGTCAGACGTATCTGTCATTTGGAAAGAAATTTGTGTGACCAAAAGTATAATGGAGTGGGAGTCTATGATCTGCCCAAACCGTGGCACATTACTAATATCCATGAGCTTTAGTTTTTTAATTCTGACTAGGGATATTGTGATATAATATTTCTTGGGTCCTTCTTCCCTCACATATTCTGCAGTATATTTCCTTTGTATACACAGAAGAGATATCACCTTATTTAGTAAGAGTCAGGGAATATCTAGATTCCCATTTCTAGAATTGTCTTGTTCATCACAATATTCTGTCCTTATGAATAAGGTCATTCTGAACCTCTACTAATATTACCAATTCAAGAGTTGGCCAGGCTTATGGAGAAATCAAGGAATTCACTTTAATACTGTGTGTAATAGAAGATTATATGCAATAGAGTATGTGAAATTATCAGATATTCATGAATAATAAGCATCCTGACCTCCTCTGCTAAAGTGCTACAGAAATGTCTTGATTGATAGTATGCTTTTACAAAGGAAAAGAAAAATAGATAGATTACCCTAATTCCAATAAACTTTTTTTGCAAGCACACCAGAATAAATACAGCATTAGATGAATTTTGGAGACCATTAATTTTGTAATTGATAGGTTTTCAATGATTTAATGGTGACTTAAAACTCAGGGCTTGATAATGTCCTCCACTCTGTAGAACAGGTCATATAAGTTAGTAGGTGACACTGACCTATGCTTCTCATTTTAGACTTCAGGTTTCTTAAGATGATGGCTACACATGTGAATGCATAAATATATTATAAATTAGTAGAAGGTAGGCAAGGCTTTTCTGAGTTCCTTTTAATTTGTGGTGACTTGCAGCTTTTCTTAATGTGATTTTTTTGCAATATATGGTCTTATAAAACCAATGACAATATATTCCATCCAATTTTCTCATCGACTGTCATAGTGAAGTAATGAATGGGCATTAAAACCTGCACATTTAAGACATAAAATTAAAGGCTCACCAGGAAGAATAATCAGTAATTAATAATCACTAGTCCTCCCTTAGATCTTCTCTGGGTCTTTGGTCAGGCACACTGATATTTGTCAGTGTGGCTCTATTAAATTGCTAGCTAGCTATGCTTTCCTGTTCCAAGACACTTTATATCTTTGTCCCACAGCAACACCTACTAATTCCTAGCTTATTTCCCCTTTGGGCTTGTGATTATTATTCTGGAAACCTTGGAACTATTAATGAGTATCATCCCTATTTACCTTTACCACTTCCACTCCATAATTGTTATGGATTTTCCCTTGACCTCTACTCATCTATTCTCATTTTTGGATTAGAAACATACCTTATAGTTCAGTCACCAGCTTTAGACTGTAGACAGCTCTTTTTACTCTCAAATACTGTCTTCGAGTCCCTGAGTATATACTGTAACAATGTATTGCCTCATTGGGAAAGAAAAAAAACTATAATGTAAAACAAGAATAAGAAAAGGAATACATCTTGCTTCCTTGAAATTAAAATCAATCTTTTTTAATCAAAAGGAATTCTTAGAATAAGTCTTCAATATGAATGTAAAGTAGCTATAATTTCTTTCATGGAGAGTAAGTTAAATTGAAAGTCTCAAGGAAAGACATCAAAAACAGTTTAAATAAACAGAATGTTTTGGGTTGAAATGTCACTCTATTTCTACTGCAATCTTCTGTGTGAACACTTCTGTCAATATGTGGTTTGGGCTTTGGAAGGCAAACATAGAAGCAGCTATTTATTGTCTTCTAACTATCAACTGATAATCAGCATAACTTATCTGATTATGACTTATACAGAATATTAATTATTTTTAAGCTTATCTATTCTCACAAATACTCTCAAACTATGATTATTTATACCTGCATTTCAATAAAACACAAGATGCCAAACAACTTTAGTGCTGGATATATTGGATCTTCTCAGGGTTTGTGTGTCTGGTATCTGGAAGCTCTAATACCAAAAACCCTTCTATACAGTAAGCTTACACAGTGCCTACAGGCACATTGCATAGTACTTGACACAAAAATGGAATTTTTGTAAGAGTAGTTATGTTTACCTTTGGACTTCCCATATTTACTTAGCTTATTCTTAGCTTCCCATCCCTCAGGCTCATCCCTGCTTCATGTTCTAAGTTATTTAGAATTAGTCGTAAAAAGAATAGCTCAAGAGGCCAGAGTTTTCCATAACAGAGCCAGAAAGAGACCCATTAAGGATGAGATGGGACTGGCAACCCTTCTATTAACCACTGCTGAATGGGCCTTGCACTTGGGTTTTTCATCAACAAAATCAATTTCTTGGCTCTCTTGATCATTTCCAAATGAACTATTTGTTTTTAACTTCATCGTTGTTTTTGTTTTCCAACCTTTGAGAGTCAACACTTGGGAGGCTACAGCTGACAAAGGGGCAACTGGATCTGACATTTAAAAGCTATGGAACCATGTACAAGTTAATTAAGCTGTGAGCCTGTTTCTTCTCCTCTTAGAAGGCTATCATTGGTTTATTGCATGATTTTGTGTAAGGCACTGAACTCACTTGTCTTCAGTTTCTTATTTCTGAAAATCATCTTGGTAAGCCTGTCATTTATAGATAATCTCTAAAATTCCATGTACCTCTAACATTTTTATCCATTGCCACACATTATAAAAACATTTCCATGAAAGTCTGACAACAAAATACATAGCATTTTTTCTTTCTGATGGTATTAGAAGTTTTATTAAAATAATTTACAGTACATATATTATTCTACTTTAGTTTTGTTGGTTTTATTTATATTTTAATCTTTAAAACATTTCTGTTGTGTTCAAAACAAGTAAAAATAGGATTTGTAAGTAAATTACATTAAATTTATTTTATATTGACACAACACTTAATTTCTCTATCAATTTACAGACTGTCTCTGACACTAAAAGTGCATTTCATACTGGCATTTGACACAGGGATTGAAATGGTATACTGAACTAATGTCAACAAAAAATTTAAAAGAGCAAGTTTTCTTTGCAAAAAGAAAAATAAGTCTTACTTCTCAGAAGATCTTGTTTTCCAGGTAAAGGAAATAATTATTTTAATTATTATTGCCACATAACAAACCAGTCCAAAATCTATTGTCTAAGAACAGCAATATTTAATTTTTTTTCTCATGATTTTCTAGATGGTAATTTGAGCCATTCTTTTGCTGGTTTCTTCAGAAATCACTCACATAGCTGCAGTCATGTAACAACTCATTTGAGGATAGTTTTGCTCACATCTAGCAGTTCACATATCTTTTATCATTGGAAAATGTTGAGAATTATTTTACTTCTTGTCTATTAATTTTAGAAAGAGTGATAGAAACCACCAAATATGAACAAGCATAAGATATTTTTTTTCCATGAAAGTACTTTAAAAGTAGAAAATGCTACTTTTTCTACTTTTAATAAAACATGAGGTATTAATAACTCATTTGATGAATATTTATTTATTGCACAATCAGTAGGGAAGATTCACTTTTTTAAGTGTGGGAATAGAGCTGAGAAGGAGACACACATAACTCCCGTCCTCATGGAAGGGAGGCAAACAGGAAACCAATGCACTACTGCACATAGGAGGCTAAGACAGGAGCATCTAAGCCAAAGAAAATAACTTAAGTGGGGAGAAGGAGAAAGCCTCTCTAAGGAAGTGCTTTTAAGTTGAGACCTGAAGAAAAAGAGGGAGCTAGCAATATAATGCTTGCAGGTACTAGTCTAGGGGAGCAGCCAATGCAAAATCCCAGGAGGAAAGAGCTAGGCTTGCAGAACAGGGAGAAAAGTAGTACAAATGAGGCTGGAAAAGTAGGAAGGTGGCAGAACTATGCAGGTCTGTGAATAGTATCCTGAAGAAAAACTTGTTTCTTTTTGTTACAGTTGTGTTGCTGAGAAGACTGGTATTACAAGAGTCTCAAAGCAGGGAGTTCTTATTGAGCAGCATATTTCACAAATGATAAATTATCCACTGGACTGTCAACTACTATTCCCCATGCAAAGACTATGCTACTGGCCATCTCCCTATCTGCCTGCTTGATTTTCCAAAAGACTGACCAACTGTAATGTCTAGCTATAGAAAATGTTTAGTTCGCAAAAATAAGAAATCGTATTTTGAGAAAGAAGAAACAGTGTGACTACCCTCATAAAGCCCTTCCCAGATCTAAACTGATTTCCTTGCTTTTTGTGCAAACCAATATTCCACCTGCTTTTCCTTTCTTCTTCTAGCTCTTCTAGCTGTCTACTACCAGGCATTTTCAGTTTGTTTGTTTCTGGCAATCATTATGTTTCAGTCCCAGATTTGGGTATGATCTATCACTCCAGCTTTTCTTTTTGAAGCACAAAGACATTTTTATGTACTTTGGATATCAATTACAAGGATTGACAACACAATGAATACCCATAACTGCTTTTATGCAATAGTACATGGGCCTATAAAGAAAGGCTTGATTTACCAGAGGTGCTATGCTCTAATCTAGATCCACCTCAAAGTGCTGGTTTGAAGTGGGCTATATGATCAGCCATTACGGGACAGTTTTTACTATTTGCAAATTAGCATAGAAAGTCCTACTCTTTTCACATAGAAAGCATCTATCTATCTATCTATCTATCTATCTATCTATCTATCTACCTACTTATCCATTTATCTATCCATCTATGTTGAAAAAACACATCAGCAAGGTTTAAATAGAAGTCATGAATTATATCATATTTTTACTATTGAAAGAGAAGCAAAAAATTATTTAAGGATTCAAATATTACAACTATAGAATACTCAGATAATCAATAATCAGATATATTATCAATTTTGTCTGGTTGGAAATCTATGAATACGATTATGAATATCTATGCTATGATTAGCTTTATACTATAAAAATATGGGAGCATAGTAGAAAGAATATGGAAAATACAGCATTATAAAAAAATAAAATGACTCTAATAGTGATTATATTTAAAAATAAATTCAAGGTACTTTTCAACTATATTAAGAACAATTGAAAATATCTCAGTTGTTATCACGTTATTTGCAAGTAACAGATTCAGGGCAGGAACCATACTTGTTTCTTTGATAATCTTAGAAAATGCTTTCTGGCTAATGTCATTTTAGTTCTATCACGTTTATGACTCTTCTTCCTTCAGTAGATTTTCTCATCATGAAACTGTTAATGTTATCAGATATTTTTAGTTTAATATAAAAACAATTGCTGTTATGACTAGGGAAGTTATTATTGCCATACATGACCTGCTTGAGGGATAGGAAATGGAAAATAAGTTGTTTACTTTTATATCCTGTTAGCAAAGGAGTTTGAATGACATGCTATTAATTTCATGAAATAGAAAATGTCTTATACAATCAATTATAACTAGTTTTGCTTGTAATAGACTTAGACCCCATGCCATCTATTTCAGATTACAAAATTACTCAAAAAATTTTTATCTGAAGTTATTTTACAGTGTTTCCTTCTAGCCATATGAAGTATTCCAAATTGTGTAAAACCAAATTTGATAGAAGGACAATAAGAGAAAGTGAGGAAGTTATGTGAAAATCAAACTCATGTGAGATGCCCCTGGCAGATAACCCAGATACACTCAACACTGAACAAATCACTGACATGTTAGTAGCAGTATATTGGAATATTTCAGAGCTGATATGGTCTCAACTCTGAATATCTTTTCTTTTCCCCAAGAATTAAGGACTGGGACTCTGGCTTATGTTGACATTCTCTGATGATTTTAAGGCAGTAGGTAAATAAAAAGTAGCTCCACTACACAAATTGTTAGAGATTATAGAAGCTACTACATTGAAGATATGGACTTCAGAAAGGTGGTGTGGATGAATAGGAGAGTTGGACAGCCAAGTAGGAGCTGTCCATCCTCACCATGCTGTGCAGCTAGAGATATACATACCCTGCCTGGGATACCCATTTCTACTTAGCATTTTCCTACTCTTTCTCATGGGTCACCTCAAATTCCATTTCTTTTATGGAACTTTTCCAAACAACCCTCTCTCCCAATCTTTTCTGAGAATATAGGCTTCTTGGAATCTGGTTCTGCTGCATGTCACATGGTGCCACTAATTGCATTTTAATACGGTCACTGCATAGAGCAATTTTTCTCCCCGAGGGACACTGGGAAGTGCTTGAAGACAGTTTTAGTCACCATATAAGGAAAAGTCTGCTTGTTACTAATCCAGTGCACAGAGGCCAAACATCCTCCCCAGGACACCCTTCTACAACAAAGAATTATCTTGCTCAAAAATTCAATAGCACTGAGATTGAGAAACTCTGCTATATCTCTTTATCAAATATATATTTAAATTTGTCATTATGCTTTATTTTTCATTTGATATGTTAATTGTTATTGTCTTCAATTTTATTCTTGATTGTTTGCAATGATCCATCTAATGTATTGGCTTTAAGGGGATAGATAAAAGAAAGTACAAAAGATGGTGGTATATAGCACCATAAATAAATACATAAAATACATAAAGGAGAAAAATTAAATAATTTATCAACAAAATAACTCATTTTCACATTATTAAATATTAGAGCCTAACCTCATCTCTTAAGGGAGAGATAAATAGAACAAGATAAAAAGGTCTATTTATTTGTTTACATGGCGATTTCTGTCCCTATACTAACATGATTATGTTCTCCAAGTCAGGGACCATTTAGGTGACTCTGCCCTAAGATAACCCCTTGAGCCAATGACAGATGCTTTCCATCTATTCATTCTATTCCTCAAGCATAGAAACCATTATGCTCTTCTCTCACCTCTTCACTTCCAGTTCATTACCAAGTCCTGCAGATTTTATCTGCTTGCCCCATTCCCATCCAGAAACACCTGCTACACATTGATTAAAAATTTCTGTTTTTTAGAAAAAAGATTAAATTCCCCCCAGGAATTTCAAGTTCTCTCCCTGTTCCTTAACTGACCTCCACTAGCTTATTCTACTAATATTCCATACCTCTACCCTTGCTTTCTGCACTTCAGGCTCATCATGTGCTTTCAAGGACTTGGGTTGGCTATCTACCAGTGTGGGGTCCTTGTATACAATATTGCCTCTGATGAAGCTGCTGCATTAGTTTCCCCCTTTTCCTGGTTAATTCTCGCTCATCTTGCCTACCTTGGTTCAATAATTTATTCCTCCAAGATACTTCCTCTGATCACAGACTGGGTCCATGTCTCCCGGTACTCTCTCATAAGCCGTGTTCTTTACAGCATTTGTCTCTATAACTATAATTAATTTGTGTGATTACATTTGTGTTTGCTCAACATTAGCCCTAGCAGTTCTAAGGAGCCTGGCATCTCTTTGGAATTTAATGAACACTTGATGAATAAGTAAATAGAGGAAGGAAAGAATTTGTGAATCTGATGACATATTATAGATATCAGTTGGCAAAACCAGTTTTTGACATTATTGCACAGTGTAACTGTAGTCATTGCTCTGTTGTTTCAAATAATGATTTAACAGATATGAAAATATTAGTGACACACTTATTGTCATATAACTTCTTATGCCATTTGGTTTAATAAAGATGTTTTCTTATGTTTAATTGATAATCCACATACAGAAGTTTCTGGAGGGTGCTTAGATTCTACTGGAAAGAAATATTTTATTTTTCCTTTTTCCTAGGGTTAGGGAAATGTATTACAATTTACATGTAGTACTTTTTAGATTGTTAGTAACCACCTCTGAAATAGATTCTACAAAGTTTCCTGTTTCTTAACCAAAATCCCTTTCAAATATGAATCTTTTTAGAATATCTTCTCCATAAATTAAAAGAATCTTTATTTATTATATTTTCCATGCTGGCCCATTGTTCTAATATTATTTTTAGGTCACCTCTTGGTTTACTGAGTAATCAATGAGCAATGTTCCCTGTAAAAAAATACTGCTCATTCCTTCCTCCCCAAAACAACAACAACAAAAAATTATAGCTCGTCCTTTAGTTATGTTTCCTTGGTACTTCCACTTGCCAGATTGTGAGACATTACAATGTTGTAGGCAGTAGTTATTTACATCTACACTTTTTCTCTGAGTTCAAAAGAAAATAAATCTCATATTACTTATCACAGACCCAAATTTCTACTTGATTGAAATAGTGAGACTATCTAATACTCAAAATGACTTTCTAACGAAAGAGATAAGTAGAAAATTTAGAGGAAAGTAATTTCTGCTTTTTAATTCACATATTGGAAACTTAAAAGTTGATAAGCCATCTGCCATATCACAAATGTGTACTAATTATCCTGGAAAAAGTGCAAGATTGAGTCTTCCTAAAAGTGTCATTTATGCTCCAAAATTTACTGATGATAAAAATATGATTTTCATTTAATATTTCATTTTTAATATAGATACATTCCAATGAAAAGAACACCTTTATACATGTACCACCATTTCTACTTTAGTAAGAAGTTGAAAATGACTTCCCCTGCCTTCAGTCAGCCCCTAGTTTTCCACAATGCCATCTCAAGGGCTGTGGGTATGATCATGGGGTGCCAAAGAGGGAAGGATGAACTCACCACCAGGCAAGACTCCTCTTCTAGACCTAACACAACAAAAGCAGCTCCAGGCTGTGATTGGAAAACAAAATCCTAGAGAACAACAAAAAAAATCATGATTTTGAAAGAAAGTAGGAATACAAAATAATAGTGACTATTATTGTTGTAATACAATATAAGTGTCATTTACAAATGGTAGAGGTTTCTAAGCTTCAGTATAAGCTGTATCTCATATTGGGATTGATACAGAGGTAAAATACTGCAGGACTTCTTAACAGATTTCATGCAAGATTGAGAGATTTATGCAATAATAAATTTTGGTAGAACCCTAAACTACTCTCTCAACTGGGATGTCCTCAAAGTAATGGTAGTATTAGGCAGGTGCTAGAGAACATGAGAGACTAAGCAGAAGTACTAGTGGCACCTTATAGAGGTGGTAGTACCCATCAAAAGCAACAGCAGTATGGATATGCATCAACATATGAATGATTCTACAATCCTCAGGGGAAAAAAGAAAGGACCAGAACAAGAAAAGAGAAAAAGCATTGTGCTTGGCAAATAAAGGCTATAGCCAGGGAACACGATTCCTGTGTATATGTAAGAAACTTATATGGATGTAATTGGTGTCCTGTACACGCAGATGGGTAGCAAGAGTCATTGTAACACAGTGCCAACTCTGAATGCTGTACCATTTGTACCTACAGGCTGGTGAGGCCTGGGGGAAACAGCAGGAACACTTATGACTCATGAAATTCATTAATTGGTTCTTGATTCATACTGATCTTTTAATCTTCACATTCTTCAGTCACTTTCATTAGCTGTCATTGCTGAGTTAGTTTCTCTTGAAATATCACAGAAGTGGATATTAATGTATTCTTTGCAAACCGTGCTTATTCTTCAGTAGAAATGACTATTATCTTTGATAACTTAATGAAGTCTTTTATTCCGAGGATCAATCACATGCATCAGATTCCATAAACCATGGGTAGTACTTACCTGGAATTTAAATGAGAATCATTATATTAACTTAAAGTTTTGTCCTGGGGGAAGAAACAGTTGACTAGACTAACCATATGTTTGAAGAACAATGCAAAACCTTTCCAAATATAAAATGCTTAGAGTAAAATAATGACAAATATTTCACTTTGCTTATTGAGCCCATCTTCATTCTATTTAAAGGACTTTTGTCATGGAGTCATAGAGCTGGAAACGTACCTCCATATGTCACATGGTCTGTCCTTCTGCCTTCACACAGATGGTGGTCTAGCATACCTTAATATATCTTCAGGATCTCTTCCTTCTGTGCTCATGCCAGCGTGAATATAAAACTTCCTATGCATGGAGAGAAAACACAACTTCCCAAAGCCTACAATGCTTTTTAGATCCTAGAAGTGTTTTTGCTATTCCATTATTATTCTGTTTTGTCTTCCCAGTTATTGGAATGGAAACTCCAAGCTAAGTTGGCAATGAGACAGGAAAGACTAAAATGGCCTAGGCTCTGGAAGCAAGCCATGACCATTGAGCTGAGGCAAGACCCTTCAGCCCTATCTCCAAAAAGAATCAGTGGTTTGTGAAGGGAACAATACAAGTGCATGAATAAGAATGATCTAATTGCAAGGTGGATTATGATGGGTTGGTCTGCAGGCTTCTCATCACCCAGAGATGTCCATATCCTAATCCTCAGGACCTGTGAATATGTTACTTAACCTGGCCAAAGAGATTGCAGATAGGATTAATTTAGGAATTTGGGATAAGGAGAGTATCCTGGATTGCTTGGCTAGGCACAAACCAATTACATGGGTGCATAAAAGTGGGGAATCTTTCATGAATACGATGAGAAGAAAGAATAGTCAGAGGGAGTCTAAGGGGATGTGACTGGAAGAATAGTTAGAGAGATGAAGCACTAATAGGTTTTGAAAATGGAGGAAGGGCCCATAAACTGAGGAATGTGGAAAAGGCAAGGAAACTGTCCCCTGGTGCCTCCTCACAGGAACACAGGGTTGCGCCTGCTTTCATCTCATCCCAGTGAGATCTGTGCAGACCTCTAACCTAGAGAGCTTTAAAGTAACAAACTTGTGTCATTTTTCATTTTAAGACACTAGGTTTCTGGTAAAGTATTATAGTAGTAATAGAAAACCAACAGAGTCGAGTCTCCCATCTCTTGCCCTTGCACTGCCTACATTCTATTTTCAGAGTGGTCCTATTAAATTAAGAATCAGATCATATTTGTTGTCTATTCAGAACTTCCTAGCAGCTTTAGTTTCAGTAAAACTAAAAAGCCTTCCTAATAGCCCCCAAGACCCTATATCACCTACCTCTTCTTCCCCTCAGGTGTGGTGTCTGACTACTGTTCCTTTCACTATACTCCAGTGGCAAGGGCTGCCTTGCTCTTCTTAGGACCCATCAGGACTTACAGCTCTGTGCTTGGTGTTCTGCACCTGGAACTCTCAGTCCCCAGAGAGCATGATTCACTTTTGTCCCTTTGTAGGTTCTTGTTCCAATGATACCAATCAAGTGAATCTTCCATGACCACAAATAAATGGGAACGGACACTCCCCATTCTTCCCTTAGCACTTCTTATCTGATTTTCTTGCTTTACTTTTTGTCACAAAACTTTTTGCCATTTTATATATGTTTTATTTATTTACATTATTTTTAATGCTAAATCGCTCAGACTTGTGATTGGTCTTTCTCTAGTCCAAGATCTCTCAGGTTTTCAGCTAATTTCTTCTCTTTTTAAAAATTTTTTAGTTGTAGATGGACACAATACCTTTATACCTTTATTTTATTTATTTATTTTTATGTGGTGCTGAGGATCGAACCCAGTGCCTCATACGTGCGAGGCAAGTGCTCTGTCACTGAGCCACAATCACAGCCCTTTCAGCTAATTTCTAAAGCACTCAGCATTGGTACAATATACAAGTATCTGTGATGCTAAAATTTGCCTTGGTATCCTGTTTGAATCATTCACTTGGACTTGTCAAATTGGGATGTATTTGGTAATAAATTTGCTTTCTTTCCCCAGCCTCCTCTTAAACTGAAGTGTGCTGGGCACAATATACAACTCATCTTTCTACCATTAACCATCAGCAAGATTCCCTGGAATACAGTTTGACAGCACACACACAAAAAAGTGTTTTTCAATTGCATTTCTTTCTTCCTTCTCCCTTTATTTCCATTTCAGCTTCATTACAATTTCCCAAGTTTTCCCTGGAGTTCAGTCATCCTGCCTCACTCCAGATCAATATGTGCATCACTTTCTTTGGGGGTTATTGATTCACTGTACCTAGTTTAAAGAGCTCATTACTGTGTTGACATTTTATCCTGAAACTTTATAAGTGAATGTTGTCATTCTCACCAAGGAATAACTCCAAACATTTCTGCTATCTGCTATTTAAAACTATCTTTCCTCCTAGTTAGGGTTTCTCATTAAATGCTATTATTATTTTTTTTTTATTTTCACATATGACACTTGAGACTAATTTATAATATAAGGTTGTAGATGCTATAGATATCACAGCATTTACTGTAACTAGGTCTTTAAGTGAATGTTAGCATCTATTATATGAATCTGAAAACAGTATGGAGGCATATGTAGAGTAAAAATTGAGAACTCAGTGTGACTCGGGTATGTATAAATTGACCAACCCTAAATAATTGTCTAAAACTTTGAAGTGGTGGTGGGGGAGGTGAGATACTGTGGTGATGTATGTCAAGCTTAGTATTAAAATGCCTATTCAGAGTTTTGCTAATGAGCCATGTTTTTATTCTGTAATCAATCCAGGTAGGTGCCACCTGGAAGATATTTTTATAGTTTCATTGAAAGAAAATTGAACACGTTATAAGCAGTTTGACAGCACACACAAAAATTTACACTCCAATATTAAATAGGTCATATTGTTGGGAAGCTCTTCAATTGAGAGGGACAATTTTTACTTTCCAATGATTTTTTTCCCCATAGGTCATGTTTCTGATTTATAGAGCAGTACAAGATATTCTGTTCCTTCCTCCATGTTTGACAACATAGGTACCAAGTCTGTGTAAGCACAGCCATAAGAAGGAACCATTTTCTTGGGTTTGGCAATTCCATCAAACAACACACATTTCAATAAGTGACAGAGGAGCAAACACACCAGAATTCAGGCCTCGGGGGAGCCACTTACCCAGAGGGAAATAGAGTGGTCATTTCCTTAGGTATATTAAATACAAGAAAGTTTGAGAACCATTGCTGAAGGGAATGACTTCCATCTCTCCAAGGATCAAATACAAGTTATTTATTATTATTTCCTAATTATTCCATTTTTGAACTCTTGTGGAGGTCACTCAGGAGTGTCTTAAAGGCAAAGTTTTGAAAGTTTGTTCCTTACTGTTTCCTTGGAAATTTACAGTGACCATTAAAATTCTAGCTCTACTCCTAAACACAAACAACAAAGTGTATGCTAAAAAAATTAGTAATAACAATTTTGGAAGAGATGATTTCTTACTGTCTGCTGCCCTCAGAGCCCTGTGTTTGTCTTTAAATGCCAGAGAAGTAAATAATACTTCAGAACCAGGTTTTGTTGTTGTTTTTCACTCATCATACCTGCAGGAAAGTCTCTGTAGGGATTCTGGGTGGGTTTAGAGCAAGAAAATTAGAAAGAATCACAATGGGATGAAAAAAGAATTGTGTATGTTTTTGCAAATGCATCCAGGACTGAGATATCTAGTGTTGTCAATGTTCTGCTTTAAATGAGCATTAAATTCACTTTAGAAAGCCAACCAAACACTTTTCTGTAAACAAGCTTCTTAAATGTCTTATTTAGTGATTACAGAAAAGGCATTTAGTTGTAAATTTGCCTACATGATTTGGTTTAAGTATATTTATATTCTATTTCACTCTAGAAACTACTTTCAGAGTTTATTTTAAAAAGGAATATAATAAAGCACACAGATTATATGTATTTGCTTAAGTTTTTTACATTAAAATTTTATGCTCAAGGTTTCAAAGATTTAAGGGACCATTAAAGAGAATTTTATTTTGTTTTATATTTTCAGAAAACAGGGACTTATTTATAATTAAATTGAAATAAAAATCAAATAACTAGAAAATTACTTCTAGAATAAATTTTATGGAAAATGTTTACTTAATAATATTTTAAGGGCTAATAACTCATGCAGGACTATGTTTACTGCATATTAGTTTTCCATAAAATCTATAATTTTACAGAGCCTAAGAGTCTAAAACCACTGATATGGATTTCAAAACTGCTTTTATTCTAGGTGATTCTGTTGTTCTTTAGGATGTAGGGTGGGTCTTTCCAGGAAAATGGGCAGAAAAACTGATTAGACTTCTTGAAGAAAAAGAGCAATACAGTATCATTTTCCTGACTTTTTAAAATAATATTATAATTTAGTCTGAAATGTTTTGATTACCCCCATACAAATAATTATGGGCTAATTTTTAAGCTTTGGTACAATTTTAAGTGTAATGATCATCTTCCTCCTGGAAGTCTTTCC
Organism: Marmota marmota marmota; assembly: GCF_001458135.2. Classification (NCBI taxonomy): domain Eukaryota; kingdom Metazoa; phylum Chordata; class Mammalia; order Rodentia; family Sciuridae; genus Marmota; species Marmota marmota. The sequence goes on from NW_026000108.1 coordinate 36,937,392, forward strand.
TGATTTTGCATCTAGAATCAATTATTCCTGCTCTGCTCCCACAACATCCATTGATTTAAATACATTTCACTCAGCTCTGCACTGTGATTTTACCACCATATGTTTTGAAGAGCAGGAACTGGAAGGGTAAGGGAGAGACTCAATTAACATCATTTATAACACAGTACATATTATTTTAAAGTAAAAAAGTGGATATATTACATACATTAAGAATATATTCTTACCTATGGAAATACCCATGAAAGTCCAACTGAACCCAAATGTCAGAATAAAAAAAAAGCTACATGAAGTACTTAATGTTAAGAACTAGACTCATTGTGCTATATTGGGGGCATGCTTTCATAAAATTGAGAAAGTATAGAATAACATGGCATATGAAAGGGATCTGAAAATAGGAGAGGATGCAACACAGGGCACATATGGTAGATGAACAGAAGATAAGCTCAAAGGTTAGATTGAAAAAAATTGTGAATAATTTTTTTTTGTGTGTGTCATGCTAAGAAGTTTGGACTTAGACCTCAATATACAGAAGTTTTATGTGGGTTCATCTTTATGTGGCAGACTCAGTATGGACAAGAGTCTGTCTGCATTCATGTGTGTTTGAGCTGAATTCAGTGCCCCAATGTCTGCCTTAGTACATAGCAAAGATAATGTCCTGCATGTTTGTTGAATGAATGTATGAGTTCATGAATCATGCATGAAACCAAATTATTACCATAAAATCAAAAGCTGTGTTGCAGGAGAGGAATGCATTAGTCAGTAGCCTCAGAACAAGAGGAAATGAAATATAGAGTTAAAGTCAGTTTTACTTGTAAATGGTTTTAGAATATGAAAAAACATGATGATTAAAAAGAGAAGTTTTATTAGAAGTTATTTTTTTTTCTATTTTATGGGGGGTATACAATTTCTGCAAACCACATTTGAGATGTACAGTTCATTTATGTTAACCTCTGTTCTTTGAACCAAATCCCTCATTGTAACTGAAACCAATAGCTCCTTTTCAGATTAGAATTAAGGAGAAAATAAAAACATCACTTCCACCTGAGATTATCTCTACATCATGAACCTCATCCTATGATGCTTAGTACTCATAGGCTTTCTCTAAGTGCTCATGTGCAACAATCCATGTAGATACCATGGCAATAAACATCACAAGATGAAAACATTTTTCTAGTTCAAATGCCAGAGCAACCGAATTATGGGGAAATATACAGGTGCAGAGTGTTTTATATTCCATTTTTTAAAACTTGGTCCTTAGATGTTGGAATGTTTATCTCAGAAAGGGAATGAAATGGCAGATGGGTGCCCAGTTTTTCTCTGAAGTTAGGAATGCATTTTTACAAAAGTACCTCCTTCATCTCTGAAGTAGATTTCTGGGAAGAAAGGCAAATAGTGCTGTTCTTTGTAAAAGCTAAAATAAAGTCCACTTTCTCATTTTAATTAGCACAGAACCTGATTTCTACTTCACAAATTGAAAAATGATCAAGGGTCAAACAACCTTGGCAAGTCCTCATGAGGACTTGGCTATAAAGGTACAAGATAAAGGAATTCCGGTCTCACAAGCCTTGCTCATCAGCATTTTACAAACTGGTGACAATTTAAGGATCCAAACAGGAAGAGAACTCTGGATTAAGCTGTGACTTAAAATGAAATCTATTTGCTTTTGTTGTATGTCATTCGACCTCAAATCATTAACAACAGATAACTACATGGTGCTTATCCTCATGTATCCTCCCTTTAAGAGTTGTGGATCTAGAAATGAACACGATTTTGCTTCTGCTTTCAAGGATTTCAAAGTGCTATTGCAGATATGAACAAGTAAATGGGCCAATAGACAGTGAACATATACTAAAAGGAAGAGTCCATGTGAGTGAGTATGAAGTGTTGATTCACTTCCTCCATTTGGGATAAAGAAGTCAGGGTAAGACTCCAAAGAGTCTTACCTGAAGGATAGGTGATAGCTATGGAGTTGAATGAGGAGAACAACCAGTGTGAAGACTCAGACATAAGCAAGCAAATGGTCAACTCTGAAAACTTCCAACTTGTACAATACAGCTGATACATACAGGGCCAGGAAGTCTTGAGAGGATGGAGGAAAAGCAGGTGCCAACACATGGAAGACAAGAAACTTACAGCATCAGAGTAGGATAATCAGGTTGATATTTGAGCAACATTCATAAGACTGGACTGAAAAAGGTTAAGATTGGAGTCAAGGGGAGTAACAAGGTCACTAGAATAGGCTAGTAAAGAATGATGGACTATAGTCATTTCAGGGGTGAACAGATCAAAAACTATATCAGGGAGACAGAATTAAGCAGACTTAGTGATTACCTTGTTGTGAGAGACAGAAGTGAAGGAAGACTCTAGCTTGCCAAGTGGACAATTAGATAAAGATTGCGTATTCTTTGAGATCTGGAAAATAGTGAATGAGCATGTTTGAGCATGTTTTTTGGGGGTGGGGGGAGATGAGGAGGGAGAAGGTAAGTTGTGTTTGAGAGATCTGTAGAATACTCAGTAAAGATTTTCAAGACATTGTTTAAAGTAAGTAGTTTATATAAGAGCTATGAACACATAAAAACAAAGTGGGGAAGGGACCTTCTGTTCTTTTTTATCCTGGAATCTTTATTATTAGTTTCATCTCTGTGCTAAGTGTGAAAAACAGACCCATGGTCCCCAGAAACAAGAAAGAGATATTTTTTAGTCTTTGGCTGGAAATCTTTTCCAAGTGGTAGTTTTCTACAGGTATCTTGATAATCTACAAGGTAAACCTTTTTGTGAAACAAATCATTTTGTTGAATTAATATTTTATGTCAAGATCATTTCACTAAATTTTATACTTAGACTTAGGAATGGTTTTCCATTAGATTATTATGCTACTCTATTTAACTATACTATGATATGTGTGAATACTCTCTTTCCACAATATTGCTTTGGGTTTACTGCAATAGCCAAGTTAGTCCAGTGAGATTCAAAGTATATTTTATATTCATACATAGAAGCCAATCAATGGTAAGACCAAATGAATCATATTTAATAAATTGGAACAATACTGAAATTATTTTTAAATGTAATTTCAGGGGAGGTAATAGAGGATTTGAAATAATTATACAAATTACCTTTGCAAAAACAACATGTAATATACCCATAAAAAATAAGCCAAATTTCTGACTTATAGCTATCCTACTCTGAAGACCAGAATTTTGTCTGCATTATAAAGAAAATAGCAATTAACAAAAACAATTGTATTTCAGGGACTACAGTAAAAGTTTTCACTGATTCTTTTATATATTTTTGTATGGTTTATGTGAAACAAAATACTTGGTTGAATTTTTTATTATAATTTATATACAGTAAATTTTTCCCTTCTTTTTACAGTTAGAGTTTTCACAGCAAGATATAGTTATATAATGATCATAATAAAGATAGAATGCAAAATACTTAATTCCAAAAATTAACCCTTTACTCTTTTTTAGTGGAGTTCTTACTGATATCTCAGCCCTTGGCAACCTCCCATCTGTTGTTTGGGACAGTATAGATATTTTGTACAATAGAACATGCAGTTTGTAGCCTTTTTAGTTTGACTTCCTTCACTTAGCAAAATGTACTTTAGATTCATTCCTTTTGTGTGAGTCCCAATATTTTTCATTTTATTGCTAAAAGATATTCCATTGTAAGGGTGTATTGTAATTTATCATATTCTAATTAAGGGACCTCTGGATTCTTTTTTGGTGATTACAAATGAGTAGAAGCATTCACATGCAAATTTTAGTTTGAAGTTTTCATTTCATTTGAATAAATACCTGGGAGTGATATCATTGGAAGAATGACAAATATATATTTATTTTTTAAAGAGATTTTTTTTTCCTGAAGCAGCTGTGACATTTTTTATTATCATCAAAAATTTATTTGAGTTCCTGTGGTTTGCATTCTTGGCAACATTTGGTAATGCCACTGAATTTTGCTTAGACTATTAAAAATAAGAAAATAAAAAAGGAGAAATCAAAAACAAGGAAAAATAAATTTTATACTTTGATTTATGATTTTACTAGCACCATTTTCTTATTTGATATAACTTCATGTTTTTATTTGATATCAGATCCAATAAATTCTGCATGAAGAACTTCTTTTAAAATTTCCCTCAATAAAGAGTAATCAATTATCTCCATTTATGTCTTTATTTCTTTATAACCATTGAAGCATATTTTCACTGGACATAGAATTGTAGTATGAAACCACTTTTTTATTCTCATAACACTTTAAAAAGCTCACTCCATTTTCTTCTGCTTTGCATGGTTTATAATGACAAGGATACCATTATTTTCATCTTTTTTCCTGTATGTAATGTGTTTTTCTTCTTTGTTTTCAGGACTTTGTCTTTATGTGTAGTTTTTTGTTGTGTGAATATATTTATGTCTTTTCTGTTTGTGTTTGTATTTATTTCTTATTTCTTATGATTCATGGGTACGTGATCTGTGACTTTCAATAATTTTGGAAAATATTGTTTTTGCTGCATTATCTCTCTTCTTTTTCTGGGATTTTAGTTGCACATATATTGGATGAGCTGACATTTTCCCATTACTTTTGGATAGTCTGCTCTTCTTTTATTGTTACTTTTACTCCTTCCTTTTTAGTTTTTGTAAATTCTATTGATCTATCTTCAAGTTTACAAATTCTTTTCTTGGCTACATCAAATTTACTAATGATTCTATCAAAGATGTTCTATCTCTATTACTGTGCTTGTAATCTTTAGTGTTTGCATTTTATTTTTCCTCGGTTCTCTCTGATGAAATAACCTATCTGGTTATGAAAGTTATCATTGTTTCTATTATAACCCTTCAAACGTTAATCATATTTACATTAAATCCTCTGATAGTTACAACATCCATATCATGACTGAGTCTGGTCCAATTTTTTTCTGTTTCTTGATAGCACATTTATTTTCTTGCTTCTTTTTCATCTCATAAGTTTAGATTGGAATACAGACATATTGCACAACATAGTATATACTGAATTAACTATTATTTTCTCTAGACAACAAACTCTCATGTTTCCTAGGCTTACCATTTGGAAGGATGATTCCATCTGGATTTAGTTTGGAAAATTTCTCTGAGAAATTTTCTTTTTCTCCTATTCTCTCTCATACTATGGTGATTGGCTGACACTTTAGTAGGCAGAAGACCTTTTGGCTAAAGTATCACTGGAAAAGACCATCTTTAGGCAGGAAAATGAACTCTATCACACACTGTCTGCATCACTCTTATTTATCAGTTTAAGAGCATCTGCAAGAATTAAGGCTTTTTGTAGTAACCATTGTAAAGGGTCCACAAAATTATGATTTGAAAGGACATCAGTTCAAAGAACATAGTCCACATTCCATTGCTTATGGTAATTTCTTCATGCAGTTGCACTATCATCAATATTTAGTGATATATTTAGATTTCTAGGTCCTTAGAATTGGACAGAGTCTCTGAGATCCTGGTTACAACTTTTCTGATGTTTTTACTTATTTATTTATTTATTTTTAAATATACATATGACAGTGGAATGCAGTACAATTCATATTACACATATAGAGCACAATTGTTAAAATCTATGGTTGTATACAAAGTATATTCATACCAATGCATGTCTTCATATATGTCCTTTGGATGATGTCCACTCATTCCACAATCATTTCTAACCCCATGCTCCTTCCCTTCCCCTCCTAACCTTCTGCCCTATCTAGAGTTTGTCTATTCCTCTCTTGTTCCCCCTCTATACCCCACTATAAATCAGTATCGGCCTCTAATTTACATCTCTCTCAACTACTCATGAACCTGATTGCCTTCTCCTAGACAAACTCTAGTTTGTCTTTTCCATTGTGATTTTTAAAATATTGACCTCACTCATCAGAATTTTTGGAAAATTAGCCAGGTGCAGTGGTACACACTTGTAATCCCAGTGGCTTGAGAAGTGTAGGCAGGAGGATCATGAGTTCAAAGTCAGTTTCAGCAGAAGGGAGGCACTAAGCAACTCAGTGAGACACCCTGTCTCTTAATAAAATATGACATAGGGAAGGAAAAGTGGCTCAGTGTTTGAGTGACTCTGAGTTCAATCCCTAGTAACCAAAAAATAAAAAAGAATGTGGAAAATTAATATGACCATGTGACCATGTTTCACGGCATAGCATTGTTTTTAGCATAACAATATTGACCCTTTGACTGCATTATTGGCTAGGAGTGTACTACTTAGGAAATATATTTAACTTCTTTGCATCCCTGTATTTTTCAGTTTAAAAAAATCAGTTAAATAAAATAGCATATATAAAGCTCTTAGAGTAGTGGTTGGTACACACTGATCTGTAAGAAGTAGGTAATATTTGCAGCCTGGGAGGAAAATAATTTGGAGGAAAGGCAAAAGTAGTTTTTTTTATCAGTTATCCCAAATATCTATGGGTTATCTTCAAAAACTAGAATTTTTGTAAAACTTAAAGGAACTCAAAATTCTTAAGAAATGAACTTCTTATAGTGTTGTTTTAAACTTCAAATATGACAGAAGAACCTAGAAAAATAATAAAAGCAGCTAAATGTTGATATTATTTTGATCAATAGTATCTTGGATTTTTTCATTTTACATTATCTGGAAATCAGCAGTTGTGTTTACAATAACCTGATTCTCCTCTCCTTTCCAATTTAAATGAATTGACTTTGCATCCACTTCATACACATGATTTTATAATTTTATATTCATGGCATGTTATTCATCTTCTCTGAATTTGCCTTGCTGCTACTGACAATCAGAATCCCCTCAGATGAATTTCACAGACACTTGAAAATTAATTCTGTAAAAGGTTGAGGAGGCCATTGAATTTTTTAGAGCACACTTTTAGCTTAAATTTCATTAGTTATCTGAATTAACGTATTCAGGCTTATTTTCAACTTTTGGAATAATAAGTGAATCCATGAAAGAAATGGAAAGGGACCAATAGAGAGGAAACTTTTAAAAATCTGGAGTAGATTTCTCATGATTCTGTGCTAAAATATTTCTAATGCATCAGGTAAGTCCAATTCTTCTAAGATTCATATTGATGCAAATATTCATATTGATGCAACCATTATGGTTGGTTTTTTATTTTAACATTTTCTTACTTGTTTAATGAAAAACATAAAATTCTAGCTACATATTTCAGAGATTATTCTACAATTAAAAATTATTAATCACAAAGAAAGAGCTAGGGGAATTTTCCATGTAATCAATTTTTAACAAGTAATCCGTTGTTCTACAGCCATAATGTCACATTAATTAGTTTACATACGTGCTATAAAGATGGTGATTATTGCTTTTGGTTTCTCTGAGGAGCATCTTTAGTGAGTATTAGTTTTCATTATAATAAATAGTAAAATGATAACTGCATCATAGATAAATTTACCTTAACAGTGTTCCTTTTTTTTTTCTTTCACAAATAAGTTTCTGATGAAATAATGAATCCCTAAACCCAGACACTGAAATGGATTGTGGAGAAAATAGCATCGTTTTCCTTGGGGTTCAAATGATCTATTTTTTCTGCTATCTAATGAGATTAGCCCAGCCACTAGAGGAAAGCTTGTGGACTTTTTATAAGATGTTTGTTTCCTGGGGTGTTGGGTGTGAGGGGATTGTTCAACACACTTAGCAACTCTGGATGCCAATATTGTTCAAAAATCAAAATGAAATAATATGTGATGAAATCTTTAAAACATTAAAATACTTTACACATATGATGTATTTTGGGTAGGTTACTGTATATCATTAACTTTTTAGCACATAAGTGATATAATAATGTTTATTAGGATGACTAATGAGACTAATGGTTTTGAATAGAGAGATACTACAGGTTGAGGGGATAGATAGGCAACTATTTGCAATAGACATTATTAGATTATGAATAAATCAATATGAAAGGACAGGACAGGATAAATAATAGGGAGATAGATAACTTAAGTGATTATTAAACTGCCTTTTTGACACTGACAATCTTATGATAGTATTTAAATAGGATTTGGTAACGGATGAGAATCTGATGAGAATAATACTCTTGCCATCTGTGCATATAATTTTATATGATTTTATCTGAAACCTACAAACACCTAAACCTATGAAGAGTGGGAGAGGGAAGGAAAGGCTAGATGATGCTGGCTTGATGTTGTGCATTGTTGGGAAGAATGACAATACTTCAATAAAAATAGAATCTGCAAGGGAGACCTAAAAGTGGAGGATACGCTTATGGTTTGAGCTGGGCCATGGGGAAAATATGGTAAACATGGTCTGAGATATTTTGAACTTTAGAGGCTATCTAAGAGGGAAATACCTATTTATGACCTGGGGTCCTGCAGCTCATGAGAATAGTTGATGCCAAGATAAAATGTGAGGTGTTATTTGTGTTCAAAAGCTACATGGTGGAATTTGAAACTTTCAGACCTTTGGAGAACTTTGTTTCTTTCAATCCCAAGAATTAAGCAAGTGCTTTGATTGTACATTTTTTGGGTCCTTATTATTTAGCAAAATCAGTGGAAATCTGATCCCCAGAACTAATAATGTCAGTTTGTAAGTTCCTATGAATTGTAATGGAATAGTCAGAAGCAACAAAAGATAAAAAAAAAGTTTGTATCATAGTTGAATAAAGAAGCCAGATTCAGAGGTTTAGGGCCAATAGAATAATATCAAATACAGAATCTGAGTAAAGGAGGAAGCCATCATCAGGAAACTAGGATGTAAAATGAGTTGCATTAATTCAGGAACAGATAGGAACCTCAGGGTCAATAGGAGGAGGGTATAAGGGTTTTGTAGGATTTCTAAGAACAGAGCACGTTTGTTAAATATTATTTGCCCAGGTCCTGCCCATCTTGCGTCTTTGTTGTATTTCTCTTAACGTTTCCTCCAAAGAGATTTTTTTCATTATTTACAAATCTCAGAAGAAAACACTGCTAACCTTATCTATTTATCACTAAATAAAGCCTTTCACAAATGGCAATAAATGCATTTTATTGAGCATAGTCAATCATACCTTTTCTTTTTGTTAATTAAATTATAAGATAACAAAAAACACACAAAATCCACAAGTGCATGTCTTTCGAATAATGCTATTTTTAATCTTTATTCAAAGATATGTTTTTGTCAAATTTTTGCATAATCAAAAAGCACTGTGTTAAACAACTTCATTATAATCAGTTGCAATAAACCAGAGATATTTTGTTCTAAAAGGCATTGAAGAGAATCTGTTTTATAAGTGTGAAACATTTTTATTCATGGTACATAAGGTGACATTCAATTTTCACTCAATTAAAATATTCTAATATATTGATGAAATTCAAGCTTGAGAAATCCTGTGCTCTTTGATACTGAAAAGTGATGGTTTATTAAATATCATCAGTTCTGTCAGTGTGATCTAAAAGATGAAGCAACATCAATTCCTTATTTAGAGAACCAATTGCCAATATATGAAAGTGTGTGAGTTTCAATTCATTCAACGAATATTTATTGAGCTCTCACCATATGCCAGGGACTTTTTAACCTATATTTCTCTGAAGAAGCTAAGTTTCACTATGAAGCAAGTGAATACAGATTATAATTGCAAATGGGGTTTGCAATAAAAAGTGATTATAATATGAGGCAATGATTTTTATGCCTATAATAACAAAAATGAATTGGATCTAGTTATAGAATCTCTCACTGTGACTTGGAAAAAAAGAAGCATTAATTTTCAGTTGTTCTTCAAAAGATTTGTATCTCTGAGTGTTAAACTAGAAGCATTTTGAGGTAAAAATTACTTTCGGTTTGACATGTCATTTCATAGCACTATTACTTAAAAACCGTTTTTTCCAACCTCTTATAAATTAAAAAACATTTTTTTCCAACCTCTTATAAATTTCTGGCATTATTAAGCTTCTGGGTGGGAAGGAGCTGTGTCCACCTAAGAAATGTAACAGCTTTGAGAACCAGAACATAAAGGTAAATTTCTGAGAAACCCAAGCACATGGTTTTTTGGGTATATAACAAAACTGATTTGAAATTAAGATTAATCTTTCCTAATGCCATTTTTAAAGGGCAGAAGAGAGTAAACTCTTAAACTGGACATCAGTGCCTCTGCTGCTACTCAGTTGTCCATCAAAGATAAATCCTTAATAGAAATCTAGTGCAATCCAATAATCCAAGCTTATCATTTTCTTATGTCTATGTTAAATGTTATTTGACATATCGGAGGTCCTATTTTTTTCTTGCTTTTAAATAAAAAGTAGTATTCTATTTTGTTGCTATGTAGCAGAAAATACAAGCCTTGTGAATAGAGTCAGGCAGGTATTGTTTTGATTTTCACGTCCACTACTCAGTACTTAATGCAATCTTGGCTCAGATATTTAAACTTTCAGAATCTCAGTCTCCCCACTTGTTAAAGAGACAAGTCAGAGCCCTGAGGCTACACAGGTTTAGGCTTAAAAAGTATATAGTGCCTGTCATTTTCTTTCCTCTTTAAGGCTGGGTACTCAGAATCTGCAATTCATGCATTTATGTATTCTTTCAACCCATTTTTATTGAGCACCTACCTTGTGCTCAACACTATATTAGGCACTGAGGATTCAGCAGTGAAGTAAAATAAGCTCTGCCTTATGGAGCTTATATTCTTATTTGTGAAGTGTGATTACATTCTCAAGAAAGTTAATCACACACTTGCCTCTGAAATTATAAATATGTATAATTATAAAATTATCTTCCCTAAGCTAAAAAAAGTCATATCTCTAAATCTATCTTTCTTTTATCTCTTTATTTCCTTCCTTCAGCACTTTCTGCTTTCTCTTTTAATACTTTTTATATGTCAACCACTTATATTAAGCTTGGAATGGAGTTGGAGGGTAGGGTAGGGAGGGTGCACTGAAGTGTGAATCCTTCTCCACAAGATATTGAATGACACAGTAATGAAAGAAAACATTTAATTATGAGTACACAATTGCATGATAATGAAATAAAACATATAATTATGTATATGTAATCATGTGTCCAATGAAAGAAAACATGTAATTATGAATACATAATCATGTGTTCAATGATAAATAGCTATATAGTCAATGAAGACAGAGGGAAAGTAAGTCAATAGAATTAGTTAAGGTCAACTTTAAGAAAGAAGTGAGTTTTAAATCAACCTTAAAAAATGGAGAAATTTTAGATGCATGGAGAGAAAAAGAATCATATAAAGGTACCTTTTTTCCTTCCCAGCTCCTAATGCCCAACTCCTTAATTAGTATCATTACTCTAGTTGTGCCAGATTTCATATTAATAAAGCACCTTGTCAAATGAGAACAACACAACCTGGAAACAAAAGCTTTCTGTGGACTCCACTAATAAATTCAGATTGCCCAGATATCACTTTTTATGTCTCAGTTATCCAACCATAAATAAGGGGACATCTCCACAATTTTGTTTTTAAATAACCCACAGGATGACTAGATGTCCTGAGTTCTCCTATATAGTATTGGGTCCTCTCTTGCCTATCTAAACTGGAAGGTCAAGTACGTGTCTATAGCCTATAGTGATTGGCTAAGCCTCTCAGGCCCCACTTCCTTCTGCTTGGATGGTTGGGATTTTTCCAGCTGAGCTGGAAATGCATATGCAGTTTGCAGTTTTTTGGTTCTAAAGTATTCTCCCCATCACACAGCAGCACACATGTTCCTTGGCATCTACTCTTTTTACTTTTCTCACTTTTTAAACTACCTTTTTAATGCTGTCTTCTGGCAAAGCATTCTAAAGTACACCAAGAGAGCCTTCTAACCTTTCTTGACCCCCCTCCCCCTACTTCTAGCACAGGCTAGTCTCAGAGTATTTTCTGAACATATGCAGAGATTTGGAAGAACTGATTGACTCAGGAGTTGTTGGACTCTGGCTTTGCTTCATTTCAAAGATAGTCCCTAAATATTCAGGGGACAAATGCCTTTTTGTCTCTGGTTTTGGTAGTCTTGATATACTATGGTTAGCTACTAAAAGTCAGTGAATCAATGTGTTTATCCTTGTCTCCACCTATAGATTTTGAGGCCATCTGTCTGATTATGATTCTGGGCATGCAATATTAGCTATTTTGTCCAAAAACGTACTTTTTCATTTGTCTTCATTAGGAAGGCAGATAATTGAATTTCTGCCCAGACTTTTGGCATGTGACTTTTCTTTTTTTTTTTTTTATTAGTTTGTGGCATTTTGGTCAGTTTCTTGTCTGTTTTCATATAGTCACAGATATTTTAATGGGAACCCTGGGAGATACTTATCAGTCCACCTCCATGCTGATTTCAATTTTTATTTGTGAAAACAGGATCAGCTTATATAATTTGTAAGGCTTAGTGCAAAATGAAAAAGCAGAGCACCATGTACAAAAATTATTAAGACAGGGAAAACCAAATACAGAACATTAAACCAAACATGTTTAATGTTTAAACCTTCTTTTAAGCACTGTGCCCTGTTTCTGCCCGTGAATCTGGCCCTGCTTACAATGCTCCAAATTTAAGTTTGACCTGTCATCTCCCTGTGTACCTTCATTTTCTCCTGGAGTTTCCCTAGTACTCGATTTTCTTTTTCCTTAAGTTCTGTAAATATTGGTGAATCCAAGATCATAGCTCCTGTTCTCTCTCTACTATGTAACCGTAAGAAATCCCCATTTGTTTATAATGATCTCAGTCATTCCTTTCTGGAGATGGCCCTAAGCATAATAGCTCAAGTCCTCATAGTTCTTATAAGTTTGAAGTACAAATATGTAATAGTAAATTGACTTTTACAGTAATAGATAATACATCAAAACCCAAAACCTTTTCATCCCTCAAACTGACTCCTATGTATGAATTTTCTTTCACTTTTTGAATAGTCTCTGACTTCACAAATACATATAACATAGGAACTGATTTTTTTTTCCCTCTAAAGTGACTTGGATGTTAATCTTGAAATATTTTCCTGATATTTTTACTTATTCTACCTTGGTACAGTTTATTAATATTTCCCTTACTTTAAGTATATTTTTCAAATATTTGTAAAAATATGATTGTACCAAAGTAAATTAGAAAAATAGATGAAATTATAAAAATAATGTATTTTAAAGATATATTCAACTTACATTATCTTCAAATAATGGGTAATATAATTAATTAAAAGTTTTGGTGTTAAATTCTAGGAAATATCCCTTTTAAGAATCAAATAAGGGCTTTGGCTGTAGCTCAGTTGTAGAGCCCTGGGTTTGATATGCAGCACCACATAAAAATAAATAAATAAAATAAAGATATTGTGTCATCTACAACTTAAAAAAAGAATCAACTAAAATTATTTTCAAATATTGTTTTTATATATTAAAAAGAAAAATAGTGCATAATTTTTATAGTTTATAGTGAACTGGGAAATACTTTTGGATTATTTTATCAGATTATTTAATACAGGAAAATCTTTTTCCCATATCCTATATATTTAATCCAAGTTTCTATTAATGCCAAAACAAACCACATGGTACTATGCTTTCATTTATACTGTATATTTGAGCTTCCCACTTTATTCATTTCATTTTTTCTCAACATGAAAGGTCTTGTTAGTTGGGCTGTGTCAAATCTTGCCAAAAAAATTCTCACAACATTTAACTAATAGAAGCCATACACAGTATTGTTTTGCTGATTTAAGTAGAAGCAAGTTTCAACCTTTAAAAATACTTTTGCAAATATCCTAGGAGTTTTTTAACTGTTAGATTTGAGTATTTCTTAACAAAATAAATCACCAAGGTTGATAAATCATATGGCTAGTCACTTAAGGCAGTATTTATGAAATCCACAAAGAGAAAGCTTTGTTTTGTTTTTTTCCTTAGGAATTATTTTTCCATTCTGCTAGTGAAGTATTTGGAAGTTCATTCCTAGCTCCAGACATTCATCTCAATTATTTGAATTGGCTCCCTGCAGATAGCCCTTAATATGGAATATCATTCACTTACAAAATAGTTACCACAGACATCTGCCAGTGCTCAACCTGGCAGCAAAGATGTGTTAAAACCATTTCAAATGATGCCTTTAGACATGCAGAGAGTATCACTGTACCATAATGTTTAGTGCTATGATTTGTCTTCATTCACTCTCTCTGCTTAGCTAATCTCCTAAGTCAGCAGAATTGTCACTGCTAAATCTTTTGGAACATGTAGTAGTAAATTAGTTTGGCTGTTAAGTTAGGTGGGAGAGTAAAAGGTACACATTTATGGATTTTACCTTAGGATTTCTGATTAGATTCTATGGCTCATTGGTCTATATTTTTATGGATATAATTATGATGCCTGGTACTTTCCTTGGGCAAGTGTAATGAAACTCAAACTCTTGGAAAGCTCAGGAACTACCACTTTTGGTATAAGAGGGGTCATTAAAGATTTTTATAGTTTTGTGTTATAAGAGATAGGTTCTCTAAGTTTTTGGAAAAACAGTTTAAATCAGGGCATTAATACATGCATGTTAGGTATGGGGCTCATTTATATAAAATTACATAGAATACCTACATTACATACACTCTCAACACTCAGGTCTTTGCATGGATAAGTCTCTCTGATCTGGATGTCTTCTTTGGTCTTTCTGATTGCTGGTGAGGGTGCTGGTTTCTGCTAGCTGAGTCAATTGTCAAGATTCAGATCAGGCACAGCCATCTGTATGGTAATCTATAATATAAATATCTTTTCATCATCTACACATTTCAACTCAAGATCACTTATTCAGTATTCTATTTAGGAGCAAGTTGGATCTCAGGGAAAAACAACAGTTTTGCAATATCTCTGGTTATGCCATTTAATAAATAGCAGTCTCTGTAGAGCTACTTTTTCATATTAAGTTCTAGGAAACATGCCTAATAAAAAATTAACTAATAATTCTAATAATGAGGTTTGGTTTTTAAATACATTGGGAAAATTATTTAGACTATACAGCTTCAGTTTCCTCATTTGTATAGGAGAAGGATACACATAGGATGGTTGTAATAAGTAGAATCATTTGAATAAATAAGGTACTGAATGGTTGCTAATCATTACCACATGATTTTTCTAAGTGTTAATTCCCCTTATGAAATTTCATATGAAATTCTTGAAGATGAGATCCATGACTTAGTCACTTCTATATTTCCAGCATCCAGAATAGAATTAGATTACTAGGTGACGCTTACTAAACATTTACAATAATAAAAATGTAGGATATAAAATATTAGTGTGCAAGTAAATTTTTTCATAGCTATATGATGGTTTGTGTCTAAAAGAGATGTTTGACTATAATATAGGTGTTAGAACCTATTTTAATAAGGCTGCAGATGAGTTTATAATAAAAAGTCACAGTGCTCGATACCAAGGGGTTTAATGAATATTTGCCATTGAAAATATTAGTTTGCTTTAACATTTGCCCTCTAATTTCAGTTAATATAATTAAAGAGACTCATCATTCACAAGACTCAATGAGCATCTCACTGACCGGAAGAATTGAACCTAAAAACGATAAATCATCAGACTACTTACGAATACATCAGTGACTTCAGACCCTTTTGTGTGATAAAAGAGCTAATGTTGCTTTATTGTTTTTATACATTTTTAAATGAGTTAAAAATCCTGTCACAGGTTCTGTTGACTTCCCAGTTTCTATCTAGTCCTCCCTAATATAATAGAAAATGTTTTATACAGAATAAAAAATAGCATTCAAAATTCTATAATTGACCCTTGTGGGGGAAATATATATATATATATATATATATATATATATTTCCTGAAGAAGCACTCCTTTGACTTTTCTCAGGAATAAATATGGCATTATTATTGAAATAGTAGCATCATAGATGAACATAAATACACACCCACCCTACAATGCAAACATGGAACATTCATATTACATATCTCCCAGGACCCCCAGAAATAAGCATCAGAGGCTGTAACAGCAAACTGACTAAGTGAACAGAGATATGTCAACAGGATGATGTATTTCTTTTTAAAAATTATTTTTAAATGTTATTAGTTCTTTTTAGTTATACATGACAGTAGAGTCTATTTTGATATAATTAAACAAGCAAGGAATATATCTTATTCTAATTAGGACCCCATTCTTTTGGATGTACATGATGTTGAGATTCATTGTGATATATTTATATATGTACATAAAAATTTATGTGAGATTCATCCCACTGTCTTACCTTTTCCTATTCCCTTCCCTTCCCTTCATTCCCCTGTGTCTAAGCACTGAACTTTTATTCTTCCCTGTTCCCCCACTTATTGTGGATGCATTTCTAAGCCAAATATCTGCCTCTTATATTAGCAAACAAACTTGAGGTTATATATAACATTAAGTTTTATTTTTCATTCATTTCTTTACACAAAAAGAGAAATACTACATACTCTGTGGAAGCAAAATGCTGATTTCACATAACTAGAGTAGAACAGTGGTCACACTAGAGAATAGGAGGAGCAGGGGGAAGGGAGGTAGACGGAGGTTGTATAATAGGTATTAAAATACAGTTACACAGGGAAATAAGTTCTAATATTCTACAGAACACTAGGGTGACTATAGTTTACAACAATTTATTATATATTTCATAAAGAAATAGAAGAGAAAAATTTGAAGGTTCCAAACACAAATAAATGATAAATATTTAATATGAAAATGTCAAATACCCTGATTTGTTCATTGCACACTATATACATGTATTGCATTATCATATCTCAAAAATAGGTATGATTATTATATCGTATCAATTTAAAAATTGGTGAAAAATGAGACTTAATTTTTCTAGTGACACTTGTAAGCTGTATATGCACATGAAAGCATGCTTTACCAGATTTTGAAACTCTATTCCTATTATAGTTACTGTACTTAAAACAGTATGATACTGACTTGAGAAACCCAAAGGAACAAAATATCTGTGTATATATAAGCATATGTTTCTACCCACATGGAAATTTGATGTATTATAGCAGTAGCTTTACAGAGGGGAGAAAGGATTGACTACTCTATACAATGTACTGGGAGTTGGTTGTAAATATGGCATGAAATAAAATTCTATTTTTATTCATAGTATACTTCAAGTAAATTTCAGCTATACATAAAACCACAAGTAAAGTGTTCAAGTTTAAAAGAAAGTGTTGGCAAATACACGTTACTAAGAGAGAAAAGATATTTTTTTTACAAGTTGCAAAAATCAAAGCATAAAATAAAAGCTTGCTAAATTTGACCACATTAAAATAAAACTGTTCACTTCAACCTAAGATACCATAAATGAGTTTAAAACACAAAACTCAGGCTCACAGAATATTTTCTAAGTGTATATAAATACATAGCATTAAAATCTATCTATCTATATAAAACTATCAGGAGAAAAAATGGGTCATATTTTATAATGCCATTTTCAGGAAAACAAAAATGCTGTTAATAAGCATCTAAAAAAAGATTCAATGTAACCAGTAATTAGAGACATGCAAAATAAATAAAACAATGAGACATTATGAAATACCCATGATGTATGTACAAATTAAGAAGTAAAACTGATGTTGGTGTGAAACTGGAGAAACAGAACCCCTCACACCCTGCAGGAAGGAATGTTCCTTTCGTGGTACCAGATTTATATAAACAACATCTAGTGTGGTTAAAGATGTGTATGAAAACTGACCCAAGGGATATATCACTTCCAGCTATATATTCAAAAATTTATATGTACCGTGGATATGCACAACATTTTGTTTCTTTAAGAAAATATTAGAAATCTCTTTAATGTCCATTACAGAAGAGTCAATAAATAAATTGTGGCATATTCATAATAAAATACTTGAAGTCAGAATGAATGAATGAATTACAACTATTATATAACACCATAGATAAATCACAGGAATTAATTTTAGTCAAAAATATGTTGTAGAATTACAAATAATATATGATTAGTTTGTATAATGCTTGAACTTTTTCAAAAGAATAATATGTATACTTTTAGACTATAAATGCCTTAAGTAATAGTATAAAAGTGTGTGTAAAAAGAAAAACACCAAATCAGCTAAAAATTCAAAATCAAATGTAGCAAATTGTTAAGATTTTATAAAACTGGCTAAGTTCTCATTGTACATTATCCACTGTAATTTTTTATAATCTCAAAAGTAGTCATGCTTGGCATGGTGGCACATGCCTGTAATTCTATCAGTTTTGGAGGCTGAGGCAGGAGGACCATGAGTTCAAATCCAGTCTCAGAAATTTAGTAAGATTCTGTCTCAAAATAAAAATTTTTAAAAAGGGCTGGGCTATGCTTAGTGGTTAAGCATCCCTAGGTTAAATTCCTGATAACCCTTTAAAAAACACATTAATTCAAAATTAATCACATTTTAAAATGAGCTTATTGCATTTGTTTTAAATATTAATATTGCCAATGTGTTTTAAAAAAGAATTTACTTTTCAAAAATTATATATATGTTTAACACCTAGATATATAAATATTATTAAACTGTGATGTATCAAAATATTCATCTAAGGAAATATATTTTACATGTAGAAATGGAGTACATCTTAGAGGACAGATATATAAGAAATTTTCATGAAGATGAGTTATATTTAGAGTATTTCATATAAATGAAAAACAGCATTTATTTGAACTTTGGAATTGTTTGCCTATAGTCAAGATTTATAAATAAATATGTAGAACCAAAAAAGTCCTTTGATTTGAATGAATCTCAAAATATTTAATTTCTTAAAATTTTCATTTTTAATACTTAATAATTAAATGTTACATATGATCTTGTGAATACAGAAAAAAAAGGCATTTCCATTCATTGCTCTCTATACCACCTCCACAATATCTGTATCCTTGTCTCCTCTTCAGACAACTGTTAGGACTCAGATTCCACAAATAGCCTACAGCAGAACTTCTGGGGAAGCCCTGTCAGCATTTAATATGTGATCATCCTGTTTCTGTAATATTGCCTTAAGCTCATACCTCCAAAATCACATAACTGGATTTATACTTGAAAACTTGGAATTATCAGTAGTTAAGGAAATACTTTTCTGTAGAAAAGTTTAAAATTTTAGTTAGCCATGTTGAATCTCAATTTACTGGATTCATTCTGGATGAAATAACTCTCAGACTTTCTGGTTCTTCATTTTTGTGCAGGGAAAGACTTTCTTCTCTTTCCATTTTATTAGTTCTCAGGACTATCAATTAGAGTTTAGCCAGGGGACAGAAAACTTATTAGGCTCTGGACTACAGCAAATTTAATATTCAGAATTGTTAACTAGTTGTAAAGTTGTTAACTATGCAATTGGAAGAGTAAGAGAGAATTTTAAGATATCTGGGAAGTAGTAATGTCAGAAAGCAGGTACTATCCCTGTGACTTGTGAAAAAAGGGAAGAGGAAGGAATTATTAAAGTTTAGACACTTAGAGAATGGACCCCATGGAGCTCCAATTTATGTTGTAGAAAAATGAGAGCTGCTAGTCAGGTTAGTATCTCTGAGGAGAAGCATGATGGAGCCAGTACTGCAAGTTCTGTAAACACTGCAATAGCTTTTTTCACAAGACAAAATTGCCACTTCTGTGGTAAAAAAATGTCTTACTGAAATGATTTATTTAATCACAGTGGACATGAAGTGCATCAAAAACCCACTGGAAGGAGCGGGTAACTTTGTCATTTCTTCCAACTCACACCCTTTTTGGAGCTTTCTCCACTGGCCGATCCTAAGAGGAATGAACTGAGAAAGGTGAAACGAATTTGGTGGAATACCAGCTTCAACATCACAGAGTTCAAAAGGTTGGAATTGGAGTGGAGAGTGAAACATTTCAATAGCTATCATTCTGTTTCTCAACATAAAAAAAAAAAAAAACGGGAGGCTGCCATTCTACAATGGTTTTACAACAAATAGGTATACAACTCAGATTCTTTTGCAGTTTTCCAATACTCAACCTTACAACATCATAAACATCCTTTGAAATTCATAAATCCATCATTTATTTATGCACTCTTAAAATTTATTCACTAACCACTTCATAGGAGATACTCAGTTATTTCTTATAATGTGTGTTATATATTTTTGTTTTCCATAGGAAGTGAATACCACCTAGCCATAAACCTGAGATCATATAGACTTCAGACAGGATCATCAATTGTTTAAACCAATCAGTAGAGGAGTTCAAATGGGATGAGGGATCATTTGAAAAAAAAATTATGGAAGAGACCTTATAGTCTTAAATAATGAGTTGGTTTTTAAAATTGGATGCTGTCAGGAGAAAACTTTACTAACAGAAAAAGTGCAGGGGTCCTACCAGAAGCCACGTGACCTGAATTCAGCCTTACTTAACTGTAATCCTGGAGACAGTTTCATCAGTACAGGTGTGCAGCATGAGAAGATCTGAACATGCCAAAATTAGTCTGCAAGGAAAAGAAGAGGTGTTTGATCCTTCACATGCACAGACATCAACAAAAGGCTACACAGATCATGATGAATAAGGCAAACATGGCACCATGTAATGAAGTTCTGCTAACCAACCCAAAAGAAATTAAGACTATGAATTACCTTACAAACAATTCAAAATAACTTTTTAAGGAAGATCAGTTACCAACAAAAGAACACAGACAACTCAATAAAATGAGAAAAACAATACATGAACAAATCTACAAGTTCAAAAGAGAGAGATAACATAGAAAGATCTACACATAAATTATGGAGCTAGAAAATACAATGAATGAAGTGAAAAATTCAATAGAGATCTTTAATAATAAACCCAAATTAAGCACATGAAAGAATTTTTGCATTAAAAGATAGGTCATGTGAAAATATCCAATCAAGAAGGAAAAAAATACAATGAAAAAGAGTACAGAAAGACTATAGGATCTATGGGACTCCATAAAAAAATGTACTTTTGTGACTCCAGGAGCAAAAGAAAAAGAAAGATACAGCAAGAGTAAAGAAATAATTTCTGAAAATTTCCTAAATATTGGAGGGAATATAGACATTCAGATTCATGAAATTTAGAGGTCACAAAAACTAATAAACCAATTTGGTAAATTTTCAGGATACAAAATCAACATACAACAATCAGTTGTATTTCTACATACAAACAGCAAGTCATCTGAAAGGAAATTAAGAAAGCAATCCCATTCATAGTAGTAATGAAAAGAATAAGAAGCTTTGGAATAAACATAACCTCAGAGGTAAAACATCTGTACACTGAAAATTACAAAATATTTGTAAAGGAAATTAAGGACATACAAATTAATAGAAAGGTATCCTGAGTTCATGGATTAGAAGACTTAATATTACCATTAACCCATAGTACCCAAAGTGACCTGCATCTTTAATGCAGTACATAACAAAATCCTAATGACATTCTTTATACAAATAGAAAAAGACAATCCTAAAATCCATATTGATTCACAAAAGACCCCAATTAGCCAAAGAAATGTTGAACAAGAAGAATAAGACCTAAGGCCACATACTTCTTGATTTAAAAATACATTACAATGTATCAACAATCAAAATATTATGCTACTGGCATAGAAACAGACCTGTAGGCTCAGAGAATAGGTTATAAACCCCAGAAACAAATTTAACCAACCTTAAACAAATTTGCTAAGTACACGAAAATAGAATAAGAATGATCTTCTTAATTAATGGTGCTGGCAAAGTAGTATGCCCACTTGCAAAAGAATGAAACTAAACATTTATTTCTTACCATGAGCTTAAAAATCAGTTAACAATGACGTAAGAACTTAAATTTGAGATTAGATCTATAAAACTAATAGAACAAATCACAAGGAAAAGATCTTCTTGACTTTATTCTGGGCAATGACTATTTGCATATGACAACAAAAGCAGAGACAATGGTCAGGCCTGGTGATGTGTACCTGTAATTCCAGTGATTCAGGAGGCTGAGACAGCAGGATCGCAAATTCAAGGCCAGCCTCAGAAACTTAGCCAGAACTTGTCTCAAAATAAAAAGAGCTGGGAATGTAACTCAATGGTAAAATGCCCCTGAGTTCAACCCCCAGTTCTTCCAAAAAAAACAAAACAAAGCAAAACAAAACTACAGGCAATGGAAGCAAAAGTAGACTAGTGGGGTTACACCAAACTAAAACACTTCTGCAAAGAAAAGGAAGCCATCTGCAAAGTGAGAAGACAATCACTGAATGGGAGAAAGTCTTTGTAAGACATATATA
>NW_026000108.1:36959573-37099538 GCF_001458135.2 Marmota marmota marmota
ATATATATATATATATATATATATATATATATATATATATATACCATATGGGATCAATATAAAATAGGTATTAATTTAAAAAAATCAAAAGCATACTACCAAAATAGCCAATTGAACAAATGGCTGAGTAGACCTAAGAAGAAATTTTTCAAAAGAAGACAAAAAAAAAAAAATGTCTGACAGATACATGAAAAAATGCTCAACAGCACTAGTCAGCAGGGAAATGCAAATCTAAACTATAATGAGATGCCACTTCACACTTATTAGAACATATCAAAAGATAAAAGATAGTAAGTGTTGAAGATGTGGAGAGAAAGGAACTCTGGCACACTTTTGGTAGGAATATAAACTAGAATACTCTTTATGAAGAGCAGTAAGGGGATTTCTGGAACTAAAAATAGAACTGCCATATGATGCAGCAATCCCACTTCTGGGTATATATTCAAAGGAAATGGTTGTGAAAAACTAGTGACACATGTTCACTGAAGCTTTACAGTAGACATGATATGGAAAAAAATTGAGTGTTGGTTGATGAATACATAAAGAAAATTTGATACACTCACACACACACACACAGCCACACAATGGATTATCATTCAGCTTTAAAAAAAAAACCCTGGAAATTCTGTCATTTGCAACAACATGGATGAACCTGTAGGATATTATGATTAAAAAAATAAGCCAGACAAAGAAACAAATTTTCCATGATATCACTTATATATAGAATCTAAAAATGTTGAACTCATAAAAGCAGAGTACAGAATAGTGGTTGTCATGGATGGGGCCAGAGCTAAGGCAGAAATGTTGGTCAGAAGATATAAAGGTTAAGCTATGCCGGAAAAATAAGTTCTAGAGATCTAATGTATAGCATTATGACTGAAGTTAATAATACTGCATTATACACATGAAATATGGTAAGAGTCAATCATGAATGTTTTCATCACACACAAGAAATCGTATCTATATGAGGTTATGCATATATGTTGATTAGCTTAATTGTAACAATCATTTCACAATAAATCAAAACCAAAACATCACATGGTAAACCTTAAATATATATGATTTTATTTGTCAAGTATAAGTATACCCTAATAAAACTGGAAAAAATGTCTGAGCTTTCCTGGAAAACAAAATATACATTTAAAAATGTCAAAATCAGATTTACGTTGGCTATGATGTTGATGTAAGAGAAAGACAAGAGAGAAGTCCAGAAAGAGATTAAGAATAAGACCATGGAGACCTTTAATGCTTTTATGCTAGGGAGACTGTTATTTATTCAGTAGATAAGCATATAAGAAAAAGCTTCACAATGTGAAGTTAATGACTGGAAAGGTTGAGTTATTATTTCAGGAACTCAGTAATGAAACCAAACCAGAGAAAGAGGACCTGAACAATATATATTACTTTTCACCTATTTTTTTTCTGCAGCAAATCTCCCATTTTCACATATGATAGATGAGGTGCTAAAATTGTTTTCAATGTAGGTGGTTAGCCTCTGCTTCTATGTTCATAATACAGCTGTCTCTTTCCATGTTATTTTTAAGAATTATAAAATGGTGCCAAAATTAGATACAGTTCAAACAGAAAAAAACATACAAAGTCCTCATTATATTAAGTTTCATTTTAAGATTATAGTATGTTGTGTGGGATATATATATAAATAATGAAATGGTGGATGAAAGAACTTTATTAAGGTGAGGCAATCCAAACTGGGATTTAAAATATCACCTCCCACTGTTGATAAATTAAAGATGAATATTGTTTAACATACAGCAAGCACTAAACAAGTTAAGTGAAGATCATGAGTCGGTAACCTAGTAATGGATATAAGACATTATATTAATATTTATTAATATTAATATTTATAAATATTTGTTAAGATTAATAAAGTTTTAATTAATCTGAAAGAAGAGAAGAAAGAAAAAATAAATAACAGTAAGGCAGATTTAAAATTCACTGAGTCATTAATTGCATTAAATATATGTTATATATAAACACTCCAATAAAAAGTAAAGGAGCATCAAAATAATATCTATAAGAAATCCATGTTAAACACAAAGATGCATAGAGGTTAAAGAAAAATAATATAAAAGATGTGACCTTCAACCACTAATAAGAAATCTGAGGAAGTTATATTTGGGACTACATTAAAATGAAGATCCCACAAATCAAATATATAGAATGTAGCCAAGGTAGTAAAGAAAGAAATTTAAAGCTTGAAATGTTTTTAATAAAAAAGAGAAAAAAAATCACATGAATGATCTGGGCTCCATTTTAAGAACCTTGACAAAGAAAATTGAATCAAATTAAGTATAAGAAAGGAAATAATAAAGGCAGAATGAAAAAATCAATGACAGTGAAGACCTCATCATAGACCAATCTGCTGAGAATAATCAAAACAAAAAAGGTTAAGACATAACTTATCAATATTGTGAATTAAAAGAGGGATATTGCCTCATTTCAAAAACATTGTGCTGAGCCACAGAAGCTAGACATTTATACGAAATTCTAGAAAATCAGCAAACTGAGCTATAGGGCAACCTGTTGCCCCCAAAATTGGAGAAACAAGTGAATACAGACACTCATGGTTTATAAGAGCAAAAACCCAAGATCAGAAACCAGTACCATGACAGAAAAACAAACTGTAACTGATAAGCTGGAGGTTCAATGTGAATGAGTTTAAGAGTTAAAAACTCTAAGAAGGTCCAGTCTTGGTGGTAGGTGACACACTTTCATATGTTTTACCTCTAGGAGCCCTACCAGATTGTCATAGTGAGAAGCAGAGAAAAATCCTCTATGCTTCAAGCAGTGGGAAGGTGAAAACAGTCAAATTTTAAATATATAAAACATTCTGTTCTATTTAACAAGATCTGTCCTCAAGAGAAACTGTTTTATCAGAGCCTAACCAACTGGCCTTTTATCAGAGTCTAATCAACCTGAGAGAAAGAAAATACCCAATCCCAGATCACATTAAGCCCTCCACATTGAGGAAGGGAAATACCCAACACCTACCTCTTCTAGCCACATCATCTCACCAAACAGGAAAGGGAAGCACTTACAAAAGTCATACCCAGAAGGCTCATTACACAGCTGACATCTAATCACAGGTTCATAGAATTGACCCTCTCTCCCCATATCTTCCAGCTCATCAATAGGGCTCCTGTTTCAAAATAAGATATTACAAATGAAACAACTACACCTCTTACAAGTTTAATGTTTCTAGCCACAGAAAATAGTAAACACAGTCCAATTCCTAGCCAGATGAACATAAAATATCACATTAAAAGTCTACCTACCTCAGCTCTTTTTTATTAAGTATATCATGTTCAGCTTTTAACAATATGTAGAAGGCTAAAAGACAGAAACACGGGGCTGGGGTTGTGGCTCAGTGGTACAACACTCACCAGACGCGGGTGAGGCACTGGGTTTGATCCTCAGCACCACATAAAAGAAAATAAAATAAAGGTATTGTGTCCATCTAAAACTAAATATATATGTATATTTTTTAAAAAAGAAACACATTTTGAAGAGATAGAACAAGCATCAAAACCAGACTCGGATATAGCACAGATTTATGATTATTAGATTTGGAATTTAAAGCTACTACAATTAACATGAAAAAAGCTATAATAGATAAAATGTAAGATCAGATGAAAATATTGGCAGGAATAATGGAAACTCTAAGAATGAATCAAAGAGAAATGCTATGAATCAAAAACACTATAAAAAATGAGAAGTTGCTTTGTGGTTTCATCAAGAGACTGGACACAACTGAGGAAAGAATCAGTGAAATTTAAGAAATGTCAATATAAATTTCCAAATCAAATTCAAAGGGAAAAAAAAGAATGAAAAATAACAGAATATCCAAGAGCTGTGAGATAATTTTAAAAGGGTATAAGATTTGTTTAATAGGGAAATCAGAAAGTGAAGAAAGAGAAAGGAACACAGAGATGTTTAAAGTAAAAATGACTAAGAAATTTCCAAAATTAATGATACCAAACCTTTTATCCTAGAAGCTCAGAAAACACTGAGCAGGATAATACCAAAAATCTATACCTCGCCATAATATATTCAAATTGCAGAAAATCAAAGATAATGGGTAATTTTTCAGAGAAGTCAGAGAATGGGAAAAACACATCAGTTGAAAAAGAGCGAGTATAAGAATTAGATTAGACTTCTCCTCAGAAACTACACAAGCAAGAAGAGAGTGGAGTGAGACAATTAAGGCATCAAAAGAAAAAATATCATCAACCTCATTTTATATATTCTGTACAATTTAAGTTAAAAAGAAAAAAGTAAAAAATGAATTAAAACATTCTCAGATAAAAGAAAATTGAGGTTTTCCAAAAAAAAACATTTATTGAAGAAACTTTTCTATTTTGTTCTTGAGATCTTTGTGAACAACCAATTGACCAATTGACCATAAATAATCAGATTGATTTCTGGCTTCTCTAAAACAACAAACAAACAAATCTAACCTAGAATACAGAACGCATATCATGGAGCCAATTTTGTGCATTTTATGTTTTTCTTTCTTTTTTTTTTTTTGTATTTCAGAGAGTTCAAATATTTCAGAGTTATTCCTCTTCTAGACATATCTGGATGTGAGACAAAGACCTTAATTTCTTGGTAGGGGGCAAGCAAGTATTGTCATGGGTTAGTTTTTCTTTTTTTAATCACTATAGGAGATTTTTCAATTTTTTTCCTTATTCGATTTCTCCAGTCTCTTATCTTCTCCTTTTCTTCTTTCATCGCACTACCCTGGGCTTGATTATGTTTACTTGAATAGATAAATCACTTTAGTAAAACACTGTGAATTGTTGAGCAGTAATCTACTTACAATCTATTTCTTATGGCAAAAGCTAAAGAATTAGATAATATAATAAAATTGATGAGGAATAAAATAATGGACACACAAATACATGCACATACTTACCATAGCTATACAAATGGAACATAAGAATGCTGCTACAAATTTTTCCTGGCATCTGGAAAAAGAAACTGGGTCACCACACTTAGACTAGACTTCGAACTGTAATCTCCTTTAAACTGGTCATGGATTTTTCCAGAAAGTGCTTTAATGGATAACTCAAATATCATAGTCTATTTCTCTCATCATAAATATTTGCTCATATTTATTCATTTTTATTCTGATGAATTTTTATAGCAAATAAAAAGGTCACATTTCTCATATTTTTATAAGAAACTCATGTGAGTGAAATCTGCTTCATTCTAAAATAACCATAATATAGCAACAGTCCTAGCATGTCACAATTAAAGGTGGAATATCTTCATGTAAGCTAAAACACTGCATGACTTTTGAGTCTTAAAATTAAAAATTTTCTTCAATTAATTACACATCCATAACAGAGCCTTTGTTCGAGGGCATTCATGATAACAGAATCTGAGAGGCAATCACTAGCAAACCAGACCCCAACTGAAAATAGTTTAGATGTCCCCTCCACAGATGACATAAACCAAAATGTCAACCATACATTATCACCTTAGAAAATAAGCAGATATTTTAACAATACACGTGGATTTAGACTTGTCAAGTAAGCTACAAATTAATGTATTTATTTAATTGGCAAATACTTTTTTAGTTCCTTTTATATGCCTGGCATTGTTAAGTACTTAACATGTAATGATGATATGATGGACACACTTCCTGCCTTCAAGTTGAGCTAGAGAAACTACAAGTAGATGAGGAATTATGAATAATTAATGACCATAGACTATTCAGTGCATTGGAAATCCCATCAAGGTAGCTCTCCTGGATTATAGGAATTAATGCAGTATTCCTTGAAAAAAAGATACTTAAACTAAGGTCAAGGAATGATAAGATATGGCCAGGAAGAGTGGAAAGTAGGGCAAGAAAAGGCACTTCCTGTAAAATGGTGCATCTGTTGTTCGCAAACTTCAGGAAAGAAGACTCAGCCTTCCAAAAATGGAAAGTCAGTATAAAGAAAAAAAGATAGGTAAATGTATTAATACATAGATGGACAGATAGATGGTCGATAGTTTGTGTTTAATTTTCAAGTGTATAAATCATTGTCTCATTATTAAAACATTTAATTTTGCAAAGTACATGAAAAAGTCTGCTAAAATATTTCTCAGTAAATCACGTGCTCTCCCATCCATTGCCTGGATCATTATGTCCTGCAATATATTTTTCTTTACTTTTCTTTCTTTTTTACTGGTGATTGAACCCAAAGGTGCTCTACCACTAAGCTATATCCCCAGCCCTTTATATTTTATTTTTAGACAAAGTCTTGCTAAATTGCCTAGGCTGACCTTGAACTTGCCATCATCAGACTTCAGCCTCCAGAGTTGCTGGGATTACAGGCACCACCTAGCCTGGCTTACAATAATCTTTCTAAGTGATCTCCACAACTCTTGTTTCTTTCGTATCACTCCCTCACACCATGCCAAATGTTTTTCTTTCAAGCCAAATTTGATCTTGCTCAAGTCACTCCCCTGCTTAAATCCTTCACTGTCTTCCCACTGCCCTAGGATAAAGATAATCCTCTGTAGCTCATCTTGAGTGGGCTGGCCCCTGTCACCTTTGTAACCTCACTTGCTATACTCTCCCCAGTGATACCTGGGCTCCAGCTACCATGACTTTTCTTTCAGATCAATGTCTTTTGCTGCAACACAGCCTTTAAATGATTTGTTCTCTCAGCCTGAAGCCCACTTCTGCCTTACTTTTGCTTTATTTACTCCGACTCTTCTCAAATATCCCTCCATTTGGAAAAATTCCTGACCACTCTAAACCCTTCAAACCAGGAATAATCAAATCCTTGTATTATGTACTTTTTCAGAGGCCTACTATCTCAATTTATAGTACTTATTTCCTTTGTATTTGTATGTATTTGTTCTATAATTATTAGATTACTGTCCATGTCCTGTAGTAGGTCATAGGCATCATGAGAACAAGGGGCTACAGAATCAAAATGCCAAAAAGAGAGGGATTCTAGTGTGCTATTGTATTCTCAATTCTTAGCCAGTACTTGGCACATATCACTCCTTAATACATATTTGTCAATTAAAGGATTAGTGCTATAACAAAAAGCTATTTAAAGGCAAATAATTAATAACTTTTAACTGTAACTAAAAAGAGAAAGTCTATTGAAGTTTGACCAATGGCCAAAATGCCAGGAAGCATAAATTGAAGTTCAGGGTGCATCTATACTTTTGCAAAACCATGAATTATGTCATAATGCATTAATTTCAAGCCTCTATGTGCTTACATTCACACAAACATCAGCTCTCCTAAGACTTGGAAGAAAATGGAAGACCATTTTAAAGGTGCTTAAATATAGAGTTTCTTCTAGAGAGTCTTATTTCTAAGTACAAGCTTGTTTTTGTGTAAGGTAGCCCTTCCTCTAGGTTGTATCACTGTCTGTCTCTGCAATGCTAGGGAGATAGTAGGCAATCCTGCTAGAGTTTGGATGTAGGAATTATTCCTTACATGAAATGAGTAATGCAGTGTACAACAAATTTCTGTTCTTTTACTAACTCTGCATGAACTTGGGCAAAGTATTAAACCCTTATATAAGACAGACTATCAGAAGGAATTTAAGGACTCTGGTTATCTTCTTGTTGACAAATATAACACCTGAGAATCATTGCTGGTTTCTCTGGGAGAGAAAAACATATTTTATACCTCATAGAATCAGAATTCTAGATATAATTTTTAATTTATATATTTATATATTTTTATATTTTAATTTATATATAATATAATTCTAGATATAATTTTTTTCTGTTCCTTTTTTATTTTGATTTGAAATTTAATTTGACAAACAGTTTCTTGGCTATTGCCTCAGAAAGAGAAGTAGTTTAATGAGTTTTCATATTTTTAAATCATGTTTATTTTACTTTCTTTGATTTCTTAAATCATATGTTTGCTGGATATTCTATGGTGGTTTTGAAGAAGAATGAAAATCAATACATGAAACATTGTATTGGGCTAATTTCTTTAGGAAAGTACCTTTAAGACTGCATCCCACCCATGATTTTAAAACAGTTTTTGTTTTTGTTTTCCTGCTGAATATATGAATCACCGTTTGTGATGTATGATTTTTTGCTGTTATTTTTCTGTTGATGTAAAAGATAGCATAATGACACATAGATCATCATCTTAACATTACCATCAAAATCCTCTAGTGCCCTAGACCTTGTTTACAATCTTTATGAAAAAGCTCTCTCTTTTGATTTATATTGCAACTGTTGTAAGGAGATTTTTAAAAGATATTCTTTAGAAGAGAGGTTTTTTTTTATTTTT
Organism: Marmota marmota marmota; assembly: GCF_001458135.2. Taxonomy (NCBI): domain Eukaryota; kingdom Metazoa; phylum Chordata; class Mammalia; order Rodentia; family Sciuridae; genus Marmota; species Marmota marmota. The sequence goes on from NW_026000108.1 coordinate 36,967,861, forward strand.
ATTTTTTAACGTTCTTAAATTTTACACTGTGAAACTTGAGTCTATTCATTTATATTTTCTACTCCTTAAGAGTTCATTAAAATGTACTTTTTAAAAAAAATAAGGTAAAATTTCATGGTAATGAAAAAAACAAGAGTGGGGGCATTAGTAAACTAGAACATATCAACACATTTCTGAAATAATGGCAAGTGAATGAAGGGTACTCATTGAAGCTGAAAGGTAACACCACCTTCTAGAATGTATTCCAAAGACCCTGCTTGTATATAGGAAGTCAGTGTGTCTGCAGAATCCTAGTCTCCAAGGCAAGGGTGAGACACATCAAGAATTTCTTCAGAACAAATTCCCTCTTGCCTTGCTGTCCTGATTCTTCTGCTTATAATGTGTTTCTTTAATATCTCTATATTATCTTCTATCTCATTTTGTTCAAGGCTCTCCTCAAATGCCACTCTATCAAGGAGGTAGTGTTGAACTGGTTTATTTAAACAAGAACTATCTCTTCCCCTTTCCCTAAATTCACCATTCTGTATTTATTCTACTCTGCTTTCATTTTCTTCATAATACCAAACATACTATGTTTTCATATTTTAATTTTTTCAATCTCTCTCTTACCAAAGAAGTACAAAATTTATCTGTTTTGCTGACTCTTGTATTCTCTAGCACCTTAGCCACAACCAAGAAAGCTCCAAATAATTCCTAGGCTAACCATATAAATTTGTGGATTAAATGACTCAACAATTGAAATGTGAATATCAACTGTAAGTTACCTTTACTCCATCTTTTTTAACCTCTTTTTTTTTTTTTTTTGGTACTGGAGATTGAACCCAGGGGTGCTTAGCCACTGAGCCATATCCCCAGCACTTTTTAAGTATTTGATTAGAGACAGGGTTTCTCTGAGTTGCTAAGTTGCTGAGGCTGGCTTTGAACCTGGGACCCTCCTGCCTCAGCCTCCCAAGTCGCTGGGATTACAGGCATGCATCACTGTGCCCAATATCTTTTTTTTTACTTCTTATGTACAATATTTAAAATATGTAGTAGTCAGATATTTATCCAAATTTGTTAGCATAGGGAAAAGGAGTACTTTAAAGAAAGAATAAAGGCTCTGAAGCAGAGTGTACCAAATAGCATAGCTGTTGATGCTTTGAGTATGGTAAGGTTTCCCAGTTTATCGACTAGCTGTCGGTAAGTTCACCCAAGTGCACATACTTCCTGTCAACTTATTTACTGCTTTATTCTTAAACACGATAATCAATTGAGAACTGCCATGTAATTGACGAAAGCATGTGGCATGGCAGACAGCAAGCAGAAAAAGCAAAAACATCTTTCTCTAGAAGAAACAAAAAATAAGAAACAGGCACATTTTAAACAAAATCTAAATAATATCCTTAGAGAGATTTGAGAAAATATTGCACCCTCAAAACGAGAACAAGATACTATGAAGAAGGATCAAAGCCAACACAGAGCACTTTGGTAATTAAAAAAAAAATTAGATGAACTTAAAAAATCAAAACAAAGGAAAATAAAATAGAAATCAAAGGAATACTCCATGATATAATAAAAAAATGAACTCATAACAAAGAGAATCAGGTCAGGATGTCTAAGTCTTAATTGAAAATGAAGAAAAGCATGGGTCTTTGGATTCAAATCACTGCTGACTATGAAGAAGAATTAATGTCAAAATTCACACCCCTAGAAACATCACTGAGAACCTACAGAAAATTAAACAAACTAAAAGTTCCCAGTAAAGTGGAACAAACAATGTTAAGAAAAAAACTGGTCCCCAACAAAGAATGACAGTCATACTGGCATAAATTTCTCCTCTGAAACACGGGGAGCCAGAATTCAGAGATAATTGAATTCAAAATCTTAAAATGAGTTTCAAATCTATATTCCAACACCCACAATACTATTAGAAAATTATGAAAGGAGACACTTCAAGAATTTTAATGGCTTGGAAAATTTACCTATCATGGACTCTTGCTTAGAAAATCACTTGATAATGTTTATAAGAAAACTGATTAAGAACATTTTTAAAAAGGAAAGAAAGAGTTGGGATCCATGATTTAATAAAACCAGGAAAGGGAAATCTCATAAAGACATCTCTGTTGTAGTCTAAGGATGAGCCAATCCACTAAGGATCAACTAGATGCAATCTTTGAGGGAAAAAGGATATCAGTGTTACAGAAAAGGAAGCATGATTGAAACTGAAAATTAGGATAAAAGCATAAAATACAAGTGAAAAAAGGAAACTGGTAAATACAAGAAGTATTAAGTTAAACTCCAGTCTTCTTCAAAAAAGAAATGAATTCTAAGTAATTGATTAGTCAGAAGTCATAAGACATTAAAAATATAGTTTCTTTCCTCATCTTACAAATACACATATTTATGCCCTCCCACCTACCCACCCACATACATATCATACTTATATACATATAAACACAATCTGGAAAGAAAATTACACAACAAATATAATCCCAGTGTGAAGCAACCTAAAATTTGGTACACTTTTTGAATTCGTAGTGCAATGTTGGAAAGGAGTGTCCACTGAGCATTCCTCAAGCTCTGGAGATTTGAGAGTAGAATCAGAGGTAAGATGAAGCAATCCCAGCACACTACTTGGCTCTTCATAGAATCTGAACCTCATAGGCACAGCCAAGCAGATGCTATTTCTTGATTTATAACAGGAGACTAAAAATGTAGGCAAGACACAAGGTTTACTGATGTTTATGCAATGTAATGTGAATGTTGAAAATTAATCTTGAAGAGGGGAACAAATATATAGCTGACAGAAATTAGAATCTGGCTAGGAAGAGATATGAACAGAAACACAGTATATAAGCATACTTATTTCACAAGTTGTAGAATCAAGAGCACCTGTGTACAAAGTTAGTAACAGAAACATAATGCAGTATACAAGAAAATACTGTGATGCAATGGATGCCATAATTATTTTGTGGGAAAAGGAAGATGTATGTGAACTAAATATTAATGTACAATAAGAGAAAGCCTGTATATAATGTTTGAACTGATAAATTAAGAGAGGAGAAATTAATTATATTAATCAGAATTATGGAAACATTTACTGAAACCCAAACTAGACATGGTTAAAATTTAAGAAGAGAAAAGATAGGGAAAGTCCTTCCCTACTTTTTTCCAATCCTTTTTTTTTTCACAAAGTACGTATATTTTTTGATGAATTATAATTTAATGTTTTAAAAACATGTACAGATCTTTTCATTAAGTGCTTAGAATTCTGGACTGACTGAGCATTTTCTTATAAATATAAAGAATACTAATGATAAATAAAAGGACATATATTTGTTTAACTTTTCACTTTGCCATAACTTCAAACTCAGAAAAAAATTCTAGAATTCCCACTTTGTTTATTTATATATTTCCTATTTCCTCAAATTATTTGTGCTATCCTTTTTTGCTATCTTTATTTGAAAACAAATTGCAGACAGGCTATTTTATTCCTAATTCTTCAGTATAAATTTCTTAAAGAACAAGTACTTTCCATTATATAATCACAGTACAATTATCAAAATAAAAATATTTAATGTCGACACATTGCTATTACCTGTTGCAAAGTTCATATTCAAATCTCCTCTCTATCCAATAAAGCTAGCAATATTTTTCCTAGGCCAGCATCTGATCCAAGATAACAAATGCAGTTAGTGGTCATGTCTGATTAACATGAAATAGTTCATCATTCTTTGTCTTTCATGACCTGAACATTTTAAGGAATAAGGAAACTATTTTATAAATCATTTTTCAGTTTGAGTTTGTTTGATATATCCTCCTGCTTGGATTCATGTTGTACATTTTAGGCAGGGATAACAAAAGAAAAATTCATTGTTTCTAGAACATCCCACCAGAATGTACATGTCAAATTTGTTCCATTACTGGTGATGCTATCTTTGATGCTTTGGTTAAGGTGGAAGCTCCCAGGTTTCTCTGTTATAAGTTGGAATCTGCCTTTCTGCAAATGCTGAAGAAATCTTTGACAATATGTAAACATTTGGTTCCTTATCACATTTGTATTCACTAGTTTTAGTACAGAAATTTGGTACTTTACATGGTAAGAACTAAAAAGAAAATTTTGAGAAATAATAATCTTTCATTTTTATCACAATATTTGAGAACTATCCATAAATATATAAGCACTTCGAAATGATAACAGGGCTATTGCAACTACCAGTAACTTAGTTGACTTAATATTTATATCACTATTTATAATTATTTTTAAAAAGTCTTGAGCCAGGCATGGTGGCACATGCCTGTAATCCCAGAGGCTTAAGAGGATGAGGCAGGAGGATTGCCAGTTTGAAGCCAGACTTAGCAATATAGCAAGATTCTGTCTCATTATTTTAAATAAATAAATAAATAATTTAAAAATAATAAGTATTTTCTTCTAGGTTTACATTTAGTATTTAGGACATTTCTACCAAAGGCTGGTAATTAGTTGACTCTAATTACACTTCACTGAATTGCTATGAAGCTTAAATAAAGGTTATGCTAAGTTTTTAATTGTACTTTGAAAAGGATTAGTCCTGTTTATCCTATCAGCACAAGTGCTGGATATTTGTATCCTCTATTCACTAAAAATCAGGGAGTGGAATTATCAGAAATATAAATAAAATCACCAATAATTATCTTTAGAGGAAAAAAAAAGAGAACCAAATAATATATTGGTGTCATTAATTGTGAAGTTCAGAAAAACAAAAATAATTAGAAATAAAATAAAAATGATCAAATATCAGTGACAGAAAATAATGTCCCTGAGAATATAGCTTCAAAAATAATAATATAGAAATTTGTCTACTTTGGATAAACAATTGTATTATGTTCATTAAAAAGTAAATGTGCTGTAAACCTAAAACTACTACTAATATTTTAAAAAATCCTCATCAAGGTTTTCGATGAGTATGATTAATATTTTGGGAAAATTTGAGTTTAGTCTTGAAGTAGAGCTAATAAGGAAGGAATTCTGTTTTCTAAATACAAAGCGCTATATGTGATAAAGGATAGGAAAGGATGTCAGTAAAATGTCTTGGAGGGACAGAAAGGAGAAGTAAGACTTGCATACTTATGTATATAATGAATAAAAGAGAGAATAGTGAAAATACAAACTACTATTCCTTTGGAAAATTTGGAGCATGATTGTGGGATTTTTTTTTTTTTAATCAGTAATGGTGGGTACCAGTTTTATGGGGAAGTTGCCTTGTTCCATTTTATCATAGCAAACTTTCGGAATTGGCAGCACACAAATGTGGAGATGGCCTACCAGCAGTTTGAGTAGGGGACAGAGAGACAGACCAGTGCTATTAACACTGAGTCATCTTTCATGACTCAGATGACATTATGGCCGTCCTGATGGCTTCTAGAAAAAGCAAAGACAATAGGAGGGCACAGCGTTTTTGGCACAGCTTAAAATGTGGCAGAAGAAGAGAAACCATTGGAGGTATGTCAGTGTTCAGAAGAGAAATAAGTGACAGCACCCATTCCCAAATCTGAGATTAACAGTGGCCCCATGCCTTTCCTTTATTCATGTCTCTTCAACCCATCTTTTATCCCGTACCCATTTCCTATTTTTAGCGCAAGCCTTCATCATTCCCTGTGTCAGTCAGCTAATGGTCTCTGCCTGTCACTCTGGGACATTCCTCTCCCAATTTACTCTCTGCATTTCTGTCAAGTGATCTTTTTGAAATGTTCATCTGTCCAAAATGGTCCCCTAATTAAATTCCTTAGTGACTCTTTCATGCCTTTACATTAAAATCCAAATTATGATACCAACCTATTTATTACTTGAGATTCACAAATCCCTTATGCTGGATCTTCTAAAAATGTTAGATATTTTTTCTGAAATAGCCTCGCTTTTCCTCCTTGTCTGGGTAATTCCTACTTGTCCTTAAAGAATTAGGTCAAATGCTACCTCTGTGAAGCCTTCCCTATCCCTGTAAAAGGTGTCCTTCTTGCACGCTTATGTAATATTATATGCTTTTCTGTGTCCCGTTAAAATTACTTGAGTAATTTGCACAGCCTGAAAAATAATCATGCTCAGTAACCACTAGTTGAGTAAAAGAGCACAAAAAGTATATGAAAATAATTCTTCAAAAACAGGGTGCCTATGTTACAGAGAACAAAAGGAAAGAACTTATACCAAAAGAATGCATCAAAATAACTGCTCAATTGGTCTAGAAGCTCAAGGAAAACAATAAAAGTTTAATTGACATGGAATGGTTTACAGTAGATAAAGTAGGTATAATCCACTCATCGTAGGTCTCCCTCATAAAAGTCTGCTGTTTAATCCATACTATTCTAATAATATCATAGCTACTAAATGCCACATAATAGCTATCTGGATAGCCAAAGACCCAGATATGCATATTTTATCTTTCCAAACTAAAACAATAAATTTATTGATATGTACTCTTTAACTTTATTATACAATTAGAAACTGATGAAAATGGTTAGTATCTATACAAACTTACTAAGAGCAACAACATTATAACAAAGACTACAGTATAGAGGGCAAAGTTTTCAACAAAGTTTTTCTCCAAAAATCATGTGCCTGCAAAGAAGCAATACAGTCATTACTGAGTAGAATTCATTTTGCTGATATAAAAATGTGGGAAGCGAGACATAGGAGGAGAACTTGTCTTGGACATTGATTTATGACCAAGTCATGCCTTATAAACAGCTTAGAGACTTAAAGTTTGAGAAACCATCCCAAGCTGGCTAGAATGAAAAGGGAAGGGGAGGTTTGTGGTGAGTACCATAAGTGAAATATGAAAGCACAAGCTAACCAGGGGTGAGACAAAGAGAGAAGGAACCACAGGAAAGAGGGAATCTGGAGGTGGTCATATGTATTCCAGACACCATCATATTTTCCTATGCCAGGCATCTGCTGGATTTCTAGCATGATGATATGTGGGTTGATCAAACCATATAATGAACAAAAGAGAACAATCAAGTGCTGAGGTCTCTCAAATAAAAATCTAAAAAATATTTATTTTTGTCAAGTGGAATGGAATGTTATATTTATTGTTGTTCACTAATATTTCCACCTAATACAGATGTTCATGTCCTATTGCAATACATCATCAGCTGGGTGTGGTGGTGCCTGCTTGTAATCTCAGTGGCTTGGGATGCTGAGGCAAGGAGGATCATGAGTTCAAAACAAGCCTCAGCAAAAGTGAGATGCTATGCAACTCAGTGAGACCCTCTCTCTGAATAAAAAATACATAATAGGGCTGGGGATGTGGCTCAGGGGTCAAGTGTCCCTGAGTTCAATCACAGGTACCCAAAAGAAAAAAAAAAAAAAAGAGTATACCATCAGCTGGAAGTAGCCATGAAGATGATTGCCTCTCTACTTTGAAATATTTATTGCTCTTTTGCAAATTATATAAAATCTATTGCTGGTATTGAGTAACCACAACATTTTAATCCCAATTCCAAAAATATAGGCTAAAAAGGATTATGACATTTTCCAAATGCTTATTAATAACTCCTAATGACAAGGATTTAAAGTATTGGGTTACTTGGCCAATTTTCTTACAAATTCTACTAAAAATTTAAACCACATAGTAATAAGCAAAACCAATAAAATCAGATTAAACTTTAGGGAATCTTTAAACTCACATTAATTCAACTTGTTTCAGTCCAATATATGTATAAACAGTGGAATGCAAAATGTAATTTGGTCCAGAATCTACAAACACATTCATGTATACCAAAACAATTGTGCTTAAATGGACTACTTTGAAGGAATTGAGGGAATTTACCCATAAAAAACATGTCAACAGGTTTCTGTAACATTAGTAATATTAGGTCAGTGTGTATTGAATTATGTATAGATGGCAAAACTTATTTCTTATTGTCCCTGAAACCACATAAAATTGATGGGAATCTATGGCCTTCAGATACCAAGATAATCCCTTCTACACACTTTGGGAAATTAACAAATTTGTTGATGCAAGCCACTTGAATAAAGTTGAAGACATTTCAAAAGTGAAAGGGACAGAGAAAAAAAAGTGATGGGGAGGAGGAATATTTCTGTTATTATGAGATCAATTCGAAATCAACATCTCAAAGATGGCTTCTATTGATTAGTATGATAAGATACTGAGCTTATCAGCATGACCACTGTAGTTGACATACATGCATTGTCCAGAACCCCCTGATCTGTGAAAATTGTCCTCAGTAATCCTGTACAGCTCGTAAGATTCTGTCTCAGTCCAAAATCTGACCAATCTGACTTCTTTCTCAGCCTGGGCACAGCAATGCTTGAGACATAAGCATGATAGCAAAGTGGACCTGTGACAGTCTTCCTGGGGACTGTGGCCAGAGCTGTCAGGAAAAAAAAATCTCTCCATTGGGAATCACAAGCTATAAAAACTTTATTTTCCTGGTACTTCTAGAAGCTATGTTTAAGGCTTGTGAAACTGCGTTATCTGAGAATGAACACAGATAAGCAAAGCTATGAGGTGGAGCAAGGTAGAGTTCTCACTCATTGAAACCTTGATCTAGCTGAGTCCAGCATGAGAAAGGTGCTCATTTTTGCCCTCCCAACTATAAAAAATGTGTGAATTACCTATATATTTTAAATTATACTGAGTTGCATTGTTACTACTGTAATTAAAAGAGATCTAATTAGTCTACAATGAAGAGCTTAAATAACTGGCTCCCAAACATTTAGCATGCAAGTGTAACTGTAATAATTCAAAGACCATCTCCTTCTATTCCACTCATACACATTTCATCCATTTCAACTCCTTCTGCATCTCATTGTGCTTCTGGGTTCTGTACCAAGATATACTGTCTTTTTAAATTGACCTGTAAATCTTCCTTTCACTCTTCACACAGATTCTGAATCCTTTATGCAGGCTAGGTGGGTATTGTTTCAAAGAACGAAATTCTAGACAGGGACGTCTCCAGACAGTTTCCAACAGTAAATATATATCATTTCTAATATTAACCAGACCTCAGCAAGGAACACATGGACCAAAGGCCTCCAGACAGAGTGTGTGCTAGCTGTAGGATCCATCTTATTTCAGTCCTTTGCTTTTAACTCACACTCAACTTATAAAGTTGCACTATTAGTAACTAGAGAAACTGAAGCAGAAGGATCCCAAATTCAAGGCCAGCATCAGCAAGATAGGGAGACCCTCAGCAACTTAGGGGTACCCTGTTTCAAGATAAAAAATGAAAATGATTGGGGATGTAGCTCAATGGTAAAATGCCCTGGGTTCAACACCCAGTACAAACAAAAAAACAAATATTTGCATTATTAATTCACCTATCTTTATTGACCTTAGAATGTACAACTGAGGAAGCTTTATATGGTAACCTGATGTTTTGAAATCATTTCCTTAAGAAAGTGATGATAAATAGGGCTTCAGTCTGTCATTTGCATGCCAGTCACCTGTAGGGCTCTATAAGACACAGTCTCTCAGGTCTCCCTCAGGTGCTGCTAGACATTTTTTTGTCTGACTTTTTCTTACATTATCTTCTTGCATCAGGTTTGAGGGCATGGTAAGAAAATGTAATTGAGAGAAACTACTTCTATTGGAGCTAAAAATTTCTGAACAAAATACACAATTCTCTGATGCCTTTTCTTGGTATAAATATGAAATTCCTAATAGCTAGTGAAATGCATGGGGATGCCTTACAAATATGTTAGGTATTAGGTCATGTAAAATCTCTCAAAAGAGCTCTTAAACTCCTCTTATTTTTTTTACCTTGAAAAAAAAGGACAAAATTGTTGTACCAGTGATCACATTTGTGAAGTATGAGTTAAAAATAGTACCACAGCAGTGACATGCAAAAAAAAAAAAAAATGGGTAATCAGATCCCACAAACTATGAGTTACTTAGCTCTGACATTCCACATTCCAAATTACTTCTTTTTTTTCTCAACTCCCACCAATAGGAAGTATCCCTTTCTCTTCCTGTACTTTGAGTATGAGTACTTTAGCCCATTATTTATTTGATCCATGGATTAGAGAGGTTCTTTGGCTCTAAAAGAGCAGAACCAACAAGTGAGCATATCAAAAAAGGGGATTATCACCTCTCTGTACATAGAATTATAAATTATTTTCAAAATATTTAACTTCCCAATTGCAGACTTCTTGGCAAGTTACCTATGTGTTCCTTCAAAGATTGTCTGCAATGCCTCCGAGTATTTGTGAGAAAGATATTTAAAAGATTAGAATTTACTAACAATAGCCCTAAAACAGAAAGGTAAAATACACTTAAAAATTAATACAGCTTGGATACTAATCAATGTGAATGAACTATAATTATTTAAAACAAAGCCCTGATATTGCTGTACTGGTATATTCAGCTGAACTTAGCTAGAAATCCATCAGGCCTGCCCACCTAGTTCATTTCTCCTTCTATAGCTAAGGTGCTGCTTTGTAATCTACAGAAGCAGTTGAACATGCCCAACGCTTAAGTTGACATTTCCTACAGAACTATAAGCTATTAAAATTCAGAATTTCCAAGGGAAAGTAGCTAGCTTTCTCAGCTTAGGTAAGGTATTTTCTTCTACTACTATTGACTGTGGCTAGGGGTGCCAGGTCATTCATATTTTTTTAGATATGGCTGCTGGGGAAATAAGTGGTCATAGGCATGTTATCTTTTAGGTACTATGAAATTCGTTTCTTGCTTTATTTTAATTTACTACTTTTACACTGTTATCTTTATTAATTATATTGAAGCTAGCATCAAAGTACTTAGTTTCTATGATAGTATCTTTTAGGACACCCATGCCATCCATTAATTTCAAGGTGAAATCATAATGTAAACATCTATTGTGTCAAACATCAGCCCAATGCTATGTCTCAAGAAGTGACTAGCCCTCTGCAGATGGACCTAGGACAATACCTCAGTTAACACAAAAGCAGACACTGTAACCAGACCCTCCTTGAAATGGCTGTATTATTTGTCTGTCTTACATATAAGTTAATTGAGAAGGTATTTCCCAGGGTAATAATTACAAGCACCCATCAGTTAGACACTGTGAAGCACGGGTAATTAAAATGTAATTCCATTCCTAAGAGAGCCTATAATATAGAGGGGGACATTAAGGAAACAAATAATTCCAATGAATATGATATGTGCTAATATAAGGTAAGCAGGGAGTACTGTAAGAGTCTCTAGTCTTGTGGGGTGAAGATACTATCACTAGATAAAAGGATATCTAAGTTCATGTCAATCAATTTAAGATAAATAATGAGAGTTGGAGAGGAGGCATAAATATTGAGTGCAGGCAGGTTTGAGGCAAAGGCAAAGAGAAGTAGAAATGCTAAGGGGGTATTCTGAATGTTAGTGAAGTGAATGGAAATGCCTTGCAAGTTAGGTTAGGTACTAGGGAATGTAAAAGAGAGAGTGCACAAGGGGAACATATCCATTCAATAAGTCACAAATACGATTCTGTGGCTGTAAAGTTAAAGATGGAGAGAGAAATGAGAGATGAGGCTGGGCATATAAATAGACCATAAATGGTCTGAAAAAAATGATGTCAAGAAATCTGAATTTAATTCTGAGAGCAATGAGAAGCCTGAACTAAGATCAGTAGGAGAAAAGGACAAACATCTAAAATGTATTTAGAAGTTATAAGTGAAGAAAATTGATGATTGACTGGGGGACATGGTAAAGGAAGGGAAGACACAGATCAAGGATGATACCCAAGCAAATGCCTGACGAAGATGTACCTGAGATGTGAAAAATAAATAATTGCTACTTGAGTCAGTGATTTTCAGCTTCCTTTTTACTGCATTTGTTTGTATGTTATAGGATAAATATGTTTCTTCTTTATCAATTTTCTCCCATTGAAATCATCCCTGCAATCATATTCACCTGGTCCTCATGGAAAGCATTCTTTGGGCTTCCTGCTGAGACTCAGAATTATGGATGTGTTTTTCATCATAAGCTAAAAATATGCCTGTGAACTGCATTCAGAAAGTCTATAGCAATACTTTTAGCTAGCAGTAGTACTCTGGGATGATTTTTCTATATCATGGAATAAGAGCAGCAAGCTAAAATTCTCTACCCATCCCGCCCCCCCCACACACATACACACTTAGTAGTTGGCAGGTCAGAATAGGATGCTAAGAAGATATCAGCAAAAAGGGAGATCCCACAGTTTGCTCTACTTTAGTCTGCCAATCACTTCCAGTAGTGCTAACTCCAATACGCTTTAGATTATATAAAATATGTGTTCAGTGGTGGCCCTTATATTCTTTGACTGTATTATTTTCTTCTCTTCTAGGACATCCTGTCCTCCTGTTCCCAAATATCAAGACTTTCTGCAGATTGTTCCTTCTTTTTTATATACATGTATATATAATGTTCCCTCTTTTAATATAACATGTATGTTCCAATAAGTTATACATGTCAGTAGAATGCATTTCAACACATCATTCATATGGAGTATAATTTCTTATTTATCTGGTTGTACATAAAGTAGAGTTTACACAGATCATGTAATCATACATGCACATAGAGTAATAATGTCCAACTCATTTTACTATCATTCATATCCCCTACCCACTCCTCTTTCTTCACTCCCCTCTGTCTAATCCAAAATTCTATTCCCCCACCCCTCTATTGTGAGTTAGCATCTGCCTATCAAAGAAAACATTTGGTCCTTGGTTCTTTGGGATTGGCTTATTTTGCTTAGCATAATATTCTCCAGTTTCATCCATTTACAGACAAATGCCATAATTTCATTCTTCTTTAAGGCTGAGTGAGATTCCATTGTGTATATATACCACAACTTCTTTATCCATTTATCTGTTAAAGGGCACCTAGGTTGGTTCCATAGCTTAGCTATTGTGAATTGAGCTGCTATAAACATCGATGTGGCTGCATCACTATAGTATGCTGATATTAACTCCTTTGGGTATAAATCTAGGTGTGGGATAACTAGGTCAAATGGTGGTTCTATTCCAAGTTTTCTGAGTACTCTCCATATTGCTTTCCATAGTAGTCACACCAATTTGGAGTCCCACCCATAGTGTATGAGTATACCTTTTTTTCTCACATATTTGTCAACATTTATCGTTGCTTATAGTCTGAATAATTGCCAATCTGACTGGAGTGAGATGGAATCTCAGAGTAGTTTTAATTTTCATTTCTTTAATTGCAGGAGATGTTGAACATTTTTTTCATATATTTGTTGATTGATTATGTTTTTTCTTCTGACCAGAAGAAAACACACACACACACACACACACTTTAAAAGAAATATTTTAGAGTAAACCATAGGGATGGAAAGACTGAATATATTCATTTTTAATGTGGTTTCCCCTAGAATTCTAGATGTAGTGTGGATTCTTTATGGTATAGATGGATGGAAAAAACATTTTGGAGGTGTTGTCATATATTTGACCCCACAAACAATCACCAACTCCATTGCTGGGTCAGATTCACCCTGTACCTTGGTGTTTGTGTTTGGATTAAAAAATATATATTTATATAATACAGTGAGATATATATCTATCTCACTGTATTTTCCCAAACAAAGTCTCAATATATTTTTTAGATACTAGTTGGGTGGTTAAAATAATAATGATAATGATAGAGTAGGTCACATCTTTGAAGTACTTAACACATTAAGCTTCCTTTTGTTCCTCAAGTCCACTAAGATTATTCCTCTCTTATAAAGTCTGTTACGTAGCTATTTTTTTCTATGAATCTTACTAAAGATAGCAAAGTTTTCCGTCTTTTTTTATTGTTGTGGCCTCGGCACTTAAATGATTTTTTTCTGCATGTTATGCACCAAGTAAATATTTATAAATTTATGCATAAAAGCTGTTCATTAATTGTTCTATGTGTATTTATCTTTTCTCCCTGACCACACTGAAGGCAGGAACCATGTCAAATCGTGTATCCCACATAAGACCCCAAATGCTAGGATCCCAAATTCTAATTACCAAAACGTTATTAAGGTTGATTGGGTAATTATATCTAAACTTCAAAAGAATGTCTTGAGGTATGTTTGTTTCCTATAGCTGCCATAATAAGTCGCCATGAACAGAATGGCTTATAACACCTGAAGTTTATTTCCTCAGAATCTGGAGGCCCAAAGTGCAAAATCAGAGTGAGGAGTGCAGTGCTCTCAATGGAGATGCCTCAGGAGAATCCTTCCTGGTCTCTTCCAGCTTTACAGGTTCCAGACATTTCTTTGCTTGTGGCTGCACAACTCTAATCCTCTTCATCACCTTTCTTCTACCTGTTTGTCTCTCCCCTGTATCTTTCTTATAAAGGAAACTTGTCAGCAAAGTTAGGCCCACTAGCATGATCTCATATCATATCTTTAGCTCAACTGCATCTGAAAAGTCCCTTTTACCAAATAAGTTCCTAGAACTTAGGACAAAGATTCTCCTTCCTAGGGGCCACCATTCAGCACATTTATAAGAGACCTGGTGCAGTTGAAAGACTAAAACTTTGGAATCTGATGGACCTGTATTTAAGACCCAGGTCTGACAGTCAAGACTACCTCATCTTTTGCAATCTCTCTCAACCTCATTCTCAATATCTGATTTTTTGAGATGCTTTAAAGGGCTGTGTGAAATAATAATCAATACAGAAAGTGAATAAAAATAGTGTCTAGTCCAGGACTAATTCATCTGCATAACTGAAATTTTATAGCAATTTATTCTAAAGGCCTGCTGTACCTCACAATACAGTCCACAACACTGTATGATGCATATTAAAATGGAAGTAGACAGCGTATAAATACAGTTATATAATCCTATAGACAATGGTACCCAAAACATACATTGGAGAAAAGATAGCTTCCTCAAAAAATGGTGCTGGGAAAATCAGAAATCCATATGTAGCAAAATGAAATTAAACCCCAATCTCTTACTCTGCACAAAACTCAACTCAAAGTGGATCAAGGACCTAGGCATTAGACCAGAGACCCTGTGCCTACTAGAAGAAAATGTAGGCCCAACTCTCCCTCATGTTGGCCTAGGGACCGATTTCTTCAACAAGACTCCTAAAGTGCAAGAAGTAAAGTCAAGAATCAATAAATGGAACTGTAAGCAAAAACAACCAACATGGTTTTAGCACCATATGAAAACACAAATAACTGGGATGGAAGCAGAGGTCAAAAGGATCTCCAAGCTTTCCTTTATTCCACAGCAGAAGGGCTCTATTTCTGGGTAGAAAGATGGCCCTGGTTACAGAGGGATCTGAATTTTATAGTTTACAATGAAAGTTAATTAATCATTGGAGACTGCAGATGTGCTGATCAGACAGTAGGGAACTACTGTCATGTGTAGCTAATAAAAAAAATAAAAATAAAATAAACACATGGGCAAATATATAAAAAATTTAAGTCAGGAAGGTAGTTATAGAAAGTTTGAAATTCATTGTTACTGGGAAGAGATAGGAGATCAGATCTGAAGGGTTGATAACTCACATCCCACCCACTGATTTTCTCCTTCCTCTGGGATTCATTGTTTTCCAGAGTTCAACTATTTATTCTGCCTCTATTTAGGACTAATTGGCATGGGGGAAAGGTCAAAGTTTAGGGCCCAGCATTCAGTATCTTGCCTTCTTCCTCCAGGTCCCATTGTTCCTGGGAAAGCATTTACAGGGAGAGGCTTAATGTTTGGCTAATTTCCCCCCTTCCTCCTCCCAAGCCACACTGTCTTTCCATTTTTTTTCCCTGGGGGTGTGGTGCTCTCTTGTAGGAATATTATTTTCCATAACCCTTCAGGGACATTATCCAACCAAAAATCTGCTTTAAAGCAAAGGAAACAATCAAGAGTGTGAAGAAAGAGCCTATAGAATGAGAGAAAATCTTTGCCATCTTCTTCTCAGATATAACATTAATCTCCAGGGTATAGAAATAACTCAAAAAGCTAACACATAAATAAATAAATAAATAAATAAATAGCCCAATCAAAAAAATGGGCAACGAAACTGAACAAGTACTTCACAGAAGAAGAAATATTAATAATCAACAAATGTTCAACATCTATATGAGAACATGTTCAACATCTCCAGTATTTAGAGAAATGAAAATTAAAACTGCTCTAAGATTTCATTTTGTTCCAGTCAGAATGGCAACAATCAAAATAACAAGCAACAATAAATACTGGCAAGGATGTAGGAAAAAGTGTACACTCATCCGTTGCTGGTGGGACTGCAAAATGGTGCAACCACTCTGGAGGCATCTCCGGTTAAAGCACTGCACTCCTCACACTAATTTTGAACTTCTGGCCTACAGAATCTGGGAGATTCCTCAAAAAACTAGGAATGGATCCACCATTTGACCTGGTTATACTACTCCTTGATGTATATCCTAAGGAGTTCAGATCAACATATCACAGTGATGTAGACACATGAATGTTTATAGCAGCTCAACTCACAATAGCTAAGCTATGGAGCCAACCTAAGTGCTCTTCAACAGACAAATGGATAAAGAAATTTGGTATATATACACAATGAAATATTACTCAGCCATGAAAAAGAATGACTTTATGACTTCTGCTGGTAAATGGATAGATCTGGTGACTACCATGCTAAGTGAAATAAGCCATTTCCCACAAAAATAAAGGCCAAATGTTCTCTCTGATATGTAGATGCTATCACACAAGGGGTTGGGGAGAATAAAAGTTCAGTGGATTAGACAAAGGGGGATGAAGGGAAGGGAGGAGGCAGAAATAGGAAAGACAGTGGAATGAATCAAACATAACTTTTCTATGTCCATTTATGAAGATGCCAGTGAAACTCCATATCATGTACAATCACAAAAATGGGATCCTAATTATGATAAGAAACACTCCATGTATGTATAGTATGTCAAAATATACTCTACTATCATGTATATCTAAAAAAAGATCAAATAAAATATGTCAGTGGACAGATCTCATATTATGCTTTCATATCATAAATAAATAAGTAAATCAGGAAAACCCAAAGGTGGTAACACCAGTTACCAGTGATGTGAGTTCTGCTTCCCAGATGTGAAGATTAAACACTAGAAAAGTACTGAGGCAAGCATGGAAAGCAAGTTTTATTTAAGTAATAGTGACACAGACTTCTCCCAAAAGGAAGAAGGGACCATAGCTGGTGTCCTTGTATCCCAAGAAGGGGGAGTGTCTGGCCCCCACAGTTTAGATTTCCTTTGTTCTGTGCCCTCTTTCCCCTCTTGTCTCTCCCCACCTTGTGTGTGTGACTGGACCTATGTGACCATGTAGGGGTGAGAAGCAAATGGTCAAGGGGGAAGGGCCAAGTGGTGGAGTGATCCTGGCAGGCAGCTGGCCAGGAGGGAGGTGTTAGTTAACAGCTCCTGCAGGGAGGAGAATTCCTGGGGCAGGTTACCTTAGTGGTAGAGGAAGGGCTCTGGAGGCATTAGCATATCAGTCCCCCAGAGGCCATCTCCAACTTCCTAGACCCCAAACAACTTCCATCTTCCCAGATCCCCCAGATATGACCTAATCACCAATCTCATTAACTGCCTGTCTTCAATTCTTGCTTCAAAGGGACACAAGAAAACAAACGTTCAGAGGCAATGGATTTATTTATTGCCTTGAATGTGGTGGTGGGTTCACAAGTGTGTGCACACATCTGTACAAGCTCATTCCACTGTATACATCAAGTTTGTGTGGTTTATTTCATGTGGATTGTTTCTCAGTAAAGCTGCACAAAAAACCCAGCTGGTCCACTGATAGTACTCAAGCAATGTTGATACTATCCCTCCTCACTTCGCAAGTACTTTCTGTGGAGGTAATTAGCAAAATCAAGATTCCTTCCAAATACCTTTATTTATTTATTTTATGTGGTTCTGAGAATCGAACCCAGTGTCTCACACGTGCTAGGCAAGCTCTCTACCACTGAGCCCCAGCCCCAGCCCCCTTCCTTCCAAATACCAACCCTCACTTTTAGAATATTCTGTGGCTATTTACCTTGTCAAAATCTTCTCTCGAGAATCCTCTCTCTTTTTTATCTGTTAATTCAATCCATCAAGTAATATAGTCTTACGACTAAATAAAATAAAAAGGCCTTTAAAAATTAAAACTAGGCTTTTGCTTTTAAGCTTTTGAAGCTAATATTCCTTTTCTTTAGTATCTAGAAGGAGTTTCAAATAAAAGGAATTGTCTATTGTTCCTTGATATTGCTGAGTAGTCATAACTAAATGGATCATAGGTATATCATTCTGTCTTCCATGACATTGTATTTAAAAGATATTTTCCATGACATGCCAGAAAAAGTTGCCCAAGTTCTTATTTTGACAATGCCAAAAAGCTCACAAGATTTATTGTACTCAGAGCAAAATTAACAATAAGTATTAATGGGATTAAACACTTCAATAAATGGAGCATAATATAGAACTTTGAAACATGTCAGACCTGCAAAAATGCCAAGATACATGACAAATCAATCAATATAATTTTGGAAGGAGAACACAACTTCATAGCTACCATAAAATAAAATTGCTCTCTATATTCTATACTGCTTTTAAAAAAATTATGTCACTGTCACTAAGAAATTGCACTTAGCACTGTTTGATCAATTTATTCATTTATGTGAACATCCAGCATTGTACATGAATACCTATTGCATTTAGACATTATGCATGACAAGGCAAAAATCACAAACACTGCCTTCTGAGAAGTCAGAGTTCAAAAAGGGAACAGATAACTAAATAAAATGCAATGCAGTATCCTAAATTTAATCTGAAGTGGAAAAACAGCATAGAGGAAGAAGGAAGTGGTTCTCCCTGGACCACCAATTCCTAGCAAAGTGCTTGGTACACAGTAGCTACTCAAGAGAAAATTGACAGATGAAACAATGACTGTCTTGTGAGTCTAACTCAGCAACATTAGGATTGTCAAGTTGTAATGGGAATAAAAGAATCCCTTTTATTTAAGTTGATGAGATACATGGAGGAGTCTGAAAGAAACGGAAACATTCTTAACATCTGTACAGCGGAGCTTCACTGGGATCTAGAATCCTGTATTAGTCAGCTTCACATTACTACAACAAAATACCTGATGCCATTAGATTTAGAAAAAGAAAAGGATTATTTATCTCACAGTTTGGGATAGTCACAGTCCAAATGACATAGTACAGGCTTGACAATCCATTGCATCAATTCATAGCACAGATGGCACAAAAGCGGTTAGAGCAAAATGCTAACATCTCCAACAAAAGCAGACAGAGGGAATGGACTATGTCCCATCCCATTATCCCTTTCAAGGTCATGCCCACAAGGTCCTCAAGACCTCCCACTTCTAAAGGTCCATAGTACCTCCCAACATCACTACCCTGGGGCCCAAGTCTTTACATAAATATCAGCCTTTGGAGGCTGTTCAAAATCCAAACCATAGCAGACCCCAATCATGATCCAGCATTAGCTCTACAGATCTTCTGGTACTGGAACAATTCTTAATACATTTATTTCCTTTTGCTTTACTACTATTCAGATGGATTAGTAACTAATTATCTTGATCTGAAGCATTTATGATTTTCTTGCTTTTACAAGCAGCTTTGTTAGTCCTTTTTTTTTTTTAGCTATATCTTACTTCATCTCTGTGTCTTTCTTTTCCACATTACCGTGTCCATTTCAGTGTGTAATGCCTTCCAACTCAAAAGAGAGTCCCTGTCCAGAACAGAGCATCTATAAGGACCAGAATCAACATTCAGGACCAATCCCCAGCCCAGTATCTAGTCCACAGAAGTCCTTTCCTTCAGAGAGTTAGAACTAACCCGAGAAAGTATTTTGGTCAAAGTATGTAAAATATGTATAATAATTAGTATCTGTGGGCCTGTCACAACACCAAAGGACTAATTCATGCATAGTATTCTAATCACAAGTAGAAGTCCAGTGGTATTGTAGAAAAACTGAAATAAAACGACCTCTTGGATTATCCCTGAGTTATACTTACAGTAGATAAAGCTACCATTCATTAACACATAATTGTATAACAAGTAGTATGCTAATTCATTCATTACATGATCTTAGTCAATTCTAATTAAACAGATGAGGAAACTAGACTCCCGGAAGTTAAAGTGACTTGGTAACAGAGCTAGTAAAAGACAAAGCTAGGAATGAATTCAGATGGATTTGACTTCAAATCCTATACCATAACCATGACACTCTACTGCTAAAATTTCTAAAAGTACAGCAAATCAATAAATTTTAGGGAAACTATTTTAATGAACATAGTATTATACTTAATTCATAAATACCTTAAATATATATATATATATATATATATATATATATATATATATATATATATATATACTGTATTAGATAGAAGAGCAGCCTCAGACTAGGACTCTGCATTATGACTGGTCTCTGGTGTCATGTAAAAGCAGGATCTCAAAGGTTTCAGTTGGCTGTTTTCCTGAGCCATGGTAAGAAGATTTCACTCAGTTCACATCAAGTTATTTAAATCCCATGAACATCTGTTGGTATCTATGTGCTAAGCATCATGAGTGCACAGAGATGACGAGTCATGGGTCCCACACTTGACAGAATGGAGAGAGGAGACAGCTGGATACATAAATTATCACTGAACATACCAAGCCGAATGTGTAAATGCTATAGTAGGGACACTATCAAAGTAATAAAGAGCAAAATAAGGAGGAGATTGATGTGGCATAGCAATTGGGAATGGTTTTGAATAAATGGAAGTGCACTTGGGCCTTGTAGATAAGTAGGATTTTGACATTCAAGAACAGAAAAAAATACATAAACAAAGACGTAAACATGGGGCAATGCAAAAACCTTAGGGAAATATTGAGTATCTCTTACTGTCTGCAACAGGATATTCCTACTGTAGCAGGCACTCATGAGGGGGAAGATGTTGGAAAAGTAGTTTGAGTCAGATTACTGGAAATCTTCCTTGTCAAACAAGAGTGTGGACTTCTCTATTCAGATATATTGCAGCTACAAGCAATTTCATTCTGACAAGTGGATCTTCCCTAGAATATAAATCAGAAAACCACACAAATGCTGCCCATAGTCAGTCCTTACTAAAATACAGCACCATTGCATTTAGGAGAAGTGGCAGTATAGCAACCTCCCAAGTAATTTCAACTACTCTCTTGAAATTTGAGCCTCATGATCTCTGTCCAGAGTTCCTCTTCATGTATTCAAACATGAAAGATGCCAATTACATACATACATGTACAAACTTATACCAAAGAAGGGATAAAGAGAGAGGGGGATAGAGAGGAAGGTAGATAGGTAGATAGATACATAGACTGATAGGCACAGAGAGACAGAGATAGAGAGATTACGCTGTGGGCATAGGAAGGATTTTTGTGGACTTGTCTTTCATCTTGTGGAAGAAATCAGCACAACATAGCATGTCTATTTATAGGTCTCTAAAAATGACTTCCCGTCAGGTAACCTTGCAAAATCAGGGAATGCATATATAACATAATGAATATTTAAATGCTATGGAAACGTCAGATACTCCTGAAACTAAGGTATTTCAGTGGCAACATCAGAGGGGAACTGGTTCTAAAGGGATGAAGATCGTTACCATGGCAACTTCCAGGCTGACTCATTCATAGATAACTCTTTAAACTTGTGACATGAGAGAAATTGCTTGAGGATTTTTAACACTGTACCAAAATACACATTGCTTCATGCAGAGGAAAAAAATACATCAGTGCAGCCCATTTCTTCCCCTCTCCCTAAGGCTCCCTATGTCATTTCCACATCTCTTCTCCTTCATTCTCTCCCACCTTTAGGATAGAGAAATGGTCACAGCGAGGTGTGGAAGATTGGAGGGGATTCAAGCTGCTCTTCTCAAAGAAAATTCTGCATTATGATTGCAGATAGCATTTCAGTAGCCACATCACTTTTTGATTCCTGATTTCCATCACGTCTGGACTGGGGATTCAATTTCCAGAATGTTCCAGAGTTTACATATTTTAAAAACAAATATGCAAAGCAAAAGTAAGTAAGTTGAAGAGATAGGAGGATTCACAGTGTATTACTGAGTAAAGATAGTAAAAGTCTCTTTTTCTTTCTCCTTTTTTCTCTCTTCTTTTTGATATTCATGAAAACACGTTCATATAGAAAAACAGTAGGTGAGATTTAAAGGCCTATATTCCTTTTGCTGCAGTGGACAGTATAAACGGAAATTGATAAAATAGGAAATGACATTACAAATGGAGACAGAAGCCTATGTTATAGCCTTTAATGAAAGAAAAGACATTGCTCATTTAGGATCTTGACCAACTCTTAGGTAACACATAGGCCACCATTACAAAAATTATGATATGAAAATTAATAGCTTAATAATTTTCTTGAAAGCTTCTACCAAAAATGTAGATTTCAGAACTGAATTATATTCAGTAATTCAAATCATTTTGGTAGGGATTATTCAATAATCATGAAAATTGTTGACCTACTATTCATTTTACTAGTCAGAAGATCTCACTTTCTGGGATTTTGACTGCAAGATATGTAAAATCTACATCCCCAAATTTGCAGGTTCTGTCTCAGCAAACCAAGTTTTGCACATGAATTTTTTAAAGGTAATATTTTTAGAAAACATTTTAAACAATGTAAAGCTCAGAATGCAACTAAATTAATGCCTTTTAAATATTCTACAAAGGAATGTGTTGAAGTATGACTATACGATTTGATTAGGAATTTGATTGACTGGATGGTAAAATATTTAAGGCAATTTCTCATTCTGTGCCATTTTTATTGTTGATGCTTATCTTTGAAATATGCATCTCCCCTAGAGGGTAAATAAGGCTCACTAAAAATACATAAAATAAGGTACTTCAAAAGCCAGGATTTCTTGTCACTTACCTCTTATGCTCTACCATTTATATCCTAATTTCAAGCACTTCAAATTAAGTCCAACCCAAATACATCAACTGTCCCTAAATTCGGATCCCTCGCTAGTACCTAAATTCTTTTCTTCATCTCTCATACCCACAGCAACGAATTTAGGTCCATTCTGATTCCTTTCTATATTTTTATCTCTCCTCCTCCTTTCACACTACCTCCTACTCCTGCCTCCATTCACACTATAGTATGTTTCACCTCTACTACAATTTTTTAATTGTTTCTTAACTGGGCTATCTCTGAATTTGCCCCTACTCCAGTCTATTTATTGATAAGCTGAATAAATAGTTGTGGGTATTTTCTAGATGTCAGGGCCTGTCATCAGCACTGGGGATATAACAAGACAGATACGCATGGAGCACTCTCGGAGTCTGCTGAGTTTCCTGTCCTTTTTCTTGTAAAGTGATGCAGGCTATGGTGAGAGGGGCCTATGGGAGACTATCAAAGTGGCTTCTGTCCAAGGAAAAGAAGGTGTAGTTTGGCTTCCATTCTAAGCCTCGCATCAGTAGTGGGTAACCAGGTAAAGAAGCAACAGGGGATGAATGAATATGCCAAGCCAAAAAGATTTTATATCAAGAGAAAATGTGTTGTGTTTGAGAACCAGAGACTGGGCTGGGGATGTGGCTCAAGCGGTAGCGCACTTGCCTGGCATGCGTGCGGCCCGGGTTCGATCCTCAGCACCACATACAAACAAAGATGTTGTGTCCGCCGATAACTAAAAAATAAATATTAAAAAAATTCTCTCTCTCTCTCAAAAAAAAAAAAAAAGAGAGAGAGAGAGAGAGAACCAGAGACTAGGGTTGCTGCACTGATAGAGTAAAAGAGGTGTGACTGCAGAGAGAAGACAGAGATAAGATAATCTTTGCCCATAAGGAATTTGGATTTTTACCCTCATAACACTGAAGAGCACAGTTAAACTGGACAGTAACATGATTGTATTTGCAATTTAAAAAATAATCTTAATAGCACTTATCGGGCATATAATAATAGAATAGGAAAGAACAAGACTGGAAAGAGAAGACTAGTTAGGAGCCTATTGCAGACAATCAAGGAGAGATGATAAAGTCAAACCAGATAGTAGAAACTATATACAGAATAAAGAGATACTTTTATGAAATTAAAAAATGCCACATTTTGTTGATTCTTTCAATGTGGAATGTAAGGAAGAGAAAAATAGTCTGGAAAGAGTGTTAGCTTCCAGCTTGTCAATTGAGTAGATGATCATACCATTCCCTGGGAATTAGGATGGAGACCGAGGACCATATTCAAGGTGGGTGGGCATAGTTCTATTCAGGGGTCTTGACCTGCTTTTTTATTCATCATTCCATCCACTTGGTGCCAGGAGGATAGAAATCAAACAAAGCAATGCCTTCCCTCGATCAGTTTATGCTTATCCACTTCTACATGATCAAAATTAAGAAATCCTTAACTTCTAGCACTTCCAATATTTGCCTTTCATCTGACTGTCACTTAGAAATAATTTCTAGCAAGGGAAATACAGTTGCTACCATAACTAATGATTAATGAGGCTTTTACTTGAAAGTGGTAAAATACTTTGGCAGGCTTTTGAATGTGAAAGCTAATGTACCCATAGAAAAATTATTCTACTCCCTATACTCCTTGAGGATTATTATAGAACAAAAATGTTGGCTTTCCCTCAGTTAACATCTGAAGAATCATCCAGGGCAGTGATGAACAATTGATTGTATTTAGCATTCCGTGGGGATGTCAATGGCACATAGATAAGAGGATAGCTATGACGTTCATTACCATCACCGCTGATGAAGGGGAATTCATGGATAAAACATCAGAGAGGATTGGAATGTTGACACCAGAATAGAATGTTAATGATTAATTGGCATCCATAAAAAAGCAAGGCAGAAGTCAGCCTTAGACAAGAGATAAAAGCCACTTCCTGGAAGGAAAACCTTTCGTACTTGTGGTACATGCCTAAGACATCATTTGTGATATGATACAGTGGAAAGAACTAGGACTTCAGAGTCAGGCAGACATGGGTTCAAATCACAGGTGTGACAATTAAAGAGAGTCACTTTGAGCATCCCATAAATACAGAGTCTCATCTATATAAAGGACATCAATTTCTACTTCATAGGGTGATTTTGAGTTTTAAATAATTATATAATATATAGAAAGCATCTAGTAAGTGTTGGTTTCATAGTTAAGCAAACATTAATAAGCTGCTCTCTTCATTAAGTATTCAGGGGGTAAAAGTGATAACTCAGAGAATTAAAATAGATATTGGGCTATGTATGAAGCATTTCATTTTTTCTGTAGCATGCATTTAACTAGTTAATTTTCCTTACTTATTTACAGTTTTATATTTTTGTAGGACTACTACATATAGTATTCCAGTTAATTATTCCAACAGTCTTTTAAGTAGTGTTCTTGCCTATAACACAAATATGGTAATCGAGTTTCAGACTAGTGGATGGATTGGCTCCAAGATCACAGGACTAATAATCAATGAGTCTTAATTAGACTCCAAGTCTCCTAATTTCTAATGCCCCATCTCATTATTACATTGAATGTCTGTTTTAACCAAAGACTTAGCTGACAGCCCAATTTGTTTCAGCATGCTATCATGAACGTTTTATCCCTAGTTGGGACAAGTCTATATCTTTATTGTACTTAGGTGTGTATGTTTGGTACAGATGATTATAGAGCTAAATAAGAAGGAAATTAAATTCATCAGAATTGTCAGCTTGAGAATTCACTCATGAAGAAATTCCCAGTTTTCTCCCTCTCTTCTTTTTTCTCATTATATGGTATAAAGTTTCCAAGATCCTTCTGCCCAGAAAGTTTTGTCATGATGCTTATAGCCAGACTCAGTCAAAGACAAATAGAAGTTTGAACAGATGCTCAATGAGTTTGAGCCACTGGAAATGGCCCATATGAATATTAATGAAGCTCTTCAGTTTTGAAAATCTGACTTTACGGCCCTATTTGTTGCTCTTTATATATTTGGGTTGAGTTCAATCGTCATCAATGATGATTTCAAAGGAGCAGCCTATGGTTTTATTTTTATTTACATTAGCATATTATATTAAGCTCCTGAGCATGGCCTTAAAAAAAAAGTGCAATAAAGCAGCAATACTTATGATAAACACACGTGTGCACACACACACAAACATGCACACACAATTTTGATATTCATTTTGTATTGCTTCTTGGGCAGGCATGATAACCAAAGAAATTCAAATTAGCAATCAATGGAGCTGAGCTGAGAAATAATATTAAATCACATATATAAATATGAGAATCATGTGTATGTATATGTAATCATATGTGTGTATGTAGTTCTCATATTCTTTCCCATATTCTCATTATTTTAGTTGTAAAAACACCTAAAACAACTTCAATAACCATTAATAATGTAATGATTGAATATCACACATGTAGTCATTAAATAGAATGATTTATATCTCTAATAATTGATTTGCAGGAATTTCCATCCTCCATAATTAAGGAGGATTCATAAACGTGAATATAACAACATGACATTTTTCAAAAATGACAAAAATATCATCTAAATATATATCTTCCTATATAATTTTATAAGTACAGTAAACATATAAAAGTTTACCCATCAAGTTATTAATTATTCAGGAGAAGAAAGTAGGATGGCAGAGGAGAGGTAATAAGCAATAAATAGACAAATGAATAAAAAAATAACTATGGAGAAAAAGTAATGATGCCTGTGATAAAAAGTAGTAAAGGTAGAATGATCTTTTTTATTGTAGATAGAAAGAAAAGGCCAATGGATACTAATAGTGACTGCCTCTGAATATCAATCTTTTAAAAAATAAAAAGTGGTACAGAGAAGAGAGAGTGCAAGGCAAGAGGGTGGGCATGATATAGTTGACATTGAGCACTGTGATCTGGTTACTTATTTTGAGAATTCCCCAGAGACTGTTACCCACAATCTCTTTAGGATGATAATTTAATGATAGTTTGATAAAAATCTATCTTCCTGTTAGAAACTCTGAAATTAAGATTTTTCAGTATGCCTAATGGATTCCTTCCTGGAAAAGTATCTGAAAGCTCTAAGAGATATCAGAACTACATGATTCTTGGAAGGGATATTACCTGCCCCATAACAAGTCCTGCTTTTTTACCCTATGAATTTTAAGTTTCTAAAAACCCCATCCTCCTCCAACAAACTGATATTAGACCTAGATTCCTTGCTATAGACTGCTCCTTCCTAAGCTCTGTACTATCACAAGATCATAAAACACACACACACACACACACACACACACACACAAACAAAAATGCCTTCCTGGTCTAGAAAATGATACATGACTTTTTTCATCTCTTTTAAGTAATGTGTGGTTTAATAGAATCTTTTTTTTAATACTGGGGATTGAACTCAGAGGCACCCAACCACTGAGCCCCCTCCCCAGCCCTATTTTGTATTTTATTTACAGACAGGGTCTCACTGAGTTGCTTACTGCCTTGCCATTGCTGAGGCTGGCTTTGAACTCATGATCCTCCTGCCCCTCAGTCCCCCATGCCACTGACATTTAGAATCTTGATTTAATTCTGATCTTCATGCTCTTTCTCAGCTTAGTTCACTTCATAACTACCATGGATTTCTTGTGTATCCACGCATATCACATACTGGTTATCATTCTGGTCATATATTTATAGTCCACCTAAGAATGATCAGTCAACACCACCACATCCACCACATTCTGGATATTCTACCACATCTCCAATGCATCCAATTTCATTTCTGCTTTTATTTAGATATTGAGGAAAATGAAAACACTAATTTTCTATAAACCTCTGGAACTAAGGACCTTAAAAAAAAAAACTTGGTATGTCATATCCAATTACGTGGTTTTAAATGTCAGTAAAGTTTATGAATCATTCTTCTAATGAATAAATCACCAATTTAATACTTGATTATTTTGAATACTGACCAACTCATGAGTCTTCAAATTTCAAACAATAGATCAATTTTTTTAATTTTTTAGTTGTGGGTGGACACAATATCTTTAGATCATTTTTAAAGCTTTAGAATAAGTAGTTTATATTTCCAAAATCATGAGAGTTAATGCTGGAACATCAATGAAATTTTGATACAATCAGAAATACATCTATTAATATTATATAGAAATGTATTAATTTATTCCTAAAGAGTAAATTTGTTTTAAAGTCCATATGCTTTTACTATCTTCTAGAAGTAATTCCTGATTTTAGCAGGAATCATCAATTCCTTCCTCTTGAGTTGCTAGAGAATGGAAATGTTGGATTATGAATTATATTAGCTATCTTTAAGTCCCCATGAATGTTATTTAATGATGACCAATTTTTCGAAAAAATTGGAACACAATAAAATGATTTAGCACCAGCACACTTAGTGCTGATATAAGTGACCGAAACACAATGCACTACTTAATTCACACTTAACTAACCCATTTAATCATGTACTGTGCTAGTGCACAAAAATATGGACTTTTGCCCTTAAAGAACTCAAAATCTAGTGGGACTGAGAAAGTATCACGAAATTATGTGGTAAATGCTACAATCAAAAGTAGGAGAAGAGTGTTATGGGAGCTCAACAATGTCAGAGACTACTCCTGGAATCAGATTTTTCAGGAGTTCTAACCTCTTGTGAACTCAGACTGTCCACAAGGTGAGCTACTCCATTCCTACAACTTCACACACCACATACAGGTCACATAGCTGTGCTTCTCCTTGAGCCCTCTCTTTCTATATTCTGAAACATAACTACTTATTTGGCACCTCTGTATGCAAGTGTTACTGACAACTATGATGTAAACTTATCCAAAATATGTTAGTCATCTTTAGTCCCTAATTTTTAACTCTTACTGTAACCTATCTCCCTCCTCATGTCAGAAACCTGGTGGCCATTCTGATGCTCCCTTCTCCTTAATCTTCCATCTTAAAAGGTTACCAAGTGTTGCTCTAAATATCTCACACATTTTTCTTTCCTCCCATTCAGTGCTAAGTAAACTCTGACTTATTTATTCTCAAGAGCTAGTTAAAATCAGTAGACTTGTCTCTTTATTAGACGAATGCCAATGGAAAGAAAATAACGGAACCACTTTGAGTTCTTCATGTGCTTGAAGTGGAAGGACTTTAGGCAGAGAGCAGGTAATGAAGAACTGAGAAGCTTGAAAATAAAAAATCCTGTCTCTCCTACTAGCCTATGACTTCCTTGAGGCAGGTAATGTATATTAGTCAGCTTTTCCTCCTGAGCAACTGGCATAGTACAACTCTCTAATGTGGCAAACAGCCACATTATTATTAGTTCTAATTAACCTAAGGTCTTTTGAATCTAAGTTTCTAGAAAATTTTCTTTGATTCAAGTCGAACATTTCAATCAATATGTTTTATCATAGAAATGACTCTAATTTTTGAACTTCTGATTATTTAGATTCTAGAATATAAAGCATTTAATCTGTCACTCTGGGAAATCAATTTTATCCAAACCATTTTAAGAAACTGGATTCTAAAACTTAAAATCAGGCTTTACATTTCTAATACAAATGAATCTTTATAATTTGTAGAGAAAGCATCAGATTACAAATGCTGAAATCCCTTTATTTGTACAACCTCAGAGTTTCATGTGGTGAGTCTCATGCAGATCTCCGCATTGGAACACAAGTACAGACTTGAGCTGGCATGTCATGCCATATGCGTGACGATGCTCCTTGTGATTTCCTTAGATGATTCTCATTTGGTATAGGATAAAAACTCTAAATATTTTTGTTTACTCACTGAGTTGATTAATTCTAAACATTTTCAGAACATAGCACAAGACTGACACAATGTCTGACTACACGGATGGATAAACCATATGGGGCTCTTTAGGATGAGACAAAGGTAAAAGAAGATTATATTTCCTGAGGCACACACTAGGCTGTGGTTTGTGAGAAGAATCAATAATAATAAGTGAAGACATGAGTTCTGACAGTAATGTAATAAAGCATTCACGTATTTTAAAGGTATTATAACAAAACATGGCTAAGGAATCAGTATAAGAAACATCAGTAATTAACATTAGATGATGTAAAGATAAAAGATCAGAAATTAATGGCAAACCTACAGATAAAAAGATGACTTTCCTTTGAGTATAAACCAAGGAGTGGGATAGCTGGGTCACATGGTGGTTCCATTCCCAATTTTCTGAGGAATCTCTATACTGCTTTCCATAGTGGTTGCACCAATTTGCAATCCCACCAGCAATGTATGAGTGTTCCTTTTTCATCACATCCTTGCCAACATTAATTGTTGCCTGTATTCTTGATGATGGCCATTCTGACAGGAGTGACATGAAATCTTAGAGTAGTTTTGATTTACATTTCTCTAATTGCTAGAGATATTGAACACTTTTTCATATATTTGTTGATTGATTGTGTATCTTCTTCTGTGAAGAATCTGTTCAGTTCCTTAGCCCATTTATTGATTGGGTTATTTGTTTTTTTGGTGTTAAGTTTTTTGAGTTCTTTATATATCCTGGAGATTAATGCTTTATCAGAGGTGCATATGGTGAAGATTTTCTCCCAATCTGTAGGCTCTCTCCTCAGTTTATTAACTGTTTCCTTTGCTGAGGAAAAGCTTTTTTAATTTTAATCCATCCCATTTATTAATTCTTGATTTTACTTCTTGTGCTCTAGGAGTCTTATTAGGAAATCAGATCCTAGGCTGATGTGGTAAATATTTGGGCCTACTTTTTCTTCTAGGTGCAGGGTCTCTGTTTTAGTGCCCAAGTCTTTGATCCACTTTGAGTTGATTTTAGTGCAGAGTGAGAGATAGAGGTTTAATTTCATTTTGCTACATGTAGATTTCCAGTTTTGCCAGCACCATTTGTTGAATAGGCTATCTTTTCTCCAGTGAATGTTTTTGGCACCCTTGTTTAGTATGAGATAACCCTATTTGTGTGGGTTTGTCTCTACGTCCTCTATTCTGTACCATTGGTCTAAAAGTCTATTTTGGTGCCAATATCATGCTGTTCTTATTACTATATCTCTAGTATAGTTTAAGATCTGGCATTGTGATGCCTCCCACTTCACTTTTCTTGCTAAGGATTGCTTTAGCTATTCTGGGTCTCTTATTTTTCCAAATAAATTTCATGATTTTCTATTTCTATTTCTATGAAGAAAAATTAGCATACTATAGTGACGCAGACAATCAATGTTTACAGCAGCTTAACTCACAATAGCTAGACTATGGAATCAACCTAGGTGTCCCTCAATAGATGAATGGATTAAAAAATGTGGTATATATACTCAATGGAATATTAGTCAGCTTTAAAGAAGAGTGAAATTATGGCATTTGCCAGTAAATGGTTGAAGTTGGAGAATATCATGTTAAGCAAAATAAGCCAATCCTAAAAAACCAAAGGCCAAATGCTTTTTCTAATATGTGGGTACTAGTTCACAATAAGGCTGGGGGCACTAGGGAAGAATAGCATTACCTTAGATTAGGTAGAGGGAAGTGATGGGAGGGAGGGGAAGGGATGTGGGGATAGAAAAGACAGTAGAATGAAACAGACATTATTACTGTATGTATATATGTGACTGCATGACCAATATGATTCTGTAACATGTACACTCAGAAAAACAAGAAATTATATCCCAATTATATATGATATATCAAAGTGCATAAATGCATTCTACTGTCATATGTAACTAATTAAAACAAATTTAAAAATTAAAGAAAAAAAGATGACTTTCTTCCACTTCATGTACTTCATGGTTACACTAATATGCAAAATATTCTTTTAAATAGCAGGTGTTTTGTGGCTCATTTCAATTATAGTTTTGATAGGAAGTAAATATATATTCCTTATCTCTCCTTGCTTTTCCAATTAATAAACAAAATAAAATCCAAATATGCACGTATATCTTATTTTAAAGTTATTAAATGTATTTGGGTCTCAGATCCTTTCCTGTTTTGAGTTCAGGGAGATGAATCAATTCAACAGTTTAAAGTTTTATTGGCTTTAATACACATAATTATTGCTTGTGATCTATATTTATATCATAATATAGATAGAACGATCAGCATCAGTATTATGGCTTTTTCTGGTTGGAGTAAATAAAGATTGGTTCAAATTGACCTAAGGAAAGTAGGATTAGATATAATGATACAATGGGATCATAGGAAGCTAAAGCATTGAAAATGTCCACACCTCATTCTCTAAAAATGAACTCTGGATTTTATGTCCATTTTCTGCATCGTTGTTTTCTTTTTTTTTTTTTTCTACTATAGGCTGTTTTCTCTTTATTCCTATTCTCTCATCTCTCACAATAGCAGTGCAGTCCTAATTCTATGTCATAACCTCTGTGCCTTGTCTCACAGCTCCTGTCTCATATTCCATGCCCAAGAGCAAATATCTTGGGGAGGACTCTGATTGGTCAATCTCATCTTTTTGATTAGGGCTCATGTTTTCTGTCTGTGGCTAACTGTTCTTCAGTTAGCTATCTATTCTCCATTCCCAAGTGGGAGAAGAACAGGGCCCCACGATATAGAATATGGCAATGCTGGGCTGGGGATGTGGCTCAAGCGGTAGCGTGCTCGCCTGGCATGTGTGTGACCCGGGTTCAATCCTCAGCACCACATACAAACAAAGATGCTGTGTCCGCCAAAAACTAAAAAATAAATATTAAAAATTCTCTCTCTCTCTCTCTGTCTCTAAAAAGAATATGGCAAAGCTCAATTATTAGGAGCTATAGGCAGGGTACTCTCAGCAGAGATTGCTGAAGTAGGAGGAAAAGATGTACAGCTCTACTACAATTGATCTTTCAGGGAAAGTAAACTTAGCTTTGAAAAGAACAGATCTCAGAGCTCAACTAAGCTGGCATGAATTTTCACAGGGAACATGGATTTGTGCTATTATAATGTATTCTAAAGTAGAAGAAAATAACATATAAATGTGAGCCAGGGCCTTGGTCCCAAATATATATATGTTGTGTGCACGTATATTTTATATATATATATACACACACACACATACACACACACACACTTAATTGAGAACAGTTTGAAAAGTAGAGATTGATTAATGTGGTCCTTTTGTATGGATGCAATAGTACTACATGTTAAAGTAATATATTGCTTCTTTGCTAACATCATCTGAGATGTGTGCCGGTTGCAAATGTAGGTAATAAGACTCTTATTTTTCCAGCCCACGGTGAAGTCTTCTTAGAACTCATTCTGGTAAAATGCATACCTCAATATTTTTGCCAACAAGATGTAACAATTTTCCCTATTCTAAAACAATAAGGCAATGGATTTTTATAAAATGATTATTTTTCCTTCTCCTTATTCTCTCTCCCTCTCTCTCTCTCTCTCTCTCTCTATCTCTATCTCTATCTCTATCTCTATCTCTATCTCTCTCTTCTGGTACCAGGGATTAAATCCAGTGGGAGACTTACCCATTGAGCCACATCTCCAGCCCTTTTTATTTTTTTTTTATTTTGAGACACAGTCTCACTAAGTTTCTTAGGGCTTTACCAAATTGCTGAGGCTGACTGGCTTTGAATTTGTGACCCTCCTGCCTTAGCCTCCCAAGCTTCTGGGATTACAGGTGCCTGGCCTTCTATCAAATATCTCCTGGTAAATTAGAACATGATTTAACCATCTGTGTCAGCATTCCCTAGCACAGAGTTTTGAAGGATATGTTAAAAGCTTAGAGTAAACAAGCCAACATAAAACAAATAATGTTTTTATGAATTACACCATTCATAAAAAATAATGGTAAAAGATTTTTAAATGTTTTCCTGATATTTATAAGAAGGAAATTTCACTTAAGGCAGAATTTCTCAACGCTGACAAAGAGGCAGAGTTTCTCAATTATAGGCATTGTGAACCAGCCAGTTCTCTGTTACAAGGACTGTGCTGTGCCCTGCAGTCTATTGAGTAGCATAACTGCTCTTTACTTACTAGCAAGCCACCACCTCTACCCTAGTGTAATAACCAGGACTGTCTTTAGGCATTGTTAATGTACTCTGGAGGGCAAAATCACTCTGACTTCTAATACAGATCTAAAAGGAATGTTACCTTTATATTTCCAAAAGAATTAATTCTACTTAATGTAACTATTTTCTTGGCCCTTACTGCACACTTAGATTGTAAAATATATTCTGCTGGAGTTTCATTGAGCACTACCAATTTGGTATCCCCTTTCTCACTTTTCCTCAGGGAATCAAGTCCTCTCATGCCTGAATTAGCCTAACCAATTTCATTAACAATCTCATATCTGTTAATCCCATTAATTTACCTCAGTGTCAGGGAATACCCAATGGGCCATAGTTTCTAAATATGTCACTCTTCCTGGAGTAGTGGTACACTTGAGAAAACTGGTTGGGTACTCTGTAATAGTTCCAGGCATATACCTGGATGAAAAGCGATTTTAATTGTCTTGGCCAAAGAGCAAAAATTTCTTTCTGGAAATCTTCTATCCTCTTTAGAGTGCTTGAACTTTTGATTAATTAGAATTAATAGAAAACTTGTCATATGACAGAACAAAATACAGCAATTTTAAGCCTTTCTTAAAATTTTGGACACACCAAAATGAGGTCTTAGGCTTTATTACATTCAGATGTCACTGGTATCATTTATATTAAAGTGAATATAGGAAGAATAATTTTTCTAAAACACAGTAAATAGTTTCTCTGACATGAAATCATGAATTTTCTCTCCAAGAGAATTAGCTGATCTCACAAGTTTTCTGTGTGAACAAAAAGTGATAATAGATACAAGAGGGCTATGAAAACCACACTGCAGGAGAAAAAGAATATTATCATGAGTGGGTATGATATAAGTAGTAGAGAAAGGAGATACTGCTGTATTGCAGGTCTTTCCATATAGCCATCATTATTACTGTAATCATCATTGTCTTCAAAAAGGTTAAGGTTCATAATTTTACATATCCACATTTCAATTTGGCATAGAATCAGGTACTATATTAGGCTACTAAGTCTAGAAATGCACAAAAAGAACAGATTTGAATGATGTTTGTTCCATATCACTCACTTCTAGATACTACACACTAGATTATTGGATTATTTCTTATTGAAAATTGAATAAATTACTGATTTATTTTACATCCACGATGTGATTTTTATTCAATATTTATTTAAAAGAAAATGAATTATGTATAGCAAAGATCTCACCACATAAATATAGTTCTTTATTTGTTAACAGTGAGTGGGGGAATGATATCCAGCAAGGGGAGGGGAAAAGTCTCCACACACACACACACACACACACACGTGCATGCACACACATATCTATGCAGAAGTTATTCATGTTTATCTCATATTTATGTTATTTGATTTTTCCATTCCCTATTGTTTACTTACCACAAATGGCACTTTAATTGCAGCATTTATTCTTAAAGTATTACTTTGCATTATTTTTAATGGACAAATACAATTTTATACATTTATCATGTATAACATGATGTTTTGAAATACATTTATATTGTGGAATAGCCAAATTTAGCTAACTAATATATATATATATATATATATATATATATATATATATATATATATATATANATATATATACTACTTCACATACTTTTTAATATTACAGCATTATAATTTTGATAGTTCATTTTGAAAAATCACACGTGGAAGGGATTTGATTTTCAATTACCATTCCTCCCCTTTTCCTCACCTCCACCCTCCCCCTCTCCTCCCTTCTCAACTCTAATAAACTTCTTTTGTTATATGTGTGTGTGTGTGTATGTATGTATGTATATGTGTGTATATATGTATATATGTATACACACATATACATACATACATACACACACACACACACAAAGGTGAAATTCCCTTTGGTCCTATTATGTGTGAATATATAATGAATTTGTTAAATTCATTTCACATTTCTTCCCATTTCCCTTCCATACTCACTCTCATTCTCCTTATTCTACTCCACTAATCTATATTTATGATATCTAATCCCTTCTCCAACTACCTTCTTTCCCTTATTTTGCTCTAGCTTCCACATATGAGAAAAAACTCAGCCCTCGAATTTGTGAGTCTGGCTATGTCACTTAGCGTGATTTTCTCCATTTCCATCTATTTATTAGAAAATGCCATTATTTCATTCTTCTTTATGGCTGAGTAAAACTCCATTGTGTGTATACATACCACATTTTCTTAACTCATTGTTCTGTTGATGGTATCTGGGTTGATCCCATAATTTGGCTGTTGGGAATTATACTGCTAGAAACATTGAAGTGGATGTATTGCTTACAGTATGCTGATTTTAGAATTTTTGATAAATACTGAGAGTGGGAGAGCTGGGTCATATGGTGGTTCCCTTCTTAGTTTTTTGAGGAATATCCATACTGCTTTCCAGAGTGGTTTTACTAATTTGCAGTCCCATCAATAATTTAAAAGTGTATATATTATTTACCAATATTAGTGTTCTTGATAATTGCCATTCTCAATGGAGTGAAGTGAAATCTTAGTGCAGTTTTGACTTGCATTTCCCTGATTGCTAGAAATGCTGCACATTTTCTCATATATTTCTTGGCGCTTTTTGTGTCTTCTTTTGAGAAATTTCTGTTTAGTTCTTACGCCAATTTATTAATTGGGTTTCATGTTTTTCTTTTCTTTTTATTTTTTTGCATTGAGTTTTTGAGTTCTTTATATATTTTAGATATGTAATCCTCTGTCAGAGAAGTATCTCGCAAAGATATTCTTCCATTCTATAGGTTCTCTCTCTTCATTCTCTTAATCTTTTCCTTTGCTGTGTGAAAGATTTTTAAGTTGATTGCATCCTACTGATTTATTCTTGATTTTCTTTCTTTTAGCTTTAGGAAAAATATTGAGGAAGCTGGTTACCAAACTTATATGGTTGCGTGTTAACCCTATGTTTTCTTCTAGCAGTTGCAAGTTTTCTGGCCTAGTTTCTAAGTCTTTGGTATATTTTGATATAACTTTTTTGTAAGGTAAATTATAGGTATCTAAATTATCTAAATTTATTTTTCTATGTATGGATATTCACTATTCTCAGCACCATTCACTAAAAAAGGCTTTTTCCATATATATATATATACCTTTCTCAAATATCAGATGGCTATAAATATTTGAGTTTGTCTCTGTATTTTCAATTCTATTCCATTAGTCTTCCTATCTATTTTGATGGCATTGCCATGTTGTTTTTGCTACTATATCTCTGAGTGTTATTTGAAGTCAGGAATTGTGATGCCTCCAGCATCATTTTTCTTATTCAGAATTGTTTTGGTTACAGTGGGTCTCTTATTCTTCCAAATTATTTTAGGACTATTTTTTCTAGTTCTGTGAAGAATGTCATTGGTATTACGATGGAGGTTTCATTGAATGTGTATATTTCTTTTGGTACTCTGGTCATTTTGACAATATTAATTCTGCCTATCCAAGAACAAGGAAGGTCTATCTATCTTCTGGATTCCTCATCGATTCTTTCTTCAGTTCTAAAGTTTTCATAGTAGAGATCTTTCAGTGTCTTGGTTAGATTAATTCCCAGCTTTTTTTTTTCCTTTTCTTTTTTGAGGTTATTGTGAAGGGGATGGTTTCCTTGATTTATTTCTTAGCTGAATTAACTGTTGGAATAAAGAAAAGGTATTGATTTATGACTATATTTTTTGGTATTTTGCTACTTTGTTAAATTCATTTGTCTGCTTTAGAAATCTTTTGGTGATTTTTTTTGGGGATATTCTAAATGCAGGATCATATCATCAGCAAACAGTAATAATTTGATTTCTTCTTTTCCATATTTATCCCCTTAATTTCCTCCTTTTTCTTGATTGCCCTGGATAAAGTTTCAAGAATCATAATGAATAGAAGTGATAAGAGTGGACATCCTTTTCTTATTTCTAATTTTAGAGGAAAAGTTCTCAGTTTTCCCCATTTACTGTAATGTTGACTATTTCATATATTGTGTTTATAATTGAAGTAAGTTTCTTCTATCCCTAGTTTCTCCAGTGTTTCTAACATGAATGTACACTGTATTTTATCAAAGAACTTTTCTGCATCTATTGAGATGATCATATGATTCTTGTTTTTAAGTTTACTTAAGTGATGAATTACCTTTTCTGATTTTTGTATGTTGAATCAGCTTTGCATTCCTGGGATGAAGCCCACTCAATTATGTTTTATGTTCATGTTTTTGAATGTGGCTTGTTAATATTTTAAAAAGTTTTTGAATTTATGTTCATCAGGAATAATGGTTTATATTTTTTTCCTAGATGGCTATTTGTCTGTTTGACTCTATAGAATGTGTTTGCCAGTGTTTCCTACCTTTCAATTTCATGGAATAAGTTGAGAAAGAATGGGGTTAGTCTTCTTTATAGGTCTGTTTCTGAGCTTTACTTTGTAGGCAGACTTTAATTTCAGTTTCATTTTCATTACTTGATATTGGTCTGTTTATTTTTTTTCTATAACTTCCTGGTTTAGTTTGGGCAAGTCATATGGGTCTAGATTTTGCAGTTTATAAAATAGTTTCTAATGATCTTCTGGATTTCAGAAGTGTCTTTAGTAGTTTCCTTTTTAATCTCTAATCTTGTTGATTTGTGTCTTTTCTCTTTCTTTTGGTTAATTTGGCTAAGGGTTTATCAATATTATTTATCACTTTCAAAGAATCAAATCTGTGTATTGTTTTTTTATTTTCAATTTGACTAATTTTGGCTTTGATTCTTAGTATTTCTTGTCTTCTACTGTATTTGGAGTTATTTTGTTCTTTGTCTAAGGCTTTGAAGTAGATCATAAGATTATTTATTGGGATCTCTCAACTTTTTTTTTAATGTAGGCAATCAATGCAAATAATTTTCCTCAGTTCTGTTTTCATGCTGTCTCAAAGAGTTTGATATGTGATAGTTTTGTTTTAATTGGTTTGTAAGAATTTCTTGATCTCTTCTTCATTTCCTATTTGTTTCTTCATTAAAGAGTACTCTCCAAGGATTTATGTGATTTCTATTATTTTTTTGCTGTTGATTTCTAGTTTCATTCCATTATGTTCTGATAGGATAAATGGATTATATCTATTTTTTGGTATTTATATGGTTTATTTTGGAAAAGTTTCCATAGCTTCTGAGAACAAGGTAAATTCAGATAATTTGTAGTGAAATATTCTGTACACATCTATTAGGTCCATTTTAATTATAGTATTATTATGTTGGGTATATCTTTATTGATTGTATGCTTTCATGATCTGTCTATTGACTATAAGGATATGTTGAAATAATACAGTATTATTGAATTGGGATCTATCTGGGATTTAATGTCAAGGAGTTTTGTTTAAAATGTAACTAGGTGAATTGATATTTGGGGAATATATATTTACTATCTTTATATCTTCATATTGGATTATTCCCTTTACCAGGAATGTAATGGCCTTCTTTATCTCTTCTAAGATAGTTTTTGCTTAAAATCAGCTTTGTTAAATATGAGAATAGCTATGCCAGCTTGTTTTTGAACTCCATTTGCATGAGATATTTTTTTCCATCTTTATATCTTCAGCTTGTGAGTGTCTTTGCTTATAAGATGAGTCTCTTGCAAAAATCGTAGAGTTGAATCTTGCTTTTTGATCCATTCTGCTAGTCTATGTCTTTTAATTGGGAAGTTGAGATCATTTACATTCAGTGTTATTATGGATATGTGTTTGTGGTGTGCTGGCATTTTGATGTTTTGTTACATTTAATTCTGTTTTGATTCTAATTTAGCTGATTAGTCTTCTGTTGATTTTCATTTACTTGGGAATTTTGGATTTTGTTTTTGGGTTTGTCTGTGTGCAATTTATCTTCAAGGATTCTTTGTAGTGCTGGTTTGGCTGCTATGTATTCCTTCAGTTTATCTTTGTCATAGACATTTTTTGTTTCCCATTGAAGATGAAAGAGACTGTTACTGGGTATAGCAATGTTGGTTGGCAACTATTTTCTCTTAGAATTTGGAATAGCTCATTCTAGGTTCTCTTTGATTTTAGTGTCTGTGTTGATTATGATGTGTCTTGAAGAACTTTACTTCAGACCAGGTCTATTTGGGGACCTGTATATCTACTCTGTGTGTATGTCTAACTCATTTCTGAAACCAGAAAAGATTTTTTTGTGTGTGTGATGAGCTAATTGAAAACATTCTTAATGACTTCAGCTTGTATCTCCATATTCTCATCTATCCAAATAATTCTCAGGTTTGATCTCTTGATGCTGTCACAGATTTCTTGTATATCCTGATCATGTGCCATTATTCTTTCTCTTTTTTTGTATTCTATCGCACACATTCCATGCAGGTGATGGAATCAGGGTCACTCCATGTGAATTGGGCTGACAAGGAACAGACCACACAAACACAGAAATACCTTTTTCCAGGTCAGGGATGGCTCTGAGACCTCAGGTGTCAGCTCCCATGCTGGAGGGCAAGGGGAACAAGGGAGACAAGAGGCAAGAGAATGAGAGCACCCTGGACCCCTGTTTTTATTTAGGGGAAAGACATTTGATAGAAAATTCCACCAAAATAAGGCAAGAGATTGTGTTACAGCAAACGGGGGAGGGGGGGTAGCCCAGTCCCACTGGGTGACGCCCACCCCCAGAGATGCACTTCCTTGCCCAGCGAAGGTGAGGCCCACCTGACTCCCACTGCATGCAATGCCAGTTCCATACCCCATTACTCAAGGCTAAGGGGGAGTGCTCAGCTCCTGTTCAGGCAGCCCCTGACAGTATTAAGTGTACTCAGATTCATGAATCTTCCTTCAATGCCTGAGGTTCTGTCTTCAAGGGATGAGGTTCTATTTTCTATACAATCTAATCTGCTGGTGATGCTTTCAAGTGAATTCTTCATTTGATTAATTATGTCTTTCATCTCCAGGAGTTCTGATTGGTTTCTTTTCAACATTTCTATTTCTTATTTTAACAGTATTTAATCCCCTATATCACTCTTAATTCATCCCTCAGATCTTCTTTTAGTTAACTGAACATTTTAATAATCAGTTTTTAATAGTCTTCCTTTGTAGTATTATCCCATTCATTATCTGTAGGATTCTTTGTTGGGGGTTTGTGAGTTTTGGTGGATATTTGTTTGCCTTTTTCCTTATCCTGCCAGAGGTTCTGGACTTCTGCATCAGTGGAGGTGGATTCTCCTTCCTCTTTTATAGGTATGTCCTTCAGTGTGTAGCAAACATGCACACACATACACACAATATCAAAAACAGACATATATGTGTGTGTGTATCAAAAGTAGAGAGAAATCCAAGAAAAATAAATATACATACACATTTATTTATTTTTCTTGGATTTCTCTCTACTTTTGATATATCAGTAGATGTTAAGGACAGGGGAACATGAAGTTCCCATTTGGTTGTTTTGCTTTGGAGTCTGGATTTTATTAGGAAGTTTTTCTCCCCAATTCCATAAATTGAAGATGCATTTAGACTCAGGTGGGATTAGATCTTGTGTAGTGTGAGATTAACTGTTATTTGGCTAGGTCATAAGAATTTCTCAGCAGCAGGGTATCTATTCTGTAATCTTGACATGTCCTAACCATTTTCCAGCCTCTCTTGGAGGGAGGAAGTGAGGAGCTAAGAATTCCACTAATGTTCATAACTGATGTATAAAGATAAGTGTTACAGTCTTTGATGTCTGTAACACTATGTAGGAATGATGGTGTCAGTAATTAACATCAGTACTAACAATACAAAACTGCAAACTAGATCAAGCATTCAACATCAAGTGTATACTATGTTGTCCACTGTATTGATAGTCACCTCAACATGAATGGGGTATGAAGTGCATAAACTATCTAATTCTATTATTCGATGGGGTATAGTTTATTAAGTAAGGAGAAAATAGGATGGGAAGATGGGAGAAAGTATGAAATAATTTAAAAAGTAATCAGAGAAGAGGTAGGAGATAATTAGCAGATGTCAGCTGTAAAGAAGCAGCAATGAAAGATTCACTGAAAGGAATAAAATAAAGAGAGGAAGTGGGAACAGGAAGAATCGCCTGTTAGTAGGGAAAGATAAGCAGCTGAAAGGGACCAGAACCAAGGTGTGAGCAAATTGGCAACTATTAGATTAAATCAATTTGAACAGACACTTCCTTGAATCCCACCTAAGACAAGTTGAGTTTAAATAACAAGTGTAGATGGAAGCAGTTAATATGAAGTAAAATTATAAGAATATGTATATTTTTTTCAAGTTTATCTGTGCAGTGAGTACACACAGACCCACATACATCATATATAATCAATATACAATACAAATAAATGATGTTTGGAAAACATTTTTAAATAGTTATAATTTTTTAAAAAGAAGAAAAAATGGAATAAAAGTAGGAGTACAAATTAAAAAAGTGATAAAAAAATCTTTCTGAGAAATAAGGAGCTTGTTTATATTAAGATGGTCAAAAAAAAAAAAAAAAAACTGGTGGCAGAGATGAAATTTTACTCTTAGTTGTTTTTTGCTTTGTAGCCTTGGGATCAGAGGGCAGCTACCTGCCCTTGTGGTTAGGAGGCACTGTTGATTGTAGGAGATCTCAGCTTTCAGTGTGTTGGTTTACAGTGGGAGTATTACAATTTGGGTGCTAATAAATCGTGTGTTTCTGTAACAGGGGTGGTGTCCTGTTTTAAATTGGACATTCTAGTAATTGGGGCTTAATCTCAACTGAACTTTGGAATTCTTTGTGTAGGAGTATGACAACTGAACCGCACTCTGGATTGCTGAGTGGCTGTCAGGTTGTCCAAGTCTCCGCAGGGTATCAGAATTTCTAAGGCCTCTAGTAAAATCCACTTCTAAGGTGTGTAGAGACAGCCTTCATGGTCTCAGATTCACCGCAATGCATGTGAAATACCAGTTACCTGCCCCCGGGGTGCACACGCTCCTGTGTGTCTGCTACAGTGCCAGCAATGAAGGTAGCATTCCTCCCGTGGGATCCAGAACCTCAATGGTCCATGTATAATTTTCTTTATGCTCATTTTAGTCTCTTTGGTTCAGGTGTCTTCTAGAAAAAAAAAAAAATTAAGAGTTGCCTTCATAAGTTCCCAACTTCCAGTCACTGCCAGCAGTACCACCTGGTGCGGTGGTGGACCAGAGGTAGTATTTTGCATCTGGTGTTCGCATGGACCCTGGCGGCAGCTGTAGAGTGGAGACGTTTTCCCACTAGGCGCATGCGCACTGGGGACTTTTTCCCTTCAGGGTGCTCTCTGTCGGCGGTGGCAGTCCCAGCTGCGATGTTTTCCGTGGGGGGTGTGAGTGAAGCATATTACTGTGGGGCGCTTTTATTTCCAGGTGGTCCCCCACGTCCCCCCGCCCCAGAGAACTGTGGTGTCCGCCTTTGGGCTCGTTTTCCACACCTGGAGCATCCTCAGGGCACTAATTTTGGATTTCCTTACAGTCAGCCACTACCCTACCGACTCTGTGTACATTAAAATCAGCCTCCCTCTCTAATATACAGGTTTCCCCAAGTCAGTTTTCCAATTAAAAATAAAAAATTCTTTATCCGCGCGCACTGACCCTGGCCGTCGCTGGCATCCGAGCTGGCGCTCCTCTAACTTGTTATGTCCTACATTCAAGTTTCTGACTTTGTGCATCTTTCTAAACATTTTTTTAACAGTTTTCAGTATGGAGTTTCAGTGAGTTTCCTTAGTTACTCACCTCTCTGAGAAGCAGTGTCCCCACAGTAAGGCCGATGTGAGGAGCTGCTGTGAGGCTTCCGTCATCTTCCTTGCCCCCTCCACAAGCTCCTCTGTGTATCTAAGGATAGAGCTTTTGCAATCTCCTTTCTTAACAATTTTCAAAATAATCCTCCTTTATACTCTATAATTATATGTTTTCCCCTCTGCACATTAAAACCTTACTTATGGGCGGGAGGGTGGAGTAAGGATTTCAGCAGGTCTCTTTGGGAGAAACTCTTTGTAGTATTTATGGGAATCTAGATGCTGACAGGGATTCTTATGATTACTGAAGCATGTATTTCATTGGTGACTGTACTGGTCGCTAGGGCAAAGTTTACAATATCTTGACATTGGCTAGTTATACCATTTTTTTTTTTTACACTGGCTGAATTACAACAAGAACCCAACCTCTAAACTTGGAAATGATCATCACAAATTGCTTATTTTCCTGGTCAACAGGATCCATCTGCCTACTAATTCTTCCATTAACAACTATTTAAAATAGCAACTATTATGATAATTGATTATGAGCACTCAATGTTTGAAAGTATGATACCAATCTGTACAGAGCAATTAACTGTTTTTAAGATAATGTGGGGTTTTTGTTGTTGAACATGTTATAGTTTTTAAAGTACCTTGATTTTAAATTTTCTCACTTGATGCTCACAATAAGCAAAAAAAATGCCATTTTATTTTCATTCTATAAACAAAGCATCTGAGGTATAGGAAAGTATGTTTGCCACCTATAGTTACACAAATCTACATGTGGTAAAACTTAAAATCAAAGTGTTTTGAAATCTAGAGCTAAGAATCTATTCAATTCATCTTTCTCCTTAAAGTTTTGCTCTAATCCTCAAATAGTTAAGGATTTGAAAAAGATGCAAATGGTATGGTACAAATTGAGAGAAGAGAATTGCATATAACCATGTGGCTTTATAAATATATGAATAAGGTTTTAGATTTTAAAAAAGATAGTGTTTGATTAATATTAAATAGTGAACACC
Source organism: Marmota marmota marmota (assembly GCF_001458135.2). Classification (NCBI taxonomy): domain Eukaryota; kingdom Metazoa; phylum Chordata; class Mammalia; order Rodentia; family Sciuridae; genus Marmota; species Marmota marmota. Next base: position 37,012,376 of record NW_026000108.1, read on the forward strand.
TTTGTCATTTAATAAGAAAGAATGGCTTTCAATCACTGCAAGATGGTTTCTGAGTAAACAGTAAAAATATTTTTGAACCCAATGTGAAAAGAAGCAGAGATTCATTATTCAGAATGAATATTATGCAGGGGTCTAGATGGAGTATAATTTGCCCAGTTGTAGGGCAAATTGATTCTCAATTAGTGATTTATATTGCAATGTTAGTACCCAGATATTGTGCAGGAATTATGCAGTATTTTGTTACTGGTTGCTGAAGCATTCACAAAGTAACTGTGGACATACAAGTATCCTTTAAAAGAAAAATTGAGCCTTATGTTTTTATTATGTTGGGATCCATATCTTAAAGACTATGATTTTACTGCTGGCAATTGATTTTCTTTTAATGGGCAATTATACTTTGAATTAATAGAGGTCCTTAAAAACAGACAAAAAATAAAGCACTAAGATAATCATCACCATCCATCCCCTGTTGCTTGATCCATTTATTGAGCCCAAATCTTCCTGTATTTCACTGCCAGGGAAAACCTGGTTAGAAAGAAAAATACAGGGGCTTGTCCTCATTTGCTACCTTTTGCAGAAGGTAAGGAAAAAAGAACTCTCAAGAGCAAACAATTCTAAATTCAAACCAATTCCTTAAATGAAGCATAAATAAATGTAAGAGGAACTATTGATCATTTATACTTCTGATGTCAGTTTTCTCATCTTTATCTACACGTGCTTTATCACTACTTTTCAGGACCCACAGAAAGGTTACAATTCACTAGAAAGATCTAGATAATGGCAATTGATAACCATTATGAGTCAAACAGCAGAAAAGAATTTGCAGTTTGAAAAATACCTTTTCCTTTTAAGGGCATTCATGTTTAGTTATTATCAATCATTCCACTCCAAAATAAAACCATAAGAATAATATCTAGGTGTGAATTTTGGAAATGATGCATCTCATACAATTTCTGAGCTTTCCGATGGTATCATTACCTTAACTTCAAACCTTGAAGTTCAATTACATATATTTGATGTATATTGGTGGAAATACTTGTGCTTAGTTCTGTTCTAGTACTTTTAACCTACTAGTTGCCTTACACTTGAAGGAGTAAATTTCAATATATCCAAATGTATCTCTCAGGGGATATCAGGAGGGTGGGTCCTGGATGTCCACAATGCCATATGCTATAAAATTTTTAACAAAGAGCCTTAGATGATGATGATGATGATGATAAAATTATGTGTTTGGTTTTATTTCACAGGACTATACCCTCACCATGTATTTCCAGCAGTCTTGGAAAGACAAACGGCTTTCTTATTCTGGAATCCCTCTAAACCTCACCCTAGACAACAGGGTAGCAGACCAGCTCTGGGTGCCAGACACCTACTTTCTGAATGACAAGAAGTCGTTTGTGCATGGAGTCACAGTGAAAAATCGAATGATCCGACTGCATCCTGACGGAACAGTTCTCTATGGACTCCGGTAAATGGCTTCATATTGCATGTTTTAATGTTGCTATGGTTTTATTTCCTACTTTGGAAGTGGACAGGGGAAAGATGCAAGTAGGAGGTACTCATGTCCATTAAAATCTGACATTAAAGATGAGAATCTCTGGAAACATTTGAGCTCAATGTAGACAACTTTATCCATTAAGTACAGTGATGTTTTGCTCTGATCCTCAAATAATTAAGAAAGTAATCAGAAAATATATCTTTGCCAGTGATTTCACATCTAGCTTGCTTTTTTTTTTTTTTTAAGACAATTGCTTGATTATCTAAGAGCCACCCAGATTGAACTGAAATGTGTTCTAGGTGTTGGGAAGAGCAATTTAGAAATGAAATTAGGAAACTGTGAAGAGATAAGAAAATATTCTGTGGTCTATTTAGGATGATACATAGGGCTTTAATTCCTTTAAATTTTTATGTTACCATTTATATTTAGGCAATATTCTATGTTAAATTAATTTTGTGTGAGGTTGGGATTGAGGTTCAATTTTTTTTCCATGTGACTATCTACATTTTGGGGTTTCAGTTATTGTAAAGATTTTTCATTTTCCATTATATTGTGTAGGTGACTTTAATTGTATAAGTGATGGTCTATTTCTAGGCTCTGTTCTGTTCTCTTTATTTATGCTCAGGCAGTGTCACCCTATTTTAATTATAGCTGCTCTGTGGCAAGTCATGAAGTCAAGAAGTGTTAAGTCCTCAAACTTTATATTTATTTTTCACAACTCTGTTAGATATTCTAGGTCCTTTGCATCTCCCTATAACTTTTAGAATCAACTTCTCAACTTTTACAAGGAAATAATAGCATACTGGAGTATAATTGAGGTATAGTGAATATATAGTAAGTTTGAGAAGAACTGACACCTTAAAATTGTTAAGTCTTCTAATCCATGAACATGATATATCTTCATTTATTTAGGTTGTCTTTAATTGATATTACTAATGTTTTGTGACATAGTATTTTTTGTTTTGTTCTGTTTCAGAATAAGATAGAAAGGAGCATCATACACTTAATGGAGGTCTATTATTAGTCTTCATGTAGCTAAATGCATACTAAAAACGCTGGGCTGTGTTTAAAAATCAGCTTCCTGTTTTAACAAAGAAATATCTAATCTATATCTAATTCATGTCTAAACTATGTTGTTATAAGATATGGAGAGTGGTGGTTCTATAACATTTGGTGTCACCTTTGTTATCACTTGAGAAGAAGATAAATGATATTCAGTGTATCCACAAACTCTTATATGCACCCAATTTTCTTGCCATTTCAGATTGTTTATAAGCTCCCTAAAATCTTCTATATATAAGAAACAAACTAAAACTCTGGTGTCAATTAGTTACAATTTATTCTGTAAGCTCACTGATACTCCCAAACAATATACACCTGAAAAACCATATCTGAGATAAAAGTAAAATCATTATCTAGGGCTAGGATTGTGGCTCATGGTAGAACACTTTCCTAGCATATGTGAGGCACTGGGTTCCATCCTCAGTACCACATAAAAATAAATAAAACAAAGGTATTTGTGTACATCTCTGACTTTAAAAAAAATTAATCTTAACCTATTGGTTAATTATTTGTTGATAACTTTGATTTTAATTTACACAGTAAAATGACATCCACTTTTTTGGCAAAATTATATTTTGAAATTTTCCATTCTTTTGTTGCTCCAAAGCTATCAACTCCAGTTAAAGAAAAAAATCTCTGTTTCTTGGAAAAGTAATGGAATAAGCAATAGTTTGTTTGAGTCTGTTGATAATGGCTAAAGAAAAAAATAGTTTCTTTCAGTCTACTGATAATGGATGAAGAAAAAAATTTACTAATCCAAGATAAGTGTTTTGATGGTTCATCACTAAAAATCAGTTGCAATATATCTTTGTTATCTATCCAACTTAAATATGCATTTTGGGAAAATAATTCTGTGACCCAACTTAATAAATATATCAGCCACTATACACATAAGCATACTGATTCATCAAGAATGTATAAAAAGTTGTTTTCTTGGGGAGAAAAAGGACAACTATATGTTTTGCAAGAATGGCAGTCAAATTCTCAGTTCACAAAGCTTCACTTTAGGCATTTTTCCAAATTATTGGAATCTTTGCCATTAGGAATGATATAAAGGAAGAAAATATTAAAGAATCATGAAGTTGAACAGACCTCCTTTTAAAACTGGGAAAACTGAAGCAAAAGCAGGAAAGGGCTTTAACCAAGGACACAAGAAGGTATTGCAAAATTGAACCAAAATTCAGGTAACCTTAACTCCTGTACCTGTGCTTTCCCTACCCCATTGCTTTTCAATCACTCTGAGGAGTCAGCATCTCCTTCCAAATTGTATAACATTGTTCTCTCCTCTTTGGACATACGGGGTCTTTGTAACTTGCAGATTACAACCAGACCATGAGAATCTAAAGATAAACATAAACCATCTGTCTATTATCAGGGCTTTTATCTCTTTATGACAACAACTTTCTATATAATAATCTCACACCAGCTCTAATATCTTCTGTTCTTCCTCATAACCTCTTCCCTCATAAGTTTGGTTTTTCTTTTTCTAGAGGTTATAAATATCCTGGAGATACCATAAGTATGGCAGAGAAAGTATGACATTTGGAGTTAGAGAACTAAGGTAGGGCCTTAGTGTCACAATTTTTTTGACTGCTTGACCTGGAACAAATTATGTAAATTTTCTGAGCCTTATTTTTATTATCTACAGTAAGGGATTAATGCCCTCTAACTTATTATTGAGAAGATCTTATGAATTAATTAACAGGAGAGAGACTAGATAGTAAGTTCTAAATTTTATTATTCTAAAGTAATTGTGCTTTATATCGCCTTATTAGGTACTGGGAAAGTGGCATCTTGAGGGTGGTTATCTAACTCCTGGGATATTAGTGATTAGAACAGAGATGCAGTTGTCCCATTAAGAAAACACTCACTGAGTGCCTGGTATGTGCATTTATTCACTATTTTGGCCCTGGGAATAATTTCCCAGGAGCCTGGTAGAAATTTGTCATTGTGGCATTGTGGAAAGCACCTGGGACTCAGAGCCAAGAGGCTTATGTCCTAACCAGTTTGTACCTTTTAGTCGCCATTTCATCTTCCTGGGCTTCAGATACCCAGCCTTAAAGGGAAGAGATTGGACAAAATTACCTTTAAATTACTTTTAAACCTAAATTTTATTATTTCTATCATCTTACATATTATGTTATGCTCATTTTAATTTATCTGATGTAGCATTTCTTGTAGAAATAAAAACCTGCACTTTTTTTTTGTAAGAGTCTTCTTAAGGGTAGTATCATTTATCATTCCTAAGCATACATAGTGGAAAATCTTTATCATATAACACATATATTGGCATCTTTATAGCTATACAGTATGTATTTTAGACATGACTAATCAGGAGAATGAAACTCATGGTTTTATCCTTCTTCATAAGTCCGGCTAATAGTCATTCTGAAAGAGGTCATACATAAATGAGGAACTTTTAGTGATGATGGCATCAATGAGATTTTTCTGAGTGCATTCCAAAGTCTCTTTGACCAAGTATTTCATAATCATAAAGCCATATCATTGAACTAAAACAACTTTTCATTTTTTAATTTTTTTTATTCTAATTTGCTATGTATGACAGTGGAATGCATTACAATTCATATTACATATATAGAGCACAATTTTTCATATCTCTGGTTGTATACAAAGTATATTCACACCAGTTCATGTCTTCATACATGTACTTTGGATAATGATGTCCATCTCATTCAACCATCATAACCCCATGTCCCCTCCCATCCCCTCCCATCCCTCTGCTCTATCTAGAGTTCATCTATTCCTCCCATGCTCCTCCCCCTGCCCCCACTGTGAATCAGCCTCTTTATATCAGAGAAAACATTCAACATTTGTTTCTTTGGGATTAGCTAACTTCACTTACCATTATCTTCTCCAACTCCATGTATATACCTGCAAATGCCATGATTTTATTTTCTTTTATTGCTGAGTAATATTCTATTGTGTATATATGCCATTTTTTAATCCATTCATCTACTACCAAAAGCACTATACAGATTTAATGCAATTCCAATCAAAACCCCAATGGAATTCCTCATAGAAATAGAAAAAGCAGTCATGAAATTCATCTGGAAAAATAAGAGACCTAGAATAGCTAAAGCAATACTTAGCAGGAAGAGTACAGCAGGTGGCATCACTATACCACACCTTAAACTATATTACAGAGCAATAGTAACAAAAACAGCATGGTATTGGCACCAAAACAGACTAGTAGAGCAATGGTACAGAATAGGGAACACAGAGACTAACCCTCAAAATTATAATTATTTTGTATTAATTAAAGGCACAAAAAACATACATTGGAGAAAAGATAGCCTCTTCAACAAATGGTGCTGGGAAATCTGGAAATCCATATGAAACAGAATGAAATTAAACCCCTGTCTCTCACCATGCACAAAACTCAATTCAACTTGGATCAAGGACCTCAGAATTAAACCAGAGATCCTGTGTCTAATAGAAGAAAAAGTAGGCCCTAATCTCTATCATGTCAGATTAGACCTCTACTTCTCTAATAAGACTCCTATAACACAAGAATTAAAATCAAGAATCAAAAAATGGGATGGACTCAAACTAAAAAGTTTCTTCTCGGCAAAATAAACAATCTGTGAGGTGCGTAGAGAGCCTACAGCTTGGGAGCAAATTTTTACCTCTCACACATCAGATCACTAATCTCTAGGGTATACAAAGAACTCAAAAAGCTAAATACCAAAAAATCAAATAGCCCAATCAATAAATGGGCCAAGGACCTGAACAGACACTTCTCAGAAGATGATACACAATCAATCAACAAATATATGAAAAAATGTTCATCATCTCTAGCAAATAGAGAAATGCATATCAAAACTACTGTAAGATTTCATCTCATGCCAGTCAGAATGGCAGCTATCAAGAATACAAACAACAATAAGTGTCGGTGAGGATGTGGGGAAAAGGGCACACTTATATATTGCTGGTGGTACTGCAAATTGGTGCAGCCAATATGGAAAGCAGTATGGAGAATTCTTGGAAAACTGGGAATGGAACCACCATTCAACCCAGCTATCCCTCTCCTCAGTCTATATCCAAAGGATTTAAAAACAGCATACTACATACAGGGACACAGCCACATCAATGTTTATAGCAGCACAATTCACAATACCTAAAACAACTTTTCTACATTCAAACTCAATATGAGATACAACTTAATTTATATGATATCACAAGTATAGAGTTGGTTGTTTGGAGTTTTAGTGTGAACAGTGTCAAATCAGATTTTACACCCAAGCCCTGTAAACACTCTAACAATCATTTCTGACAGGTTACCATTACTTTTGAGGAACTGGGCTACTGTGCAGCAGATATTTAGCCCATTGTTGAGACTCCATTTCTTTCTCTTTTTTAAAAATTCTTTCTTTCTTTCTTTCTTTCTTTCTTTCTTTCTTTCTTTCTTTCTTTCTTTCTTTCTTTCTTTCTTTCTTTCTTTCTTTCTTTCTTTCTTTCTTTCTTTCTTTCTTTCTTTCTTTCTTTCTTTCTTTCTTTCTTTCTTTTTAGTTTTTTAGGTGGACACAACATCTTTATTTTATTTTTATGTGGTGCTGAGAATCGAACCCAGTGCCCCACGCATGCTAGGCAAGCGTGCTACCACTTGAGCCACATCCCCAGCCTGAGACTCCATTTCTTATGCCTCTTATTCTCAACTCACCTCCGTTGTGACCAAATGACTCCAAGGAATAATCCTGAATCCTCCATCATTTCTTCTTTGATTTCACTGGGGAGCTAATGTATGTCTGTTTTGTGCCAAAGATTTTGTTAGGAGACTGGAGCTTCAGTGCACATCCCATGAGCCCTTTGGTCCTTGCAATGTGTACATTGTCATTCCCTTTCTTACTCAAAAGTGGAGACTATACAATATCAACACTTTCTATGTCACATATTTAATCTTTAGAATTCTCCCACTTTTTTCTCCCTTCTTTTCATTTAACAATGAGGAAGAACTTCCTCTTCCTTTGAAGCTAATCCCTTTACATTTGCATTTACTATTAGTATTGCATATAATTTCAGACTTTGCTCTTCTCTTTTACTTAAATCTTCAGTTTTTTGTCTTCTGTTGACTCCTTTGCCTTGATTTTCTCTTTATTTTCTCCAGCGTTTGCAGAGCTTTGGTTTCCTGTACCCCATCACCACCCATTTACACATTTGCTCCTCAATTCCCAGCAACAGGGCTCCCATCCACACTGCTTTTTAATTTGTTGTTGTTGTTGTCGTTCAGCACTGGGAGTGGAACCCAGCACCTTGCATATGCTAGACAGTTGCTCTACCACTGAGCTACATTCCTATCCCTTATTTTTTATTTTGAGACGGAGTCTCAATAAGTTGCCCAGGCTATTCTTGAACTTGCCTCCAGAATAGCTAGGAATACAGGAGTATCCTACCATGCCCAGTCATGCTGCTTTGTTAAAACACCTTCATTGAAAATTATGAAAACCTTCCCTCTCAATTTACACTCTTGATAAAAATGATAGGTGAATAATGCCAGCCCTTGATGTCAGGGTTTCTAAGACCTAGCATAATGACTGCTTATCTCTTGTCCTGTCTTTTTGCTGTTTTGTTGCTGACTCCTCCTTGCCCTCTAATTGTAACCTACAGGGACTCTTCCAAGGTTGAGCTGATCATTGGAACTTTTTTTTTTACATTAGAGCTTTATGGTTATATGTATAAGTTGGGTTCATCCTGACAGAATCATTCATGCATGGAAATTGGTACCAGTTCACGATCTCCACTTTTCCCTCCCATCCTTCTTCCCCTTTCTCATTCTCCTTCCTCTATTAGACTTCCTTTTGCTCATCTGTTAATTTATATTTGATTAGTTCTTTATGTTCTCCCATCCATTCTTTTCCCTGTTCTTTATTTTACTCTAGCTTTAAGTATCTAAAATCCCAAACCACTGAGTTTCAGAAAAATATGTAAAATTGTTTACTGAGCACCTGAATCTGGATGCCCTGCCAGCTCCTCCTGACATGACCCCTTTTCACCTCATTTGCTTTTCCTAAAACCAAGTCCTCTTTTCCAGGTGCTAACAAAAGTATCATCCTCCTGGTCAGGAGGCATAAAATGTGAGGCATGTTGGACTCCACATCTCTTTTGCCCCTGTGATCTAATCTGTTGCTTCTAATTTGCTCCATCTGTAGAAGATCTCAACCATCTTTTGTACTTCTAAACCATTTCTGCTACCTAAATTAACATCTTCACTGTCTTTCCCTTCCTGGCCAATTTCCTTTCTCAATTTTTCTCTTCCTTATCACTGTCATCTTATTCTTCCCATAGATCATGCCAGATCACATCACTAGCTACATTAAAAACAAAAACAAAATAAAACAAAAATGAGTGGAGGAAAAAAGAAAAAAAAATTCAGTAGCTCCAAAGTTCCTATAAAATTTTTTCATATATTTTTTAATATACTCTCCATGTATTTTTTCATATACTCTTCATCTAGCTATGGAATTTCAAACTCAAGGATGCTCAAATACTACAAAATATTATTTTTATTTCTCTGAAATTCAAATTTAATGGGACAACTTGTAATTTATTTCGCAATCCTACAGCCCTATTGAAATGCCTTTATTTCTCTACCCACAAACATTCTCTTCCCAGCCTAACACTTTTTTCTATCTTACTCCTTTTTAAAAAAATCCTTGTTCAGATTTTACTTCCTCCATGAAGACTTTCCCAGTCTTCTCACCCAGATGAAAGCTCTCTCTCATTTGATGCTGTACTATATAAATACCCAGGAGATTTGCAAATCTCTTAGCATATTACATTTTTCAAATAAAAGCCAATAAAAATTATAAAAAATAAAATCAACATGTGCAAGATGTCGTCACCTGACTTAGTAGTTATCAGCTGCAGCATTCCCCATTGGTTAAATGATGGCTTTTAACCAAGGACCAATTATCACTATTAATAACCAGATGTATTCTGTCTCTTATGCAAACATGATCCAGCTGGTAGCACACACTGTTTCTCTCCAAGACCTAGCCACGTGGGGGACTAAAAGACTGTGTTTATCTTTTCCCTGAAAGTGGCAGGCATGGGATGATTTAATTCTGTGAAGACGTTCCATGGAGTACTTACCCTCCTGAAAGCTGCCTTCCTTTTGCCTTCACCTTTTCACACTGCCAGTGCTTTCCTTTCGATGTTCTATAACACTCATTCCTTCATCTCCTACCAGAGGCAAGCCCTGGGCCAGATAGATTTGAAGGCCATCTGAGCATGGGTAGTGAAATAGGTTAGCCCAATACTGCCTTTCATTAGAGCTCAGTGTTATCTTTAGAGTGTGTATTTAGGCTGGTATACATACATCACGAGCATACATAGAGTAAGAGGTAAATACCAACCTCACTTTAAAATATATATATATATATATATATATATATATATATATATATTTTAGTTTTAGGTGGAAATTATATTTTATTTTTGTGTGGTGCTGAGGATCAAAACCAGTGTCTCATGTATGCTAGGCGAGCACTCTACCAGTGAGTCATAACCCCTAGCCCCACCACCTCACTTTACTATTGATAACAACATAGCATGGATTTGAACTAATATTTGTATGTCTAAGTAATTGAAATTATACTATATTCCAGCAGCATACTTCATGTGTCACATATTATCATATTTAATCTTTTCTGCAACACTGGGAGCTGTCTATGTATATTATTTTAGTAAGCTAATTCTACAGGTATCTATATTGGCAGATTTAAAGAAACTTTTGCCATCTCATAATTTATTAATTTACCTTTTAAGACTAGGTCCAAAGGTTCCACACATTGCATTTGATCGATATATTTTCCCAAATCTCTTTTATACTGTAGGTTCACTGTTGTTTAATTGCCTTGTAAATTCTCCGTTTCATGAAACCATATCTTTTTTGTGTGTTTGATTACATCCCCTAATGTAAATTTGTTCCTCTATCTCCTATATTGAAACTTGATTAGATTTAGATTAGTTGTTGTGTTTTGGCAAAACTGCTTCATGAGTGATATAGTATACTTGTATCAAGTGACCAAAAATGCTTGTTTCTTTTTCTTAATGATACAATGATTGATAAACCACTTCAGATATTGACAGCCTGATTTATACATTAAAATAATCTCATTGATTTTAGCATAACTGTATTAGTTTGTTAGGGCTGCCACACAAAGAACCACAAACTGAGGAGGCTAAACAACAGAAACTTATTTTCTCACAATTGTGGAGGCAAGAACAAACAAAATAAAAAGATTAGAGTATTGGTAGAGTTAGTTTCTTTTGAGGGCTGCAAGGAGGAGGTTTCTGGCAGGCCTCTGTCCTTAGTGCATTCATTGATGGCTGTCATCACCTGGTGTCTTCACATGGTCTTCTCTCTGTGCTTCTGTGTCCAAATTTCCCCCTTCAGAAGACTATCAGTCATATTGGACTAGGGCCCACCCTTAATGATCGTACTTGAATTTGATTACCTCTTTAAAGAACCCGTACTCAATAAGATCTCATTCTGAGGTACTGAGGGTTAGGACTTCAAAATATGCATTTGTGGGGACATAATTCAACCCATAACAGCAATGATTTTAGCAACTACTGATATTCATTGCCTAAACTTACTTAGATCTTACAAAATGATAATGTTTTATCATCCCCTCTTTATTTATTAACTAGGTTATTCTCTAAAAATCTCTCAACTGTTTGTTATTATGAGGTATAATTTGTGCAGTGAAAGCAGAATAAATACTTGAGTGCTTCTTTTTATTTACAAGTTTTTTTGTTTTGGTTTTGGTACCAGAGATTGAACTCTGGGGCACTTGACCACCAAGCCACATCCCCAACCCTATTTTATATTTTTTTTAGAGACAGGGTCTCACTGAGTTGCTTAGTGCCCCACCCTGGTTAAGGCTGGCTTCGAACTCTTAAACCTCCTATCTCAGCTTCCAGGGCTGCTGGGATTAGGGGTGTGACCCCTGTGCCCAGCTACAAGTTTTCAAAATAATAAGTTGTTTCCCTAAAATCTCCCAAATCTTCCACTGAGGTTTGGCATGTTGTTGTTTGTGTTTTCTTTTATCACTTATGAAGTCATGGCTTGTAACAGGTACATCTGTTTCAATCACTGCAGCTATTGTTATTTCACTTCTTTCTGTGCATTATCTGTGCCTTATCTTTGGTCAATGTCAGCCCTTTCCAACTGACTCCTGAGTTGTTGTTTTTAATAGGAGCTCACTAATTACTATAGCTTCTTTGTTTTCTGATGCAGCAACTTACAAATTTCCTGACCCAGAAATGAAGAAAAAACATCATGACTTCACATTGATATTTCTCATTCAAATTTGTAATTATAGGGTTTTTCCTCATTACTACTTTGATTTTATATTTTGTTTTCCTTTCATAGAAAATCTTGATTCCTAATAATAGTAAAATAATTATTACTTTATCTTATTAAATATATTAGGATGTATATCAAATATGTAACATATTAGGATATATTCCATCAGGAGCACACAAATGAATTGTTTTAAGTTATATTTTAAGTTTCAATTTAGAAATAGTTCCTTCCTATATGGTTAAAGTACAACTTTTTTAAAGTATTTTTTATTTAGTTGTAAATGGACACAATACCTTATTTTTTTTTATGTGGTTCTGAGGATCTACCCCAGTGCCTTGCACATACTAGGTGAGTGCTCTACCACAAAGCCACAACCCCAGCCTCAAGGTATAACTTTTTTAAATTTTGTTTTTCATTTTGAATTGTTAAAATTTGATTTAAATTTTTTCATAATTATGTAAAATACTTTCATGGTACTAAGGACAAACTGTAAAACAAAAGAAGTCCTACTACCATTTCTGTCCCAGCCTCTCCTGACCAACAACATTCCCTTCTTCCTTCTGTAGAGAAGCATTTTTATTTGCTTTAGGGTTTCTCTCCATTTTAGCAAACATGTATGAATATTTATATTCCTTCCCTTGTTTGGAAGGTATCACAGTATACTAACTACTCCATATCTCTTAAAGTAATTCTGTAAAACCTCCATACATATTGAAAACAGGAGTTAACCAAAATCTTCTAGCTTCAAATTTTCTGCTCTTAACCCCTGCACAAGGCCTCATTCCCTGAAGAAAATTTCCAGGAACATAATTCCTGTGTATGAATGTTTTATTTCTCCTTATTATAGAAATGAAAATAGTTGCTGAAGGTACACAGCATAAATGGGAATAGCATGACATAAATGAAAATAATTACAGGAGCTACAAAGCATAAAAGGGAATAGCTCTATCAAGAGTGTGAGCTTTCCAAAATATACATGCTTTTGTTGGATTTTCTAACAATTCCTACTGAATTCAAATTCTAAAAGAGAAGGGTTCTGAGCTTCAGGTTTCAGAAATGAGCCTAATGTTACCAGAAACCTGTGGCCTGATGAGGATTTTGAGAATTCCCCTACTGTATTTGCCTACCTATGTATACTCCAAATTTATTTTTTTAAAATGTTTTGACAGTGCCCGACCATGGGTTGTACCTAAGAATATAATCAATGGCAATGCTTATTGAATATAAAAGAGTTTCCCACTATCCCTTGAAGACTCATTTCATCTTACCTTGTGTTTTATAATAAAGCAAAGTAAAAAGCAGAGGCAATTATCTTGATAATACAGATCCAAAATAAATAAATAAATAAAAGCATGCTTACTCACTATTGATTTTTAAAGCAGTTTGGAGACTCTAAATATTTCCTATTAGCTATCCATATTGATTGTACACTTTGGGGAAAAACAAAACAAAACAGTTTCTCTCTTCTAGACCTGGCCACCACAGAGGCACTTGTGATTCCATTCAAAAGTCCTGGGCAAGTCACACAAAGCTCACTGTGAAAAGTGTTGGGGAAAAATATTGTGAAGTTGATTGCAGAGAATAAATATGTAGACTGATGTAATAATAATATGTGGACAGCTGATAATGACAAATGCATCTTGTAAGAGAAAGGAACTTTTTATTTTTGAATGGAAGGGAAAAGAAACAGATGATGCATAAAGAATACAAAGAATGAATGCCTGGAGACTCTCTTTATAATTCCACTAATGAACAGTGTTGCTGCTATTCTCCTCACAGGTTAGTGGACTTATATCTCAGGGTCAAAAATTATATCATAAGAGTACCAAAAAGCAATTTAAAAGATTCTCCAGTGAAAAGGCTGCTATTTTCACTTAACTTTTATTTTTAATGTTCTTTATTCATCTATTTATATAGAATACTTCATGATTACATGTTGTTTGTTAGGGTACCTTATTGATAAACATGGCATTGCAACTAATTCAAATACTGAATGAGCAACTGAAATAATTTTGCTGTTACTATCACTCATTGTGTGACCATGTGATCCGGGGCTGTATCATAATAATTGATCCTCCTGAATTAAATTAATGTGAAAGAATAAATAAAATCAGTGACAAAAAGCAGTTTAAAAGTAGCCACATAGCCTCAAACTCATATGCCTGGTAAAGTATCTTTTGGAAGAGTACCAACTGTAAATTGTCAGGAAGAAAAGAAGAATGAAAGAAATGAGAATAAAAGATGGAAAGATAGAAAGGAGAGAGGGAAGGAGGAAGGGAGTGAAACCAGATATCTTAGAGATATGTTAGAAATTTTAGATCGCAATTATATTACAAAAGATACTATTACTTCCTATGAAGATGTGTTAGGTTTTACAATCACATGCAAAACTTTTAAAACTATTTTCCCTAGGACCCTCAACTTATTCCATGAAACTATGATTTCCAAATTCAGTATTTTAGACCATTTCTGTGATTTTTGCGATAACCACATAGCCCCTAAATAATGACAAGTTTTTACTTATGTACATATGTGTGTGTGTGCATATGTGCTATATATTTTTGAAGAAATTTTCATTATCTCTGTATGTGGAAATTATTACTTTTTAAGTGGCATTAAAATACATCTAAGCTACATATTTTTTAAGTTTAAAAGTGCTTATTCATGTTCCATTTAAAATTATTTTTCCTCATTTGTAGAAGTGAGATAGCAATATTAACTATCTTATGAAGTATTACTAAGGTTAAATAAATTAATAATAATAAAAGACTTACAATATTCATTAACAGTAAAGGCTAAATGATCATTCATTTATTCCATATGAAATGTGATATAGAGATTATGTTTAGATGATAAACACATGATGATCATAAAATAATAATCATAACCAAAATAAAGACCTTTCTTTACAAACCTTTCAAGGCATCAAGTTAAATTTGGATTCCTTTGGTCAGTGTTATGTATCCTAGATTGTGATGTTGGCTTCACCCCCAGAAGCCAACATTTTAATGTATGATTCAACTTCTAATTTTATATAGCAAAGCAAACCCATACAGTATTTCTGAAACCTGTTTCCACTCTGGTTTGCATATCAGATATAATACCAAGCTTTGTATATCATTTCTTAATATTAAGTACCATGACATTATAACATCCAAATATGGAGGTGTCATATTTTCTACCATTATAACATTCTGCATATGGATTTTGTAGCATCCCATCACTATTATGGAAGCAGTAATTTACTTTAGACTAAAACAGAAATATCATAGGGGATCTATAGAAGAATGTGTGCCACTAAAATACAATGAAAATACTGTTTAAAGCTTAAGCTTTTAGGGAAGCATTGACCTATTTTTGCATGTCAACCTAATTAATCTGATCAGAGTTAATAGATGTCTTTACAGCAAACTAGCATTGCTTAGTTGCATATAAAAGGTAGTAAATCAATGAATACCATATTTTCTGGAATTAATGTCTCATCCCCTGAGTATTTGAAGCCACAGAACACATTTGAGAAACAAAAAAGTTTCCTTAAAAGTTCATTTATCTTCTACCTCTGCTTGAAAACAATGAATGCAGTTTATCCAAAGAGAGTATACCTTGTCCTTCCAGGACACAGGGAATATTAAAGGAGTGGCTCCATGAATTAGTACTTGCTTTTCCACATCCCATAGGAAAATTTCAGGTTTTATCTAAGTCCCTTTTCTTCTTTTTAATAAAGATAAGGAAAGAGCTTTTGGGATAGAGCCAACCTATAATAAATGCAGTGAACTAGAGCTGACAGTGTTGCTTGACCCATTTTCTTCTTGCAAAATAGTGGTAAACACTTCAACAATAATAAGAAAAAGAAAAAGTAATTTAAATGCTATTTTTATTTGTTTTTAATTCTCAAATTCTTAATTCTGTCTTTTTTCAAAGTTGTTCAAAAAATAGACTATTTTTTTTTTGCCCCCTGAACATCAAAGGATTACCAAAGACAATTTTTTTTGTTATTGTTGTTCAAGAACCAAACAATTGATCACTTTGAAAATTTAGGTTATTCCACTTAAGTAACTCAGATGGAGTCATGAGGATTAATGAGGGCCACTGAAGGTGTTGTAATCATATATATATATATATATTGCTTACATATTTCTATCCTCTCAACTAAAGGAGCATCTAGTAACAAGACAAATGAATCTCATCTCTTCCGGTTCAAGAATATCTTACTCTCCAGCATGACAAGCATAAATCCTGCAAGAGTTTCAATGTTTGTGAAAATATTTGAGACATCAAAAGCAAGCCTCAATGGCACCAAAAGCGAAAACAAAAACATTAAAATTGAAATAAGTAAATGTCTTCAAGTATGATATTTTATATATATATATGTATGTCACAAGTTTTAAAAAATCACAAAACTCAAAATTACAAAAGTTACTTTAGAAGGATATCTGCTGCATTTGCTCAGGAGTGCCTTAGGCCAAAAGAAAAAAACAAAAAAAGTACCCCCAATTCCCACTCAGGCCTCATTTGTTTATGGGTTTTTCACCTGTCCTTGCTTGTCTGTCCTCTTCAGCTCTACCCTGCAATCCACTATCAGGTTCATCTTTCCAAAGCACCACTTCATTGCATCACTCTCCTGAACAGGACCAAATGTCTCTCTGTTACCTACATCTGATTGATGTTCCTTTTCAAGTGTGATACTTCTCAATTAGGCCTGCTCTTCTTACATACCTCATTTAAGATTCTGCCTAAATATGAAGTCTTACATTACTACTGTTAGTTTTCTTTTTCCTTTATTATCACACATATTCTTTCTTCCAAGCCTCTGTTTAGTTGCCACCTTTCTTTTTAACTCAGGAATTAAATATTTCCCTTTACTTGTAACTTACATGCTGTTTATTTTTCAAGACCCAACTCAGAGATGACTTAATAATTAATTTAACCCTTCTGGATTTTCCTTGAACCTCTTATAATGCAGCATTTAATTACAGAAATTTGTTTTCATTTAGATACTTTTATTTTATATGTATTAGTCACATGCCCCCCCAACTAGTATAATCTTTTTAAAATACAGTCTGCTGTTCCTTGTTTTTTTCTCCCAGAGTGCATACCTCAGTTTGCACATAGTAAATGAATGATAAGTGATTACTCTTTATTTTTAAAGCTTAATATTACTTGTGACTATATCAACTTGATGATTTTGGTTTTGTGTAACCATATTTGCTAGATTTCAAAGGAGAAGCTAACTTCATATATGCAAATAGAAGCTTATGTGAAAATGAAACCACTTATATAAAAATGGTCAATTCTAATGCTTCAGGTTCTACTGTAGTCTATGGGTAGGAGATTTCCAATAAAAGAGTAAAGCATATTCAGAGAGAATATATTCATGGTATTATGGATAATGCTCTTTCTCCTTTTAACAAAAGAGAAAATACACACATGAAAGTTTATAATGTTTCCCTCAGAAAGCTATATGCTTAGTCCCTCAGTATTGTTGCATATAAAATATATTCACAACCCTCTTTAGGGATTCCATTTAAACCCAAGGCCACATGTTAAATATTCAAAGTGATGGCAAATTGTTTCTTGGACGTGTTTATTGGAAATTAATAAGAGTGGAAAATAAACTTGAATACAATATATTCAGAATACTTACACAGCTATTTTTTGTATGTGTCATAAGTATAAATGCAAATTTTAGAAAAAAATTGAAAACTTTTTTAACAAAGGAAGCACACACAAGAATTATTTGTATCTTCTCAGAAGGATCACTTTTAATAGTCCAACTTGCTTGTGTGTATTATACCTAGTTCAAAAGATAAAATATTAATTGGCCAGAGTCAGAAATTACAATTATTCACTTCTATTTTATTTCTATTCTATCAAGTAAGGAGAAGAAAGCAAGCATAATTACAATTTGTTAATGTCAAGATAATTAACACATTAAGCTATTCAAGAAGGAGAAAACAGATCATGGTAGATTTGCTCATAGTTTGGTGTTAGTTGTGAAAAAAATATGTTTTTATGGTGTTCGACTTAGGGAACTGAAAGAACAGAGTTGGGCAAAACTAGGTGAAATACTTCTAGGGAGAAGCTAATGAACTCTATTTTGGGGATATTATTTTTGAAATCCCTGTGGACATGCAAGTGGAGAGATTGATCAGCAGTTAGATGCAAATGCTTGAGGTCCAAAAGGAGATCTGGATTTGTAGTCAGACTTTAGTGCTTTGTGACTGTACTGTCTCACTAGGAGAGTGGGCGAAGATCAAATGGAGATGAAGCCCAATATCAGAGCAAAGGAAAAGTCCTTCTATATTTAGATTTAGATAGAAAAGGCAGAAATAGCAAAGGAAATAAGAAGAAACAGCCACTTAAGAAGGAGGGAAAACAGAGGAGTTCAGCTCTTAGGAAGTGTTTCAAGGAAGTGGGAATAATCAATCAGGTCAAGTGTAACTAATAGGTCAAATAATGCAAAGATGGATCATAACTGACCACTGGATTTAATAACCTGAAGATTACTGATGATATTGGCATGATCAAAGTGGGAACAATGGTTGGAGAAGCAGTCTAATTGATAAACAGCAGAAGAGAAAATGAGGAGTAGAATTGTAAACAATGTTCATATCAGTGTGCTGGTGAGAAGATCCATGTAAGAAGAAAAATTCAGTCTCTCTGGAGAAAGAAAGAAGAAAGAGATGCTAGCAATATCTTCTAGTCGGCAAGAAGGTATTGGATCTTCTGCAAACAGGAAGGCTTGGCTTTAGCTAGGAGCACCGGTGGTTCATTCATCATAATTGGAGAGAAGGCAAACTCTACAGGTACAAATTCAAATAGGTTTATTCATAGCAATATTTAATTATTGAAATATCTTCTGAAAGTATATAGTCCCATTGTCTCCCTTTTAAAATAAGGAAACTGAGGCACCAAAAAAATTAAATACCTTGCTTAAGATCAGATAGCTGGGAAATGACTAAGTCACAATTTGAAACCATGAAGTCTGACTTCCTGATCTAAGTTCTCAACCATTTTTCTAATAGAAATGCACATTCATCCCAGGGTCAGTTCTCACCTATTCTGCTTTCTCAGTCCTATGTCACACATTTTGAGATCAACATTGACAACTCAGAAATCACTGAAAGAAGCACAACTGAGATGGCAGCAGATGTGGAACTCTCCCTAGGCAGTAGAGATAATGAGGCTCCGGAGATTATAGCTCTTCAAAGTTTTTATCATTAAAGCCATAGATGAAATGCCAATATCAAGTTAATCTTGTGCTTTAAGATGTCAGAAAAAAAACTATGGCTTTAAATAATATTCAAGACAAATAGAAGAAAGGACCAGGGAAGAGAGAACTGAAAAAGAGAGCCTAGGAAAGAGATAATTCTCCTGAGATATTTGAAACCCTGTCATTTCAAAGATTGCTCAGACTTACTCTGTGTTGCTTTCAACAGAAGATCATGGGAAACTTTCAAGGAACATGCCAATTTCATTTGCTTAGTTACTAAGTCTAATGTGAAAGAGGTTCACTACAAAATATTCTGCTACATAACTATTCTAAAGTAGAATTAATGCCTTGTTATCAGTGTCTCTCAAGAAGTGAACAAGCTGGTAGAAAGGGAAAAACTTGCCCTTTGAAACAGAAGAGCCAAACCCATGACTTACTGATGGCATACCTTCAGACATTACTCAGTCTCTCTTGGCTTCAATTTTCTCACTTACAAAACAGGTGTAATTGTATCCCTCTTTCAAGTTCTTATAAGACCTATTTATAAATGGAGTGAGAGCAGTGGTTTTTATTTGCTTTGTTTTTCTCTTACCCTTTAATCTCCAGCTTCTTTATCACTAGAACGTTTAAACAGAGCTTGGATACACATTGAATACTGCAAAAGGAATTCTGGCCCTAAATGTGAGGTTGATTAAATAGATTATAAGCTACATAATATCTCTGTATTACTGTAGACCTAAAAAAAATTCATAGAGATTAAAATCATGGATGGTAGAGGTACAATAATCTTTCTGTGTAATCATCTAGCTCTACAATAGGTCAGCTGTAAGACCTTGGACATGTCAACCTGTTTATACCACAGTTTCTTCAATAGGATCATAACTACCAATGGGGCATACTTGCTTACAATGTTAAGTGAGAAAATGTTTTAAAATGAGTAGCAAACTGCTTGTCATCTGCTAAGCAATCAATAAATGAATAATTATGCCTATTCTTAGTATCCACTCTGTGGGTTAAAAGCTTATCTTGTTCAACTTCCTAGGGAGGTTCTGCTACTTTCATGATGAAATGGAAGACTCATTCATGGCCTTTATAGAATCACCTGGATTACCTTTGATGAAATCTGCTCCTTTCCCTTAAAATTTCCCCAGGTTTGTCCAACCAGACAATGAAGAGGAATTTCATTCTTTTCTATGCTTTGAGGTTTCTTTTTTTTATCATTGGATTAGTGGGGCCAGAGAAGAATAAAAGCCATTATCCTGGTGCAGGAAACTCTGTTATTGCTCATTATTTTCAAGTATTAGGTACTTTCATCTTTTGTGTCACAGGATTATTCTGCACCAAAGAAACTGTATGTGCTTAAAATATAAAGAGTAATTTTTATTCACCCCATATAAAAAGATCAATGAGGAATGCCATTTTTAGACAAAGATAAAAAAATACTTTAAAAGGAAGAGTAACTTCTTTTTTCTCTTTTATTTAGAAATACACATAGCAAATGAGATGTGGAGAGATTTAGTTTCTGCTAAGAAGTTTAAGAAAATGAGGAACAATGCTTGAGTGTAGCATTTATGGTTGAAGGTACAGAGAACACAGCCTAATAAGTTGTTTTCTTCCAGGTTCCACTTTCATGTTTTGTTTTTATCTCTACCATTAATATTGAGAAATTTAAAACATTACTACTTCGTGACTATAGGAATATTTGTCTATACTCTTAAGTCATTAATTTCTTTAAACATGAATGTTTTATTTGTTTTCAATGCCTTTGAAGAGACAAGTGAAGTAATAGCAAAATAAATAGCCTACATGGTGTATTCTAAAGAATGCAGATTATAATATTCAGTTTAATGGATTATTCCTCAAATAAGCAAGGTCAGCTCTGGAATAACCAGTGTCTTTCTTCTCTGACTTTCAGCCTTTGGAAGCTGCAAGGATATATTTGGGAAGACACACTCAAATACTTGCTAATCTCTTCCCTAACTCTATTTTCCAGTAGCCTTCCATTTTCTCAACTCTATTAGGGAAATAAAAAATTGGCATTGAGATCCAACAAGCCTAGACTCTGAATCACTACATGTTTTCTGGGATTTTGAAGTTCGTCTATCAGGACAAGATCATGGATTCAAGTAATAGGTGGTAAATGTCAGTCCTTTTACCAGAGCCACTGATGGGATAGCAAGGCATATTCTATACCTAAATTATAGCCTGTATTTTCCTCCCACTCCAAATGTAGAAACAAAGGAAAATTTCCTCATTGCTCTATTAAGGCTTTAAGAACAAAGCACAAGTATTGCACAGCAACAAAGCAGGCACTATGAATTATTCTGGAACTGGAACAGGTCAAGTCAACAAGTAAGACAGGTCAAATTGAAGGACATTCCAATTAAATTGTTAGGGGTTCTGAGGTGATCATGCCACTACTTATTGCAGTATGAGTCACTGCTTACATTATGTACAGAGCTAGCACTAAGAAATAGCACAATTTGCCCTGGCCTTGCCACAGGCTATAAAAATGTTCTTGGTCAATATCCTAAAATTTTCTGAACCTTAGTTTTCTCTAGTGAAGGGTGGAGATCAAAATATTAGCTGTTTTAGAGTTCTGAAAATTAAAAGTAAAAATGTATATAAAACACTAAGTATAGAGCCTTGCATATTAGTAAACACTTAAAAACGCATGCTGCTACTGTTATTAGCTAGCTTATTATTTCATCCTATTTTTTTCCAGTGGAAATATGGATATGGCTTATCTATTAGCTTATCAACTAACTTATATAGTCATTTAATCCTAATTCTACAAATACTACTAAGAGACAGTTTATTAGAATAAACTGTGACAAGTATTCTAATTGATGTCATAAATTTTTTTTCAACATAACTGAAAAAAAATGAAAAGGAAGCTGTTACCATTTTGGGAAAAAGAGTGAAGCCTCTTATTTCTAGTGTTCATGCCCTACCAATCACCAGGCAGCATAGAAGACACTCTTCTGGTAGTTAGATTGCCTCTTCTTCATATCAAACATGAATAGAACTTTTAAGACTGGCCACTAACATCTTTGATATTCTGAACAGACATTCTACTCCTACCCATGTGGTAGAACGTGGACAGAGCTCCTTTTATTTTATTATTTTATTTTTGTTTAGAGTTAAAGTGCTGATAAAGAGTGGCCTAAATACATTTTGAAACTATAGTCTTTTCATAGATACATGCAATAATAGCACAGTAGCACACAGTTGCAATCTGTTTTCTGCCTAAAACTTTTTATGCTAAGAGAGATACTCTTTGATATAGGGAATGTTAAAGTATCTTTGTAATCATAAATGTCCCTTACCTAGTGGAAGGGAAATAGTCCAGCAAAATCTGTTGCAAAGTGGATTTGTGCTGTGAAAATTCTGTTTTCATATTGACTTATTTAGGTGGGAATGTTTATTCTTGAATATATCAACAGTCACATTAATGTTGAATCAACACATGAAATATTACATGTTTGCATAGAGGAAAATATTTCAGATAAAATCATATTAAGGTTAAAAATGAAAATATCGCAGAGTGCTCACACACAAGACAAAATTAATATTGACTACTTTATGATAATTTGCTTCATACTACTTTCAGTCTTAATATTCTAGAGAAGTTAAACCTCTAAAGTCTTAGCTATTTGGCTACTTTTAATTTTGAACCTGATTAGCATTGTAAATTTGTAGTGAAATCTATTTCTTTACTTTTTTGTGATTTTTTTCTTCATTTAAACTTTCTGATTTCTTTGTAAATGTCTTATGAAGTTTTATATAGTTTTGGATGGAAGTTAATAGTTAATGCAATAACAACAGCTACTACTTTTCAAATATATTAAGGGGTTTATACTATTGTAATTTTATTTAAAGCTTGCAGCAGTTCCAGGAGGCATTATTCTACTTTCTCTTGTAATAGGAAACTGGACCATAAATAGCTTAGATAGCTTACCCAAAGACACTGAACTGCAAAGCCCATGAACTTTGCCAGACCAGTATCTGGCTTTGTCAACCAATCAGTAGGCATGCATCTGAAAGAATATAGGCAAATAACTTATTGTAAATATCATCTTATTTCTTTTTAGCATTCTTGATTACTAAACTATTCACTAGTATTTGCATTAGGAACTGTTAAGATCTCACATGTGATTTATTAGTCTTGTCAAAGTTCTTTTTATTAAAGAACATGAGTAGCCAACTTGAAAAATGTGTCTGAAACCAATCACTGCAAATTATACTACTCATATATTTGTGATGCAATATTTCTTCAGCTTATTCCTTTAGTTAATAATTCTGAATTAGACAATCCACAGCTAAGCATGTTTTTTTAAAAAGTTGTTTAAATATAATTGGTCAAAATTCTACTTTCTCTCATTTTCAATCTCTGTAAATGAGATATTACCATGGAAGCCACCCTAAAAGTCATTGTATATTTTTATTATCAATGGACTCTATTTCATTTATATACAAACCTTGGATAAAAGTAGATACATTATTTTTCAGTACCCAGGGAGAAAATACATATTTTATGTCAAGGGTATATCTACTAAATTTGGATAGGTTCCAATTAAACTTGTGATATCTCTATCCAAAGCCCACTAACAAGCTCCTAGAATTAAGCTGATTTCATTTATTTGATCATCTATTTTAGAATGACTTGATGATATTTTCATAGTACAGGTTCTCTGCTTGCTTAGAGTCTCATTTACTTCTAATCTCATCAGGAATGAAGTAGGGAAAAACTAAACTTACAAAAAGCAAATCATCCAAACAAACAAAAAAAATTAAAAAATTCTATCAGTCAATTAAGATAAATGTTTGAACTTCCCTGGATATTAAACATCTTTTTGCTCAGTATATATAGATAATAGATATTCCCTAGAGAGCTGAAGGTCAAAATTTAATTGTAAACAACAAGCCTAATTCAAATTCTTTATAATTTAATCCTTTGATAGAGTCTCTAGACTAGGATTTTAGTTTTTTTTTCTAGAAATGTAATATGGTAATTAGCCTGAACAAGAGTCTAAGTATATTGGGGCAGGGAGACAATAAATGCCTCAGTATTTGATATAGTTTATACCTTAGGTGCTAAGTTTGGCTTACTTTTAGATTCAAGAATTATACCTAGATCACTGGTATGTTATGTTTTTATTTTTGTCTTCATTATTTCAACTTCATTATTTTTAGCTTTCTTTTATGAGAAATTTTGAAAGATTGAGAAAAACTGACGATATACCCTTTTAGTTTATGGATACACATATATGGATAGATAGATGACATAGATGCACACAGATCTTAAAATTACACAGATGATGCTTGCCTATTATATTTAAACATCTTGTATATAAATCTGAAGGAAATCTACATCTCTTGTCACTTCACATATATCTTCTACTTTAAATACCTTCTGTATTCCTCCAACAGTATTTACTGTCACGTATTTTAATTACATCTTATTTCTGAACATGTAGATTTATAACTATTATTACTAAGGTCTTCTAATAATCAGTAGTCACTTGTAGTTACCAACATGTTACTGATTTTTTTAATATTCATTTTTTTAGTTTTAAGTGGACACAGTATCTTTATTTTACATTTATGTGGTGTTGAGTATCAAACTCAGTGCCTCAAGTATGCGAGGTAAGCACTCTACAACTGAGCTACAACCCCAGCCCCACGTTACTGATTTTTGATGTTGTTGGTTCTTGCTTCTTTTACTCCCAACTTCCTTTTTTATTTTACTTTCATCTTGTTGTAATGTTAGCAATGGGTCATTGCTATAAAGTTCCTGTTTCAAAGGTATTTTTGCTCAGCATTTGGGAGTTTCATTTCCACTGCCTTTAAAAAATTTAATAATAATAAAAATAAAAACTTCATTCTTTCTACTGTAATTCAGAATTTTCTAAATTATAATTAATTTTGTACTTGATTCAATTATAATGTACTTGATGTGAGTTTCTTGGCTGATAAGCATCTGAGTATATTTTATTTCTATTTAAGACTCATGTATTATTAATTTTGGTGAATTCTCAGCTATTATATCATATATTGGCTTACTACCTTGTACTTCCTCTTCCCTCCTTTTGCTCCTACTAGTCTTTATGTTGGAGCTTCTGGATCATTCCATTCACATTTCTTAATATTTTTTAAAATTTATATCTTTTTTATTGTTTGAACTGAATTCTAGGCATTTCCTCAACTTTTTATTTCAGTAACTCAGGCTTTAATTGTGTCCACCATGCCACTTGGTTCCTCATTTAGAACCTTTATTTTAATAACCTGTTTTGTAACAGGTTCTTTTTTACAACCAAATGATTTTTTAAATTTTATTTATGTCTTTTACTATTTTCTTCATCAGGAAATATTTTTATCATATAATTGTACATATTTATGGGGTTTAGTGTGATAATTTGTTACATGAATACAACATGTAAAGATCAAATCAGGGTAATTTTATTCTTGAATATATTTAGGACTATTAATCATATATAAACGAAAGTTCTGTCTAAATGCAGTAGAGCAAAGAGGACAAGAATGTGAGCATTGGACATGGATGTCTGAATTCTAATTCTAGCTCCATTGCTTTCTATCTCTTTGCTCATGAATAGTAACTTATTCTCTTTCACATTCCTTACCCATAAGAAGGAAAAATAACAGCACCTCTCTCATAGGCTTTTTAGAACAATAATGAGAAATTTGTGTAAACCATTTAGTACAGTGCCTGGTACATAATTTGTGCTTATGAATAGCTCCTATTGTTGTTATAATTATTATGATTATGATTGCTGTTCCCTCAAGAGCAGGATTTCATTGTATTTGTTTTCTCTATGTGATTGCTAAATTTTGATTATTAGCTCATGCTCTAAGTGAGGTTTCTTCCATAGATTAATCAGTTTATAATATTACAGGCTTGTGGAAGTTTCAATGCCAAATTTGTGGGGAGGATGAGTGGCTATGCACATGTCTTAGGGCTACTTAGTTCAGGGCGCCAATGGTGATTTGATGCCAGTGTTCCAGCCCTTTCCCTGACTCTGTACTGTGTGCAGTATGGCCCAAACAAGAGCAGAAACTTAACAGAAATACAGAACTTGCGATGATAAAAGGCATAATCTGAGCCCCTCTTTTTGCTCAAGCCTTTTGACTAGAAGTACTGAAAACTGTGTGCCCAAAAGTGAATAGCTTTGCTATTTTGGAGGCTAAAAGGACTTGTTTATGGGAACATACAACACATTTCCTAGGATATCCCTGAAAATCATAACAGAGATTCCCAGATGTTTCTTTTTGAGGGGCAGTAATAACTAGGTATGCTACTGATTGAGTGTTTCACACTGCAAAGAATAAATGATAACATGCAAATGTTCAAAAAAAGAATCAAAATATTTCGATTTAAAAAAATTGTCAGCAAATAATTTGGTAAAATCTCATGTTTAACAAGTAGTAAACTTATTAATACTTTATAATGAAGTTTGCTTCTTATGTACAAATAGAACATTAGTCAAAAGGTATAATCTTATTCCATGGAACAATGAATAGAGGGTTCTTCCCTCTTAATTTTTCCTGTTGTCATTTGAACATAGTACAAAAGTTGATGTAAAAGTTAAACTTGTTTTTTCTCATTCTCACTATTTCTGATGCCATGGTTCAAACAGGAAAAGGGAGTGACCAAGTAATTATATTTAAAACAAAGTAAATCGATTGCTTTGATATTTCTAAAGTAATATTTAATTATATATTCATTAAAGAGCTTCTTTGCAAGTGCTGTTGCAGTGCAGGCTCTAGGATAATAGTTGAGAAATATTTACATATTTTGTTTAGCTTTACAAACTGAACCTCAATCCATAAAGTAGACCATATGTAAATTCCAAAGGATCTAGTATTCCTCGCCACATCTAAAGATAGTCTTGAATTCATCATTTATTTACTTATTAAGAAATTTTCCTTGCTGTGTATTGCTTGTCCCTTTAAGTGGACCAGCCCTACTGTTGCTAGTAGATACTAGATTGCCAAAGGTCAAGTAATATTTGTGATGAAGTTCAGGAGAGTGCTTCATTTAGATTGATTCATTTAGAGTGATTCATTTAGATATATGTTTGAGGCATTAAAGAGGTAAAGTAACAGCCGAGCACCTTGGTAAACACCTGTAATCCCAGTGGCTTGGGAAGCTGAAGCAGGAGGATCGTGAGTTCAAAGCCAGTCTCAGCAACTAAGGGAGGGCCTAACCAACTCAGCAAGACTCTGTCTCTAAATAAAATATAAAATAGGGTTGGGGATGTGGCTCAGTGGTCAAGTGGACTTGAGTTCAATCTCCAGTACCACCCCCTCCCCCCAAAAAGAGGTAAAGTAACATCAATCACATGCTTCTATGACATCTCTAAGAATCCCCAGCATTTCAGAAGTATCAGAGATGGCGAGACAATCACTAATATTAAAATAGATAGTGGAAACAGATAAAATATCTTCTACCCAACAGATAAAATATCTTCTACTCAGACAACTGAGTTAGCATTTATTTTTAAGCTCAGTTGTCCTTTGATTTATATTGTGAATTCCATATTTAATGTAGGATATCAGCACCCTTCCCTTTCTCTTTAGACCTCTGACCTGCTGATGTACCTGTGAAAGCATGACATATTGATTAATTTCTTTCATGTAGCTTCCCCCTTTTCTTGCTATACCAAATTTTAGAAGTGGAGTGTTATATAGTTATGTTATTTCCTAATTGTTGCTTCTAAGCCATTAAATCACCCCCCTCTTCCTATATTTGTCAATGCCACATATTTGAATACCTGCTAGTGTTGCCTTACATACAAATAAAGTCACAGCTAGCTTCCTATACAAAGAACACAGCTCACAGGTTTATTGCTTTGTTCTATTGTACCTTCAGCCCAGTGGATTCCACAAACAGATAATACTGTGGACCACTTACTAGGCACTGTGGACCTACAGTACCATTCATATAAAGAGCATTCCAGAAAGACCATACTTTTTGGTCTACCTGTTTTTTTACTTCAGACCCCTCACTCAGTCATCCACAGCCCTCAAATAGAAGTTCTTCCCTAATGGTTTCTCCAGTTATTTCTCTTTTCTCAATTCATCTACATTAGCCTCTTATTCAGTTATGATGCCATAGTTGGCTACTGTATTGTGCTTTCCACTACACCTTAAAAGCTTTCACCATCTGTAAAAGACTTGTGGCCACACTTGGTCATTTTGATAAACTTTTTTTTCTAGTCCTCGATGAGGACACTGGAGGAAATCATTCTTCACTACTCATTCTCTATAACCCCACAGACTACCAAAACTGCTACCTTTTTGTCATTATTAATCTCATAAATGCCACACTTTTCATCTGTCTCATGAGCATGTGTTATAATTCCAACTAAATAAACAAATTACTGAGGATAAAGGTTCTGTTTTATACATTTTCCTACCCTCTGAAGAATTGGTACATTACAAATACATGATATTGTGTTTGAATGGATGAATGAAATAATAGATGGATAAATGAATCACCTCACTCTAAATCATGCACTTGAATATTGAGCAGTTCTTAAAGGTTCAAGAGTGAGAGAAAATGACAAGTTGTACTAAACTGAGTTTACTTTAACTTGGTTTTACACCCAACCTACATAGATGACATAAATGACCGTAACTCCCAAGTGGTCTCCTCCCCCTTCACAATGATATGCCTATAATTTGGTAGCTTCACTGGTCCATACGAAGAAAGGAATTGATGAGATCAGAGGATCTCAGACTTGTAGAATATGTTAATATTGCATCTTTTAGCAGTACAATTGGAAAGCAGGTCAGGATGTTGAGGTTAATCTGGTTACTACAAAATAAATAATTTGCTATATCATTATTATGTGTTTCATTTTTTATTTCCTCTTAACCATAGTTAATGTTACAGTGTGGCAGGTTTGCCAATGGCCTAATTTACCTGCTTTCACTTTGTAGATTGGATGTAAAGGAAGCATTTGATTTATTTTTAATTTGGCTTATTTCTATGGTGTCATAAAGAATCTTCTGCTTCTGTTTGACATTCGGAAAACACTCTTTTAGTTTCATTTTCCAAGGGATTATTTCATCAATGTTCATCTCTTTGCTTTTATGAAAATGGATAGTTAACTGAAATCCTTTAATTTTGCCACTGGACACACTTCATGAGATTATTCATAGGAAGAATGGCTACTGCAAATCTCCTCTGGTTCTTCCAGAAAAACAAAGATCTTCCTTCTCTTCATCTTTTTCATTTTCCCAAGGTAAACCTCTAGAAGGAACCAAGACTTGGAAAATTGTTTGTATCATCTACCACCTTCCCACTATGGAGTTAAAGTTCACAGCTTATATGAAATCATTTAGTTTCAAACTCAAATTTAAAGTTTGACATCCAAACATCCTAATTAAAAATATATAGACCTTTTACATCTCACTCGTGTTAGTGTGGTTTATTATCAAAGAATGCAATGAAATCATTAAAACCTACACTCAAATTCAAGTTTTATTGCCTGTGAAACTTAGGAATGTTTCAGTGCTTCAATTTCCCCATCTTAAGATGCTATATATAACAAACTACTCACAAGATTTTCATATTACAGGTCATTGTATGTAAAGCTTCCAGAAAGTAAGCATTATTCAAAAAAAATGGAAGCTATTAACTGTTAATAAAAAAATCCTCAAGCGATGGAAACAGTGATCAAAAAATTGGCCTGAAAATCCAAGCTCTCCAGTACTAGGGCAGTATACTTGAAAGCCTAGAGCAACAGACTGCTACTGACTTTGGAACATGGTCCTTCTGTTCAGCTGTCTCAAGGAGCACCACATATGGCTATGCTATACTTAACCAAGTGAAAATATAAAGTGATGCTCAAAACTGGTCATAACTGGACTATGTATATCCATATAGTTTTTTCCAAAGTGCTTAATTCAATATCTTAAATGTTATAAGCATCCATAATATTGTACTGACACTGAGCACATCCTCCAAAGTGTTTTAACAAATAGTATTTTGATGAACATTTCTTAAATGTGGCTTTGGTTTTACAAAGTCAAGGCATTTAGGGGAGGAGGGTGATTTCAAACAAACATCACTAAAGCAAATCTGGGGAGTCAATCCTGAGGTCTCTCTTATAATCCTTGTGCTTAAACCATGGTCAGTTGTCACTCACTGGTTATACTTTTTTTAAAAAAATTTTTTTAGTTGTTAATGGACCTTTATTTTATTCATTTTCTTATATGTTGCTGAGAATTGAACCCAGTGCCTCACATATGTGAGGCAAGTGTTCTGCCACTGAGCCACAACCCCAACTGATGTGATGGACATCATTATCCAAAGTACATGTATGAAGACATGAATTGGTGTGAACATACTTTATATGCAACCAGAGATATGAAAAGTTGTGCTCTCTATGTGTAATAAGAATTGAATGCATTCTGCTGTCATTTATTTTTTAAAAATCAATTAAAAATTTTTAAAAATTGTCACTTAGAAATAAAATCAATTGGCACATACAGAAAACCCCGTAATGTATAGTCATGAATTTAAAATTAGAAAAGTCACTAATTGTAATTATTATTATTTTTTTTTTGGTGGTGCTGGGGATTGAACCTAGGGCTTTGTGCATGCTAGGCAAGCATTCAACCAATTGAGCTATAACTGTTATGGTTGTTGTAAACACTGATTTATAGAGGATATTTGCCTAAAGATGTTTGGCTAGTCTCAAATTTATTCGAAAAAATCATAATAATACAGAAAATCTAATGTATAGTAACAAGAGACATGGGTGAAAATGGCCCAGGTCTTCTGAAATTACTAATATTTCTAATCAATCTGTTTATACATTTTTAATTGTGGTATTCACGTATCCTAAATTGACAGAACAGACCAAAGCCATGAAACTCAGAAATTATCTTGAACAGTAACTCAAAATGAATAGCCACCCAAAGCAATAACATCTTCAACTTATGAGGATGATATTAACTTTATGATATTATTTATAGTAAGCTCCTCTTATTAGCGGGAATATTGTGGCATTGTTGTTGTCTAGCTCACAGAGGTGTTTTCCCAAACTATGAAATCATAATCATTCAAAACAATGCAGAAAATTGTAGGCTTTGTTGAGTGCTAACCATATGGCTGGCACTATGAACACCAATGTGCATGAGTTGTCTTATTGTATTCTCAAAAAACCATTGAAGTAGACTAGTATCCCTATTTTACACGAAGAAATAAAGATTAGAGGGTGGTTAATTGACTTTCAAAATATTGCCCAGCTAATGAAAATGACAGTAATATTGTGAAACTCTGATTTCAGTGCCTTTGCATTGAGGTACAGTACTTAACTTCTTTTGCCTTCAAAGCATACTTACCTACAAGCTACATATAATCCTCACAATGGTACAGTTTGTACATAAGCAACTTCATATTGAGAGATCCTAAGATCACACAGCATGTTACTCACAAGGATGAGAGTCCATAATTTCCATCAAGTCACCCACTATCATTACATAATTAAGTTAGTGCTGTATAAAGAAATAAATGCATACATACATTGTGGTGACTTTGAATTAATTATATCCAAACACATCCTGGAACCAAGTACATTTCAACACCTCCATTCTTATTCCCTCTCTAGCTGGAAGCATAATTTCTTGCCTGACTTGATTGTCCTCACTCCTTTATAGCAGCAGTTCTTTGGGCACACAGATCTCTCTGAAAAGCTGGTAGAAGAAATGAGGAAAACAAACGTTCACTTTCACTTACAGAGGCATGTATATAATTTAGCATGCCATTTTATGGACTCTCCCAAGCTGAGTATCCCCAAGATTTTAATTACTTCAAAGTGGTTAAAATCTATTAGATACACAGCATCCATGATGATCCTTAAAACAGCAGTCAAACATGTGCTAAAAACTCTCCAATGATGTTTTCCTTCATTCAGAAAAAAATAAAAAGTGAGTTGATACATTGTACAACTCCAGGGTACCCTCAAATCTCATTTCTCTCTTGCTTCCCTTCAGTCACTTCAGTCCAGTCACAAAGCCTTTTATGCTCAGGTGCACCAAGCTGACTGCTGTTTAGGGCCCTCGTTTTTCTTATGCCCTCTGCCTGAAAGGCTCTTCTTCCAGATAAATGCATAGCAGATTTCTTCGCCTCATACACATTCCACAGTCTGACCACAGAGGTCCTCATCACTCTCTGTCCTCTTACCTCTATTTTTTTCCTTACCATAGCAATATTACCATTTTTCAAATCACTTTCTTGTGCTTTGATTATTGTCTTCAAATACCAGATGTGCTCAGTTCCACGAGTTCATTAATTTTGTTTTGTGCACTGCTATAATACCAGTGACTAGATTGTGATTAGCACACAGTGGGTGCTCATTTATTATTTGTTTGGATGAATGAACTAAACCAAGGTTTTAATATGCCACAAAATATGAATCTAAGCAAGTATCTTAACAGTCAAATTAACACCATTTGTAGAAGACATTGTGATTTATTTGTCTTGGGAATTAGCCATTTAGTGAAGTAAATTTCATTACTTTATATTCATTTTGGATTTTTTAAAAATGCAAAGTATTATTTCACTCATTTTGTGCACTAGGTATGTTTTGTTTGATTTTCACTCCGCCCAAAACACAAAATTTGTACTTTGGGTTGCAGGGTAAATGATGCTGTGGTCATTGCAATCAATATTCTTCTATGTAAATCCTTATACTTCAAAAAATTCTGTTATTTTTCGAGCTCATTGGTTTGTCAGAAATTCAATATGCTTTAGAAGGAAAATCAAGAAACCATTCCATCTGTTTCTGTTTCTATTATGTGTGACAGAAGACTAGTATAAAAGACTATACAAAGAGCATTAAAAACATATTGGTAAGCAAAGGTAGAGTTCATTAAATAGTAACATTCCATCAATTAGCATGTTTAAAGATCACTGATAGTGCTCAAAGTATTCAAACCTCCTGTGCTAGAGTCCGTGTGTGTCTTTCATACTTATATAAGTCCAATCTACTTTAGGTTTGGATGTTACAATAAATGTGAGTCTATATATTATGGTTTAGAAGTGGTGTCCCCTATATTGTGTGAGACAATGCAAAAAGGTTTAAAGAAGAAATGATTGGGTAGCAGCCTTAACCAAATCAGTGAGTTAATTCCTGATGGGATTAACTGAGTGGTGGCTGGTGGGGTGTGACTGGAGGAAGTTGTTCATTGGGTGAGCAATTATGGGGTATATATCGTGTATCTGGGGAGTGGAGATCTTTCTTTCTCTGCTTCCTGATCACCATGTGAGCTGCTTCCCTCTTCCACACTCTTCTGTCATGATATTCTGCCTTACCTCAGGCCCTGAGGATTGGAGCCTGCTGTCTATGGACTACGACCTCTGAAAACCATGAGCCCTCAAATAAACTTTTCCTCCTTTAAAATTGTTCTAGTCAGATCTTTTAGTCACAGCAGTGCAAAAGCTGACTAAAACACTCTATAAGGCAACTACCCTAGGTAGTCAATACCTACACATCCATTCAACAAATATTTTTGACGTACCAGCTATGAGATACTAAGTTGACTATGGCATACAATGTTTTAGAGGGAGAGAGGAAGCGGAAAAGAAATAACTCTAGTTTAATGGACAAAATATCCTGAGAGTAGAAATGTACCAAAAATTATAAGGCCATAAAGAAATAGGGTCCTAAATCTTCCAAAGAAAATTATGAACAGAATAAAGATTTTTGAAGAAACTGACAATTTGAGCTGATTGTGAGTTATACTTAAAAGTTTTACCAAAAAGAGAAGAGATCAGGGTAAGGAAATAGCAGTCAGGGCAGTGGACATAGTTCTAAAGTTTTGGAATGAATGAGGAGTACCATGCTCAAAATTAAGTGGATAAGAGTAAGAGGAAGAACAAGAGGAAGCGGAGTCCTTATACACAGTCTTATGCAGAATAGTCAACGTTTGGAAAGCAGGTGATTGACTGTTAACAGAATTGTTTTCTTAGATGCCCCTTTCTGCAGCATTGTGGAGACTGGAGGATAGGATGATGATGTATTGGATTTTTAGTAGCAGGCTTGCATTTCTAAACAGTGTTTTATTTTAGGGAGATAAGCATTTTTATCCACACTCAGTATCCAGATTGTTTGTTTATAAAGGAAGTCTCATTCATGGCAATTTCTACAGATTTGACAGCATTCCTAGAATGATAGGCTCAAATAAATAATTTTGTTATGTTTTTATTAGTACATTATTTACACATAGTGCTGGGATTCTTTTGATATAATCATATATAAATGAATATAATTTGCAACACTTTAGTCCCCAGTACTTCCTCTATCCCTCCCTACCTCCCTTCTGTTCCCCTTCCTCTATTCTACTAGCCTTCCTTCTGTTAGCTGTAGATTTTTACAAATTAGTTTAGGTGTAATTCACTATGGCATATTCATATATGCACATAGCATAATTTGTTCAATTTCTTTCCTCCCTTTTTGTGTGCCTCCTTCTTCCCTGTCAATCCCCTTCCTCTGCTCCACTGACCTCTGTTGTATTTTCATGAGATCCACCCTACAGCACAACTTTTTAAAAACTCTGGTTTAGCTCCTGCATATGAGAGAAAACATTCAACCCTTGATTTTTGAGTCTGGCTTATTTCACTTAACATGATGATTTACAATTCAGTTTATTTACCAGCAATGCTATACTTTTATTCTTCTTTATAGCCAAATGAAATTTCACTGTGTATATAAACCACATTTTCTTGATCCATTCAACTGTTGATGAGCATCTTGTTTCATTCTATAACATGGCTATTGTGAATTGTGCTGCCATAAATACTGATGTGCCTGTATCATTACACTATGCAGATTTTAGGTTTTTTTTTTCCAATAAATACCAAGGAGTGGGTTAGGTGGATCATATGGTGGTTCTATTCTTAGTCTTTTGAGGAATCTCCATACTTTTTCCCAAAGTGGTTTTACTAATTTGCAGTCCCACCAAAAATGTATAAGTGTACATTTTACCCCATATCCATGCAAGCATTTTATTATTATGTGTATTTTTTATTATTGCCATTCTAACTAGAGTGAGATGAAATTTCAATGTAATTTTAATTTGCATTTCCCCGATTACCAGGAATGTTGAGACACACACACACACACACACACAGAGAGAGAGAGAGAGAGAGAGAGAGAGAGAGAGAGAAGAGGAGAGAGAGCCCATTTGTATTTGTTATTTAGAAAAGTGTCTGTTTAATTCTTATGCCCATTTATTAATTAGGTTTTTTTGAGGGGGGTGAATTCTTTCTATATTTTGGGTATTAATTCCCTGTTGGAGGAGCAGCTGGCAAAAATTTTCTTCCATTCTGTAAGCCGTTTCTTCATGTTCTTCATTGTTTTCTTGCTCTACATAAACTTTAAAATTTGATGCCATCCAACTTATTGCTTATTGGTTTTATTATTTGAGCTTTAGAGGTCTTGTTAAGGAAGTCAGTACCTGTGCCAATATTTTGCAGTGTTGAGCTTATGTTTTCTTCTGGCAGTTGCAAAATTTCATATCCAGTTCTTAGATTTTTGATCCACTTTGAGTTAACCTTTGTGCAGGGTGAAAGATAGGGTCTAGTTTCATTTTTCTACATATGGATACCTAGTTTTCCCAGCACCATTTATTTTGGCACCTTTTGTCAAGAATCAGATGACTATCTATGTGGATTTTTCTGTCTTCTATTATATTCCATTGGTTTTCATGTCAGTTTTGATGCCAATAACAGGCTGATTTTGTTACTATAGCTCTGTAGTATAATTTGAGATCCAGTATTTTGATGCCTCCATCATCATTCTTCTTTCTTAGAATTGCTTTGATTTTTATGGGTCTTTTATTCTTCCAAATGAATTTTAGGACTGTTCCTAGTTCTGTGAAAAATGTCATTGGTATTTTAGTGGAAAGTGCATTGAATCTGTATAACATTTTGGGTAGAATGGCCATTTTGACAATTTTAATTCTGCCTATCCAAGAACATGGGAGGTCTTTTCATATTCCAGAGTCTTATTCAGTTTCTTTCTTCCGTGTTATGTAGTCTTAATTGTAGAAGTCTTTCACCTCCATGGTTAGAATTATATCTAGTATTTTTTTGAGGATATTGTGAATGGAATAAATTTCCTGATCTCCTGCTTAGCAGAATTAGTCTTAAGTATAGGAAAATTACTAATTTATGTAGGTTGATCTTGTATCCTGCTACATTGTTGATTTTTTTGTTTGTTTGTTGTTGTTGTTTGTTTGTTTGTTTTTATGGTGGTGATGCTGGGGATTGAGCCCAGGGCCTTGTGCATGCAAGGCAAGTACTCTACCAACTGAGCTATATCCCCAGCCTCCCATTAATGAATTTGTATATGCGCTGTAGAAGTCTTCTAGTGACTTTTTGGGTCTTCTAGACATAGGATTATATCATCAGCAAACAGATAATTTGACTTCTTCTTTTCCTATTTGTAGTTCTTTTTAATTTCCTTTTCTTGCATGATTTTCTTTGGCTAGAATGTTTAATAAGAGTGTGCATTCTTATCCCATTTCTGATTTTAGAAGAATTTCTTGCATTTTTTTCTCCACTCAATATGATGTTGTTTTTGGAATTGCCATATGTATCCTTTACAATGTTGATGTAAGTTCCTTCTATCCCTATATTCTCAAGCATTTTAACATGAATGGGTACTAATTCTATCAAAGACCTTTTCCACATCTATAAAGATGATCATGTGATTCTTGTCCTTAACTCTAATTATGTGGTTAATTACATTTATTGATTTGTGAATGTTGAACCAACTTTGCATATCCCTGGAATTAAACATGGTGTACTTAATGATGTTCTTAAGATGCTTTTGAATGCAGTTTGCCAATGGTTTATTAGAGAATTTTGCATTTATGTTTATCACAGATATTGGTCAGAAGTTTGATTTCCTTGATGTGTCTAGTTTTGGTATGAGGGTAATGCAGATTTCATAGAATGTGTTGGGCAGTGTTCCTTTTATTTCTATTTCATGAAATAAATTGAGGATTGGCATTAGTTCTTCTTTAAAGGTGTTGTAGAGCTCAGCTGAGAATTCATCTGGTCCTGGGCTTTTCTTTTTTGGAAGCCTTTGTTTCTGTTTCAAGCACATTGATTTTTTGGTCTGTTTATATTTTCTATGTCTTCCTAATTCAATTTGGGTAGGTGATATAAGTCTACAAATTTGTCAATATCCTCTAGATTTTCCAGTTTATTGGAATGTAGTTTTTCAAAATAGTTTCTAACTATCCTCCAGATTTCAGATATGTCTGTGGTGATAACTAACACCTTTATAATCTCATTTTCTTGAGTTGGATCTTCTCTCTTTTTCTTTTGCTTAGTTTGGAAAAGGGTTTACCAATCTTATTTTATCTTTTCAAAGAACCAACTCTGTTATATTGATCATTTGTATTTTTTTTTATTCTCAATTCAATTAATTTAGGCTCTGATCTTAATGACTTCCTATCTTCCATGATTTTGGCATTAGATTGTTCTTTTTCTAAGACCTCAAGTTGTAACATTAGATTATTTGGAATTTGTTTTTTAATGTAGAAATTCAATGCTCTGAACTTTCCTCTTATACCTGCCTTCATACTATTCCAGAGATTTTGACATATTGTACCTCTATTCTCATTTGTTTCTAAGAACTTTTTTATTTCTCCTCTGATTTTTTTAATCCATTACTCATTAAAAGTGTATTTTTTAATCTTCATGTGTTTTTGTTGGGTACAGGGGCTCAGGATGCAGGCTCAGGACTGCCAAACTGACTGTTGTGGGATGCTATGCATCTAAGAAGGTCCTCCGCAGGACCCTCTTTAAAGTAGCATAGAGCTTGGTGGCTGTTTGCAAGTTTGGGACCTGTGATTGCTGGCTCTGTGTGGGTGGTTTGTGGTGCAGAAGTCTCCAAATTTGGCTATGTAGATCACCAGGTTACTGTCCTTTTGACTGGGATAGGGTTGATTGGCCTGCCTGCTTCACAGCAAGTGATTATGAAAGCTGTCTGCTTTCCTCCACTGGGACTTCTCCATCTAAGAAAAAGCACTTGGTGATAGTCTGCAACTGTGGGGCCTGTGAGTGCATGCTCTCTGCAGGCTGTCTGTGGCCCAGAAGCCTTTGCTTTACATGCTTTACCCATCACTGTGATGGGGGTATGATGACAGGTGGCCAGTCTGCCTGAGCTCCTGCAGAGCCTATATGGAGCACTGGGTTGGGTTTTGCACTCCCTGAGATTGATTAGCCTTGGGTCAGCTCCACCCCACTGCCCTTATTCAGGGAAAAATGGAGGAAGTTTCAGGAACTCTCAGCTAGCAGAGATCTCTCTACAAGTTCCTTCTAGAGGATTATAGATACAACCCATTACAGAGGCATTTCTTCTGGGTTTGTTATTATCCAAAGGTGGGGAGAAGCCTGTGTTGATTTTTTTTTAACTACTTGATGTCATTCACTTCTTTGCTGCTCCTGTCCTATTTTAAGTTTTTTCCCCCTAGCTGTTGTTAAAGAAGTAAGTTTGTGGGCTATTTCTTTCCTTGTTCATCTCTTTTTTGCCACTCTCCCTGGCCAGAGTTTGGGGTCAAGGAATTCTCTCCTTATTTTCTGCTCCAGTACCCAAACTCTCATCCCTCCAAGTCTCAAACTGTCCAATATGAACTTGCAGAGTGTTTACTCTGTCACCCACTTCTCTGGTCAGCAGTTCTTTGACTTCCTCCTTCTGGGTTGTGAAGGAGTTGAGGGTTGCTACCTAGATCTGCTCCATCATCTTTATGCTCAGTACATAATTTTAATTAAATAAGACTACTGTTTTAGTCAGCTTTTTCACTGCTGTGACTAAAGGACCTGACCAGCACAACTGTAGAGGAGGAAAAGTCTATTTGAGGACTCATGATTTCAGAGGTCTTAGTCCATAGAAGGCCAGCTCCATTTGTAGGGATTCCAGGTGAGGCAGCACATCATGGTGCAAGAGGTTGGCAGAGGGAAGCATCTCACATGGTGATCAGGAAGTAGAAAGAGAGAGACTCCACTTGCCAGATACAAATATATACCCCAAAGCCACATCCGTAATTCCCACTTCCTCCAGCACCACCCTCCCCCATCATTTCAGTTACTACTCAGTTAATCCCTATCAGGAGATTAATTTACTCATTGATTTAAGACTCTCATAACCCAATCTTTTCTCCTCTGACCTTCTTGCATTGTCTCACATGTGAGTTTCTGGGGGACACCTTACATTTAACCATAACAACCGCCACTTTTTTTTTTAATGCAGCAAGCTCCCAGACTTTATTGTACAACAAACTGTGTGACACAATCTTGAAGCCTATACCTGGTCCAGTGTCCTGTATTTGATAAAATGTGGCTATGCTGGCATTCATGATTCAAGTCAGCTAGTGAAAAGTGCAAAGAAAGCACTCCTTGGCCTCCCTTCCCAGCATGATAAAGCCAGAACAAATGGTTCAATTAGAGGCAACTTTGAATTCCTATTTAATCTGACTCCCTTAATCATTTAGTTTCACTAGGTTCAGTGAATAGAACAATGTGTAGATACTTGACAAGATTTTCCTAAAAAGATAGTTGGAGCCATTATCAGGAAAATGAAATAAGAAAATATTTATATGTGTCATAGTGTGCATCTCCAAGCAGCTTATTCAACAGTGGAGGTAATAAGTAATGCACCTATTGTCTGATGAGCCTACTCAACTCTATTGATATTCATCAGTTGATGGTTAACGGTCCATTGACTTGACAAGAGAAATTTAGCTGTAATATATTGTGTACTATTGCATACCAACTGGCAACCATTGTACAGTATTGCTAACAGCTTTATGCACATTATCATTTTTACTCTTTCCAAAAAACTACTCGTATTCCCTTTCTCTGCTTTGAAAACTATCAAAAATATTTTCAAAGGCTTTTAAGTTCTCTGATTTCAAAGAACAGTAAATATACTTTTTGAAAATAAAAGAAAAGGGATATGTACTTAAAATTCTGAGAGGTTAAATTGAGCAAAACCACATATAATAAGAAGTGGGACCAGGGCTTAAACCCCAGGCAGTCTGACTCCAGGCCATCCTGCTTCTCAAATTCTAATGTGCATTAGGATCATCTGGGGACCCTGTGGAAATGTATATTTTGATTCAATCAGTCAAGTGGGGGCTGAGGTGCTGGGGACCCCATGTTGAATATTTAGGCTCTCAAAAATTACAATACACTGCTAGCATGGGAACCTAGTCAGGACCAATAACTATGATAGATATAAGTGCTTGTCTCAAGTATAACTTGTAATTTTATTTTTTATCACTGAACATAGAACATTATAGTCTGTGAATTTTTAGAAATTTTTGAAAAAAATGTCTTTGACATTATTTGGTATTAAACTTATAGTAAAGCATTTATGGTTTGCTTGTTATTCTTGACCTCACCTGGAAAGAAAATACCCACACAGAAGACGAGAATTTAAAAAGATGATGACATTATACTGCAGAACTATAGTAACAAAAATAGCATAATATTGGCATAAAAACAGACATGTATGCCAATGAAATAGAAGATACAGATATAAATGCACATTTATATAGTGGATTTACATTTATTTATATATATTTATATAGTGGATTTATATTATATATAGTCATTTGACCCTTGACAAAGGTGCCAAAAACATATGTTTGAGAAAAGACAGCTTTTTAAACAAATGGTGCTGGGAAAACTATATACCCATACCTAGAAGAATGAAGCTAGTTCTCCATCTCTTTCTCTGCACAAAAAAATCAATTCAAAGTGGATCAATAACCTAGGAATTAGAGCAGAAGCACTGCAGAAGAAAATGGGATTAACACTCAAACATATTGGCCTAGGCATCAACTTCCTTAATAAGACTCCTAGAGCACAAGAAATAAAACCAAAATCAATAAGTGGGATGGCACCAAATTAAATAGCTTCTACACAGCAAAAGAAATAATGAAGAGCATGAAAAGAGAGCCTACAAAATGGGAGAAATCTTTGCCATCTGCTTTTTCAACAAGGGATTAATATGCAAAATATATAAAGAACTCAAAAAACTTAATACCAGTTGCCAGGACAGTAGCACACACCCATAATCCCAGCAACTTTGGAGGCTGAGGCATAAATATCACAAGTTCAAAGCCAGCCTCATCAATTTGGCAAGACTCTGCCTCAAAAATTTAAAATAAAATAAAATACAAAGGGCTTACGATGATGTGACTCAGGGTTAAGTATCCCTGGGGTCAGAAACTTAACACCAGAGAAACAAATAACCCAATGAAGAAATGGGCAAAATAACTAAACAGACCTTTCTAAAAAGAAGAAATACAAATGTCTAACAAATATATATAAAAATGTTCAACATTCTTAGCAATCAGGGAAATGTAAATAAAACTACCCAAATTTCATCTCACTCCACTTAGAAACCCAAACATCAATAATTTAAATAACAATAATCACTGGTAAGGATGTGGGAATTAAGGTACACTTACACATTGTTGGTGGAATGGATATTAGTACAAACACTGAAAGGAGTTTTCACAAAAGAGGAGGAATGTAACCACCTTATGTCCCAGCTATCCCACTCCTTGTTATTTATCCAAAAGAACTAAAATCAGCATGCTACAGTGATATTTGCATATCAATGATTATAGGAGCACAATTCACAATAGTCAAGTTATGGAACCAGCCTAATGCCCACCAATAGATGAATGGATAAAGAAAATGTGATATATGCACAATGGAGTTTTACTCAGCAACAGTGAAGGATGAAAATATAGCATTTGCTGAGAAATGAATGGAACAGAGAATATCATGCTAGGTGAAATAAGTCAGACTCAAAGTCAATTACTATTAGCAAGGTATATTTCACATTCTGGTTTTGTTGTTGTTGTTGTCCTGGGATTTAATTTTAATACTCATGAAATCAGAATCAAGAGAAGATTGACTTCTATATAAATATGGACGCTAGAGAGAGAATTTTTTTAAAAAAAAGAATGATAAAAAAGGATCTCATAAATATAGAAAGGAGACCAATAGAGGTGAGGAAGGAAATCCAGAGGGAGAGAGTAGGGGAGGACATAGGGAAGAACTCAGGAACAAATTCTACCAAATTATGCTATGTCCATGTACAAATATGATATAATGATTCTTACTATTGTGTATAATTATTAATGCACCAATAAAAAAAGAGAATGAAGAATTTGCTAAATCTTACTAAACCAATGTGAACAAATTTTAACAAACAGAAAAGATGAATGCTTTCAAAATTTTCTTCTTGAAATTACTCCAAAACGTCTAGCTCATCTTGACTCAAGGCCCCTTTTTCCTGTTCTTTTTCTGGGATATGTTCTTCCCAAATCATGGTGTTTCCTCTGTAATCTTTCCAGTTGGGGCCTGAATATGACCCCTTCAGGTATGTCCATCTTATCTAAAATAGATTTCTCAT
Organism: Marmota marmota marmota; assembly: GCF_001458135.2. Taxonomy (NCBI): domain Eukaryota; kingdom Metazoa; phylum Chordata; class Mammalia; order Rodentia; family Sciuridae; genus Marmota; species Marmota marmota. The sequence goes on from NW_026000108.1 coordinate 37,054,963, forward strand.
ATTTATCTTCTCCTTCAACCTAACTCATAACCTTCATAAAATGCAGAAATTCACACCATTGTTCACCAATTTCATTTGCACTCAGTGATTAACAAAATGCATGAAATGGAGTTTACAACTATTTGTTGGATACATAAACGAAACGTGAATAGAATGAGACTAAGTAAATGTCAGTGGAATTGTTAATTAATCAATTGGAAGGACCTTTGATAAGAGTATTTTCAGTCAGGAGGTGGAAGTGAAAGAAGGCTTCCAGGGAAATTAAGTCTACTCTTTCAAAAAAAAAAATGGCCATTACAGGAAAAATGAATATTTGTTAAAAGCTAGGATGCAGAGTACATTTTGGATTTTAAAAATTTGAACATTTCTATGAGGGAAAGAAAAGAGGAAGGAAGGGTCAGCAGTGTGAGCTCAGCTAAAAATGCAACAGACAAAAGAACGGAAATAGCAAATTAATAACAAAACTGAACTCCAGTTATTTAATAGAAACCCCAAACAAATGAGCAAAGCAACTTTCCCTACCAAATCACCTACACAGAATCCTGTTTCACAAACTAAAAAATCACCAGTTGTGACATCTAGTCACTTAAGGCCTTTAAGCATTTAAGTTAGTAACTCAATGGATCCATACTATTACCAAGCTATAATTCACATTCTGTATTTGTTGTTGTTGTTCTGGGATTTAATTTTAATACTGGAGTAATCAGAATAAAGAGAAGATATAATTGTACATTTGGAACAGGCTTTTTGAAAGACAAACTGGGGTGCTGTGTCCTTAATACCTGCTTCACTACCAGCCTGGTGGAAAATGGTGTGAAATCCCCAGAGTGTCAGCATCAATGCTGGTGACCATCCCTCTCCATGAGCTGTAAAAGATACTACAACCATCCTTTAAGGTCTTTGAATCCCTAACTTTAAAACATGGTGCGTATATTCTATTATGAAAAAGAAATAACAACTTAGTTTCACTCAAATTTGAGCTGGAAAAAATAAATAAATAAAAAATCCCCCAGTACATTTGAGTTTGTAATTTAATTACCAACCCTCATTCATGTTTTTGCTTTTTTATAGCACTAGTTGTTTAAGGTGTTCTACTATGTATTTCTAGATGAAATAAAATAAAATAAAATTTGAACAATTTAAAGTAAAATAGAACAGATTTCATCTGAAGATAAAAGATCTTTCAAAAATACATATCAGTTTTTAACTCTCACTTTTATTTAAATATGTCAAGTTTCTCCCTTCCACGTAGATGGTAGACAACTCTGAGGGCGAGTGTTTTCTCCAACTCTGCATCACAGTTCCACAAACACAGCAAAGTTGTTCTCTATTTGCTGTTAAATTTATCTTTAAAAAAATCACAGTTGAGCAATACCAGTACCAAATCAATGATGGATTCAAGCTAAACTCTATGAACTAAATTTCTACAGGACTCTTTAAATGATTATTCAACAATTCACATTTGTAATTCATTTAATCTTTATAACAGTCCTATTTTGGGAATACTATTTTTACCTGAATTTTACAGCTGAGTAAATTTAAATATAAAGAGGTTGACTAACTTCAAATTAATTTTGTTAGGAAGTAGTAGAAAAGTTAGACGTTCAAATCAAGGTACTCAGGCTTCAGGGTCCAAATGCCTAACACACAGTGAGGAAGTTTTCAATCCACGTGGAACCAGCATTGTTTAAAGAAACATAAGCTATTCATTCTCCCCACAGCTCTGTGAGATGATATCCCATTGTTCAAATATGAAGCTGTTTCATTCTGTGAATGAAGAAATCGGATTTACAAGAACACTCCTTAAACTTATGAGCATTGACACTTTAATCTTTCTCTCTGGATTTCCTCATTTGTAGCATGGGATAATGAAGTATTTCCTATATCTTTGAGGAATATTAGAAGACAACAAGGAAAGTGTTTGGCAAGTAATAGATTTTCCTTTAAGTGCCCTTTTATTGAAGATTTTATCTACCTCTGTTTTTCCCTTATGAAATGGTAATCCATATTAAAAGCATTTAGTCTAAACCAACTATATCTGTATTATGATTTTGTGCAAGGAGGATGCTGAAAAAATGGGGAAAGTTTGTGTGTGGGGGGGTATGTATAGATATATACACACATTTATTTGTGTAATAAATTAAAATTAAATTTATAGAACCATCCATGATTCTTCATCAGTCAAGCTCTTCATCATTTGACAATAATAAGGCAAGATTGCACAAAATGTGATTAATATCCAAATGCAATTTTTATGACCCAGAAAAGTTCAGAAGCTTCTTTTTATCTTCTAAATTCCATGCAAAATACATTATTTCAGATACACTGCTTAAATATGAGCTACAATGGATGATTATTTTGAAAAAGACAGCATTAAACTATACCCTACTTCTCTTTGAATTTTCACCTGTTTCATTAATCATAAAGTGGCTTGTGCTTTGACTCTAGTGCACTCATCTCAAGCTCATTAACATCCTGCTTTTATTTCTTGCAAAACTCATGTCAAGCTGATTAAAGCGGGACCTAAGTTCAATAGTACCAAATAGGATTGACGTCATTTTGTCAAATAGTCCTATTGCCTAGAATCTGAAATCAGCCTGAGCTATGTATGCCAAATTCAGAATGTGGTTCTTTAGTGAATCTAAGGACCACACAATTATGTACATCCTCTTTTTAAGAAGATTATATTTTTTCATTAGTTAAAGTCTATAATAAGTAGTTGTTTCCTCACAGTCCTCTAGTTTTACTTTTTTCCATCTGCCATTTCTGTTCTAAAGTGATGATTTAGGGTCATTCAACCTCTTCCACTTATTCTGTAAATTGTTTTATTAAAAATTTCCTTTTCCTTTTATTAGCTTTAGGTTAATAAAACAGTGAGAGTTCTATGTTATTACGGTTATTTCTATTTTTCCGATGATGAATCATTAAGTGAGTGTTATTCAAACCAGTACACAAATGCACATAATTTTACAAGTATGAGTATATTCTTAAGCAGTTAATAAGATATTTTATTAAAGATCTTTTTGATGAGGGCATTTCTAAGAGGCACTGCAGGGCTCTAAGAGTGTAGTAAAAGAGAATAGATTAATGTCAGTGAGAACTTGAACCATGTTTCTTCAAGGACATAGTGCTTATATAGTCTAAGATACATGAAGGTCCTTGGAAAGCCACAACCCCAGAGTAAGAAGACATGCCATGAGATCAGGGCAGAGGCATTTCTAGGCATTAGGATGTTAGAAGTTGTACAACTTCAACTTAATACAAGGTCTTAATTCTTAAAGTTGAACTTATCACTGATAAAACTTAGGTGAATTACTTAAAATGTTGAAGTATTAATTTCTAGTGCAGTGAGAGGTCCTGAAGTTGAACTTTCATTAGTTTCACAGTGAATCTAACTTTTGACACTGGGTGGGTAGAGATGAGTAAGGAGGGAGACCATTGTATCCTACCTATATAAATCAATATCCCCAAATCTGATTATTAGTTTTCAAATATTTCACCACATTATGCTCCAAAAAGTATAAATGTTGGTAAAATTAAAATTTTAATAGAACTGTATATCTGCAGGGACTCAAACCTCTAAATATAGAATGATTATTTATTTTTATTTTTATTTATTTTTCACTAATAGCAATAACATAAAGTACTTATTTATATTCTAGATACTATCCTGAAGATTCTATTGAATTATTTCACTTAATTCTCTCACAAATGGGAGAAGAAGCATGATTTTTCTCTTTTTATTGCTGAGAAATTGATACTTCAACATTTTAGGTAATTCACCTAAGTTTTATCAGTGATAAGTTCAATCTATCTGATGTCAAGAGTCTATGTATAGTCAACCCTTCTCTGGGTCAAAATGTAATACTTTTTCTGTAATACAGAGTGACTAAAGAAAGACTTGATAGACATTTCTAGTTGCATGAAAAGCTCTAAACATATGTAATTGTATTTAACATTTAAGACGTTTAGAATAAAATCCTTTGCAGTAATGGGTATTTACCGAGTAACATATCTTAAAAGACAGTCCTCCTACTGGGACCTCATCTTGAGAAAAAAGGGATATGGATATGGATTTTAATAAATGAGAGGGTGAATCCTTAATACTCCCTTGAGAACTAACCTCTGGGCAGATGGTAGATTACCTATAAGACTGAACAACTCATATGTGAATCAAAGTGAATTCTCATAGGTCAGAATACATGGCCTGCTTCTCTAACATTTTACTTTTTCACACTTGCTCAGACAAGAGTCTGAGCATCTTTACAGGACTCTTGCTGTAGTCACCTTGCCCATAATGCAGGCACCAGAGAGATTTAGCATTGTATAGATCTAGCCTAGAATCTTGGATACCCCATAGGGGCAGAGCAGCAGGAGGGCCTTGTATACATGCAAACAATAAAGCAGTATGGGCAAGAAAAGAACTTCAGAAAAGATCTCTCTATCTCACCCATAACAGCCCAGGAACTTCCAAAGACCTCCCAGAGTTATGGTTTACCAGCGGACAGAGACATACTAGGAAGAAAAGGTTATGTGTATAGGTAGTAGTTCAGATACAATGTTAGAGTTCTAAGAAAACACATGCTCAAAAATGTTAAAATCTGGGTACTGATATTTCAAAAAAGTCATCAGAATGGGGCTTTTTTTAAAAGAGAAATTCAAGTACTGATAGATGGAAAGTACTTGAATTTCTATCAGATTATGATGCAGCTAGGTTATAAATCCTCCCAGTAGAATTTCTGTACCTTGTGCATATGTTTTTCAGGGAATGCTCAGTACAGTGGATCTTACTTCCTTGTCTGTCACAGTGACTTGAATGAGGGCTCTGTAAGGGCAATGATCAAAATTCCTTTTTACTTATAACCCCTCTGTACATCACAGAGACTGTCCCAGTGAGTGCTTGTAGAGTGACAGGCAAGAAATGGAGGCACAGTGACTTCTAAGAATCTTGTGTAGAATACCAGATCAGTCTCAGAAGCAGAATTAGAACCAGGTCCAAGATGTCTTTGACAGGGCTCTTCTAAGAACCTGCAATGACAACTAGGTGTCCTTCAGAGGTGGTAGACATCATTGAGAACTCCTGAGTTCCATGAGGCATCTAGCTTTACCATGTGAGGAAAGATGATGTGGTACCTTCTACAGAGTTGTATTTTTTGTAATGTCTATGAATTCCTGCGTATAATTTCATATAATTATTTTTGTGTCATTTGAGTGGATTTGTTCATTGCACTTTATTTTTCCTGGATTATGCCTCTCTTATTAACAATGTTTTCCAGACTCTTTGCCTCCAATGCATTCATGGAAATGTGGGACAATAAATAATCCCTACCTGCTGGCCTATTTTTGCTGACCTGATGAAGTGGTTCATTAGAACATTTGGTATTTCCGTAATAGTCACAACTGAATTTGATGAAGACAAATAGTGTTGAACTACATTTCCTCAGGCTGAACCATTCGTGCTGCTGTAATAGACACAGTCTCTGGGCTCCTTACTCTCATAGTACATTTCAAGTCATGTTATAATATTATTCAGATAAAAGTGATGATTCCCCCACTGGAATATAGGCTTCTTGAGTAAGGGAACATATTGTCTTTATCTTATTTCTAAGCTTCAGCCTAGTGCCTCACCTATACTATATATTGAACATAAATTCATTGAGAAAATTAATCATCTAGTACTATTTTCCCATTTATGCTGTCACTTAATGATTAAGTCTCTCATATTATTCTGAATAATTTTATTTGTAAAACTGATATTTTTCGCCACTTAGTGTGTCTATCTGTACTCTCAATGATCAATTTTGTTAAATGTACCTTTCCTACTATGAAATGCCACCCTATCACAGCACATACAAACTATTCCCCTCCCCTTCTTAGAACCTTTCAGAAATGAATCTGAATATCATGAGATCCAAAATTAGAAGAGATTGCATTGGGGTCAGGGATATTTCCAGAAAGCAGTGAATCCAAGAAATTGGCAGCATCCCTCCAGGTTAATTAAGAGAACCCCACCAAAGCATAGATGTTGTATAGAGGCAAGAAGTGAATTTCTAGAATGCAAATAGTATTTTGGTGAAGTGAATATGAAGTTGGTGAAACATAGATTAAACTCAGAAGAATTGTGGATTTCAACACAGAAAGGAAGTAGGTAGTGTGGTACATATTTTGGTACCTGAAATTGGAGTACTATGATAGCACCTAAAATGTGGAAGTGCTTTTGTAAATGGGTAATGGATACAGGCAAGAGAAACAATAAGAGAGGTAAATAGGGAGCTTACATCCTGGGAACAAATTTTTACTCCTCACACTTCAGATAGAGCCCTCATATCCGGAGTATACAAAGAACTCAAAAAATTAAACAATAAGATAACAAAAAACCCAATCAACAAATGGGCCAAAGACCTGAACAGACACTTCTCAGAGGAGGACATACAATCAATCAACAAGTACATGAAAAAATGCTCACCATCTCTAGCAGTCAGAGAAATGCAAATCAAAACCACCCTAAGATACCATCTCACTCCAGTAAGATTAGCAGCCATTATGAAGTCAAACAACAACAAGTGCTGGCGAGGATGTGGGGAAAGGGGTACTCTTGTACATTGCTGGTGGGGCTGCAAATTGGTGCGGCCAATTTGGAAAGCAGTATGGAGATTCCTGGGAAAGCTGGGAATGGAACCACCATTTGACCCAGCTAATTGCCCTTCTCAGGCTATTCCCTGAAGACCTTAAAAGAGCGTACTACAGGGATACTGCCACATAGATGTTCATAGCAGCACAATTCACAATAGCTAGACTGTAGAACCAACCCAGATGCCCTTCAATAGATGAATAGATTAAAAAAATGTGGCATTTATACACAATGGAGTATTACGTAGCACTAAAAAATGACAAAATCATGGAATTTGCAGGGAAATGGATGGCATTAGAGCAGATTATGCTAAGTGAAGCTAGCCAATCCCTAAAAAACAAATGCCAAATGTCTTCTTTGATATAATGAGAGCAACTAAGAACAGAGCAGGGAGGAAGAGCAAGAGGAAAAGATTAACATTAAACAGAGACATGAGGTGGGAGGGAAAAGGAGAGAAAAGGGAAATTGCATGGAAATGAAAGGAGACCCTCATTGTTATACAAAATTACATATAAGAGGTGGTGAGGGGAAAGGAAAAAAAAACAAGGGAGAGAATTAAATTACAGCAGATGGGTTAGAGAGAGAAGATGGGAGGGGAGGGGGGTAGTAGAGGATAGGAAAGGTAGCAGAATACAACAGTTACTAATATGGCATTATGTAAAAATGTGGATGTGTAACCGATGTGATTCTGCAATCTGTATACAGGGTAAAAATGGGAGTTCATAACCCACTTGAATCTAAAGTATGAAATATGAGATGTCAAGAGCTAAGTAATGTTTTGAACAACCAATAAAAAAATTTTTTGAGAAGTGTGGTAAGAAAAAAAATTCCCCTGAACAAACTTTTAATAGAAATATGGATGTTAAAGATGGCTGGTGAGAGTTCAGGAGGAAGTTAGGATGGTAGTAAATACCTATATCATATTAGGGAATAACTAAGTCATCATAAACAAATGGTTGGATGTTAAAAGTTCTACTGATGAGGACACAGAAGGAAATGAGGGTGGCAAAAGTGGATTATTTTTATACAATGATAAGAAAATTACCTGAATTGTGTCCTACCACTGTAAAGAAAGCAGGCTTGAAAGCAATGAACTCAGATATTTAACTGAGGAGATTTCTGAGCAAAGTGTTGAAGATAGGGCCTGGTTTCTTCTTTCTGCTTATAGTACAATGTGATAAAAGAAGAGATAAAATTGAAGAACTCTTTGGTAGAAAGGAACCAGAACTTGACAATTTTGAGAATTCTCATCCTATCCAGATTTCAAAAGATGCTAAATTAGAAATTGTCAGGAAAGTGATAAAACCAAGGGTGTGATAAAACCAAGGTCCTTTTGTGAGTGCCTCTAATAACCAGAAGTTCAAGTTATTCATTCACCCCAGGAGCATGTTGAAGATATGGTATGTATGATGCATGGGTACTGACATTAAGCCATCTCAGCAAAGGTCAGGAAAAGAAGTGAGATTATTCAGGAAAGAACTGTGTATGAGCCTCGTGTTCATCCAATTCATGGGCATAAATCTTTGGGGACCAGAGCTTACTACTTAATGAATAATGTCTCCCAATAAAGATGTCCATGTTCTATTTCCCTGACTTATAAATATGTAACTTTATATGGCAAATGGAATTTGCAGATTAGAATAAGTTAAGGATTTTAAAGTGGGGAGACTTTCTTGGATGATCCTGTGGACCCAATGTAATCACAAAGGTGAGAAAGCCAGGATTACAGTGATACAACATGAGGATAATATATTATAAGCCTTACCCATATCTTATTTGGATTATTTAGATGATTAGATGATCAACTTCTGAACTGATGGAGATCTAGTGGAGATTTTGGATTTCAACTAATGCTGAAATGGGTTTAGAGCTGTGGAGACCTTGATATGAGGGTGCATATATTTTGCATCTTTTCCTTTCTTTATTTTCTTTCGCAGTACAACTCAGCTAGAAAATATAAGGAGACAGAATTTTTTTCTAGAAAACTGTTTGTATTGAATATGAATTCCAGTTTGTTCATGCCCTTTGGGGAAAAATATGTTTCTTTGTATGGCCTATGTTTGCTCATTTGTAAGGTAAGGATAAAAATCTCTTCTTCAAAGCATCAACATGTGAACTGACTTTAGAAAGGGCTACAAATTTTATTTAACACATTCTTGGCTCATGGAAAGCACTATTTGACTCATGCTTTTTGGTCTCTTTATTCAGCAAGCATACTAAAGTCATATTAGGTGCCAAGCACTGTTTTAATATTGAAGAAAGAGCAGTGCTCAGAAGAGTTAAAAAGTCCTGCCTTTGTAGAACATATTGTATTGGAAGTGTCATGCGTTAAACAAGATAACTAAGTAAAAAGTAGGTATGTTGGATAGGAATAAGTGTTTAGGAGAAACATAGGGAAAGAGAACATTGACATTATAGTTGCTGCACAAAGAAAGGATTTACTACTAATGGGAAAGCAGATTACAAGGAGAAAGAGAAGAATAATGTCCTTGTTTTAGGTGAGGGGAACTGAAATCTCCTACATGAGTACAGGAGTTGATCTCAAAGGGCTGGCACACATAACTCATCTGAAATTAGGAGACAAAGTCAAGGAGATGTAGTAGAAGCAGATAAGCAGATATGTGGTCTGGGAGTATGTGAAAATTTCTGTTTCCATGGTTTTCATCTTCTAGGCAAATAAGTAGTTGGGTGGATCAGCTGATATAAGAATTATAAAGAAATTTCAATGTTGGGAGAATGAGATAAAAGAAAGAAATAGTCATCCACAGGAGAGCCTGGACTAGGTTAAAAAAATAAAATAAGAGTTTGTCAGTCAACATAATCAGTCCCATTTTGTGATCATGAATTTAAATTAGATCAGTCAATGTGGTTGTTGGTTTTCATTATCCATTTCTGACTACAGAGATGGATAAATGAAATAAGCAGAGATATAGATTTAACCAGGGTTATACTTGAGCCAAAGTGATTCAACAAAGAAAGGTTGATAAGACGTTTGGAAATGTATGTAAAGAAATGAGCATAATTTTTCACTATGGAGTTTAGACTGGGTTTTGAGGGAAGTAAGAACATGTTGGGGTGGGGGAAGATAAAACACTGTGAGAAAGTGGTAGGACTAATGGCTTGTTGACCTTGGTGGGTCAAAAAACTACTTATTGAAGTACCAGAAAAAAAAAGTAACTAAAATATAGACAGGGATACATAGGGGGTAATATATTTATATTTGAAATGCTGTTATTGATAATTTAAAAAATCAAGAATCTGACCCTAGATGTGAATGCCTGAGGTAGGGCAGATAACAAAATCACTGGAGGAAATGATCAGGAGCTGAGAGACCAGGACATTGGCAGATTCATTACAAAGATGTTTAAAGAAGATGGAATAAGGAGTCTGATTTAGGAAAGCTTATCAGTAAAGGCATCATTTTTATTTTATGTTTTAAATTTTTAGTAAAAGCATTGAACACCCTATAGCAAATGGACTGATTTTATCTTCAATACTTTCCATTTACATTTACTATAACTCAAAACCCAAGGTGTGTTGTATACATATAACATATATTATTGAAATGACTACTGTGTGAAAAACATTAATGTTAAAAATGTCTACCCTTTAAATGAAAAGCTCTTTCTAGATATTTGAATCACCAGAGCTCTTTTTTTCCTTTTGGTACAAGAGAGTGAACCCAGGGGTGCTTTACCCCTGAACCACATCCCCAACACATTATTTTTAATTTTGAGATAGAGTATTATTAAGTTGTAAAGGCTATCCTTGAACTTGCAAGCTTCCTGCGTTAGCCTCTTGAATCACTGGGATTATGTGCCACCATGCCTAGCTAGAATCCCCAGAGGTTTATACAATGCTAAGAAATAAGTAGTGGTTCAATAAATATATAATACCTTAAAATAGATAGATATTATACTAAAATCACAACTTTAGCTAATGTCACCTGATGTTAACCACATCTTTAAAAATCAGCTCTAGAACATTAATTAATTCAATTCCTTTGTATAATATAATGTGCAGACTTAATTCTTTCTTGTTACTTGCATTTCAAGAAGTTAAAATGGTTAATAATGTATTATTAAGCTAGTATAGCCATATATCAAATTCACTATTAAAATATTACAAAAATTAGACATGATATATTTCCACATAGCTTGTAGATATTTTATTGGAGAATTTTTCCTACATTAAATAGATTTGATGGCTATTTATCCTTAAACAAATGTCTGAATGTAACCTACTAAACCATATAATGTCTTTTAAATGTGTTCCAATTCGTAGAAAGGCTTGGTTGTTCATGCCTGTAGTTCAGAAAGAAAGCAGAAGCCAGAAGATCTCAAATTTGAGGCTAGTCTGGGCAATTCAGCAAGACCTTGTTTCAGAATAAGAAATGAAAAAGACTGGGGTAGTATCTCAGAGGCAGAATATTCCTTGGTTCAATCATCAGTATCACATACACATGCCCCAAAGGGAGAAAAAACAATTAAAAAGTTTGTTGCAACTTATGAAAATGAAAACATCCTAAATTGTCAATTTTAGGATGTAAAAAATTGGTTAGAAACAGGGGAGAAAATCTCATCCATCATTTTATCCTCTATTTGTTAATAGAATTTACCCAACAGCCTATACAAAAACTTTGAAAAGTATTAAAGATCAAAGAGAGACTTTGTCTGCAAAAACATAACATCTGTATTTTATCTGCAAAATAAATTAAAGTTAAGTCTGCTTTTGTGCACACACTGCTGTTGTGTGGCTAAACTTTATAGTATATCTACCTAGATCCACTGCTTCTTCAGATTGAAAAATTGATACTTTTTTTTCCTATAACTAGTGAAAGGCCATTTATTCTTTGCCATTCTTTCTGGCGAATGGAATAATAAGGGATTATATAGAGCATGCCCCTACCTCTGGTTACCCCCTAGGGAAAAGGTGGTAGAAATGCCAGTATTTTAAAAAGTGCTACTTCTTAAACTGAGAGGTGGGGAGACATGTGTTTAAGTACTATGCTTAAAAACAAACATATTTGTTGCAAATAGTGTTAATTATATGAACAGTTTCATAATTAAAAATTGTGCAAAATATCTAGCTAAAATCTCATGTATTATAGATTGAATAGGAATAATAACAACCAAATAGCTCATACATAATAGTTTTTCTGTCATGTCTATTCCATATATGCATATACTGCTTCACCTTATTTTAAGTTATCTGGCATAAAAAGAACCTGTGTGGCCGAAAGAGTGGTATGGATCCTCCACCAAGTCCAGTATGTACCAACATATATACTGCCTTCACTTCACAAGAAATGCTGTGTCTCTAGTTTCTCCTTCCTTTCCACCTGGCTTCAAACTAAGTGGTGGTGACTTTGGCACAGACTTCATTTATTTAATAAACATCTGTTGAACACCTTGGATGGATAAGTTTCTTCCTATGTGAATAATTCACTTTGTATTTTACAAGTATATAAACTCTTTAGCACCCAACTGGTAACTACAGACAGAGGGAGAAATGGAATACTTCCAGAGGAATGCAAGCCCAGAATTAGCATGACTGTCTCAAAGAAGTCTTTTCTTTTGTATGGGGCAAACACCTAATTTCTAAAGCATGATCTGCATACTCTTTTTATAAATAATAACTCTTTCCTAGTAGTGAAAAATCCTATTTTGGGTTTCTCTTGGGAATTCTCAGTACTCTATCAGCATTTGCTATTTTGATCTGATCAACCCTCTACCAACCACAGGAGCAGACACTGTTTTCCTGGTCAGAAACAGAATCCTTATCAGCCCCATACAAAAGGCCCCAAAGGACAGTTACATTCATTCATCCCTGAAGGGGACATGATGCCATCGATCTATGAATTTGATATGCAAGGCTTGAAACAGAAAAGTCCTCTGCTGGCTCCACCTTCCATGTTAATACCCTTTAGGCAGGTTTTTCTGAAGAACAATACTGCTCCTGTAGGCATAAGTATTTAAGTATATCATCACCTATTCACTATTCTACAGACTGTGTAATTTAAAAAATTAATTCCAAACACCTCTAAATAGGGAGAAATTATTTTCTCTGCTTCTCTCCGTCATTTCATTCAATGACTCTAAAGACTCATCTGCTGCCCTTTCACCTCAGGAAGTGATTTGTTTACTTCCACCTATTAGGAGTGGTTCAGCATGTGAAGGCACTGTGATGTTTCACATTTACTAGTCCAGTGTCATTAATTGTCACACTTAAACTGACCTATAAAAGCAGGGAAGCTTGACTGTGTTATTTCAGTCAGTAAATGAGCTTCTCTACCCTGAAATTCACCTTTTGCTAAATATCCAGACATATCATACAATGATGGGGTGGAGGTAGAAGGAACAAGGAGGACTATTTGAAGCAAGTGCAGACAGGGAAATATGAGGAGATTGGAAATACTTGTCTCTGTTGTTACAATCATCACTCCTGCCTTTCAGTAACTGTTTTAACACATAGGTTCCCTGGTTACTGGTGGCAACCTCATTTATAAAAGAGGATGGCACACAGAATATCTCCCTTGATGGTTCCATGGGCACAACACCAGATTGCCATGCATATTGATTTTTCTCTCATCCCATGGAGATATCACAGCTACCACCTCAGAGTGTAGGTGGAGGCGAAACCTCACTCCCCAGCAGGACAAATGTATACTCACAGCACTGCTCTCAGATCAACTCCCATGCCACTCCAAGCCTTTTCCATTTACTTCTTATGGCCTTGAAAAAAATGAAAGCAAAGACCTCAGAAGAACTTAGATCAGTCTGAAGACAAAAAATTTTTAAACAACTGAGTTTAAACCAGCTCAATAATTTCTCTACACTTTGAACTTTCTTTTCTAAAACTATGGCTGTGAAAGACAGAGGCTGAGGAAAAAGAAAATTGAATTTGGCCTTGAGACTTAAAGGTGGTAGATGCATTCCAATGTAAATGGAGAATAATGGTGGTCTTCCCTATGGAGTGATTAAATGATCCAGAACTGCTTACATAATTAGTTTGCTAACACATCAGGCTGGTTTTGTTGTTAAGTGCATGACACAGATGATCTGGTGTTCCTACTTACAACTGACTGCATGTTGTGAATTTTCTCTCTGTATTTGAAGATCAAAATCAGAAAAACAGGCAGAGAATTTGGTGACAAACAGAAATCATTAGACAAATGTTCTAACCTTTTCAGAACTAAAAAGTCAAACTAAAGTTGGAAGCTTAAATAACTTATAAAATATTTGGAAATTATGTGTGGACAGTAGTTTTACCCCGATTAGAGAGGAACTTAAGAGGTACCCAATCCTTATGCCCACACTTCTCCCATGAGAAATCCCTAAGCATACCAATCAAAAAAAAAATGTTGATTTAGTCAAACACAACTCTCATTTTTGGCACATTTTGGGCCTTAATCTCTTAACAAATAAGCAGCCTCATATACAAGTAAGTATATGAGTACCTTTTGAGGTTTTAGGAGCATCTTCTCTGCATTCTTCCCACTCACAATTTCATATACACAAAAGTATACATGTGTACACACATGGAAGCACATATAGGCAGTCTTGCTGAGATACTAGTGAATAAAATCCCATTAGTAGTAGACTACTTTTAATTTTGAGTCTTAACCTACGATTCCTCCTGAGAGAAGTAATGCACATTCATATTGGCTGATATAACATTCTTTCATGAGACTAGTTTTTATAGAAAGAAGGCACTAGGATTATTATGGGAGAGAAATGTGACAGATGAGATAAAAGTTGCCTATTTCCCAATTTTGTAGGATGTATCCAACTCAAAGGAAGTGCAGTTAGTTACATGTCTGGATTTGGCTCATGTCATTTTCATAAAATATGTTGGCTTTTGAGGATTATGGAACATCTTTGATGTATATTTATTGATTTTCCTTGGAATATATGTACTTTAAATTAATTTTGTCCATAAACTTAGGATGTAGCTCAGCAGTACAGCACTTTCCTAGCATGCACAAAGCCCTGGGTTTAATTCCCAGAACTGTAATAATAATAATAATAATAATAATAATAATAATAATAATAATTTGTTCCAAAACAAGGATGATGTGAACATATCGTAATCTCACTTCAAATTTTAAAAACAATTCAGTCTAAAGTTCATGTAAATGTATGTTGCAAAATATATTCTGAAAATTCTATAAAATGCAATCTGGAGACTCTGAAGGTCATGCTTCTGGATTTTAGCATTGTCTTCCGTTGTTGAAGTGATGATCTGAAACCGATGCTGACATTTTCTTTGTTAACTATCCCCCACCCGCTCTTCTCCTTGTAGCTTTTATAATTCAGGAAATTTTGTTAAGGAATTTTACAGGAATTTTACCTTTTTTTTCCAGGGCTACCTTTCCCATTCCCCATATTTTTGTTCAACTTATCTATGAATGCTTAAACAGACTAGGAGAGTATATTCCCAGAGGTAGCTAAGACCTTACAGGCTTAACTACAGAAGAACCATGGGGTTTTCTTGAGAATACATTTCACAGTTGAGAGATAGGGTCACAGGATTAAAAAATAAACACTGAGTGTCTTAACACCACGAATTTGACCTTAAAGGTTTGGGTTTTTCCTTTGCCAAAGTGGGGCTTGTTCTTCTCTTTTTTTATTCAGACACTGTGTTGGAAAGTCACAGACAAGGAAGAAGAATTAGTTAACCTGCTGGGAGTGAAGAAGCTAAGGTGAAAATGCTTGGTGCTAGGTTTTTGTTCAGCCTTTGTTTTAAAATTCATGGAGGCTTTAAATCCTGTCACAGTCTATAAATAATGCTAGTAAAGAATGCCAAACATAGAAATGGATTTCTCTACATGGGAGCTGGATGGCATTTTATCTCCTTAAATATCCAGTGACCTCACACCTCATTTTAACACCCCAGTCCTGTTCATCATTTGTCCTTGTGTCTCAAGAAAGTGGCCAATAAAATATCTAAATTTTCACTTATTGAATCCTTATTTTTGAGCATAATGAATATAATATTATCATTGAAAAGTAAATAGATGCTGATATTGTTTAAACTGACTACATGTGAGGTTTCATTCCTTTAATCTTCAAAACATTAAAGATCTAGGTTTGATTAGTGTTCACATTGTTTTGAGGGTATCTAAGAATGGAGGTAATTTCTCAGAATTATAAATTCTACATGTTGGTTTCCAAAATTACACGAGAAAAATAAATGTTTTCTGAATTTAAAATTCTGTTCAGAAGATCAAAAGGCCTGAGCCATCATGACATTGTCTTCTATCAGCTGATTTTCCATCTTCCCAGCAATCTATGTGACTTTGAAATGAACTTCTTAACAGGGTAGGAAGGAACAAGATTTGTTTGTTTGT
This sequence comes from Marmota marmota marmota, assembly GCF_001458135.2. Lineage (NCBI taxonomy): Eukaryota > Metazoa > Chordata > Mammalia > Rodentia > Sciuridae > Marmota > Marmota marmota. The sequence goes on from NW_026000108.1 coordinate 37,070,946, forward strand.
TTTTGAAAGAGACAACAGAATTCATTAGGGTATACAATACCTTAAAGAGGATAAAACTTGAAATGTGGCACAGTTTACACAAATTCCATGTAAGATTAGCTCATTAATCTGTCTAGTATATCCATTGACATGATTTTAATGTAGCACTGCATATAAATTTGGCTTCTCTCAGTTTCTCTTTTCTTTAAATGTCAACTTCTGATTTTGTTTGTTTATTAGTATGTGAGCTCTATTTAGGTGATCAGAAAATACACCAAGATAATGGTGTTTTCAAAACTGGTTCCTGTTATTTACTTCTGCCATAATATTCTTCATCTTATGCCTTTCAGAAAAGCAGATGAGTCAGAATTGATGTCTATATTGAAGTTGTTTTTCAAGATAGTGTCATACAATTGGATGTAGCTTCTGTATACAACTGACTAGAATTCATCTAGTAGTCAACATTTGTTTAATGAAATCTAGATGTTGCAGGTATTATAATTATTATGCTTATGTTTTGATCTAGTGACGTCAAATATGCAGTATATTTAAAGACAATTGTGAAGACAGAAGTCAATTATGCTTACTGATTTAGAAGTGCTTTTTTCTCATGTACAGGCTAACTATTCAACTACATTTGTATTGGTTTCCATTTTGATGCCATACTTCTGTAGTATGACAGGGAGCTTCAACTAATTTCAACCAGTGGAAAAAATTCTAGTTACATGTTTTTATCTAGAGAGGATAGTCAGTCCTAGGTAATAGAGTGCAGCTGGGATGTAGTCTTCAGATGCTATTTGTGCTATTCGTCAATATCTTGGCCTTTGATATATTACTCAACTGCTAGTCTAAGTTATTGTATCCATATATAGAGTAAGCCATGATGATCAAAATGGACTGCTTTCACTTTTATGCAAATATTCATAGCAGCATTGTTTATAGTAGGTGAAAAATGAAAGCAACATATGAGTGGATAAATAATTAGTGAACCATAAAAAGGAATGAAGTTCTGAAATAGAACAAAATGGATTTCCCTTGTAAACATAATGCCAGGGAAAATAAATAAATGAACAAATTAGATGCAAAAAGATAAAATATTGTATAATTTTGATTATGCTAAATATCTGGATTGGACAAATTCATGAGATAGTAAATAGAGGTTACCAGAGGCTTAGGGGAGGTGAGGGAATGAAGAATTAATGATTAATAGGTACAAAACTTCTTTTATAGATTATAAAAAATTTATTAAAATATATATTAAATATATATTATTATAAATATATATCTATATTATATATATATTATAAATTTATATAAACATATATTATAAGTATATATATTAAAATATATAATGGCAAGGGCTCTATAATAATGTATAATTGATGCCACTGAATTATACAATTAAAATTATTCAATGGGCAAATTTTATGGTATGCATACTTTATCATAATTTTAAAAAATCAATAATAAACAAAAAATCTTGAGTTGTACACTTTAAATGGATGAGTTTATATATCAATAAGGCTGTTAAAAACAAAAATTAGATTGTTTTGAAGTTCAGGTAGATGTCAATAATTAAAAGGTCAAGAAGTGTGAAGGGACTTAGGGTCCTTGTGAAGAGGTTGATGTGACATACAGTGATTGCTGTCACTGTCATAATCTTAAAAATTGCTTGGGTTTGCATCTGACTCTTTCCACTAAGCATGCTGTAGCTTCTTGTGGCATTTTCTTTTCTACTCTGTAAATGGTCCATTCTTAGAACACAGGCATGACCGAATGAGCTAAGACCAACTATTTTTAAAGTGCTTAGTTAAATTAGTGTTATATGTTTTAATAATTGAGGAATTGACTTGATCTTGAACCTAATGTGACTGCAGATGTGACAGCATTAAGCTGAGGATAGCATTGCTCAAATTTACCTATCTTTCCCTTCCGCTATTCAAATATCACTTTAGATCTCAGAGAGAGCTGGCCAGAATATCTGAGTTTTGACAGCCTTATTGGATTATTTTCAAATCTTTGTGTCTCCCCCAACTTAAGTTCTTGAGTAATCCATTGAAGTTTCTAAGTAAACCCTATCTGCTGACACTGCTTCTATACTGCATAACTGCAGTGATACTCTCATACATTATACAATTTGGAGTGTAAATATCTGTCTCCTTTAGTAGGCTATGTATTTCACAATGGTGGATGCCAGATGTATATACATACACACAAACACAGAGGAAAAAACTGCTAAATGAGTCAGTAACAAAAAAAATGAATCAATGAATGTGAATGGCACAGAGTTTAGTAAATAAAATGAATCCCTTATTAAAAAAAGAATCTCTCTGTTAAAAAAAAAAAAGCTTCAGCATGAGGACTAGTAAATCATTCAGTGAGTCAGGCAGCAGTCACAGGGATGGAAGAGAACAGATATGCCCCTCTGCCACCTCTGGAGTGCTCCTTCCCTGCTGGTTGTATAATCACCCTCCAAAAATCTCAATCTTATTAAAAATGAGAAAGGCACTGTCTTTTAAAATAAGCAAAATTTCCTGCTGGTGGCATGACAGAAATATATCAAAGGCCAAGCTTACTACATTTTTTTTGTTCCAAAGTGTTCTCTGTTTTCCTTTTTCACTTTAACTATCATTCAGATGATATGTCATTAAATATGTACTTGGAAGAGAGGAATACAGAACTTACAATACAATACCTATTAGTGGAAAGATCCTGTGAGTCTTTTCTAAGAAATAATGTGAATTAAATAATATGTGTTCCACATTTTTGACCTGCTCCATTCCAATAGAAAATCTATATAAGTTATTTAATCTTGCAGCTTATCCACTCAGTAAAGCCAAGAGCTGAAATGCACACAGAGGCTATAAGGCATATGAATGAACTATAGCTGAAATGTATTTATAGAATGATAAATTATCCACATTAAATTTAGACAGCAGAAGGGAAGTCTCTCAGGGATCTACGGATTTTCAATTTCATATGAGCATTTCTGTTTGATTCTGACGTCTGGCTGTTCCATTTAAAGTAACTATTTTTACATCATGGCATTTCCCCTGCATTATTTTTGTTCTAAAGTCTTGAATAGGACTACTGAGCACTATTTAAAAACTATTAATTTGAGCAATTCCTGAATAGATACAGCTTAATTCTGGGGATAGTGACGTATTCATATAAGAACTATGTAGATTTAATTTTAGATACTTACATATTATTTACTCATTTTGGCACATGCATTTATGAAATATTTGTTGAGACGTACTATGACCTAGACAATGTGCTGAGAGTTAAGATAATGGACATAGTTTTGTCCTCCAAGAACTCACAATCTGGAGACAGAGAAGTACATAAAATTGATTAGCAAAGAAATAATTGCAGGGTCTATGGGAACACTTTCTACAGAAGGTTTCTGGGAGGAGGCAACATAGAGCTATGTAATGTTTTGAACAACTAATTAAAAAAAAAAAAAAAAGAATTAGGAGCAGAGAAGAAAATAGGCATTCCAGATAAAGACAGCCTGTGAAAAGCCCAGAGGCATATAGAGAGTTCCATCCCAAATGGTGAAATGCTGAGTTTTTTTTTGACACCAAAGAGTTCCATTGATTTAAAGCATTAGCTTACCAGCCAATGCCTCTATTTTAGGGCATTGTTTCTTCCCCACATCGCCATGGTCAACTTTCCTTCCAGGTTTTCCCTGAGAGTCTTACTCATGATCTGAACTTGAGCCTAATAAAAGTTTGACACCTTTCTTCACTTCAGCTTGATTATTCATACAGGAAATTGATATGGAAGTGAGTGGAGCCCAATAGTAGGGAGCAATAAAACATTTTTTTAACTTGCTGTAATTACTTATACATGACAGTAGAATTTATTTTGACAAATTGTACACAAAAGGAGCACATCTTCTTACTCTGGCTGAACATGGTGCAAAGTCACACGGGTACTATAATCATACATGTATATAGGGTAATAATGTCTGTCTCATTCCACTGTCCTTCCCATCCCTATACCCCCTCTCCTCCCCTCACTCCCCTCTACACAATCCAAAGTTCCTTCATTCTTCCCTATCAACCCCCATTATGGATTAGCCTCTGCTTATCAGAGAAAACATTCAACCTTTTTTTTGGGGGGGGGCGGGTTCGCTAATTTCAGTAAAACATTTTGACTAAAAGGTATGTGTTACTTTATAATTTAGGAAAATGTGATCCCTTCATTGACTCATTTGCCCTCTTGGTCATCATGTTTATTAGGTACTGTTAATTATAATACCCAATTTTAATCATGTAGGAAATAGAAACTCAAAGAGGTTTCTGTCAGGGAACATATAGCACACTCAAACTGAGTGTGAATGATAGTTCAGTAGAAGGACACTTATAGAGTTGGACAGGGTTTAGGATAACTGCACTACCCTAAGCTAGTAAAGCAGATCAGTTATCTGCCCTACCCCCAAGCTTTTTATTAGCATCCTATCAGCATCAACAAATTTAGCAGCTTAAAGTAGCATGAATGTATTATTATACAGTACCAGAGGTCAGAAGTCTGAAGTCAGTTTCACTGTGCTAACATCTCTGGGAGAATCCACTTCCTTGCCTTTTTTACCTTTTGGAGGCTGTCGTCACCCCGTGGTTCATACCATAACATCACATCACTCTTTTCTCCCTGCTTACAGTCTGTCTTTGGCCCTCCATTTGTCTTGTTATGGACTGGCCCAGATGATACAGGATAATGTCATCTCAAGATCCTTAACTTGACCACATCTACATATTCTGCCATGTGAGGTAACATTCACTGATTTTGGGAATTATGACCTGAATTTTTGGAAAGCTATCATTCATCCTATCACAACCTGGAATGGGAAAGAGCAGTTATCACAACCCAAAAAGAGCTACACAAAGAAGGAAGGTATAAAATGTCTATTTCTTCAGCCTTGGAACCAACTATACTGCACTCCAAATAGGGTCTAGAAGAATAAGTACCCTCACCTCGTGCCCATCCAACTTTGCTCCTGTGCCTGGGTTTTCCACTGGCCAAAACCAACCAGTAGACAGAGGATAATAGGAATCCACTAATAACACCCAGTGTGCCAGTCTTCTAGATGCAGAGCAAGATAAAGAGGATGAAAGGGCCTTTGAGGCAAACAGTAATATCTGGCACCCATTTTTTGAAGAACTGTTTTAACTTTGAATTATTCTTACAAAAATATACATACTCATTACTTTAAAATCTAACAGAAAAGAAATATTAAAAATAAAATTGGAAAGCTGTTTCCCAACTCTACGTACCCCAACATCCTTCTGCACTGCCTTCCCTAGTCTCAATCCCCAGGCAGAGGAGATGTGTGTGTGTACATAGTTGGAAGGAGCAAAGTTTAGGAATTAAAACAAACAAACAAACAACAACAACAACAACAACAAAACCCTAATACTGATAAACTCTTCTTTCACTGTTTTCCTAATGCAGGGCACACATGCATGCCATCCCTTCTGCCTAGAATTCTTTTCTCTTTATGAGTGGCTACTTAAAGCCTACTGGTCCCAGAGGTCTCATTCCAAATATCACTTCTGGAAAGCTACTCCTAACGCTCAATCTAAATTCCATACTTATCCACACATCCCTTACACTCTTCCTTGGGATCTGGCATGTTCCTGCTTAGCCTTTACCATAATTAGTCAAGATACTTTCATTTTCATTCCTAATTGAATAATGTGTCTCTCTTTACCTCTTCATTGACTTCTACCCTCTGTAGCCTTAGCTCCTGGTATAGTGATTGATGAATCATAGAAATTAAGTAGTGTTGTGTCTGTTTATGTGTACCGAAACTTTCCATTATACACATTTCAAATCAGGGGAAAAAAAAAACAACTTCAAAGTTCAGTACCAAGAAACTCATCAATATTTAAAATATTTTAAAATTTGTATTCTTTCCATTTCTCCCCTCTTCTTCCTCTTTTTCTTTCTCTCTCCCCACCTATTTGTGTTCTAAATTTTTAAATTCTAATTAACTGTTTGGATGTCAGGAAAATGTTTATCAGCTGACATCCTATAATTCTCATTTATATTTTCTTCTATTAGATTTAATTGCCATCTTCTGTTCATGAACTGCTTTGTATTTTTCTGGGCTATCAATAGCAGGTATATGTGGCTTAAAATTTGCTTACTTGAAATAGCTTTTTTTCTATCAGTATCAGAATGGACAATTTTTAAAATTGGTAGTGTTTTCTTTGTTCATTAGGGTAAGTGTTGATATATCTTCTTATTTTGTAATTATTTTCTTTTTTATTTGATTTTTTAGTTACATATGACAGAGTAATTCATTTTGGTATAATTATACAAGCATGGAATATATCTTATTTAATTAGGAAACAATTCTTGTGGATATACACAATGGTAAGATGCACTGTGGTGTATATATGCACATAGGAAAGTTTTGTCAGATTCATTCCATTCTTTCCTTTTCTATTCCCCCTTCCTTCCCTTCATTCCCCTTTGTCTAATCTACTGAATTTCTATTCTGTAGCCTCTCCCCTAATTGTGGGTTAACCCACACAGAACAGAGAAAATATTCAACCTTAGGTTTTGGAGGATTAACTTATTTCACTTAGCATGATAGTCTCCATATCCATCCATTCACATGGTAAATGTCATAAAGTCATTCTTCTTAATGCCTAAGTAACACTGCATTGTGTATATATGCCACATTTTCTTTATCCATTTATCCGTAGAAGAGCACCTAGATTGGCTCCATAGCTTAGCTATCATGAATTGTACTGCTATACATTGATGCAGTTGTGTCATTGTAGTATGATGATTTAAAATCCTTTGGATATATACTAAAGAGTGGGATAGCTGGCTCAAGTGGTGGATCCATTCCTAGGTTTTGAGGAAACTCCATACTGCTGTCTGAGTGGTTGCACCAATTTGCCCTATTTTGGTTAGACAATTTTTGCTGCTTTTTTCCTACATTCTCTCTTTTCTATTGGTGCATATTATTTGTGCAATGTGGTGAGCTTCATTGTGGCATATCCATATGCATAAAACAGTTGATCAGTTTCATTCCACCTTACTTCCCTCACCTTCCCTCTGCCATCCTTTACACTTTTATGACATCCCTTCCTCAACCACTTTTTTGCCCTCTAGTTTCCAAATATGAAAGAAAACATACAATCCTTGTCTTCAGAATGTGCCTTATTTTGTTTAACATGATGCCCTTCAGTTTCATCCATTTTCTGGCAAGTAGAATAATTTCATTCTTCTTTGTGGCTAAATAAAACTCTATTGTGTGTATATACAACATTTTCTTTATTCATTCTTTTGTTGATGGACCCCTAGACTGGTTCCACAACTTGGCAATTGTGAATTGTGCTGCAGTTAACATGGTATGCTTAGGTTTCTGAAGTATGCTGACTTTGAGTCTTTTGGATAAACACTGAGGAGTTTTAGCTGGATCATATTGTAGTTTAGCTGAATCATATTGTAGTTCAACTTTTAGTTTTTGAGTTGCTTCCATACTTATTTTCATAGTGATTATGCTGATTGACATTCCCACCAACAGTGTCTGTATAGCTCCTCTTTCCCTACATCCTCACTGGCATTTATTATTTGTATCCTTGATGATTTCCATTCTGAATAGAGAGAGAAGTAATATCAATGTAGTTTTGATTTTCACTTCCCTGATTATCAGAGATATTAAACATTTTTTTCATATAATTTTTGACCATTTATACTTATTCTTTTGAGAAGTGTCTGTTTAGTTTAGCTTTCCACTTATTCAATAGGTTATTTAGTTATTTTTAGTGTTGAGTTTTTTTTTTCATTTTTTTCTATATTCTGGATATTAATCCTCTTTCAGAAGAGTAGTAGACAAAGATATTCTTCCGTTCTATAGGCTGTCTCTTCACTCTCTTGTTTCCTTTGGTACGTAGAAGCTTTTTAACTTAATGCCATGCCATTTATTGACTCATTATCTCCTGAGACATAGGAATCCAATTTAGGAAGTCAGTGCTTATGCTTGTATATTCTTGTGTTTTCTTTTAAAACTGCAGTTTTTTTAATTTTATTCTTAGGTCTTTGAACTATTTGCTCCTATAATTGGAAAATAAAGAAGAAATGGATAAATTTCTAGGTACATACAATCACCAAAATTGAGCCAAAAAGGTAGAAAATCACAGACCAATAACAAGCAATGAAATTAAAACAGTAATGAAAAGCTTCTCAACAAAGAAAAGCCCACGGCTAGATGGATTCACAGCTGAATTTCACCAAACCTTTAAAAAAGAACTAACACAAATGCTTCTCAAATTATTCCATGAAATAGAAAGGGAAGGAGCACTTCCATACTCATTTTACAAACCAGGATTTTCTTGATACCAAAACTGGGTGAGGATATATTAAGAAAAGAAAAGTACAGATAAATAGTCTTATGAACATAGATGCAAAATCATTTTTTAAAAAACTTGGAAATTGGGTTTAGTAATATTAAAAAGATCATTCATTATGATGAGAACATGAGGAGAAAAAACTGGATTAGTTTCATCACAGGGATGCAGGGATGTTTCAACACTCACAAATTAATAAATGTAGTACACCATAAAATAAATCAAGGACAAAAATCACATGATCATCTCAATAGATGCAGAAAAAGCCTTTGATGAATTTCAACACCACTTAATGATAAGAACCCTGAAAAAACTGGGGATAGAAGGAACTCATCTTATGACAATAAAGGTCATCTACAGAAAACCCAAAGCCAACATCATACTTAATAAGGAAATGTAAAAATACTTTCTTTGAAGGTAGGAATAAGACAAGGATGTTCACTCTCACCACTCTTATTCAATATAGTATTAGAAACTCTAATCAGAATGATTAGGTAAGAGAAATAAATAAAAGATATACAAATAGGAAATGAAGAAGTCTAATTATCACTATTTGCAGATAATATTATTCTATACTTAAAAAATCCTGAAGACTCCACCAGAAGATTTCTAGATCTGATAAACAAATTTAGCAAAGTACCAACATACAATTTAATGTACAAAAATCAATAGCTTTTCTATACAGCAATAATAAATCCACAGAGAAAAAAATCAGAAAAATAATTCCATGCATGATAGCTTGAAAACATAATAAAATATCTAAAAATAAACCGAACTAAAGCGCTGAAAGATCTCCATGATGAAATATATAGAACACTGAGAAAAAGAGAAAAAAATTAAAGACGACACTGGAAGATGAAAAGAGCTCCCAATTTCATGAAAAGGCAGGATAGGCAGAAGTAATGTCATTAAATTGGCCATACAGTCAAAAGCAATTTATGGATTTAATGCAATCTCCATCAGTGTTCCAATTACATCCATCCCAGAAATCCTAAAATGCATATGGAAGAACAAAAGACTCAGAATAGCCAAAGCAATCCTGGGCAAAAAGAGCAATACTGGATTTATCATAATAACCACTTTCAAATTATACTGCAGAACCACAGTAACATGAACAACAGCAACAACAAGAAAAAGACATGTAGATCAATGGAACAGAATAGAAGACACAGAGACAAACCTGCACAGATACAGTCAAGTCGTCTGAATCTCAGCAAAAGTGTAAAAAATATATGTTTGGAGAAAAGATGGCCTCTAACAAATGATGCTGAGAAAACAGGTATGTATGTGTTTAAGAATAAAACTAGATCCCCATTTCTTTATTCTCTTTATTACCAAATCGTCAGGGTAGTTCTCCTCTTGCAGAAATAATGATTTAATGAGACTGAGTTTTAATGCTCAGATATATTAAGTCTTGGATCTGTTTTCAATGTTTTCCCATTCACTGTCTGGAGTTAACATTAGTCATGCTCATCTTAGTATCTTGGCTTTCTTTTCCTTATAGCCACCACCTCTCAGTTCCAGTGTGGGTTCTGTATCTGTCTCTTCTAGTTTGGAAGTATTTCCTAGTTGCATGAAACTGTAGTTGTGGTGTTCTCTGTCTCCTAATCATAATATAGGCATACATTATGGGTGATTTTATTCACTTTCCTTGGGAATCAGTTGTGCTTATTAGAGAACAAGAGAAGAAAACTGGATTTAGAAGGATATCCCATATTATGGAAAATTTAGGGTTCACTTGTGTTTTTAAAAAAATAAATATGAACAATATATCTTATGAAAATACATCTTTAAAATTGTTCAAGTATCACACATATTATATATATTCATGTTTTGATCATTAAATTGAAAAATTAATCACAAGTTAAAAATCATATCAACAACAACATGCTCCCAAGCCCTCATTTTTGTTTCTAAACCCATCAACCAGAAGAATTTCTCCATTATGGTAGAAGGCTAATGAATGTTGTTATGGAGACTGGTATGAGTACTTAAAAATCTGTTCTTTACTTCTTCTTCAAGAAAAGAACCCTAAATGTTATCCAGGTATACAGTTGCCCTATGGGAAGACTATATTTCTCAGCTTCCCTTAGAGCAAAATATGGACATGCAACATATACTCAATGTTAGATAACCAAAAATGTCATTATGTGATCCCTAAAAGGTCACCCTTCTTCCTTTCTGCTGATGTAATATCAACATAGTGACTGGAACTCACACAGTTATCTTAGATGAAGAAAGAATTCCCATACATTCTAGATGGGACAGCAACATGATAGAAATTGTAGCTAACTTATCATGACAGGAATCCCGAACCCCAGACTGCATTTAAGTAAGAGAGCTAAGTATTTGTGATTCTTAAGTCACTCTTATTTTAGGTTTTATGTCCTTCTCAGTCAGACCTAATTCTAAAAGCAGGCAGGGAATTGGAGAATAATTTCAGATATGAAAAATCTCATTCCACAGTAGCTGCTAAATAGGTAGATGCTGAAGTTAGGGAGTCATGGAGGCTTCCGTTAAGATTTCAAAGGAAGGTCTGGAATGCCAGGCAAAGTGTAGCAGGGTTGGAATCCCTGTGGGCAGCCAAGCAGGGCTGGAATCCCTGTGGGCAGCTCCTGAGAGGGCAATGTGTGAAGCTGTCAAGAGTAAACCCAAAGCTGCAGTGGAGACCCCAGGAATAAAAAGCTACCAGGAACATGGACATCTGCCAAGAAAAGCTGCTAACTGTGGACAGAGCCTGTAGAGAGAGAGGATACATGGGCTGCAGCCAGCAAGGTCATATGGGCAGGGTTGCCCAGGTCCTCTGGGGTCCACATCTTGCCACTATATGCCCCAGATTCCAAATGTGGAATTACAGGACTTCTTTTCTCAGTTGGGTTTTGGTCTCATTCCTTATTTATATACCCCTGTTTCTCCCTTTAAAAATGAAATCATTTATTCTGTGCCATTGTGGATGTATGTAAATTGCTTTTGATTTTTACAGGCATTTACAGCCAAGTTTGTCTTTGTCAGAGGAAGCTTTGACTTAGATTTTCAAGTAATTCCATAAAGACTATGGGGAATCTTGGAGAGGGACTAAATGCATCTTTACATTATGAGAAAAACATGAGCTTTCTGAAGCAAGGGATGGAATATTATGGTTTAGATCTTTAATGTTCCCCCAAAAGCTCATGTGCTGGGCAATGCAGAAATGTTCAGAGGAGAAATTGTTAGATTATTAGAGCTGTAAACTCACCAATGGATTAACCTATGTGGTATATTAATAATTTGAATGTACTACGTAGTAACTGTAGTCAGATGGGGTAATGGCTGGACCAAGTATGTCAGTGAGGGCATGGCCTTGGCTATATCTGTCCATGGTCTGTCTCTCCCCCCACCCCTCACCCTCTTTTTCACCCTCCCTCCCTTCCTCCCTCTCTATCCCTCCCTTCCCTCCGTTTCCATTTGCTAACTTCCATGAGTGGAGAAGCTTTCCACCACCACACCCTTCTGCCATGATATTCAGCCTTATCTCAGGCCCAGAACAATTGAGTTGGTCGACAGGAACTAAAACCTCTAAAACTGTGAATCCCAAACAAATTTTTTGTCCTTTAAGTTGTTCTTGTCAGGTATCAGGTATTTTGGTCACAGTGATGAAAATCTGACTAACACATTCATGAACATGGTCTAGCAGCTCATGCTATAATCTAGCATATACTCTGAAACACAATTAGAAGCAACTCTTGAATACCACAAATTCCACGTTTGAACCCTAACCCTAAAGCATTTTCTTTATATTCAGATCACATTGACTTTATCCATGTTCTTTTCATTTCCTTATTTCTTACCCTGGATTACTTGTTTTCATGTCTACGTCCTTCACTTTGTTAGAAAGGAGTGGCTATGCTTTATTTGTTTCTGAATCTCTTTTCTTCCACTTCCTAGATTAATGTGTGTGTGTGTGTGTGTGTGTGCGCGCGCATGCGCTTGCTTCTATTATTCAAAGTGCACATCTGATAAACTATAAATGGTGCTCCACTATTTAGTGCAGATTCCAGTTTACAAACTGTACCAAAGTATTCCCAAAATAATATATGGCTTTTACATGTGGGTAGTGAAGCAAATAAATACACTGAAACATCATAGAGAAAACTCCATCACTCTAAAAGTTTTGTGGAACTAGAGTCTAGGGTCAGTAGTCCTCCCTTTAAAATTTGTTGTTAGGATTCATGAGCTATATGATCTCTGAAGCCTTTTATAAAGCCTTAATATAAAAAGGAAAGTAGTATTTATGAGATGATTATTGAGAATCAAATAAAGTGCATAAATGTTGCTACAAATATACCTTAAAATATTTGATGTCTTATTGTATAATTGTGGTGACTATGTTAAAAATCTGATGGTACAATATTAAATCACTAAACATAATTATATAAGGAACTGGATGAATTAATACTAAGCAGTCATATAAGTATTCCAAAGTCCTACTACATCAAATGTGATATCTGACACTTCCTACAGAAGTTAGGTAGAGAAGTACCTAGTCTAGTATCCAGCTTGAGCTGGGTACTCCAAGATGTATTATAAATAAAAAGTACTAAGTAAAAATAATTTTTATTATTTTTATTTCTCTACTCTGCTTTGATTTACTATCTTGTAAAACTTGTAAGCAACCCACCTAAACTCATTCATTATAATTGCACCATTATGGAATCTTTTGGACTCAGTGCTGCTCGAATTTAGCTTGTGATCTTCCTCTTGATTCCTTCTCAGTCATTGTTCTTTGATAATAGTTCTTTGATAATTTCTACAATTATTCCATAACCTTCCCCAAACCCTGTTTCTCAAGCTCTTTAATCTAATTTCTGTCATCTCCATTTTATGTTAAACATACACCAAATGCTTAGAATTATTCTATTTCCAAAATCAAAAGCTATGAAAATCTTCTGAGTCGACCCAAAGACTATAGTTTTTTGTTTGTTTGTTTGTTTGTTTGTTTGTTTACTTCCTGATCCTACCGAATCTACTGCTTATCCTTAGTGTGTCTTTGATCTTGGTCTTTTTCAATTCATTCAGACTACCTGGTCCATTCAAGAATTACTTATCTTCCTACCTACATGTAGTCTTATAATCAGGCTGTAATTGAAAACTGAGAATTCTTTATATTCTTAAAATTTTGTCAAGCCAACTTTCCACTCCCAAACCCTGATTAAACTCATTATATTATTCAACTTCCTCTATACCCAAAACACAAAACTTATCTTTAAATCATATCTCTAAAGCAGCCCTTATCTGAAATTAAAGATGCCAGTTGTTTTCCTTCTTGGCCAAACACCCCACCTTTCTCTTTAGACACCAAATACACTACAACCCCTTGTAATCTAAGTTCTTGATTCAACATTCTTAAAAAAAACAAAAAAACAAAAAACTCCTTTCTTTTTTTTAAGGACTTTATTTATAATCATCCAAACAGCCTTTTTGCATATTTTCATAATTTGACACTTTCCTAATTCTTATTGGCCCTCTTCTACTGTATTGCCTCCAATCCACACTCTTCTGCTTTCTTCTCCCGGCCCAGCTAAATCATTCTTTGTGCATATATTTTTCTTCCTCTCCTCTAATTGTTCCAGTTTAACAATCTTATCTATAAGCCTAACCTCATTACTGCCCCTCGTTATAGACAGTTCTCAAATATATGCCCCTGGCTAAAGCTCTTCTGAATTTCGCACAATTCCTAATACGTATATCAGCCTGAGAATTTACCAGCAATAAAATGAGCATGTCCAACACCAGACTCTCCTAAAACCTCTCTCTTCACATTTTTTGTTAATGGTATCACCAACGTGCTATTCAGATGAGTTCAGAAAATGCAGGTTTCTCTTTGATTCTGGCACTTCTCAATTCACTCCACAGTTCAGTGGGTTAGAACTCTCCAATGTCTGTAGAATCATGACCTTCTTTTGGGATCCTAATGCCCCCTTTATATATTATCTTGCTCTTGTGATAATACTTTAACTCTTTTCTCAACCCATCTTGTAGCTGCTTCTCTCCATTTAAATCTAATACAAGTTCAGCCAAAGAAAACTTTGATCAAAGCATAGCTTTGATTAGATTACTTCTTTACCCAGAAGTCATTATCTGTGCATCACAGCTTCAAAAGTGATATAACATTCTCAGTATGGTAGCTGTTACCACTTTGATGCCACTACTCTATGGGTCTTCCTAATATACTGTCCTCCCACATGCCTCCAAATTACTTCCACTTTCCTTTTCAAAATAACTTTTTGCTTATGATTCTCACAAAGAAATATCATTTCCCCTAATTGTCATCCATCAAAACACCACCCATACTTCAATGTCATCTCTTCTGTGAAAGCTGCCCATATTTCACCAACCAAATGTGCTTCTCATTATCATTCTTCATTAACACTTCATGAAAATCTGTCCTTTAGCCTAAATCCCATTCCCCACTGCCTAACTTCATTTACTAGATTCTGAGCTTCATTAGCACTCAACCAAGTGTTTAAAATTTATCTCCAATCCAGCACCTAAAAGTGGCACTGTTTTTCCCAATTACATAAATAACTAATAAATATTAACCAAATCAAATTGTTATTGGACTAATTCAGTTGACCTTGGGTATGTGACTTGATCCTTCCTTTACTGTTTAATTTATCAGGAGTAATTTACATTTTTTTAAGTTTCTCCTAGAAATAACATAGGAATATGGTCCTATAACTACACTAGACAGGAACTTATACACAGCCAGTTCTCATTATTTATGGTAGTTATGTTCTACAGAGTTGCCATGAACACTGAATTAGCAGACACTGTACTAGTGCTCCTAGAAGAAATGTAGGAGCCACTGCATTGGTTCATGAATTCATAGACTTGTTTTATGTGCGATTCTGCTTAAAGACATCTTATTCAATGTTTAGTCTTGATTCAGTGACACTGAACATATAACTGTAATTCATTCCTGTATAAAATTCATCTAACACATACATTTTTTTCTGTAAAGCAGACATCAGCCTTCTTGTGCACAGAAGAACTAATCAGAACTTTAGCCTATGGTTGGGGGCTGTGTTAAATAACTAAATTTTCAACAAAGGTATGAAAAAGTTACTAAGTATACTGAATAAGGTATTCTTGTTTACAATTTGAACTGAAATAAGAAGGCAGAACAACATCTTGCTCCCACTTTAACATATCTGTAACTCACCTTAAAAACACCACAGTTAGGCTGGGGATATGGCTCCATGGTAGAGTGATTGCCTGGACCCAGCACCACATAAAAATTTTTAAAAAAAAAGTTAAAAACACAAAATTTGATTTGGGGGTTACAAATGTGTTTTAATTAAGTAGGCAGATTCACAAATATGGAATCAATGAATAATGAGCTGTATGTGCCTCTGTGTCGTGTTGTTTTGGTAATGGTCCCCAATATGTCCTGCTTCCATGGATCTTTCTCTTTGTGTAATCCTCTTACACTGATGCTGGCTTTGCTCAAATGGCTCACTTTGGCCAACAGGACATTAGTAAATGTAAAATAATAAGAGACTTTAAAAACATTTGCAACATTAGACCTTGAACTCAGAATTCTACCACCATGAGAAGAAGCCACTGGACTAGAGAGGCAAGGCCCAGCAGAGAGCCAGCATCAACTGTAAGACATGTGAATGAGGCCATTGTAGATCATCTAATCACAGTCCAACCACAAGATTGCTGTAGCCACTTTAATGAGAAACTCTAAGCCACTCAATTAGAAAACTTTCCAGCTCATACCATCCCAAACTAATTAATCACAAATTGTGAGCAGTTATGGTTTTAAGCCCCTAAATATTAGGATACTTTGTCACAAAGTAATAGATAATTTATATAGTTCCTATATTCTTCTAGTCTATAATTGTAAGGAGATTTAAAAGTTGTGTACTACAGAGAACTCTGCTGTTTATTTGCAAGCAAATATTCTTTTAATCTTTAAAAGTTCACATCTCACTTGAGTTTCATAATAGAATTGCTTCTTCTAGATTCTTAGCATGAGTGCTCAAGGAAGAAATTAAATGACATCTTACCATCTAGGCTTATCTTAAGCAGTGTAATTTCTCAGGTCCCTCATAGACCAGCAAAAAAAGGAGCAATATCCCTGAGGCAATTGCTTACCCTTGATATCATCTACTGGGAACATTTATGTAGCAACAACAGCACCTTTTTATTTTATCTTGTCTGATTTTTTTGTGTCTTTTTCTTTCTTCATAAACAACTGTACCTCAAGTCTCTCTGACTTGCAAAAGTATTTTTTTTAATTTCCTTAACTCTTTCCCACTTCAGTTAGGAGCTATGCCCTAATTGACAAAGTTTGGTCAGGGAGAGTTTTTGTGAGCATATGGAACCCCAGCCTCTCCTTCCTTTCCTTTGAGACATTTGTAGCCTGAATATAACCATGTCCTTAACTTTCCCATACATTTTGTCTGTCAGTAACACTGGAATGTTCACCTTTTTGTATTAAGCAGGAGATACCTTTTCAACTAGACTCAGAGGTTTCAAGAGTCCCTGCCTTGGGCTGGCGCAGTGGCTCAGTGGTAGAGTACTCACTGAGCATGTGTGGAGCACTGGGTTTGATACTCAGCACCACATAAAAATAAATAAATATCCAATTACAACTAAATATATATTTTAAAAAAAGCAGAGTCCATGCCTATCACATCGAAGACAGAACTGCGTGGGGATTTAAAGTTGGGGAGGTAACTATTTGTAGCATTCACTGAATTTTCAGGTGAATTCATACACTGATAAAAGTTTAAGAAGCACTGCAAAATGTTTTTCATGTTTTGGTTTGTTCTGAAGGTGGGATGGAATTAATTCTGTGATTTGTTAGCTCAGAAGGGAATGATCCGTTCTGTTTTTCTTTGCAAGTTTCAAATTCACAGGCATCTCTTTTCTCTTGTATTGAGACAGCTGTCTCAAACACAAAATTAATAATTCTGTGATAATTCTAGAAGGTTAACTAATCTCAATAAAACACAATTTCATTGATGTGAAGGTGAAAGTTTCTCTCTTTGAAATGATAGACAATAAAGTCTTATTCTATTTATATAGTTATCGTTGTCACTTTAAGTGCTGATTAGCTCTCCTGATAATATGAATATTTTCAGCACAAATTAATAGTTCCAAAGTTATTTGGTTCACCCTTTCAAAGAATTTTCTTCAAGTAAATTTTTATATAGTGGGTATGAGTAAGCAACATGGTTACTGATCATCCAAAATATTAAGAATTTTATTTTCCTTAAAGTGGGATAAATCTTATTTCACCCCCCGCAACACACACATTTCACTATACCTTATGAGAATTCCACCATGTACCTCACTCACCAGAACAACTCTCACTCTCCAGATATGCACAACAATGCCTAGGTTATACCCTTCATCCATCAACTACTCTTTAAACACTTGCTGGTAAACCTGGAAAGAAATGTGGATACAGTGAGGAACAAAGCAAGACAAATTTCTGCTGTCTTATTGGTGGTATTGCCATATTGAAATAAATGTTATGGAGGAAAATTTAACATTACTGGATGGTGAGAGTTGTAATTTAAAGTAGAACGTGAGGGAATGGATGGTTAAGGTGGAAATATTTAAGCAAAGACCCAGTGAAGAAGAGGAAAAGGCTGTGAAAATACTGTGGGAAGGACATTCGAGGTAAAGAAACAGCTAGTACAAAGTTCCTGAGGTAGATATTAAGGACATCACCAAGAAGTTGGGCACAGCTCCTACTACTAAAAAGATATTTGAAACTTCATCCTCTGCTACCAAGAAATAGAACCTCATTTCATTCTCATTTCAGAATCCCTATTGTTTTAAAGTTTATGTCAAGAAGGGCTTCATCCAAATATGCCTGAGGCCTACCTTTCTTCTTAGCATGGGGAGGCTGCAAAATCAAACAGAAATTGCATCCACAAATAAATATCTCAGTAAATAATACCACCCTATTTTTTTTCTCTGAGCCTCAGTGGTTGTACTATGTATATATAAACTAAACAAAATGTGGTGAATACTGTAGCTGTAAGCAGTATTTGTACTCTTCAGATATCCTTAATGTTATTGCAGTGGGTCAGGCAGAGTGAATCTGAATTGCAGTGCAATTGTAACAGAGAAATTAACTGACACTTCCATTGAGTCCTGGAGCTGAGATGGCCCTGAATTTAGATTTATCCCAACTTAAACCAATAGGGTTGGGCTTTTGTATTCCCACAAATACCAAAAATTGGATAGGGTTGAGTGCCCATTAAGTGGAGCTGGGCCTTCACTGGTTTGGGACACTTTCTGAATACCTAAGGGAAGGCAATTCCCAATTCCATACAGTATACCCTCATTTCAGGCAGGTAGTCTTTCAGAGCTGGAATGATCAGGTAAAAAGAATTTAAGGGCTTCCATAGCTCCCAGTTCAGTCTATAGTAAGAAAACAAATTCTGGGGTTGGGGATGAAAATCAGAATTCTAGACCAGAAGCAAGAGTTCCCTCAATCCTTAGTTCCCATCTAGAATTACACTGGCACTGTTGGGGCTTCCAAAGCCATCAAAGATTCACATCAACTTACTAAGAATAAGCCCTTTTCTATTAAAATAACAGTGTATGATGCTTAGGAAAATTGAATTTCCACAAGAGAAGTTTATTAGCCATAATAAACTTCAAGAGAATGGTTGTGAGCAAATGGAAATGTCACATGTTTAATTCAAATACAGTAATACTTGTGTTAGTCATTTGACTTCCTTGGGCTTTGGTTCTTTCATCTGTAAAATTAGGAGGTTGAAAAGATAATTATCAGCCATGATATAGTCGTCAATAGACTAGCAATCTATGACTCAATCACTAAAAGCTGGAAATGTTCTGTTCTATAAAGATAAATCACTTCCTTACTGCTATAAATGTTCTTAAAGGAAAATCAAAACTTTACAGAATGATAGCAAAAATCATTCTCTTATGTAGTATTTTATTATTGGGCAACATGAAATAACAACACAACAGTTTTCTGGATAAGATAAACCCTGGAGACAGATGAATTTAATGATTTGGAAGACTGAGTTGGATTTTCATATTGACCAAAGAAATACTGAGTTCTTTGAGTATATCAACTGCACTTATACCTTGCCCAGAACACAATGGTGAGTACTCATCATACCGTGAAAACCTATTGTTAGACTTTTATTTCCAGACATAGGCACGATAAGAAAAGTTTTAATTACTTATGCAATTTTTGGCATTGTATCCATGTTCAACTCTGTTAGGATTCCAGTAAAAGTTTTCCAAGGCAACAAATTGATTAGGCCATAATTAGAGTTAGCACATTGTATTTTTTTAAAACATTGGATCCAAATATCTTTAAGCTCCTTTTGTAAAGCATTTAATTCTTTCCAATGATTGCCTACTGACTAGTAGGTATTATTCTTCTAGTCAACAAATAGAGGAAACAAGCTGTAAATAAGACTTGAATTTGGATGTTATCTATAGTGTCAAAGTTGACTCTTCTCTCTCTTTTCACATTAGTGTCAGTATCGAGGTTCCTCCTTGATTCTGCTTTTAACAAGGGTCTAGTTCTAGAAACCCCTCAACCAGGGACTTTCCTCCACCTTTTATCACCTTTCCTCAAAGATGATAAAACTGGCTCCTGGTATTTCACTGAGACCACCAGGGACTCTTTATTGCCAAATCAAGAAAACTATTATTAACTCACATTCTATTAGGCATATTTTAAATATAAAAAATTTATGTATTTTCATTGGCTTTTGAAGTAGACATCCTTATTTCTTCTTTATTTGCCTATTCTTCATCCTTTAACAATGCTTCAAATGTTCACATTCTCCAGGTTTCCGTATAACCCTCTTTTCATTTGATCTATCCATAAATATGCACTATTGTGACTTTAAAAATCATTGCTTAAAACTCTATCTGTTGAACCCCAAATTTTGTTATATGCATCTTCATCTGGGTGCTCTGCTTATAATCTTCTTCATGTCAGCTCCTCCACCAACATGCTCTATTTCTGCTATTAATATTCACATCAATCTGATCTTTCAGACCTCTTAACAGATATACTCCCATCCTTATTGTATCATACATATTATAACCAATGGGTTATCAAATTCTTCAAATTTTACCTCAAAAAAATGCCTCTCAAATTGTCTCCATTTCTACTTCTTCTTCCACTGCCTTGATTACCATATTTTTTCTGTTTATATTTATTTTTTTAAAACAGCTGTATTTATACATAATTCACATATTAAACAGTTCAGTCATTTAAGGTATCTAACCCAGTAATTCTTAGTGTGGTGAGTTGTGCAATCATCACCAACAATCAATTTTAGAACATTATCATCATATGAAAAAGAAATTCTATAATCATGAATAGTCATTTCCCACTTTCCCCCTACTCATCCCCATTCATCAGGACCTAGCAAATTGCTTATCTGCTTTTTGTCTCTGTACATTTGACCATTTTGGACACATTTGAAATGCTCTGCCTATGTAACTGTAATTACATATCCTCTGACCAGCCTCTCCCTTTCCTGTCTTTCCCTCCCAAGCCACTGATAACTATTATTATTCTTTCAACTTTTATGAGATCAACATTTTTATATTTCACAGACCCTTCAGTATTTTTCTTTCTGTGACTAGATCATTCCACTTAGCATTATGTCCTCTAGGTCCATCCT
This sequence comes from Marmota marmota marmota, assembly GCF_001458135.2. Taxonomy (NCBI): domain Eukaryota; kingdom Metazoa; phylum Chordata; class Mammalia; order Rodentia; family Sciuridae; genus Marmota; species Marmota marmota. The sequence continues at coordinate 37,091,986 of NW_026000108.1, forward strand.
TACTGTTGCAAATGACCAGATTTCCTGCTTTTAAAAGGCTGAATAGTGTTCTCTTATAGATATCTGCCAGACTTCCTTTATCCACTCATCTGTTGACGGATACTTAGTTTGATTCCATATCTTGGCTATTGTGAATTATGTACAATAAATGTGTGAGTATAGTGATCTTTGACATACTGCTCTTGTTGCCTTTGTATATGTGTATCAAGTATGGTATTTCTTATCATATGGTATTTCTATTTTTTAACATTTTGAGGAACTTCCACACTGTTTCCCATAATGACTCTAATAATTTAAATTCCATAAACATTGTGTAAACATTCTCTTTTCTCTATATCTTTGCTTGTTGTCTTTTGCCTTTTCAATAGTAGCCATTCTAACAGCTGTAACAATCACATCACCTATGATTTTGATTTGCATTTTCCTGATTATTAGTAGCTTTAAGCATTTTTTCATATACCTTTTGGTGATTTCTATGTATTTTGAGAATGTCTACTTTGGGTTTCACCCATTAAAAACAATTCTTAAGAATTTTCAAGCTCCTGTATAACACTTAAATATAAGTGCCGTCTGACCGAATGTACTCTAATTTCCTCTTCTTGTCAGTTTTAGAATGTACAAATTTATCAGTCTCTGTAGAAGATTCTTGAAACTGAAGTTTTATCTTAGTGGTAGAGTGCTTGCTTAGAATTTACATGTACTGGGTTTGATCTCCCAGTTCTGGGGGGAAAAAACAACAACCTAAAAAGTGGAATCTTATAGAAATTACATACTAGTTATGTTTTATGATGCTTTTAAAACCATGGTTTTAAAATAAAGCAAAAAGAACGGTTAGTGCACATTCATAGCTTACAGACTTCAAATGAGAGTGCAATGGCCAGTCAAGAAATTGCATTTAACATCATTAATCTATTCTTGAAGAACACATTGATTCCACTGTCTTGTTTTTGCATGAAATATGTATGTTGTAAAACCTAATGATTGCTATGAAATATCACTTGAAGTGTGACAGAATAATAAGAAAAATTCAACCACAGAACTCCCTCTTCACTGGTTTTAACAGATTTCCTTGTGGATGAAGAAATATCTTGAATGAAAACTATTAAATCATTTATAAGAACTTGATAAAACTTAGATTTCCAGAGCATAACACAAGGCTTCCTCACTCTAAAATATGGCAGCAACTCGATTATTTAAGGATTGCTATTTCCCGAAGTTCAAAAAGAGAAAGAGATGTTCTATTTTATTGCCATGGTTTCATTTTTTAAGTCAATTTTCCATTTATTTTAGAAAATAAATATTGTTTTTCTTTCTTTGTAAGACTTTATGAATGGTAAAATTGTTCCATTTTTGTTGGTGCATTATAGTTATACGTAACAGTGGTATTCATCATGTCGTATTTGTACATGCACATAATATGATCAATCTCATTTTCCTGTCCCTTTCCTTTCCCTCTCCTCCTCACTTCCTCTGATCCACTTGCTTTACTCTTCTGATCTCCCTTCTATTTTTTATTATTATTATTTTAATTAGTCCACTATAATTATATATAAAAGCAGAATTCCTAGTGGTGTATTCATAAATGTATGTAGCATAATTCGATTCCCCAGTACTTCCCCATGTCCTCCTCTCTTCCCTCCTCAATATCCTTTCTCTGCTCTATTGATCTCCCTTCTGACCATAAGCTATCCTAATTTAAAGCATTTGAAAAATGAGGAAAACAATTCTTCCTTCATTCCACCGACTTAGATTTGAGCATGTGTTTTTATATATTACTTTCTGCACAACTAAAATTCTCCCTTCCCTATATAAACATGTCCTTCCCTCTATAAGCATGCAGTTTAACATTGCCACATCCCCTTTTCTCAGTCTATGCTTTAGCAGCAGACAGCAATTGGGCACCTGTGAATATGCCTCATTGTTCTATTTGCTTCTGAGAATGAGCTGAGGAAAAGACACAGCCTTCTTCTTCCAGAAACATACAGATTTTAACTATGGTTTGAAATTATTATTCACACTGTCCTCTCTTGCATTCTTCATGTTATATCAGTTGAGCACTCAGTATTGCTTGCTGCCTTTAATATGTTTCTTGTATATAACCTTCTCTATTTCTTCTACCACCACTTTAGTCAGATCATGCCTACCTTTTTTCATAATGTACTAACTAGGTCTGCTTCTGGTCCATTTCCCTTCCATCCACCTGCAGATTCATGAGTCTTCACAAGAAGGAAATTTAGTATTTAGAATTTCCATTTCCAAAACTCCCATTTTAGTCCACTGATTTTAAAAATCTATACTTATAATATTTTAGAACCAGGATATCTCCTGGAGAAGATGAAGAACTCACTCCTTTACATTTACATGTGATTAACTGAGCACCAGAGAAATTGCTCTTTGTAGCTTTTAATTTCCCACCACTAACTACAAAATAAAACCTAAACTCCTCAGTGGGCCATACCATCACTTTTAAACATTTGATATCCTAGGCTACCTTTTGAAAAATCTTCAGATAGGAACAGTGCTCCCATGAGGTCTTTGACAATATTTTCTCTTTGTCACACAACTTTCCAATTCCTCTATGATTTCTTGCAAGAAACAGATTGAGTTAACCACCCTAAAATTCTCTCCTCATGATGATTTTTTAAAAATCACACTTCAATAGCCTTTTAAAAATGTGGTGCCAGAAACTGGACAACTTGTGTGAGATGTGGCCTCGCTAATATAGCATATTATCTCTGTGAACCTATGATTTCTCCAGCAAAACTTTATTAAATGTCTAAGATAAAAACTATGCTAAGCAATTAGTATATGACAGAAAATGGAGTAAATATTTTTCCTGCCATCATAAAATTTATAGTCTCATAAGAAAAAAAGTCAACGTAACAATGGATTACACCAATCTATAATCTCTATAATTAATACATTTAATAAATTATGCATTAATATATAGAACCAGCATGCTTCCTGTGTCTCTCAGTGTATTAAGGAAGAAAAGTTAACATTTATGCAGTAATTTATTAATGCCTAGAGAATACCAATGAAAGAATTACTACCCCTGCTTTACCAATGGGGAAGCTTAGACTTAAAGAACTTACACAAATTTGCCCAAATTTAGAGTACTGAGTCAGAATTTTGAACCTATTTCTCTTTTTGATCCAGTTGTCTAAAGGATATTGTGAGATATTTTTGTCATTGCCTTTGTCCTATGTGCCAACCAGGTAAAACAGAGTTATAAGGGAGTGAGCTTATTTTGACAGTGCTCAAGTTTAGCAATCCATGCTGCTTCTAAGTAATCGTGACTTGCTTTTATGAATGCTCTAAAGTTCTCCTTTAATAGCATGTTAATTCTCTACCATGCAATCAAAAGTTACACTGAAGGCATTTCTTTCAGAAACAGAAAAAGGTAAGTCTGTTCTTTGTAATCACCAGATTTTAATGCAGCATTATAAATGTTGATACAAGCTATTCAGGAAGCAAAAGATGTTAAAACTGTATTGGAATGGGAAGATATGACATTTTAGCAAATTAGGTAACAGTGTATTAAAACTTTAAGAAACCAACAAAAATCATCTAAAACTCATAATTTACACAATGATGAATAGAATAAAAATATGGATTACTATACAATAGCAATACACAGCCAGACTTAGAAAATAAAATGAAAAGAAAACCCACAATTTTAAAATATCAAAAATTTTATTATTAAATATTGAGTATCAGCTTAACTCAGAGCATATGAAATCCAGTTACTGGAACAATAAAATGTTTATGGAAGGAATAATGGAAGATATCAATAATGTCAGTAAATATGACCCAACATTTATTGTGCACATAATTTGTGTCAGGAACTATGCAAGAAGTTGAGAAAAATCAAAGAAATTAAGTCTTCTAGGAAATAATCATTTCTTGAAGGAGAGAGATGTACAAAGTATTGAGTGCCAGAGTGAAAAATGATATAAATGCCAAAACAGACAGAAAGGAATAATTAATTCTGACTGAGGAAAATGTAGGAAAAAACACGTCCTAATTGAGAATGCTGTATATATTAAGCTGTAGTAGTTTATGTTTAATTAATAAAAGCAATAAAATACCAATTGCAGATTCCATGACATGTCCTAAGAAACTTTAAATCTAGACATATTTATCCCAAAATATTACTATTTGAATACATGAGCAGGTGATAAACATGAAGATAAATGATATATAGTTAGACAGACACACAGAGGTGATTGGTGAAGGACTTGCTTAATAATTTTGCAAAATGTTTCATGATTATTAAGGACTCCACATGGTGTTGGACTTTAAAAAATAAGTAGAAAATTTTCAATAGGATAATAGTTTATATTTTAAAATATATGTATGCTTTTATGAGTATTTTAGCAAAAAAACAGCAGCAGTGAGAACTATTTCAGAGTTTCAGTACAAATGGACATTGATATGGAAAGTAATTCATGCAATTCATATTTCACATTTCACTTTGCAATAAATTATTCAATCAAAGAACATGGGATTCATTTTTTACATGTAAAAGTATACAGTAGCATATTTAAAGATCAAGTAAGACAGGAAGCTAAGGCAATTCTGGAAATGAAGGCTATTAGAGACAAACTGGATATGTCTGAACTTGTGAAAATAACTTTTTATAAGTAATAATGCTGTAAAATAAACAAAGAATGAGAAAAGCATAATCAATAAATACAACTGATCAAGTTTCACTATTCAAAACATAAAGATTTATTTACATCATCATATATATGCTATTTTTATATAATCAAAAATAGTATACAAATTAATACAACTCCAAATAACTTTAAAGACACTATATTTTCATTTTAAAATATTATTTTTAAAAAATACTATATTAGGGAATATGTAACAAATAGACAATCTTACAAATTGTTTATGACAATATAAATAGACCTACTCCTCCAGAAATAATATAATATTAAAACAGACTATGAGAATCCACTCATGTTCTTTGAATAACTGCAATGCAAGTATTATACTTCAAGAGATAATTTGAGAGTAGAAAATCTATTTACTAGTAGAGAATCTATTTACTCTTAATGAAAAATTGGAAACATCTTAAGTGTTTAAAAAACAATGCAGTAGTTAAGGAAAGAGCATATTAATTAAATTCTGAAGTATAAAATGACAACTGCTGTGGTTTGGGTGTGGTCTGAAGCCCCCAAGGGTTCCTTGTGATTAAAGACTTGCTCCACAGGGTAATGCTGTTGAATGGAGGTGGTGCTTTGAGTGGTGGGGCCCAGGAGGAGGCCCTTTTGATTATTGGGATGTGGCTTTCAGGGGATTCTGGGACTGTATCTTTCTCTCTTTGACTTCCTATTTGGCAATGTAGCTCTTCAACACCCATGCTCTCCTGCCAGGATGTATCACCATCTACCACTTTTAGCTGAAGCCAAACCAATGGGCTGCTTGATCTTAGAAACTAGACATTCAAAATCATGAGCTAAATAAATTTTTCATGTTTATAAAATTAGCTGTCTCAAGTATTTCATTGCAATGATGCAAAGCAGACTAATATAACAAATTATTTGAATTATGGCAGTGCTAAGAGTTTTTGCATAACATTATGTAAGTGTGAAAGACTGAAGATACATATTAAATAAATACCAACTCTTTTGCTATCTTTATTCTGTTCCCAAAAGGTGAACCATAAGCTAAAATTTCAGCCATGGTGGAAAGATCTTTAGAAACATTACTTGGGGGCATATGATCATATTCAACTAGAAAATTTTTAATTATTTTATGTGGTAGATACAGCTTTTGTTTCATTTAGTATTGTTTGTTTTGCTCTTTTGTAGTTATTTTTAACTTTCTAATTGAGGTATGACTTACATATGGTTAACTGTAGATGCAGCAAAGCCATTCTAGATGTTCAGTTTGATGCTGCTTTAAAAATGTGTACATCTGTGTAACTCCCACCAAGATGGAGACACTGAACATTCTTAGCAGCCCAGAGGATTCCTGGTAACCCTTTCCAGATAATACGTCACCTCAGGAATCAACTGTTCTGATTTTTATCACCATCTGTAGGTTTTACTTGTTCTTGCACTTTACATCAATGGAATAAATCAAACAGTCCTTAACCTTTGCATCTGTTTTCTTTTCAATCTGTGAGAGCCATTCATTATTCACTGATGAGCATATCATTTTTATTACTATGTAATATTCCATTATGTGAACATAGCACATTTTAATTATCATTTTCCTATTAGTGGACTTCTCTGGGTTACTTCCAGGTTTTAATAATTAAAAATAAAGTGAGTGTCTTTTGGCAAATATACACACTCCTATCTCTTGTATATGTATTTAGGATATGCATAGGAGCAGGATGGCTCAGATGAAGGCTATGTGTATGATTAGCTTTCCTAGAAACTGACATATTGCTTTAGAGGAAAAATATGTATTCGCAAAAGGCCTTTCCAGTTAACTTTTCTGTTTACTTTTATTTATCTTGCTTGCTCCAGAAAGACTAAGCTTAAATTTAGGATTTGGTACACGGACTCATCTGATATTGTAAGTCAGAATTTTTTACTTATAATGGCTTTTATGTATTTAATTAATAAATGTAAACTTTTCCAAGTGAAATCACCACCCATTTGCTTCAATCTACTTGGAGGCAAGTTTACCTCAAAGTCAAAAGCAGCAGTTGTTTTTCACTCTTCCAGGGATGTGCAGCGGGTACAGTCCTGAGCTCAGGCGTCTTACTGAGGTGGCTTGGCCCTGGTCCTGGGTCTCTGCCCTGGCACTGCCTGCTGAACAGCCTAATCATCCTGACTCACTCTGACAGCCACAGGATTCAGCGCTTAGGTCAAGGAAATCATCTTTGTGTATATTTCTATCGCAAGGAGCTCTTGTTTTCTTGTATTTCACTTAATAAAATTAGTCACCACACATGGTGGATTAGCAGCAGCAGCTCAGCTTCCTTGGATTTACATAAATTTATTCTCAGTGGAGAGATCAAGAGGCAATTTGTTCAGTTGTTGGCCTTATTGGGAGTTTCCATCATTTGACCCTACAGCTCCATCTGAATAGCATGTTTGCAATTGTTTTCTATTTGGGATGATTATTCCCACTTTTTCAAGCAGCTACTCAGAGATCATTTCCGGATTCTAAATTTTTCTAGGCTACTTTCTTAAGAGCAAGAGGGAGCGAGGGAATAAAAGGTAAAAATTTGTAAAAGTGGGCAAGTACATAAAAGTCTTGGCTGATTAAAAATGCTGATCAAAGATCCTACTTTTGCCAAAGTGATTATCAGGTTATGTGCCTCACAAGATGTCAAGAGCTAGTTTCCAAATAGGTTATCTCCACACTCTGTGCATGTGTTATGGTTTGGATAGTCACAGTGTGAGACAATGAAAGAAGGTTCAGAGGAGAAATGATTGGGTTATAAGAGTCTTAACCCAATCATCAGTGAATTAATCCCCTGATAGAGATTAACTGACTTGTAACTGAAGTGGTAGGATATGGTTGGAGGACATGGTAATTGGGGAGTGGCTTTGGGAGATATATATATATATATATATATA
>NW_026000108.1:37101654-37228282 GCF_001458135.2 Marmota marmota marmota
AAAAAATTAAAAAAAAAAAAAAAAAAAAAAAAACAAAATGCGCCTTGAGAAAGAGAACTTTTCTTTCTCAAATTTCCATATTCAGGGAGCCTCAGGGGCATGGACAGCTTGATCGAGGGTACAGTGGGACAAAGGCAGGACAAAGGCATATTCAGCGTTAGGTAGGCAGTTTTAGTCTGGAATATGTTACTGGTGGTTTCCATGGCACCTGCCAGGTGACAGCCCCTCAACCTTCATTCTCAACAGGAAGAAACTCCATGTTCAGAAAAGCAGTTATCAAGAAGTTGCTTTTAATTTTAAAGGGGCTCTGTTTCATATATGCAAACAAATATGTGTATATATGTGATATAAGTATGAGAGTGTATATGCATGGGTGTGTGTATACAATATTTACAAAGACAGTAGATTCATGTGTTATGGAGAGTATACACATGAGCAATAGGATAGGATGAAGGGATAACAGAGTAAATACTGTCCTTGCTGTTCTCTCTTGTACTCTTTATATATTTAAGGGACATGAAATGGACCAGTTTTGGGCCCTGTAATGTCTTATGAGATAATATAAGAACTAAATAAACCAAGAAAAAAAAAGTCTGCACAGAAACATTATGGAAGAATATGTGAGATACCCTGAATAATATGTGCCTTTGCTTTTAATTGTGTACCTTGCTTTATTGCTCGAATTTCTTACCAGTCTACATATTATTTTTATTTATAGTAAAAATTATTTTTAAAAATCACTAGAAGAAAATCAACAATAATAATCACAAACATTTTTTATACAAATTACCATGTTCCAGACATGGTTCTAAGCACTTTACTGACATGGACAAATTAATCCTCACAATGACCTTAGGGAGTGGAAATGATCATTATCCCCATTTTACAGATGAGCAAAGTGAGGCATGAAAGGTGAATAATTTGCCTACAAGTAACACTTCTGGGAATTGAACTATGATTTGAAACAGGGAAGTGTGGCCACAACTTCTCAGCTCTTAAACAAATAGTTTATGAAGTACTTGAGATAGTGGAGGAAACTGAGAGATTATGTGATTTTTGTCCTTATGAATATGGGGAATTGAAAAGAGAAGTGAAATTTATTAGTTGTTTGTGTCTATGGAGAAACCCACTTGTTAGTCTAGGAGCTCTAATGAAAACAGAAAGAAATAGAATTTCATATTAAAAGACTTTGTCAGTTGAAAACACCCTGGAATGGCACACCAGGAAAGTAACTTTGAAAATATGGCCATATTTGTTTTGAACTGGTAACTTTTCAATCAAGGCAATTAAACTCTCCATCCTTACCTATACCATCATGTCTCTCATTCTCTTCATTGCATTTCTTTAGACTTATTTACAAATTGCTCCTCTCCAATGATCTAGCTTGCTAAAATGCCTTAAGGAATAATATCTTTAAAGTTGCTCAACCTCCTCCATTACAGTAACAATCTAACTTGATTGGCCTCATTAATCTTGCTTTTTGTCCATGGATGAAATTAAAATGATTAAATAAAATATATAAAAATGAAAACTAAAGCAGTCTCTGTGAAGTGCATACAGAAAAACTAATAAAGAGATTTTGAAGCTCTTGTTATAGGACACAGTTTTCCAGTACATAAGGAAAAAGCCATAATAGTCATGTTGTCCAAAGAAATGTCATAATGAAATTTCTTAGTAAAATAGCTAATGGAATGGTAATTGTATACTTTATTGAATATGCTGGTACTTATCCTTAATGTGATTCTATAAAATGAATAACATCTTTTACTTTACTGAGATTGGAATAGCAAATGAGCTAACATTGCTTAAAAATAAAAATATAGGCTATTCTACTGACAATGGGGGCATCTTGTTTTTAAAAGAACAAAATAAATGGAAGTTTTGAGTGTTATTCTGTAAATGTGATACACCACTTTCTCTTCTAATTGTGTCTAGAATGCAAAATCAGGTTGAGTCCTGTCATTCTGCACCAAAGAATATACAATCAGGAAATTTCCCCTACTTTGTTGAGAAATAAAATAAAGACTTTTTGGTTACTTTGATACTCCCTGCCCCCACACCTCACTCACCATGACATAAAACATGACATTTTTTTTGCTTCTAGCAATATACAGATGGATGATATTCCCACTCCCAAAATGTAGGCTGTAATTTTTACACAATTCCTTGCCAAGCACTATGTTGATAGCATTTCTTGCCCTATTATAAGATGCATTAAAATACAAGAATCTCAGAGGCACCTTGAATTTAACCTACCTTGAATTCTTATTGATGTATGCAAAAATAAATAATAAATAAAATGTATTGCTTTACATAATATTTGCAGCAAACCTTACACCTAATCAGTATGAAAGAACTAGTTGATCATGGGACTAGGAAAAAAAATAAAGCTAGACCACATCATACATTTCTACCATTTGCCCAGTGATCAACTAGAACTAGACTTCATTTCCAATAGAATAGTGTTCTTTCTCTCACTTTTGCTTGAATTAAAAATGGAATTCATGATGTAAAAATTGGAGACAGTTGCTTTCTCTATGTTTTACAGATGATGCAGTGTTTGAGTATTTGATCTTTAAAGTCTCACAGAGTAGAATTCCAGTCCTCACTCTGCTACTTGCTTGATATATACAATCCTGAACAAGTTATATAACCCCTCTGGGTTTCAATTTCTTCATCTATAAAATGTGGCCAACTAAATAGAGTTCAAGTCATTAACTGCTGTTAGTGAGAGAAGGAGCATTATTCATCATTGTCTGGTATATTTTGAGGAGAAATCTGATTACAGAAAATGTTCCCTCCTTTCTCTTAACAAATTGGCATTGGCCATTTTGAACAAATATTTCTATAATACTGTTTCCCAAAAATGTTATCATAAGATTTAGTTTCATTCTTGTCAAATATGTGAGTCATCTGAACAAATAATTAGATTCAGGGAAACCAAAGTGAATTTTATCAACCAATCAACAAGTATTTATTGTCCTCTTTCTGGAAGAAGCATAAATGAGAAAGCCAATTCTGGAGTCGTGGGTTCTAGAAAGAAATCTTAAAGATGGAGTAGAATGGACCTTCCAGAAACAGGTACTAGCATAGCTTAAGACTGAAGAAGCATGACAGTGGCTCCCAAATTTGAGTGTGGACCAGAATTACTTGGAGAGTTATTAAAACACAGATTGTTGGGCCTGATTCCCAGAGTTGCTGACTAAATAAACTTCAGATAAAGTCTGAAAAGTTTTCTAACAGTTAGTTCATAGTTGATTTTGATGTTTCTGGCCTGGGACCACATTTAAGAATTAATGGAACAGAGTGATGTGATAGGGGACTAAAGGGACTGTACTTTGTTACTGATGAATTAAGGCAATGGAGACAGCAAGAGATAGATCAGAAGAGGAAGAAAGAACCTGATCATGAACAACTTGGATATCCACCAACAAAAGTCTCTACAATGGTGCAGATTTAGTCTGAGGTCCAATTTAGAAAAAAAATAATATCATAGTAAAGGCTTAAGGAGGAGAAAGTCTGAAGCTTGGTTGACCAGCTGAGACGTGGGCATAATAACCCAGCAGAAAAATAATGGAGACTTGAGCTAAGTATGTGTAGAGACAAAGATAAAATAGATAGGACTTGATAAGAAGTGAAGATATGAAAGAAGCATGGCTTGAAGATATTCTTTAAGAAATCATGGTCTATAATAATCTAAGTAAACTATAATAGTTCTAATTATCTGTTTAAATTATTTTGAATTATTCTATGTTTACATACATGCTAAAGTACAACAGGCCTGGAAAAAAAAAACAGGTCCTACCAAGTACAAAAGACTTTTTGTCAATCTATGTCTATTTATAAACAATTGCCTGTGTGTGTGTGTGTGTGTGTGTGTGTGTGTAAGAATAATAATCATATCTATTGTACATTCCGCTTACTTTACACCAGGAACTGTATTATATACTTTACATCTGGTATTTTATTTTGTTCTCATCACATTCTAGAAAGTAAATACTGTGTCAGTCCTGCTTTATGCATGAGGAAATCATGGCTCATGGGCTAAATCATTCACTGTTTCAGATAGCTTCCATGTAACCCTCCAAAATCATTCTTCATTTTCTCCCACTCACTTTCTTCCTTTTTTTCTGATTAGCAATACATTTTTATTTAAGTTGAAATGAAAAAAAAAATCCTTCTAATTACACGAAAATTTCCCTTTCTTTTGTTTGTATTATATATATTAAATAGTGCCTACAATATGCACGTGCAGTCTATGCAGTCTATTTTTTAATTTGTTCTTTTTTAGATATACATGACAATAGAGTATATTTTGACATAGTATATGTAAATGGTGTATAACTTATTCTAATTAGGATCCTATTCTTGTGGATGTCCATGATGTGGAGTTTCACTGGTTGTGTATTCATACATGAACATAGGAAAATTACATTCAGTTCATTCTACTGTCTCTCCTATTCTCATCCCCCTCCCTTCCCTTTGTTCCCCTTTGCCTAATCCAGTGAACTTCTGCCCCCCACAACACACACACACATTGTGTGTTAACATCCACATATCAAAGAGAATATTTGGCCTTTGGTTTTTAGGACTGGCTTATTTCACTTAGCATCATTGTAAGGAAAATTTAAAAAGGAGACACAGAGACAAGGTACAGAGGCAGGAAAGTAGCTTCTTGTCCAAGCTGCCACATTTATTTATACCAATAGGTTACATTAGGTCATTAGTACCATAACTACATTATCCTTTAGAGTATCAGTAAGGTTGCTTATTTTGTAGTTGCATTGTATGGTCACAATAAATGATGTTAGGCACTTTGTGCAGCTCTCAAGAAAGTCCATTGTATAAAGTTACTGTTATGTGGACAGATTTAGGTTCAGGGAAACACTGTAGTTTTCTAACAAGAGAGTCCCTATATTCCCAGGAGCTGTGTGCCTGAGATGAATGTCAAGGCTGATAAGACTCTAACATAGAGTTTCCTCATGAAAGACATTGCTATAGCAGCCAGGCTTCCTGGGTCTTTGCACAGGAGTTTCCTAGCAGCCAGACATTCCATGTCTTTGCACAGAAACTTTCTATCAGCAAAGCATTCTGTGCCTTTGCACAGTAATCAGAATGTACAATAGCTATAATTATTATTCTTACACATACACACTGGCTTACCACATCACAAAGTTTATCAGAGACCCCAATCCCAAACACAGAACACCTACACATGATAGTCTCCAGTTCCATCCATTTACCAGAAAATGCCATAATTCATTCTTCTCTATGGCTGAGTGATATGCTATTGTGTATATGTACCACATTCTCTTTATCCGTTTATCTATTGAAGGGCACCTAGATTGGTTCCATAGCTTAGCTGTGAATTGAGCTACTATAAACATTGATGTGGCTATATTATTATAGTATGCTGATTTTTAGTCCTTTGGGTATATGCCAAGGAGTTGGATAACTGGGTCAAATGGATTCCACCTACCTTTTTCCCAAGAAGAAGAACTTGTGTGGATTGGCTTCCATTTTGGTTTGGCCAATGGGAGAACCTGGCAGGAGACTAGAAATAAGGAAGAAAATAAGGTCAAGTTTTTTCCACCCACCTACTCCTCCTTCCTTGTATGTTATTACATAGTGGCTATGTCCTTCATCAAATGAATCAGGTTCTCTGAAAATGGCCCCATCTATACAACTTTCTCCGTCCTGGTTCCAGCAAGCATTTTCCCTCTTCTCTTCTGGTTGGAAGCAGTAACAGCCACTCTCTTCCCCGAACTGGGGTACTACACTGTCCCTCATGATCCCTGACAAACTGCTTACACTTTAAAATTAGTGGTCTTATAGAATTCTTATCAGAGTATCACACTGCAAACTCCAAGTGTTCCTTCTCTTTACTAGAACCCTGACTGATATAATTATTCAAGAAACAGAGTTAAAAGAAAGGGGAGGCAAGGACTTGAACTCCCACAGTCTAACACAAGGCACCAAGCTCTTAAAGCCAGTTACATCAGGGACCCTTGGGGAGGGAGAATAGATTAGTGAGAAGTATCTTCTCCCACTCTTTCTGGAACTAAGTTTAGAGACAGGCAAAGAATGACTACCTAGTTAAAAAGATTTTTACAAATCAAGGAATGCTAAGATTCATTAAAAAAGACTAGCAAAAATCTGTTTTTTGCCCCCCTTGACTAGTTTACCCTAATTAAGAAATAAAAGAGGACTCTTTACTGACTGCTCAGCCTTCATATGACACCGGCAGTCTGTTCAAAAACAAATAGGGTTTAGGTACTGCCATTATAAAGATAGTAAGTGGCAACCTTTGGTTTTCTCAGTCTTCCATCTCACTCCCAGGCCTGTCTCTTCCATTAGCAAGAAAACCAATTAAAATTGTATGGTGAAAAAATGAGAGCAGGTAGAGTGAAACTTCAGTAAATTTTCTGAAGAGACTGTTTAAACTAACAACATTGTCCACAGTGTAGATTAATTTTTAGTGGGTAAAATGGAGTGAGATGGAGAGAAACAGTGTTCTAGGGGGGTATTCTTTTATTTTTCTCATGTTTATACCCTCTGCAGTTAAAAGAACTCATTTTCTTATGATGTACGGTATCATAGTCCTAATTATACAGCATCATATATAGTGAAATATATAGTTATATGTAACTAAAATTAACATACATGAAATCATCAGAAAACAGATGGATGCTCAACTTTCCAGAACTGATTAGAATTGTTAATTAGAGTTCAGAGAAGGGTACCATTGCAGCCAAGATCCCAGTTTCATGTACTTTTGGAAGTTTTCATAACAATTTAAGAAGCTACAAATAACTGAGCCTAGCAGAGACAAGTTTAGGTGTTGTTCCTACTATTTTATGTTTCTAAAAATAAATTTTATTGTGTATGTTTGAGGTATACAAAATATTGCTTATAAGATATATAAAGACTGTCAAAAGGTTACTATGGTGAAGCAAACTAACATATCCATCATCCCACATAGTTCTGCATTTTTGTGGGCTTTTTTCATAGCACAATAAGCTAAAGCCTACTTACTCATTTAGCATGAATCCCAAATATAGTACAATTTTATTTCCTATAACTCTCATGTTGTACATTAGATTTCTAGGCTTGTTCATTTGTTCATCCTGTGTATTTGCTCCTCTCTATGTTCTGATGTTTTGCGTTTAAATATATTAGTTACTTAACAGGAGTCAAAAGTTATGAAGTTGTTGCTTTAAAATTTTGTCACATAATAAAAGCAAACATGGGAATGTGAGAAAATAATAAGGAATTGAGAAAATAATGAGTTTAGAAAATGAGAACAAATTTAAAAGATGTGGCAAACCTAGTTTTTGTAGGAAAACTGCAAAGTAAAAACAAACATACATGCAAAACAATTGAAGTTTTAAAATTTAAAGTTTAAGAGAATGACAAATGTACTAGCCAAAACGTGATTCCTACTGAATCAGTGTATTTCATTTATGTGCACAAAATAATATCAAATTTTCTAGAAAACCATTGTGATAATTATATCCAGTATATATGATCAAAAGCAGTTCAATTTCTTTTCCTGGAAAGTGTCTTATTAAATTAGAAATAAATGATACACCGGTGTATTGTAAAATCCAGATCTCTTGTCTCTAAGCCCAGGGTTATTTTCCCTTTAGTAAATTTCTATTCTAACAAATTACACAGAAACTATTAATAATATCTCTTAGTTCTCATGCCCCTATTCAACTTTCTGCAGGCCTCCCTGGAGCTTAAACAAAGGAGTCTATTCCTGGTCATGCCCATAAGCAGTTGATTTAAGTAGACTGCAACCTTGAGTGGGACTTTCATTACTGCCATCAATGTGATCAATTCTTGTCTCCACAGCCAAATTGATCAAGCAGCAACAGACATCCATCTTTGAGACAGCCACATTTAACAATCCCACCATGCCTCTGTCAATTCATCCACACAGAGTCCGACCCTAATATTGTATAGAAAGTTTCCCCAGTCTAGAAAGAATGATGCCCTCTATGCCAAAATTCTAAGGTTATGATTTGGATTGTCCACCATCTTTATAACTATAAACTTGGCAAATGGGAGACGGAAATAGTGAAAATTGTAAACAAAGCCAATCCTGGTCTCTGAAACAAGTAATTTTTTTCTGTAATATGTGTAAGGTAACTTTGTGTATTAGAAGTTGCTAACATTTATTGTATCATTTTACAGGCAACACATAGTTATAAGTTTTCTTCATTGAATATCTCATTCAATCTTGTCAACCTCCTAACTTTTTATTTTCATTAATTGTCCCACTCAATCTGCCAAACATTCTACAAAATAGATATTATTTAAAGCGGTTTATAGTGGCGAAAGAAAAATGTTGAATAATTTGCAACTGGCTGAGGCAAGAATCAAACCTAGATCTGAAGTGTTCCTGGGTACCATTGCATTTTCATTCTCTAAGCTTCCAGTCTTAGGTAAAGTCCCCACTGCTCCCTCTCCTGGTGGTATTGACATCACATTTCCTAGCTCACTTCCTCTCAACCCCAACTCCAACAAACCCTAGGAAAACAACAAAATCTATTCCAAATTACAGATAATGGAAAAAACCTAAAAGATTAATGAGAATCAAAATTTTAAGACAAAATTAAATAGTATGTGAATCATGGGAAGATAGATTTAGTGGAAAAAAAAGAGAGAGAGAGACAGAGAGAGAGTGTGTGTGTGTGTGTGTGTGTGTGTGTGTTGCTGGCTGTGGAACCCAGGACCTTGCATGCTAGGCAAATGCTCTACCATGAACTATATTCCAGCTCCAAGGTCTCTTAATACAACCCATCAGATGGTCCCTTCTCTGTGATACATAAGCAGTAAATGAATAGGGGGTAAATAGTCACCATGAAGGACAGGCCAGAACATTGGCGAAGGCAGAGGCCAGTTGATGCATACTTCACTATAGCACTTTAATGTTTTTGAAATATCGGGCTGTTGAATCCTTTTTTTTTTTAATTAAGAAAAGTTAATTCGGCAAAATATGGAAAAATGAACTCAGGAGTCAGCCTCTGCCCACTCTTCAAACATCACTGGAATGATAAAGGAGAAATAGCAGCAGTGTCAACCCTCAGTGACAAAACAAAGAAGAATAAAGACAAAACCTGAGGGGTGATAGCAGCAGGGAAGGGATATCAAGAATACTATGCTGAAAAGATGTTTACTGACTGCTGAGAGGAGAAAGCTAAATGTTTACATGTCTGCAGAAGTGGATGAAGACAAAGTACCCCTCAGAACTGAAGACCAGCCAGGGGATGGGGCCACCATGCTGCATAAAATGTCAGGAGGGGCTTAGTGTTAAAGAGAGCAGAGGAGATGGAAAAGCTTCTTAAAGAAGCTTTCCTGCAAGCTTTATAACCAGGTAAATATCCCTCCCCAGTTTTGCAAGACTGGAAATGCTTTATTCTCTCAAAAAAATGAACCAGACAAATTGAACAGTAGGACAAAATAGACTCATGGCCATGGTGGCACAGAGAAGTATGAAACAGAAAGCAAGGAATTATACCCAGCCCCATTCTCACCACTCTGTTTACAACCACTGGCATCCCAGGGAATGTCTGCTGTTGAGACCATCATCTCTAAAGGGACTAAAAGGTTTTAGAAAAAAAATCCATAGTTCATAACATAAATGATGGGTCTCTGAACCCAAAGGTAAGGTCATGAATGAAGACCATTTTCTGAAAAGCCCTACTTAGTTTTTAAATTCCTCAAACTTCATATAAACAAAGAGAGTGAGAACAACACGAAAAAGAGTCTTCTATGAGCTATGAGAGAGGTGAAAAATGAAGTTTAAAAGAGAGACAGCATCAGGACTGGGCTTGTGGCTCAGTGGTAGAGCACTTGCCTCGCATGTGTGAGGCACTAGGTTTAATTCTCAGCACTACATATAAATAAATGAATAAAATAAAGGTCCATCAATCTGGGATATAGCTCAGTTGATAGAGTACTTGTCTTGCATGCACAAGACCCTGGGTTCAATCCCCAGCACTACATTTAAAAAAAAAGATTCATCAACAACTAAAATATTTTTAAAAAGAGAGACAGCATTAGAGACAAAAAATTGCACATACTATATTATGTATGACATATTACATATTATATATATATTATATCATAGATTATACATTATGTATACATATCTGTCTCCTTAGAAAATAATATGAAGATCCCTCAAAAAGTTAAAAATAGAAAAAATAGAACCATCATGTGATTCAGCCATCCTACTACTAGGCAGATATCCAAAGTAAGTGAAATCACTATGTTGAAGAGAAGCCTGTGTTCCCATGTTCACTGCAGTAATATTCACAATGGCCAGGAAACGGTACAACTGAAGTATCTATCAACTGAGGAATGGACAAACTAATATAGTATGTATGCACAATGGAATACTATCCAGACATAAAAAAGCATGAAATCTTGTCATTTCTGACAATATGAATGCAACTGGAAAATATTACATTAAGTGAAATATGCTAGGTACAGAAAGACAAATACCCCATAATCTCACTTGTGCATATAAAAAAATTGATCTCATAGAAGTTGGGAATAGAATAGATTGTTAATAGAGGCAGGAGGGTAGGGAAAAGAGAGGAATAGGGAAAGATTAATGAATAGGTATCAACTTACAGTTAGGAAAAACAAGTTCTAGTATTCAGTTGCACAGCAGGGTGACTATTGATAATGATAATTTACTGTATATATCATAAAAGGTAGAAAGAAGGACTTTGGATATTTTTCATAAAGAAATGATCAATGTCAAGGATATAGACATATTCATCCTGATTTAAACAGTATGCAATGTTCATATGTATTGAAACACCTCATGGTATCCCATAAGTATGCATAATTTTTATGTGTTAATTTAAAAAATCCATAGAAAGATAAGAGATTATTCCCAAAAGCAAAAAAAAAATAGATGCTAATTTTAATAGAATTTTAAAAAAAGAACCCTTGGAAATCAAAAATTTTGTAGCTCTTGGGGAAGTTGATGAAAGAGTAGAAATAATAACCCAAAAAGCCTCACAGAAATAGGAATAAAAAGCAAAGAAATAAATAATAAGAGAGAAAGGAAGCTGAGAAATTCACATATTAAGTCAAGATGTTAACCATACAAACAAGTTTCATAAAGAATGAAAAAAAATGGAAGGGAGAAAATTATCAAATAAATCAGGTAAGTTAAACAGACTGGTAAAAATAAGTTTCCAGGTTGAAAGAACCCAGCAAATTCCCAGAACAGTAAATTTAAAAAGCTCTCTCCAAAGCCCTCAAAATGAAATCACAGCCTCCTGGAGATAAATGAAATTCCTAAGAGCTTCAGAGAAGGAGACTTAAATCATAACCAAAGAGCAGAGGTCAGTACGGCACTAGGCCTCTTAGAAGAGCAAAAATCTGAAGCACAGTGAAGAACAACCTTCAAAGTCTGGAGCAAAAATAATCACACCCTAGAATTCTATGTATAATTAGTCATCCATCAAACATAAAAGAAGTTTTAAAATATTCTCTGATATTCAAAACTTAGAAATCTTTACCTTCATATTTACACTTTCTTAGAAAGTTGCTGTACAATATGCTACTAAAAGATGAAATAACTACTGATTAAATTTAATTGTTGGCCACACGGTTGGTGTCAGAAAATTAGCCAATAGAACTGTGTGGCAAAAGCATGTTTAGAAAAATGAAAGTGAGATGCATTTGGGCAAAAGATAAATGATTCATTTATTTCTCTGGAGACCAGGACTAAAGGGTGAAGAGAGGGAAAGGCTCTTTTATTTTCATAGAATTTAATTTTTTTACACTGTGCATATATTATATGATAAAAGTGAAATTTGATTTAAATAATAATTAGTTCATTTTTAAGGTGTGAGAGTACCGTTTTATTTAGTATTCATTAAGCTCTCCAGTTCACAATACTCATTAGTCATTAATTCATTCATCTCAGATTATCTGATATTCTATGCTCAGTGGGGAATAAAAAGAAAAAGAATGTAAGTTCTAAATGAGAAAAGCCATATTGAAAAAAGTAAGAGAATAAACACAAAGCTTTATGTATATGACAAAAAAGAAAAGAAAACTTGTTGCATCATTTTTATCATGTAGTAGAAGTAGGGCATTTTTTTTTTCTACTGGCAAAATTCCTTAACAAGTAGTGGACATAATGCAATCCATTAAATGAGGTATACAATTTACATTATGCAGATTATCATTCACTGTTACACAAAAATCTTCAAAACAATCACAGTGTGTATATGAAAACCCACTTAGTGAATGTAGGAAAACTCCTATTTCATACAAAACAGGAACTCAAGATGTTTAATTTTCATGCCTGGCTTCTCACTTGGCGACCACTTTTAGTCAATACTGGAGCTGAGACCTGTGCTACGATTTATTATGATGGTTTCCCAACTCATTGACTTGGTCCTTGGCTTATGCACTGTTCAAGATTTATTCAATGATGTTTAGGTTGTTTTTTTTTTTTTTTTTTATCCATTTGCACTCATCAATTTGTTACTTTTGGCTTGCGAAGAGAATGTACAAATGTATTTTAAACACACTATTTACCACTCAGAAGAAATATAACTCTCCTATGGTAGGGCTGAAACTCCCTAATCCAAAACTATTTCTGCTTCATTAAAACATTGGTTTTCATCATGCACTTCTTTATTAACTTGAGGTTTCTTAGGCAAGCATCATTGCATTAGTGCAGAACAGACATTGGAACATTTAACAGAAAGCACAATTTCATTGGAGCATAATTAGATAATGAAAACCACTGTGTTAGTCAAATGAATTCTGTAAAATCATTTCAGTTAGCTGCATCCAGCAAGAGATGGAGCCACTGGGGTTTAGGACTGGGGTGAGCATTTTGGCAATATCCAATAGCTCAGGCAATTAGAAATGGCACTACACCATAGCCAGACGTACCTCATTCTGCCTTGGTCCTTTCCTCCTCTTTATTTAATTTTTCTCTCTCTATTCTACCTTTTATTCTTTGTTTCTCACCACTCCTTTCTCCTCAATGGCTTTGTCCTGACAAATATATCTATATAGCTCATACAGTGTACTAGGGCTGATCAGCAGTTTATGTGTATTAGCTCTAAACCCTTACAAGTCCATGAAGTGAGTCTTATTGACTTTCCCATTATACTGATAAAGACCCTGAGACACAAGAGACACTCCCCCAAATCACGTAGCTAGAAGAGCCTATATTCTGTATTTATATGTAACTATATTATTACATGAGTCACTACCTAACAAGCATGGGGCTCTCATGCACCCATGTCAACTCCCTCCCAATAACAACACAGGCTTTCTGAGTCTAGGAGCTCTTCACAAAGCCTTCAGCTAGCACACCTGAATTGGTCAGTCTTGTGTCTGTCAGTGGTTAGTTTTCTAATTTGCCTTTAGATTCCTATGCCACTTCTACCTTAAAAAGAAATGTGGAAGTTTGTTACAGACAAATAAGAGGAAAAAGTCAGATTCACTGGATCTGAATTCACCCCCGTGATGGGGCTGTTTTGGTTTTAGCCTTGGGGTGCCTGTTTCCTCAAACTTACCTGTGCTTCCTAAGCCAGTGTTGGTGGACTGTTGCTGCTAAAATGAGGAATATTTCCTGCCTATTAGCAAGAGAGTTTACCTCCAGGAAACCACTGAAAGTCAGTACAAATCAGAAGAGTTTCGGCAGGAGCCTAAATTAATCTGCAGGAGCCTTTCAGAGCTGCAAGCAGTATTACTCCCAAGTACAACAAGGTCAGCCCAGTCACGATTTTGGCTGTGCTTCTAAAGTGGGAATGATTTTTGAAAGAGAATTTGCCTGTTGCTTTATGTTGTGGAGAGGGAAAAAACACAACCAAAACATTAAGAAAATGTGACTAATCAAGTGCTAGAAGACTTGAGAACAGAAGTTTTCTGATTAGTAATGCAAAGCTGGGATCATGTCTTCTTGTATTTGTCAAAGTGGGGAACATAAAATCCTGCTAACCTATTCAGCTAGCTGAAAGGTTTCCATGACAACGGTGGGAACTTGGAACATTTGGTACTCTTGTCTTCAAAAATAACCTTTCAGTATAGTCAAGAGATTGTTAAAAGCACTAACCCACTTCACCTGTGCAGTCCAAAGTAACTACCTGGCCATTTTCTTGGTCTCTATCTTCTCTGGAAGAACTTCAAATTGTCTGTGTATCCTACAGCATAGGAACAAAATAAGATGACCAGGCCACAATAAGCTTTTTAATCTCAGCAGGTTATAGCACTTTTAGTTTGTGCCCTCATTAGTCCCACTGCCCCAAGAGGAAAGAGAACTCACTTCTCCTCAAGGAATTACAGATATAGAGGTTGTTTCTTCTCTCCTTTTAAAGCCAACCAAGTTGAAAATAGAAAATACAGTTATCTCACAGTTTTTTCTGCTACCAACACATGCCCATGGTAGATAATATAGGGGAAGTTTTTAAAAAATGCTATGGGATTAAAAATAAAGCATGGATTATCTCACAACCCAGAGAGCCTAACCATTATTAAAATACATATGGATTCCCTTCTAATTTTTATAGTGGTCATCTATTTAATTTGTTCATTTTTAAAACTAAACCATTTCTTAAATTGACTCATATAAATAAGATTGTATTGTACAAGGTATATTGCCCAAAAATAAAACCCCAAAATATAGGAGGTAAATAACCAAGGTGGCAGTATATCTAAGACTTGACTTCTAAAAGTATCAAAATAATAGCTTAATGAATACTGAAATGTAATTAATCTACCTCATCTGTGCATTTGGCATTCCTATTTCTCCAGAATGAGGCCCTGATTGGTCTTCTGGCCATCATCCAATCTGGGGCCTCTCTTTCCCTGGCATAATCAATCCTTGCCCAGGTGGCACATTTAGTTTCAGGTTCTACAAATGGCAGAAACCCTGGAAAACTCACTAGGCTATTTCAGCCTTCCCCATGCTGAAAACAGCTTTAAGGGCTACATTCCAGAATACATGAGGTACTTCTATATATTCTTTTCTGAGATGTGTCCTCAGTGGAGTATCAAGAGGGGACACTCAGAGTGGTTCACCTCAGGTTCAAGCAACAAAGAACTATTATAGGGAAATTTAAAACAGCAGTTAATAAATAAATCCTACTAACCTTGATCCCACTTTATAGCTTCATGGTAATCCAGCAATTCTAAATATCTGTGATGAAACATTCCTTTCCCCAAAATATTTTTTGTCCAAGCTCTATGCAATTATTGAATTATTGAAGACATTGATGGGTTTTACCTACTTATATACATATATTGTATATGTGTTTGTATATCTATCTATACATACCCACATACTGTGAAGAGCACATTTTCTTTATTTATATTAGTAAACTTTGTAATCTACATGGGAGTTAATTCCAGACTCCCTACATGGTCTGTGGTGCACAGAATTAGCTTCATATATTCCAGTCCTCTGTAAAGCAAGATCTGTAGGACTCAGTCACTCAAGCTCACTTTGGGTACTGTACATGTATTCAAATCCTGTGCTGTGTATTCCTTCTCTTAATAGTATATTTGAAATATGCAACAGAAGCATAGTAGTTGCTAAGACAAGAACAGAACTTGTGTTACTAAATTCATTCTCACTACAAATCATTCTCTGAAACATTGAGAAATTCATTATATTGAAGGTATTTCTCTATAGGTTTCCCCTTGCGTTCTTTCCTCAAAACCTACAACTTAAAAATATTAACTTACTACTTTCTGACTCTTATACTGCAATATTTATCTTTAAAAATGTATTTTACTCTCTCTATAAAAATCCAAGTACTCAGTGACTCATATTTCTATTCTGGCCATTATTATTATCTGTTATATTTAATAAATCACTTATAATAACTTTATCCTATAGGGGAAGGAGTTGATTCACTCAAGTTGTCAAATATTCTAGGTACTCCACTGTCATGTTTTAAGCATTTAATGATACAAAGTTTTCATCATAACATTATTATATCTTGTAATATTCCTTTATCTAGATAGGCCAAATTTATGTAACTGTTAATCTTCTCTTGTACAATTAGCTTGCTTCCAAGTTTGGCTTAATTTTAAATAGTGCAATAGTGAATATCTCTGTACACATTTCACTCCCTTCTGACTCTGCTTCAGCCTAATTTTATGCGAGTGCTATAGGCAATAAACAGAGCCAAAAAAGCAGCACAGGATCACCACGATTGATTATGCACAAACTAGATGACATAAATCATTGCTGCAGTGAACACTGGCTTATTCAGTAATTATCTGTAAACTGAGTATCCATAATTTAGATGACCTAGCTAGAGTATCCTAGGAAAAAAATTTAAAAAAACAAAGAAAATCTTATGGTATGTTAACTTTACAATGCCTTAAGTATCTCCCCTTTTTATATATATGCATCTATTATTTATATGCAGTATTCTTGAACATTTCCCATCTATCATGTTATGCAGAAGCTTTGCAGAATAAAATCCTTCCAGGCAGCTCCTAGTCATCTGGGGCATCCTAATCTGCTATATTTATTCATGTTTCAATGCACACACTAAATAAGAAATTGGCAAGATGATGCAAGGGGCTATGGGATACTCAGCTTTGCACTTCAGTTTGGAGTCAGCCAACATTTCTCTGGCTAGTTTATTTCCTACCCATCTTCTGAGAATCTGATTCACTCCCACATGGAGGCGGCAGCCAGGCCCTGAAACCACAATGCAATGTATTTGACAGAGGGTTGTTCTGTGAAAAGTAGGATGAAGTGGTGGTTAAAAATTTGACTGTAGTGCCAGACTACCTGAGTTTCTGGTTGGGTGGCCCTGAGCTAGTCAGGGGCTATACCAAGTTCTGAGATAAAAGAGTAAAGAAGTCACAGTTATTTTCCTGCTGTAAACATAGAGTTTAGAAAAAGAGGGAGAGGGAGAGAATCGAACAATTGAAAACAATTATTACGTAACAGAACATACATCAGGGCATCTTACCTAGCCTCAGGATATCTGAGGGCTATTATTTTATTATAGTTGAAAATGCTGTTTTCTCCTCTATACTAAATGCTTTGAAGGTAGACCATACACCACACACCACTCACACATACACACACAGAAATGTTGAAGGAAGACTTTATTTATAGTGTATGTATATGTACATTTATATGCATATAAACATTTACATAAATACATAAATATATTCTACTCCCGGCAAAATGATCCCTCCATCCATTCTTATTATCTGCTCCCTATCTGCTGTACCAGGGATTAAATCCAGGGGCACTTAACCACAAAGTCATATCCCCAACCCATTTTTCTTATTTTTTATTTTGAAACAGGGTCTCCCTTCATTGCTGAGGCTGGCTTAGAAATTGTGATCCTCATGCCTCAGCCTCCCAAACTGCTGGGATTACAGGCATGTGCCACTCTACCAAGCCATCTTTTTTCTTGATCAACTAAGAGCACGAAATCCAAATTCTTGGATTAAGTCCAAATTCTGCTTTTTGTCTGTTTTCCAACCTCTGGAAATTTTATTTAACCTCACTAAGCCTCGTTTTCTTAATCTGTAAAATGAATATTAAAAACAATATGCTCTCACAGGTATTTTATACAGATTATAAACAATAATAGATATAAAATGTTTAATAAACTGCCTGACACATTGTTAAGAATTCAGTTAATGCTAGCTGCATTTATAATTAGTAATTTACTTCCCTTAGTCAATATAATAGCCATCTATTGACTGGTAGCTCATTATTATTGCCATCCCTCTGGGATCTCACAATTATTAGAGACCATTTGTTGAACATTTATACGGAATAAAAATTACCTATATAGAGAGGGGGTTATTTTCTGTTAATGTCTATAAACTATAGATATAGAAGGCTGGTTCCAACTCCTCCATGTTGCCTAGATAAAGGAGCTCTTCTGTCCACACACTCAATACCTTTAAAAGTGTCACATGACTCCAAAGCTCAATTCAATGTATAGAAAAGGTCATTGCCCACACCAGGAAGTTAAATGGAAAACCAAGAAGAATTTCAGGTTCCCAATCAGAAATCACTTCTGCAGAACATTGTAAAGGCACAGCACTGACTGCTTTCAAGCACAGGAAATCATACCAAGAGGAGAATAGAAAACTTGGGCTTCGTTCACCCTCACTCTCAGGGACCATGGTGTCTCAGCAGTACTGGAGCTGCCAGCTAGGCTTGTTGTGTGGAGTTTGGAGGTCTCTCCTGTGGACTTAGCTGCTGTCCAAATGGCCATCCACATTCAGCTAGAGGAAATTTTTTTTTACTCTATGGAAGGAGGTCAACCACTGGATTAAGTTCATTTTTCAATTTCTTTTCATGTTCCCTTGAAATAAAACCTTTGAAAAGTTCAGAAATTGTCAAAATAGATCATATCAGGCAACTGTAAAGACAAGAACTGAAACACCTCCCCTCCATGCACATGGATCCAGTCAGTTTCATGAGATACCAACATGGAA
The DNA here is from genome assembly GCF_001458135.2 of Marmota marmota marmota. Lineage (NCBI taxonomy): Eukaryota > Metazoa > Chordata > Mammalia > Rodentia > Sciuridae > Marmota > Marmota marmota. Next base: position 37,120,141 of record NW_026000108.1, read on the forward strand.
GAGAAGCAAGTACTCCAGAGGTGTCTCTTTGCAGCTTACCTTACCCTCAGCCAAATTGTAAATGTAGTGCTAAAATAGTAACCACTTTGCTGGGGCAGGGAGGATATTAAATTAAGAAAGGTAATCTCAGTAGCAGCTAATACCATGAATTCGGGATTTTAAAAGACCTGGGTTCTCGTCTTGTTAGCCTCACATCACAGTAACATATATCTAATATAATCAACTTAAAAAGAAAAAGGTTTATTTTTGGTTCACAGTTTTGGAAATTATGGTCCATGACCAATTGGCCCTTTACTTTGGGACTGTGGTGAGGCAACATATCATGGCATGAGCACATGGTAGAGAAAAAACGTTCACCACAGGGCCAGGAAGCAAAGAGAAAGAGGATAGGTGCCGCAGTCTGGCTGGGCACAATTCAGGAGCCACTTGTCAAAAGAAACTAACTTTATTTTTAGAACCACACACGCCAAACAAAACAGCTCCTTAGGAAAAACCCTCAGAGCCCAACTGCCACCACTGGCTTCCCACAAGCCTCTCAACCTCCCCCCACTCCTCCTGCTCTTGAGGCCGATTGGCTGGGTCGTGTGGGCGAAGCCAAAAAAAGTCCCCCAATGAGCAGCTCCGTAGTCTGAAAGGGTGGGGAAACAGCCCAATGAGCATCACCGCAGAGGAGCCAATCAGCTAGATGTTGCTGGGGCCGCTGTGAGCCAATCATCAGCTGGCAGTCTGAAAGTTTGCTGGGGCCCCTTCAGCTGTGGCTCTCAACAGATGGGTCAGGGTCTCACAATCCCTTAGAAGAGCACACCCTAATCACCTAAAAACTCCCTTGCAAGGCTCCACCTCTCACCTCCTTGCAGTAGCATTGTCCTGGGCATCAAGCCTTGAACACATGGACCTTTGGGGAACATCCAAGATCCAAACTATAGCATTTCCTATCTTTATTGGCCACTTAATAGTGAAGTGACCTTGAGTGAATTACCCAATGTATCTGAGCAGTAGCTTCCCTAGTTGACAAAGCAGATGATGGGGTTAGTTCCAAATTCACACTGTCCTCAGGACTAAATAATAATAAAGTCTTGGCATAAGGAAATAAAGAATTGATGCTGGCTTCTGCCACTCTTTAGGGAGGTAAATGGAGGGAGGTTTAAAGCAAGAAAACTTTATGGTATCTGTGCTGTGCAGTGCTGTGCCAATCCTGTGTTACTAGTTTTCCAAGAATAGGAAACTACCAGGTGCCTCATTGGATGTTAGGAACTCATTTTTGTTGTGCAAAATTCCCATTTGCAGGCCTCCCAGAAACAGTTATAGAATGAACCACATAAAAAATTCATGCATATCCGGCAGTTACCTCCTGGATAACACTTCTCAAGGGATTGATTAGGGAATTTAATTTAAACCAACAGAATCAGTAGTATTTCTGCTGATCCCTAGTGTAACTGTGTTAGTGAACATAAATATACATGGACAGGCTTCGGATATTCTGTGATTCTTACAATTATCTAGTTCAAAGGAAAGAAAACTGATTACCATATGCATGAAACTGAGAAAGGGAAAGTTCTGTTCAGTGTCAGCAGTAGCAGAGGTGGTTTTGAAATCTGAACGTCTTCCTACTTTTATTTGATGTGTTTCAATGCTTGCATAGAGAAAATATGACATATAGAAGCAAATTGAGTATGTATTTTTCTTCTCAAGTTGCTGTGCTCAGACTTGACCACAAGTAATGCTAGTTAACATAAACCTTGCAGCAGTATGCACATCAAGTGATTAAATGATAAGGAAAAAAGGGGCTGGCATCCTTTTCTTAGGAGTTATTAATGCTCTAAAGCATTTTCTTAACTTGGATACTATTGATGTTTGTAGTGGGATAATTCTTTGCTCTGTGGGGCTGTGTTCACTTCATAGCATGACTAACTGCCATTGTAGTTAGATGCACTAAGATGGTATAGAATACCACCCCAGTCATCACAATCAAAAGTGTCTCTAAAAAGTTGCCAAAGGTCCCATGGGGGTGTGTGTGGGGGGTGCAGGGATGAAGGAGACAAAATGGACCTTTTTTTCCATTTTGCTAAAAAGCATGGCTCTGAGTTCATGGACCACTGAAAGAGTCCATAGGATTCTAGGGACACTTGAACATGAAAACAAAAGATTTACATTTTTATTTCACTAATCGCTATTGGAAATGTAATATTTCTTTCCATGGTTAGTGTAGGAAACATATCATAGTAGTATTATTAATACTTGTGATTTATAACAAATAGAAAGCATCAGCATGCCAATTTTTCTAATTATACTCATTGCAGATATTTCAAAATATCATCTACTCTACTTGCTATTTTGAAGTTGTGGTAGATATTTGACCCACTGTAAGATCTTATTTAACACATTATATAAGTATGCATAATGATATCATGTTATTCTTATTTTTTTCACTACACTTTATTGAATTTTTTGTAACATTTATTTAATTTTTTTGTACATATGTGTTTTCTGAGGTGACACCACAGGTTTGATTTGCCTGCAGACAGGATCCATGACACAAACTCTAAATCCTCTACATTTTACCACCTTTGGAAAGAAAATTGGTAAAGACCACAGGTTGTATTACAATTGCACTCAAATTATTAGCTATAACCTTAACCAGATTAAATAACTCTTTACCCCGGTTTCCTCATCTGCAAAATGAATAGTACATACCTCATACTGGCTCTCAAGATATTAAGGAAGCATTTAATAACCATAAATTCTTATTATTGCTGCTTTAATGTCTTAGAATATGGTCTCTGTTCAGAAATAATTGTCCAGTAAATATTTTGCCAATAGCAGTGGCATTGAGAAAACACAGAAAACTCTTGACACACATGCCAGGGAATACAAAAAGCTTGCATCAGTCTCTCTCCTGGCTAGTGGTAGTTAGCATTTTCCACTTTCAGGAGATATATAAGAAATTCATTTGTTTGAAGAGGAATTTGAAAGTGCTCAAAAGTCCATTTGTTCCTAGACACTGTAGGGATGGAAAAAGCACTTATTTCACAGTGCTGTGCTCAGTGGGTGAGAAGGCAATAGAAACAATAATATCAGAAGTAAACTGGGAATTGTTGGACTAGGTGGAGCTCCAAGCCCCAGGTTTCTGCCTTTTGCCTGCCCCTCGATGCCAATTACCAACAGACACCTGCTGATCATGCTTTCCCATCCCTGCTCCATTCTCACTGGAAAGATTTTTTTTTCTCATATGATGCCAATTCATGATAAATGCTCACAAAGGCATGACAATTCAGTTGCCAGACCATCTGGCTACTGGATATTTCATCATAGCTTTTAGAGCCAAGAGCTTCACCAGTTGCCCTGTTTCTACGGAAACAGAAGCTATGGTGACAATGCGTGACTTAGATGAACTGTCTCACTGCTCATTAAGGATGGCCTCTCGAGGTCAGCAAGCACAAGCTGTACTTGTGTTCCTGCAGCCAGAGTGCTGGGTATGATTTGTTCATTTTCATTACTCTTATTTGTATACTTCTTTCTACGGCACTTGGGGAACTAAATAGAAATGTGATGTGAGCACAGACAACTCTTTTTTCTACTCTTTCTCAGGGATGGATGGATGAATACATAGAAGGATGGATTGATGGATCATTCGGTCAAACAACATACATTGACCATGTGAATATCAGGTCATGTGTGTGATTAGGATACAGGCCAAGTCCCTTAGTTTAGCAAATGAACAAACAAAATCCAATGACTATATTATATTAAATTATAATCACTTATTACTAAGTGTATTAGTCAGCTTTCTGCTGCTATGACAAAATATCTAAGATAATTAACTTAAAGAAAGGTTTGGGCTTGAGTTTTAGGGGTTTCAGTCAATGGTAACCTAGAATATTGCTTTGGGCCTGTGATAGCATAGTACATCATAGCTGGAGTATGTGGCAGAGAAACCCTTTTCATCTCAGAACAGACAAGAAACAAGAAAAGAGATAATAAGGGGACAAGGTCCCAGTATCACCTTAAAGGGTATGCTTCCAATCAACTAGCTTCCTTCCACAAAGGCCTACTTCCTAGAGGTTCCACCACTTCCCAGTCATGTTGCAGTCTAGGGACCAAGTCTTCAATATATGAGCCTTTAGGGGATATTCAAGATCCGAACTAAGCCACTGAATGAAACCAGCTTAGTTGGTGGTGACGAGCATTTTTGAAAAATAAAAAATAATACAGCAGAGGGCATTGTAAGTATTAAGGGTAAATATCACTTCATCAAACTTTTGTTTTCATTTTTTGTTTGTTGTACTGACCTACAGGGTAAAATACCTTTCTTGTCAGAGAGTGAAATGAAACTTTGAAAGCCACTAATAGGGAAGGGTCATTTACTCCCTTTTCATTTAGACACACTAAATGCTACTTAAAAGTTGCTTCTCTGATCAGACTGTACTACTCCAGTTCTCTGAAACATGTGTTCTCTTGTGGTTTAAACCCTTATGTGCACTCATGTTTCTTTCTCAGCACATACACCAATGCCTGAATCTGTGCTCTGTCCTACCTACACTCCCCTTTGGGAAACTGCCAACCTGGATTGAGTCCCCTTATAATGGTTTAGAAGCCCCTCATGTGTCCTACAACATCTCTACCTTCTCACCTGCTGCTGACTTGTCTTTCATCTTTTCACCTATATTGTCTTAAAGATCACAGCCATACACAATGGGTTTTAGTAGCCCAAGCTTTTCACTTCCATGGGTGACTTGAAAAACAGCCAAGTCTAACTACCAGGGATCTAATTCAATATCCTTTAAGTATGAGATGACTTATTAATGGCCCGTGATAAACTGAGAGACTTTTGACTTTGGTGTGGATTATGAGGAACATGAAACGACAATAACATTAAGTAGTATTGAATCACATAATGAAGAAACAATTCCTTTTGCAAGTCTTACCTATCCTGATTACAAATATGACCCATCCTTGATATGTTAAGGGATAGATTTTTTTAAGCATAATAATGACTCATACCAACATAAATTAAACATGTACAAAAATTTACTTACCTTATTCATCAATAAAGAAATAACTAAAGATATTGAAAGCAGAACAAAGGAAGGTTCAGATACCTTTAGTAAGTTATGAACATAAAAGTGGTCATTGGATTTAATGATGTGAAAAGTCCATGGTGACCTCCATGGTAAATTTTGAGCGCAGCGATGGAGCTGTGGGTGGTAGGAGAAGCCTGTAGGCACTCTCCCCCGAAGAGAAAAGAGAGAAGGAAGGTGGCTAGAACAGGAAGCATGGTCAAGGGAACAATTTTGTTGTTATTCTTTGGGTTTTTATTTTTTTTTATTCATTTGACATATCCATCTGAGTCGCAAAGCCTTGACCTGATTATAGGCTAAAGCAGAAAAAAATACACACATACAAAACACACACACACACACAATATTTCAGAAAAGGATAGGTAGAAAATGTGAGAGGTGGGATAGCCGACTGACTCAGGTTCTGGCATTGGTGAAAGGGGATGGGATTGTGGAAACATTTGAGATTATACTCAAATGGAAGACTAAGGGTGCATATGAACACATTTGTAGGTGCAGAAGAGGACTCACTCTTCTTGGTGAATTGCAGTCGCTCTGAAATTTTCCTGCTTTTCTGACTTAATTTGCACTTAATCCAGTAGAAAAATAAAGAAGATGGGGCCCATGTCATCAGTGCCCTTCAGTAAAAAGGCAAAACTCTTCCTGGAAGTACTGGGAAACTTGCTTCTTAACATTGTCATTCTTTAAGGAATTGCAGTCCCCCTGAGCCAAGGAGAGTTTGGGACTAGGTTTAGCATGTACCAATAAGCAATGTGTACTGTAGAGGGATTCAAAGGAGTGACAAGATTAAGGATGTTGAGATGGGGAGATTATTCTGTATTATCCTGGTGGACCAAATGTAATCACAAGAGTCCTGATGAGAGACGCAGAAAACTTTAACCCAAATTTTTAAATTAATGTTGTTCTTGTACATTAATCATTATACTTTAACTATATTTTTTCTATGCTGTTACTGATGAGTGGGTGGTAAAACCATAGCCTTAATCCTTAAGATTTAGGTTGAATAAATGTTTAAAGTCAAGAACAATTCACAGAACATAAAAACAAGTAAACAAATTGTATGAGAAGGGAAACAGTTCTCACTTTGTAACCCAGAAATGATGCATGTTATGTTATTCTACTTTTAATTTTAAATATTCCAGGACAAATAACCATAAATTAAAGTTCAAAGAGGCAGCTATTATTTCTGAATTAAAATAGAAATTGTTCAATTAATAGGAAAAGAAATGATATCTAGCCAAAGTAAAAAGGAAGGAATTGGGTAATATGGTGCCATTCAGAAATATGTCCCTTTTTGTCATCTTTTACTTCTAGCTGTTCCCTGTATTTGTCCCTATATTTGGGATCACTTATGGCCTGCTGCACCGCAGTCTTCTTCTGTGTCTCAGGTTCTGCTGTCAACCTCAATGTTGTCCACATTCAGGCAGGTGCAAGCTTTCTATTGCCGCTATAACAAATGACCATAAACTTAATGATGGAAAACAACACAAGTTTATTGTCTTATATTGCTGGAAATCAGAATCTAAAGTCAAATTGTTGCCATAACTGCACACTTCTGGAGGTTTCCAGGGAGAGCTCATTTTCTCACCTTTTCCAGCTTCTAGAGGCCATCTGTGTAACTTGGCTCATGACCCTCCCTTGCATCACTCTGACCTCTGCTTCACTAGTCACATGTCCCATGCTTGGCTTATGCTCTAGAGAGTTTGCTCAAATTGATGATGTGGAATTGTCTTACTTAGGAATCAGGAAAGCAGAAAACTCCTTGAAGTTTTCTGATGGGCTACAGGTTCTATCCTGAAGTCAGTCTTCTCATAGTACTAAAGATGCCAATGGGAGGCAAGACATTCTGTTAGGACAGGCTGGTTCATAGAGTCTGGGTCTGTTGTGCCACTATCCTCTGACAAGAACAGGCTTCTTAGTGGTGATCTGGATATTAGACATGCAGCTCATGGACCTTCACCCCCAGGGCTCTAACTGCCAACGCCAGCCCTTCTACAAGCAAGACAAACATGCAAAAAGGATTCTACTGCTCAGCAGGAGAGAAACACAAAGCAAAAACACACCAAGAGGAGTTCTTCTGCATTCAATGCATTTCTTGATAAACTTCAATTCAGTGGTGTTTTCTCCTGCACGCTTAGTCATTTCCAGTAATACTCAGCACAACATTCATACCAGACCCCTACACTCTACCAGGAGGCAATAAAGTCTTTGAGGTTTTTTGTTTGTTTGTGTTTGCACTGGGGATTGAACTCAATGGTACTTAACCACTGAGTCATATCCCCACCCCTTTTATTTTTTAAGGCAAGGTCCTGCTTAGTTGATTAGAACCTCACTTAAGTTGCTGATGTTAGCTTTGAACTTATGATCCTCTTGCCTCAGGCTCCTGAGTTGCTGAGATTACAGGCATATATGCCACTGCACCTAACTAATATCTGTGAGTTACATTTCTGTTGTTCCAAGTAGGAAATTATTTTTCCTTTTCATTACAGGGTTTGTATCATATAAATATGAATTATTTATATTTTTAACCCAGCATTGATATTGCTTTTTAAAAGTAATTCTAAAATGTCTTTTTTGCTCCGTTCTCCTGTCAAGATCCTATAATCAAAGCTAAAGAGCAGCCATGTTTGGTATTTCTTCTTGATTCCTATTAGTTCTGCCTATTTCTCCCAATCCAAAGGGAGTAGCTAGGAAAAAGGGTGGTGCTCACCTAGTCTAATCACTAATTTATTTGCAGTATACAAGACTCAAATTTGTGGGTGAACTGAATTACAAATTTAAAAACTGGTAGAAATCCTTACCATTATTGAAAAAGAGTCAAAATCCAATTTATTCACCCTATGTAAAACTTTTCTGTGGTACTAAGGAGAATCATTTTCTTTGCCCTCTTACATATACTAGTAGAAGCTCCAAAAGAGGCCCATTGATTAATGTCTTTCTCTCAGCTTATATGATTTCGCCTTCAACCAAAGTCATTTCCCTCCTTCACAGATTATTAAACATGCTACATCTTCCCTGGAGCCTACACAAATGACACCAAGGGGACATCTTTTGACTACCTTGAAATGCATGCATCATCTTATTTGAACCACACTGGGAATTTAGCATATATTACTTTCACTTCAATTATTCTTATAAGATGTGATATTTTTAATAAAGTTATATTTCTTCTTACATCCTTCAGTGACTCTCCATTGTCTGCTAGATAAAGTTCATGTTTCCATACAAGGTCTTTTCTACTTCTCAACATTTATCTCCTAATCTTTCTTGGCAAGTCCCCTGTGCTCCAGCCACACCAGAATAGTTCAAGTTCCCACAAGATATAATGTGCATTTGTTAAGTTCCCACAAGATATAATGTGCATTTGTATTCAACTGTTAAAAAGTCAAGAAAAAAATTGATGAAATTTGTAAGAAATATTGGGCACAGAGAGTAAGAGTGCCAGTAGCTTATGAGGCATGAACAAAATGCACAGGATAATTAAGTATAGATAATGAGTAAGCAAATAACTTGGGAAACAGGTAGAATTCACAAGATGTACTCAATATAGACAAGAAATTAATGACATGTATGACATTCCAAAGGACAAGTAAGCAGAAAAAAAAATATATGATTGAGAAAATAAGAGTGTTACTTACAGAAAGAAAGGGCTACGAAGGTCAGTCTCAAGCATCAATTGACAACTGTGATACCCCCAGTTGGCCACCCATTAGCAACACTGACCAGCAATTCTGTCTCCACAAAGTGTTCTAAAAAAGACAAATGAAACCCATGGCTGTTCAGGCTGTTCTCCTTGCCATGACCCAGCTGTTGTTAGACATGATTGTCTCTAATCTTTTCTCTATATATCATTGGCCAAATTCTTTTTGTCTGTGGATGACCTTGCTTGAACTTCAATTCTCCTGGCAATCATACCTCCAGTAGGGAATCTAAGGGAAGTGGGGTGGGAGGGAGAGAGAGAAAGAAGGAGAAAAAACACATATGAATATTGTATCCCCTAGAATTCAGGTCGTGAGGGTCTCATACCTTCTTGCACCCAACCATAATTGTAACTTGTCTCACATCTTTCCATTCTTCCCACTGTTTTAAATTGATTTAACACATGGCATGAATCCAGTATTTCAATTCAGTCAATGAACCTTTCTGTTTCATGGACATTGGGTAGTTTTCTTGTTACTATACCTAGAGGCCACCATGGCATCAAGATAATTTTTCCTAGGGCACCTGACCTTATTATGTTTTTTCATGTGCTTTTACACACTTTATTCTCCCTTCCTAGAATGTCTTCCCTACACATTTTTGCAATGAATAATTACTTACTCTTTAAACCCCAAATCAAGCTGGGTTCTGCTTTTAAAGTCTTCCTTCTACATTTTTTATTTCCACACTGGACCTTGTGTCAGGCAGCCTCTAAAATGGTTCCTCTAAACTGGATCTCAATGATCCTAACCTCCGATATTCACTAAGTAAACCTCTTTCTTGAATGTGTATGCACCTACTGACTCCTCTCAAATGGATAGAATATGGCAAAAGTACTTCAGCATCACTAATTAATTTAGTTTTTAAAAGGACTCACTCCCATCTAGTTGGCCCTCTTTTGCTACAGTGGAGTTATTCTAGCTAAGAGTTATCCTGTGGAAATTTCTCTGTGTAAAAGAACTGAAAAAGGGCCTCTGGCCAAACACCAGTGAGGTATTGAGTTACTCAGTCCAGCAGCATGCAAAGTACTGAACCCCAGCCATGTGAAGGAATTGGGGGGTGGACCCTTTCTCAGTCATGTCTGGAGAATGGACCACAGCAATCCTATGAAAGACCTTGAGGCTACATCAAGCCCAGATTCTTGGCTGATATTACCTATGAGATAACCGATCCAAGCTGCTAATTTGGGGATTACTTTGTTATGCAGTATAGCAATAGAGAGCTAATAAATTCCCGGTACACACATCTAGCTAGCACTAACAGAACAGTGACATGTTATGTCTTTGCCATTCCCAAGATTGTTAGCACCTTAAAGATAGAGATTCCATCTTAATTGTCTTTTCCTAGGATCTAGCAGCCCCTGGAATGGGTTGAGTTCCATAAAATGTTTAGTGATTTGGTAGTTCCTCATAGTAATTTATTCATAATCACAGTAGCAAACATTTATTTAGCCCTTGTCTTTCAAGGGAATATTTAAATGTTTTACAGATTATTATTTTTTTCTAATATGAATACTATTATAACTTGAAAGGATATCAAGTCACGGAGAAGTTGGGCAACTTTCCTGAGGTCAACAGGTGATGGGGTCTGGCTGTGAACATGGGCAGTGTACCTAGAGCTCATATTCTTGACCACAAACATTGCATCCATGTATACTTCTAATATTATATATACTCATATATAGATTATATACTATATATCTATTGTTACTTATAACAATAGATTATATAATATATATCTATAATCTATATATAATCTTATTTCATCTTATATCTTTTTATTTTACATGCATTCACTAGCATAGTACCTTGTTTTAAATGATTACTATATGTGAGTACTATATATGAGTAAAGGAATCAACACCAGACATTTTTTGTTTTGTTTTGATTTTTTTGGTTGAGGCTTTTTTTTCCTTTTCTTTTCATCTGAGCCAAGGAGACATGCACATCAGTAACAGAGGAATTCCTTGACTCTTCCCTGTGGATCCATTATGATCTGTGATGATGCGAAACAGAAACTGTTGGTCCACAGAGACCCTTTCAATTCCCCATGCTGTCTGAATAAAAACTAGAGAAATGCACATTTCATGAGCCTTTATTTCTCTCAGTTTTTGTTTCCACTTTAAACCTACTGTTTTAAATGAGCTTCCTCAGAAAAAGTAAGTGCATTGTGACATACAGCTATCACATGTACAGTCAAACGTGAAATGCTGGTAATCACAAACCAAAATTGATGTTGGGGTCGGGGAGATGTTCCATAGATTATAACAGACCCAGTGATGTAACCAACCCATGTCTCTGTCCTCAGTCTTCAACCTGCATTTGGGAAAGTTAATTAAACTCTGAAATGCAGAATGTCTTTTCCTATTTGGTCTCCAATCTGTGCTCACTAAGGCAAACAAGCCACTCAATAAAATAGTGTGGACCTTATTTTTAGGAGCTTAGTTTATCAATTATCAGATTCAACTGTCAAATTTGTAAGGGGAATGCAGGGTGAGCAATAAAACACCAGGTACAATATAGGACTTACTGCCTCCTTCTGTGAACAGAGCTGATGAATTGAATCTGTCAACCTAAAAGGCAAGTTGAGGCACACCGAGTATGGGGACAAAAAGGTTTATCTGTGCCAAAATGAGAATGGTCACCTAAGAAGAAAACACAAATTATAGGTGCACAGATTTGAAAAACAAAACAAAACAAAAAACTCACAAGAAGGAGGTTAGAGCAAACTGGCTCTTAAATTGTATTGGTGACCAAGAATAGTAGAGGACATTGGTTGATCATTGCTCACTTGTATTATAAACTCCAGGTAAGAATTGTGATAACCAGAAAAAGGCTTTTTACTGGGACTATTTATTGTTTTCATGGAATCAAGGAGTCTGCCGAAATCTGCTATGCTAGGTCAGAATGACCTAGGTGACTATAGTCTCATGCTTCATGTTTCCCTGGGGTAAAGAATTTTGTGACTCTTTCTTAGAGTGGCATTTAAAATCCTCTCTCAAATCTGAAGAGATAACTACCTAAAAACCTGATCCCACCAGTTTCTCAAACATTTTTAGCTTGGACTTTTATAGCCCCTTAGATATCAACTATGTTATAGCATTACATTATCCAGAAGTAGCATAAGGGAGCAAAGAATATTTGGTGCCTTCAGAGAATGTGATATAGGCACATACACTATGCAAGAAGTAAGAAAACCTAACAGATGAGGTACATGCCTTAGAAATGCAGTAGGGAATGCTGAAAGACTGTCTTCTCTACCTTACCTTCTTATCTAGCGCATGTGGAACAGAATGGAACCTTACTGTCTAGAAGATGGTACTTTGAATTAATGAGTGAGGTTGTAGACAAATAAACAACTTTAATTTTATGCTATGTGACTCCTTGAAGTAATAACTAAAATGATGACTGAAAATGTCATATATTGTTGCTTAATATCCTCAGCACTCTGATCAATATAGAAAAACTCAAGAGAAATATTTGGTAATAAATTCGTCCAGGGTTTCTCCAAAAAGATGCTATGGAAAACAATGACATTAACCAATTTCCAATAACTTACCATAAAGCCTACTGTCTTGTCCATATTGTGCTGTTATAGAAGAATACATCAGACTGTGTGAATTATAATGAACAGAACTTCCCTGGTCTGGAGGCTGGGAAGTTTTAAGACACAAGGCCAGAATCGGGTAAGGGCTTTCTTGTCACACCATCTCACAGCAGAAGGTAGAAATGCAAGATAGAGTGAGGGAGGGGGCCAAATGGAACTTTCCCTTGCTCTTTTACCATAAGCACACTCCTAAGATAATGGTATTAGTCCATTCATGAGGACACAGCTCTCATGACCTAATCATCTATGACCTTGCCAACTAATACTATTATAATGGTGATTTAATTACAGCATGAGTGTGGAAGGGTTCAAACATTCAAACCATAACACAGTTACCAAAACATTTATATTAATATTTTACCTATACAAATTTAATTTGAGGTAGGGTAAGTATGTGTGCTGACAGTTCTTAACATGCAACTCTTACAAAATTAGTTTGTGATTCTCAGGGACTCTAGGAAAACTGGAAGATCTTTATTTAAAAGATAGATATATAGATTTTTTATAGAGATATAGATGGAGGTAGGTCTAAATATAAAGATAGACCATCTGACTTAGGAATTGCAAAAATAAATAAATAAATAGTTAGATAGATAAATAAATAGATAGATAGATATCATCAGAGATTGAACATTCAATTAAGATAAGGTCTCAGCTTAGTAATTGGGAATTTTTGTTTGTTTCTCATTTTCTTAAATAATCAAGGTCATAATAAAGTCATAATGCTTAAGAACACTTAAAATATAAGTAGTTTACTTATTTTCTTATGAGAATTTAGGAGTATCTTCTTTGTATTAGCATTTATCTAAATAAATTATTCTAGGAGAGACAGTCTGTGTAATCTGGCAACCAATTACACAGGATAATTTTTCACACAATGGAAAATTCATTAATCAGGAAATCATGTGAGATGGGTTAAACCATGCTAAAATTTTATACATGTCATAGTTTATTGTCAGACTCAAGGATTATAAATAAAAGCAAAATAAATTCACTTTTAGAATTTGCCCTTTATTGTGATTTTTTATATTTTGGAACATATGTACACTTCGATTTAGGATGGGGCACCTTTGGCAGAGGGTCTACATGGTCGGAATCATTTTCATATACGCGTGAAGATGGTAATATGCAATGCATTTATCTTTGCTCTTTCAAAAGGAATAAATAAGTACAAAGCAAAGTATGCCTGAATTTTAATTTCCAATATGGTAAATATTGATAAACTTGAAGAGTTTTAATGGATCAGAAGATCAAAATATCTGAGAACCACTTTTTCCTTAAATAATATAGACACATACAGTTGTATTTCTTTGTCATAATTGTTTCTAGTTTCAGCTAGTCCTATTTATTATAACTTTTAACCAAAGTTACCACCTTATACTTTATACAGAAAACTAAGTAGTGGAATATTGAAAATGGTCTGTTATACATAAGCATTTCAACTGACTACCAGAGCTCATGAACTCACATAACACAATCTTTGCAACCAAATATAATCTTTTAACATCTTTTTAAAATGATAAAAATAAGTATTCATTAATATGACCTAAAGCTACAACCCTTTCTTCCATAGCATAAAAATAAAAAGCAAAGTTACATAAATTTAAAAGCATATTCGATAATTAATGTTTGAGGATTCTATTTTACTTAGAAATTATTCTAGCACCAAATGATTATCCATTAATTTACTCAGTTTAATATTGATCCTAGATTTTAAACTAGATACATAATTATGTTCATAATTATAAAACATAATTGCTGTTGAAGTAAAGTTTCTCAGGATAATGAGCCAATTTATTTGAACACAAATTTATATTTTTTGTAATCTTAAATATTATGCAATATTCAAGTAATATTTTTTATCTGTAAACCCACATAAGTTTAGGGAAAGCAAGGTAGAATAAAAGGTATGACTTGCACAATACTCAATACTTATAAGTCACAAATGCTGTTTTATATTAAACCAAATTTTTCTAAATTAGACTCATTTATCAAAGATTTATGTATTAGCTAAACCTTGATTTTTAAACTGTTTCCATGTTAGTTACTAAAAGAAACTATTTTGTTTAAGTCCAGAACACTTAAAATATAAGTAGTTTACTTATTTTCTTATGAGAATTTAGGAGTATCTTCTTTGTATTAGCATTTATCTAAATAAACCAGTCAAGACCAAGTTCTTTTATGTTGTGAGGCTGTATAATATAATTTATTAATACTCTCACATAATAAGAGGTAAAAACCTTTCTGAATAACAGATATAAAGACTTAGAGTGCTTATAAATTCGGGTCTACATTTTTGCCACAGATCAAGAGTAAACATAAAAACTCATCTTCTAGATAGCAAATGGCTGCTTTTCATTCCACTGGGCATAAGATTCTCCATTGTTTTGCACTCAAAATGGGCAAATAGACAAAACAAACACAAAAGACCAACAAACCAGCCTCTGTTGTCTCTCTCCCAACAGAGTATACAACCCTGCCTCTGTAATCTATTAACATTTACATAAATCATTAGATGGTCAGACCATGAAACTCAAATTTCCAATCATTGCTTTCAGCAATGGAGAATAACTTAGTGGCTGTAAGCAACACCAGAAAATAAAAATCACTAAAGGAGAGAGAAATAGAGTCAGCAAAGTTACAATCTATTGCCTCTTGAGTTTCTCCTTGAGAAACCAAGAAAAGGCATATCTGAGCTTAAGCCCCCCATATATTTTTGGCAACCTATATTAGCAGGCTCTGTTAGGTAACTCCACTGGATATCATGGTGGTTATTTCCAAGACTGGTGCAAGAAAAAAAATAAAGATTAAAAGATAAAATCAGGTAAAAATATAAAATAAACATGGGTCAAAGATTTCAATTAGTACCATATTATACCCAGTTGGGAGAGCCCCCAAACTAGATTCTCTGAAAAGACAGCATACTGAAAAAACTGGACCAATAAAACCAAACTGACAAAACTGGCGAATACCTACAGAGCAATAAATAACTTCAATTGCAATTTTAGAAGTGAGAGACATTTACATTACTCTCATTTTATATAATGTACCAAAATGCATAACAGCTCAGAGATAATGGAAGGTAAGTTAATCCTGACCACTAGACAATAGGTCTAAAAATCTTTTTGGTTCATTTCAAATTTTTTTACAATTATCCTTATGAAATGACAAATCTGAATTGCAAAAACAAAGACACATAGCATGCTTATAAATTCGGATCTATACTTTTGCCACAGAGTTAACACAGAAGTACAAAACTCATGGTCATCATTTGTTTCCCTCCCCTGATGGTAACAGATTTCTCTTCTGACCCTGTAACTGGGGCCTCCAGAGAGGGATGCTGTGAAGCTTTGAGGAGATAATGTATGCAAAGTGCCTAGCTGTCTTCCTCCTTTTATGTCTAATTCCAATATTAAATGTAGCATTTAAACCAGGTGTGGTGGCCCACACTGTAATCCCAATGGCTCAGGAGGCCAAGGCAGGAGGATCACAATTTAAAAGCCAGTCTCAGCAATTTAGAAAGTGCCTAAGCAATATAGCAAGACCCTGTCTCAAATAAAAATTAAAAAAAAAAAAAGATCTGGGGATGTGGCTCAGTGGTTAAGTGAATCTAGCTTGGGAGATTCAATCCCCAGAACCAAATAATAATAATAATAATAATAATAATAATAATAATAATAAATGTAGCATTTAAGCTTCTTTCCTAAATGGAAAAATTTATTTGTAGAAAAACTGAATATAAATTTTAGGAAATGGGGCCAGGTTTGTAGCTCAGTGGTAGAGTGCTTACCTAACGTGTGACACACTGGGTTTGATTCCCAGCACCACATATAAACAAATAAAGATAATAATAAAATAAAAGTCCATCAACAATTAAAAAACTATTTCAAAAACATTTTTAGTAAATGACTCTTATGAGGGGAATGTTATTTATACTTTTATCAGAAATGCTTTCTATTTACATGTGATAAGTTTTATATATTTTCAAAAGCTTTATTTACAATAAGATTATTGATAGTTAATATGATTCATAGATATTAAGCTAATAAATCACATTCAAATATTTTAAAATATACAAAATTTTGGACCATTTGATAAACTTGCCAGTATTTTAGCCACTTCTAAGCCAGAGAGCATCTAAAACCATACAGAGAAGAGGTTATATGACACCTGGATTAATTTAATTTTCCAAGGCCACAAAGCTGGTTATCTGTGGTTATTTATTTAGCCAATGCACTCAACATGGTTTTTAGTAAGAAATTTAGTCAGGTTGAGGAAAATGGACCTTTACTATAAATGTGTTTTCTGAGCAACATGGGCATCGATTTTTAGTGAAGACAGCATACTAGTCATTTTCTGTCTTCCTTGGAGAAGTAATGATTTCAGCATTTCCTTAAGTTCCATATTAATTCTATTAATTTACACATTAATTCTGATCTAGACACTGGGCGGGACCCTGGTAAATGAATCATTACCAGGTCATTTCCCTTGTGGTACTTACTATCTATTTAAGCAGCAGTCACACCAGTAAAAAACAATCAAACAAATAAATGTGTAATTGCAAATTATAGTGAGAAATGTGAGGAAATAGATAACAATTTCAAACTCCAAGATCCATATAAATTGATACATTTCTTAAGCAAAGGGATTCATTTCAGAAGGTTGTAATTATAGGCCACTGTTAAATGCCAGCTAGGTATAAGTGGATGAAAGGGAGAGATAAAAATATGTTTTCCTTCACTCCATTTATGAGAATTCTGGCATAAGAGACCAGAAGATGGCTGTGCCCAGGTCAAAACAACATTTAAAATGCTGTTGTATGTAGAGTTATTTGAGAATTTTTCTGAGCATATCTAATTAAAATACATTAACACGTCACCCTAATTGTTTCAGCTTTCTTTACAGAAAAAAAAAATGACAGAAAGATAGTCAACAGGAAAGGAAGAGAAGAGGTGGGGGAGGTGAGGAGAAAGGAAGAGAAAGAAAAAGAAAATAGGTGAAGGAGAGAGAAAAAGTAGAGGGACAAAGGAAGAAAGGGTAGAAGAAGAGAAGAGGAACTTTGAGAGATTACAACTCTATCCTCATTCCATCCTCTCTCTTTTTCCTCTAGCCTCCCCTCCCCAGATGTTTACACTATGCTAAATATATGTGTATCATTTCACGTGCAATTTTATTTTACTCCACGTGTGATATCCTAAGGCACATATGTTAATGTTTTGTTCTTGTAAGATTTTTAAATAAATATTTCTTTTCACCAGCATCCTTTCTGGGTTTGGAGGGCTGTTTTGTTGTTTTCCCACAGAACATTATGTAAGGTACACTCATGTTGATAACAGTACATCTAGTTCATTCATTTTGACTGTGTTGTATACAGACCAGCATTGTGTATCCCTGTCCCTTTAATTAGACAACCTGGATGTGTACCTGTTGTTGCCATTGCAAGCTGAACCTACTAGTATCTCTGCTGTTGTCTCTTCATGTATAAATGAGTAGACACCTAGAATTAGAATGGCTAGGTTTAGAAGCCACTGTATGGAATGTTGTCCAAATATTTATCACAACAAATGCAGCAATTCATTTTCTTCACAGGAGTTGTGTGATTCCTGGTTTTCTTATAGGGACATGAACATCCATTATTATCAGACATTGATTTTGGCCAATATCAGATGGCTGGAAAATAGTCTAACAGTGTTTCAATTTATAATTTCCTTTTTATAAAGATGCACATTTCCTATTTTTAAAATAGTATTTAATGATGTGCTGGCTCCTCCAGAATATACTTTTCTAAATATTGGACTTATAAATAATAGAAAAGAACACTAGTTCATCTTGTAGCTCATAAAATATGAGCATTTTAGGAATTTATGCTTATAAAGTACAAGGATAAAAATCATGTTTCATTGTGAAACTGCAATGTCTGGAATGCCTAATCACTAACTTGGAAATATATAAGGTGCCCTATTTTTTGCCTTTCAGAATATATAATACCTTTCAATTACCTTAAATTTGATGGTATTTATTGTGATCCTGAAAAAGCAATGTATGCTTTTTAAAAAATTATTTTTTAGTTGTAAATGAACAAATACCTTTATTTATTTATCTTGCATGTGGTAATGAGGAACAAATCCAATGCCTCACCTATGCTAGGCAAGTGCTCTACCACTGGGCCACAACCCCAGCCCTACACCTGCATTTTATTATAAATTTTTATTTCTCTAATTTTTGTCCTTTCCCCAAAAAATCATTTAACAGAAAAACCATGAAAATATATTTAAATGGTTATTAAATTTAACATATATTTATTCATCTACCTGAGTAAGGCAACATCAAAGTTAATCTATATTAAATGTTCTTCATTCCTCTAGAATGAAAGAAAATAGTGATATTTAGTAAAATACTGTGATTAGACTCCTTTTAATCATTAAATTTACTCACCACTAATGATTTTCATTTCTAGAGAAAGAATGTTTTCAAATATAACTTGTAAACAAAAAATTGAAAATTACTTCACTGTGCTAATCATCAAAAAATTAAAATAAATTAAAAGTACCATTTTTTGTCTATTTAATGAATGAAACAATGCAATATCCAGTTGAACTTTGGTGAAGGACAATTGATTCTTCCTTGCATTATAATTTAGCACAACATTTAACAAAAATATTTTTGCCATATGTATTGTAACAATTCATAATATTTTCAGAACCTTAGAAAAGAAAATTCTATTCATAATTTTCTATCCTAGAGAAATAATTAAAAATATTTAAAAATCTCATATTCATTAAAATGTCATTTTAGGCTTATTCTAAACTGATAATATAGAGAATCACTTCAATGCCCAATATAAAGTATACTGCTGTCTATTTCAAAATGTGTATTCCTGATGCTGAGGAGGAAAATGTTTATGATACTATAATTCAAAAGGAAGAAAAGAGAATCCTAGATACAAATAGAAATGTACCACAATGCTAACAGTCATTATGTTAGAAGTAACGTTTCCTAATTTCAGAAATTTTACAAATTTATTGCTTATTTAAAAGAATAAAGTCCCAAGACTTGCTCTTGTTTCCATAGAGAGCAGGGAGGGAATTTTGCACAATTTATGTTCCTTCCTTCCATCTGTTTGCTTTTGGTTTGATTTTCTTTTTTCTTAACATAAAACCACTGACTTCAGAAAATACAATATTGAAATGCTCTGTCACTCCTCAATTTTTCTCCTTTACAATACTATTTCAAGATGACTCTGATACCTTTAAGTAAATGCATCTGCTTTCTATGCTGGGAGAGATAATCTTGCAAAATAATAGAATAATTTTATAAATAAAGCCAAAAAACTAATCACTTTAAAGGAAAGCCATTTCTTTGCTTTACCTCTTTTAAAAAAAATTGTTGTTTTTTTATATACATGACAGTAGAGTGTATTTTGACATATTATTATACATACATGGAGTGCAACCCATTCCAATTAGGATGCCATTCTTGTGATTGTACATGATGTGGAGTTACATTGGCTGTGTATCCATATATGACCATAGGAAATTTATGTCTGATTCAGTCTACTGTCTTTCCTATTCCCATCTCTGCTCCCTTCCCTCCATTCTCCTTTGTCTAATCCAATGAACTTCTATACTTCTCCTCCCCACCCTCCCTTGTTATGGCTTAGCATCCACATACCAGAAAGAATATGTGACCTTTGGGATTTGGGGGTCTGGCTTATCTCACTTAGCATGAATTTCTCCAGTTGCATGCATTTACCAGCAAATGCCAAAATTTCATTCTTCTTAAAAGCTGATTAATATTCCATTGTGTATATATACCACATTTTCTTTATCCATTCATCTATTGAAGGGCACCTAGGTTGGTTCCATAGCTTGGCTATTGTGAATTGAGCTGCTAGAAACTTTGATGTAGCTGTATCACTATAATACGCTGATTTTAAGTCTTCTGGTAAAACGAAGAAGTGGGATAACTGGGTCAAATGGTTTCACTCATGTTTTCTAAGGAATCTCCATACTGCTTTCCAGAGTGGTTGCCCCAGTTTGCAGTCCCACCAGCAATGTAGGAGCATAATTTTGTACCTTCTCCCCGACATCCTTGCCAACATTTATTGTTACTTGTATTCTTGATGATGGCCATTCTGACTGGAGTGAGATAGAATCTCAATGTAGTTTTAATTTGTATTTCTCTAATAGCTAGAGATATTAAACATTTTTTCGTATATTTTTTACCATTCATATTTCTTATTCTGTGAAGTGCCTGTTTAGTTCTTTTGCCCATTTATTGATTGGGTTATTTGTTTTTATGATGTTAAGTTTTTTGAGTTCTTTGTATATCTGGAGATTAATGATCTATCTGATGTGCATGTGGTAAAGATATTCTCCCATTCCCTAGGCTCTCCATGCACATTATTGATTGTTTCCTTTGCTGTGAAGAAGCTTTTTAGTTTGATCCCATTCCATTTATTGATTCTTAATTTTACTTCTTGCACTTTAGGAGTCTTATTGAGGAAGTCTTTGCTTTACCTTATAATTCTGAGTCCTTTTTAAAACTATCCTGTACTTACTGATTATCATGTCCTGTCATTGCATTCCAAGTAAACGTTTTCTTTGGATTTTGTTTTTATTTTTACTTTTACATCAGTATCTAGGTCCCTTCTCATTATTCTAGAGCTTGCTATTGTTTTATTTCCTCATAGTTCGTCCACTGTAGAAATTCTTGATAATCAAAATAGCGAGAATAACGATGCTCTGATTTGGAGGAGATTGCCTTAGTTTTCTTCTCCCTAAAACATATTTCAGCAAATTGGTTACTAGGAAATATTAAATGTCAGATAAAGATTAACGAGTGCTCTTACACTCCACAGATACATAAATATAATGATATGATTTGGGACACATAGTCTGTCTTGAACTCAATTGAATATACAGGTAAAACATGAGTAGAACTGGAACTGGATTCTTCACACCCATCTGTAATTACTGTCACCCTATTATTACCTTTGTGGTCCACTCTCATCCCCCATTCTGATTTATCAACTGCTTTTCATATTTACAAAGTGGTTCATTAACCACTCTGGCCAAAAGAAATGAACATTAACGAGCCTATTTGCACAGCATTTGGCATGTAGCTAATCATCTGAAAATGACTGTCTGGGACTGCACTGAGAAAGAGTTATTAACATTCAACACTGGGTCTACAAAACAGAAGGCGAAAAGAAAACAGAAGCTAGGCATGGTGGCACATGCCTATAAAGCCAGTGGCTTGGGAAGCTGAGGCAGGAGGATCACAAGCTCAAAACCAGCCTCAGCAACTTAGCAAGACCCTTTCTCAAAATAAAAAATAAAAATAAAAGGCTGGGGAAATGTCTTAATGGTTAAGCATCTCTGGGTTCAATGCCTTGTACAAAAACAAAAACAAGCTGAAACTGGGAATCAAAAAATTAATAAATGGTGTGAGATAAAGTTCTGATTTTATTCTTCTGCATCTGGAGATACAGTTTGCTCAGGACCACTTATTGAAGATGCTGTCCTTTTCCTAACATGTATGTTTGATTATATGTTGAAAACCAATTGATGCTCAGTTCTGTTTCATTGGGCAATGAGTCTATCTTCATGGTAGCAGAATACTGTTTTATCACTATTGCTTTTCAGCACAGTTTGAAATCAAGTTAGTACGATGCTTCCAGCTTTGTTCTTTTTGCTCATGATTGCTTTGGTTAAGTGCTGGTCTGTGTGGTTCTATAAGAAATTAGGGTTGTTTATTCTATTGGGGATTATAGTAAGTGATAATGTATATTTCAAAATGATGAAGAGAGTAAATGTGAAGCACTCTTTCAGGAATAAAATGATAAGTATTTGAGGAGATAGATATGTTAATTAGATATATTAAATGATTTAATTAGATATGTTATGCATATTAATTAGATATATATTAATTAAATATGTTATATATAACTATATAACTAGATATGTTAATATGATTTAATTATTCCACATTGTACTCATAAATCATAACATTACTTATCTGGCTTAATATAGTATTGGAGAGACCTTTGCTCTTGAGTCCAGCATATCTGAATTTGAATCCTGGCATTACCATTTAAAGACCATTTAAACTTGGAAACATTTCTAAACACCATTAGGTGTCAGCTTCCTTATCTTTGATATTGGGGTGAAAATGGCATTGACATGATAAGGCTATTATAAGTAATACATTAAACAATTCACATGAAGTAGTCAGAACAATGTCCCTAAAGAAGTCCAACTCACAATTCTCTGGGCCTAGGAATATATTGCCTCATATAGCAAGAAAGACTTCAAATGTTATTAAGAATTTCAAGAAGAGGAGATGATCTTCAATTATTTGGGCAGGCCAAATAGAATCTCAGAATCCTTATAAAAGGAAAGCTTTAGAGTCAGTGAAGAGAAGGACAGCAGCAGAGGTAGAGTTACGTGCTTTAGGATGGATGAAGGGATCTGCAACCCAGGAAAGCAAAGAGTTAGAAATGACAAGGAAATCCATCCTTTCTTAAAGTCTCCAAAAGGAACACAGACAGCCAACACTTTTTAGGACTTCCAACCTCTAGCACAGTAAAAGAATAAATTTGTGTTGTTTTAAGCCACTAAATGTGTGTAATTTGTCACATCAGCAATAAGATACTAATATAGTTTATAAAGTACTTAGCACAGGACCATCACACAGGACTCTCAGATGGTATATGCTCAAGCCACTCTGCCTCCTTAGCAGGCAAGAGTAGGAAAGAATAGTCCAGGAAAGAGTAGTTCAACCCACAGTCTTTCATCTACACAAGTCTACCACCTTTCCCAAGAAGGCTGAGTCTCCCCAAAGGGCTTAGTAACTTGACCATCTCTGATTTTCAAGGACTGCTTGCTATGAATTAGTTTAGTAAAAACCAATTGTTTATTACATGATATTTATAGAATAATTGTTCCACGAATGCTATCAAGATGTGGAATTCAGTCCTTTTTCATTCCAAGTTTAAAAATAAAACATTTAAGTGTGTGTGTGTGTGTGTTGTGTGTGTGTGTGTGTGTATGCATTCACACATGCGCACGCTTGCAGATGCATACTTGGTATTTGTAAGGCTTGGTTTAAGTCAATAGGGAAAGGGACAGCAAAAATCTTAAAATATAATATCATATGTGGCTATTCTTAAGTTTTTTTTCCTACCCTAACATTTGCTTCCCCAAGCCTTAATTCTTCTTAAATTTCATACAGCAGTTTATCTCCTTTTGTTTTCTAATCACTCCTAACTTGTGCCCGTAGGATTTCCTTCAAATACCAAGGTATTTTTCTAAACATATTACCATAGTGAACTATGAAGATAATATATGTTATTTTCTACCTAATTTAGTGAACACTTAGTAAATATTATCTGAAAAATATATAAAAGCTCATTAGTCATGAGTTAGGCTAGCCTCTCCACATTGTTTCATCAGTTTCTTTGGGTGGTATACCAAACATGGATTAAGGATGCAGGCTGGAGGACAAGCAAGCCATAGACCATGCCTCAAACACTTTACTCTTTTAACTGCTCCTATCTCACCAATCTTAGGGTTATAAATAGGGCTCAGTACTTACAACCTTTCCACCCCCACCCCTGATATTTCTCATATGCATTTCACACAGATCTTATTAAGGTATAAAATTATACAGAGATCAGGTTTAAAATTTGGGAACTCATCTTTATAAAATTAGAGGTTATCAGAAAATTTCAACTATATATAATTTGCTCATTTACTTAAGTTTAAGTTTACTTTAGTTCCCATTCTTATTTTAAAATGTGCTTTGCCCATGTGTGTTTTTGTGCACACATGTGTATTTCTCTATGTATATATGTGTACTCAGATTTTAAGCTACTTTTTTTTTTACACTCAAAGGCACTTGATCACTGAGCCATATCCCCACCCCTGTTTTGTATTTTATTTAGAGACAGGGTCTCACTGAGTTGTCTAACACTTCACTATTGCTGAGACTGGCTTTGAACTCACGATTCTCCTGTCTCAGCCTCCTAGCCACTGAGTAAACTTCTTTTGAGCTAGGATTCCTGGATTATGTTTTGTCAGCAATGGGAATCATGTTGCCTTCAGACATTAAATATATATGATTTGCGACTCCAGTGACTCTTAAGGTCAGCAACCATGCAGCACAAAACTTAATAAATGAATGCTACAACAACATTATTTCTGTTCATTCCAAAGTATCATAGGACCACGGATCTAACTAACAGCCCATTATAGTGTTCTGACTTAACCTTTGAAATGTCAATAAATTGGATTATAATGTAAGCCACTCTAAATGTTTTTGAAAGAAGAAGGATGAAAGTTATATTTTCGTGAATCTACCTCTGAGAAAGCTGTTTTTATAACAGTTACTTAATGCTTTTGCCTGTAACATAGTTTACTTGAATTTGCTATCTGCCCATAATCATATTTTTGCACACATGGAATGAATACCATGAGTGTAAAAAGTTAGAAACAGTTAAAAAATAATTCAGTCTTAAAACTCTCAACCCATCCAGTTTCATGATCTTTGGCACCTTTAACTCCACAAAAGATTGATGATATCAGCCTGCATCAGCCCCTTGAGTACATTCCTGTGTAGATGTGGTAATTAATTATCAAGGTGAATAATACTGCTGGGCAATCATATTAGGAAAGGAGAACAACTAGAAACACAAGAAGCAATCATGTTGCAGTTGTTCCTTCTCACCCAGAAGAGAGAAGAACCAAATAGAACCCTATCTAGGAACATCCTTCCTTTTGTTGATGATCTGAGAATTCTTGCTGAGCAATTTTTTTCCTACAAAGAGCTCATACACGCAACTCAATTAACCACAGCATTACAAAATCTAGAAATACCAAACTCTGAAATCATCAGAGTCCAACTCTTTGTTGTATAAATTCAAACACAGATTTATGAGTACTTGCTTGTATAAGGGTCTCTGTCTGAGTCTCAGTGATCTCTTCCTTCTCAGAGACCCTGATGGTTACCTGGTGACTGTATTTGTATTTTTGTAGCTTTCCTCCAACCCTTGATAAATAATCTTGGGAGTGTTTGCACCTACATTAGTCCAATGAAATCTTCTTGGACATTGGAAATTTGGAACAGACAGATCCCAAGAAAATTGTTTCTCAAGTTCTTGGAGCTCTGGAGTCCTTCCCTTGCTGAGTTGTGTGATTCCTCAACTCTCTTTGTTATCCTAATGGGATTTGGGAACAGACAATACCAAGGCAAAAAAGGTTGGAAAAATACCAAGTCGTGGCCAAACTTTGGTAAAATGTAAAGCTTCCCATAGTGATAATCAATTGTATGGTTTATACCTATTGATTGCTGAGTGGATTGATCATAATAGATTACAACAGTAATTATGGTTTTTTTAATAATTTTGGAGTTTTTAAATTACTCATAACTATAATAACCATATATATGAGATATTTACTTATTTATCTTCTTGATAATGCTTTTTTAACTGTACAAATTGCTTTATTAAAACTCCAGAGCCTCCCAACTTGTGAACCAGTGATTCAGTATAAGATTTTAATGCATGTCCCTGTTTTGATATGAAGTGGTTAAATAACCAGATGATATATGTGTGTCTGAATATGTAAATTAAGTGGCATATGCTGACCAGAGGGACACAAATAATATCCTCAATGATCCCTAAAGCTCTTTAATGGTTCAACAAATACCTGATTTTAATTTCATTTTAAAATATTATAATTAGACTAAAATAGAAAGCATACACATTTTAATAATCCCTATGCACATAGTAGTACATTCAGAACCAATATAATATTAACTTTGCTATCAGGTTAACTTATGGTATGTGGAGCACCAAGTAAAGCTTCCTTCTAATCTGTCATTAAGTGCCAATCACCCATGAATGCCCTTGAACTATGTATAAAGATTCATTGATGGTAAGGTGGTTCCTTGGCACAAGTGTTGGAATTCTTACTGTTTTTTGTTTTTGTTTTTGTTTTTGTTTTTCATTGTTGTTGTTTTCCTCAATTCAGGGTAGCCCATTTTGGGTCATATAAGATTGTTAAAAGCAAGTAAGTCCTTTACAATTTGTTAGGATTTTATCAACAATATGTAAATAAAATAAAACACACAAAAATAAATTGGTGCTAATAGGAAAGACCATAGTATTTAATATAAATAGTCCTGACTTTCAAATTTGTGTGCCCACTGAAATAGATACAACATTTGAATTTCTAAGGTAATTTTATATCAACAAATATGTTTTTTTTCATTTGTACTTCGTATATTGAGGTTGCCTATAAAGTTTAATTTTATTAAAGGATTCCACAGAGGAAAAATGTTTGAAAAGCGCCATGTAGTAGGGTTTCTTAACTTCAGCACCATTGATAGTTTGGAAGAGATAACTCTTTGTTCTTGGGGACTCTCCTGTGTGTTATGTGATTTTTAGTGACATTTCTGGCCTCCATACACTAATTCCAGTATCAAACTCCAGCATAAAAATTTAAAATGTGGATATTGTCAGTGTCCTCTATAAAGCAAACTTATCCCTGATCTAGAAACATTATATAATCACAGGATCATAGGGTTAGCCACACATTAGTAATTCCCAGGTAATGTTTACATTCTCACAATTCCTTTACCCATCAAGAGCCATTAAAAAAAAGAATATAGTAGACAGAAAATTTTAAAAGTATTTTAAAATATTTATTGTGTCATTTCATCTAAAGTGTTGAAATACTATACCAACTATAAAAGTTATATTGTAGAACTTCATTTTCAGACAACAAATGATATTCTTGATGTATTTATTGTTAAGTGAATAAATTTGAATTAAGCAACCCATATGTTCATGGGAACAGGAAAAAGGAAGCAATACGGTTAAATCCATTTATGTGTAAATTCTGGAATGCAATTAGTCTTCAAATTTTTTGCAAAACACTTTGAGAAAAAAAAATTTAACTTTAAAAACTCCTGTGTTCCCACCTAACACTCAAATAAATTCAATTAAATTGACCAATGTCTTGCCTAAGAGAATTCAAAAGTAATGTACAAATGTGAACTTTTATTTGGTAAAGAAAGTCAAAGAAAAATTGGAAAAGACTAAGGTTTTTCCTAATAATGTCTTTAAAAAGTTACCTATCTTTCTATTGAGTTAAAATAAATGACCACATCAATAACTCACCTTGGCAGCCTCAAAACTGCAATGGCTCTGATGTATAATTAAAGAATATGCATATGTATATGTGGTGTTTTATACGCCATGTGCCACATAAAGTTTGGTCAGTGAGGGATCCGACACATGATCGTGATTCCATGAGATTACAAAGGAGCTGGAAACTCCCTATTGCTTAGTGAATTGAAGTGGTTCTAACATCATAGCCAATGATCACAACACATTGCTCACATGTTTATGGTGATGCCGCTATAAACAAACCTACTGTGCTACCAGCCACGTGAAATTACAGCACATACAAATATATAAGGCACATAATACTTCATAATGATAATAAACTATTATACTGATTTATATGTATTTACTACACTATATCATTATTTCAGAGTGAACTCCTACTCATAAAAATATTAGACATAACTATGCTTCTATTCCCATAAAGTATTTCTAGAAAATTTCAGAAGTAACTGCTGAGAATTAAGGTAGAAATAAAACTAGTTATTAAATTTTGATCTTTTGAATTCTTTAAATTATTATTACATTTTGTAGGGGAGGCTCACTTAATTTTAAAAAAATACTATTTTAATTCCACAATGGTATCAAAAATTTGTAAGAGTGTATGAACCATATGAATTTCAGTTATTTTCAGACTCTACACACCAGGAAACCATCTCAAGTAAGAGAAAATGGGGAGATAATGGAAGTTGAGGTAGGATATCTACAGTCAAGATCCCAGAGTTTTGCATAAGTGTATCAGCTCTACAGGAACTGACAAATATTGTGTAGACTCTGATTCTAAGACAGTGTTTCTTCCCTGACTATGAACTACCTGCTGAACATAAGTGGACTAGGGCCTCAGATATTAATCTCAGATATCTCTCTAATAGTAGGGAATGTGAGACATCATAAATCACAGGAAGCTGGTTTCATTGTTGTATTATGTTATGGCAGGAGAGAAAGGTAAGCTTTGATGCATAATATAGATTCTTCCTATTCATTAATTCTGCAAATATTGGCAGAGACATTGCAAGTATACTAGTAAACACATAAAGTGCCATGAGATAATAGTAATTGTAATAATGGCCATCATTTAGGGAACCTCTACTAAGTACAGGGCACTGGGCTAAGAGCTTTGCACACATCAACTCTTAATCCAGAGAGCAATCCTAAGTAGTAGGTGTTTGATTAATGAAGACACTGAGCCTCCTGGATATAATTTAACCACACAAGAACACAACATAAGTGAGAAAAAAAAGCTAAGCCTCAACCCAATCTGGCTATCTTCAAAATCTTTAATCACAAGATTTTTTTACACAGCTTTATCTTGGTATCATTCACATATGGTTATTAATGGATAGTGAATTAATTACATTAATTATGAATTTGATATAATTCTCAATAAAGTACTAACAAACTAAATTCAACTGCATATTAAAAGAATCCTACACTATGAATTTATTCCTAGGATGCCAGGTTGGTTCGACATACACAAATTAAGCATTGCGATATACCACATTAATGGAATGAAGGACAGAAGCTATGTGATGATCTCAAAAGATGCAGAAAAAAAAATCATTTGACAAAATTTGATATCTCTTTATGATGAAGCCTCTCAACAAAATATGAATAAAAGGAACTTATCTCAATATAATAAAAATTATATATGAAAAACTCAGAGCTATCTTCACAATCAATTGCTCTTGAGATGAAAGCTAAAGATATCCTACTTCCTGACTTAAAATTATAATGCAAACTTGTAATAATCAAAACATTATAGTTATGGCATGAAAACAGATACATAAACCAACGAAACAGAGTAGGAGAACCCAGAAATAAAATCATATATTTATAATTTACCATCAACTGATCTTGAACAGGATGCCAAGAACACAAAGAGGAAAAGGATAGTCTCTTCAACAAATGGTGTTTAAAGACGTGGATACCCATGAGGAAAAAAAAATGAAATTTGGCTCCTATTCACAACTCATCTCAAAATGGATTAAAGAATTAACTTAAAAATTGAAACATTACAATTTCCAGTGGAAAACACAGGAGAAACCACTATGGCATTGGCCTTGGCAGTGATGTTTGATACCAAAATAAAATAAGAGCACAAATAGGCAGGTGAGATAACATCCAATTAAAAAGCTCTGCATAGCAAAGGGAAACATCAGTAAAATGTAAAGGCAACCTATGGAATGGGAGAAAATACCTGCAAACTTTATATATGATAAGAGGTTAATACTCAAAATATTTTAAAAACTCATATAACTCAATGCCAAAATACAAATAAAATGGGCCAAGGACTTATATAGACATTTCTTAAAAGAAAATATAAAGATGGTCAACAAGCATATGAAAAAGGTCCTCAACATTTCTAATTTATCAAAACCACAATGAGATATTATCTCATTCTTGTTAAGATGATTATTACAAAAAAGAAAAAGAAGTTAAATTTTGTTTAGGATATAGTAAAAAGAAAAGCTTTGCACACTGTTGATAAGAATATAAAGTACAACAACTTTGTTCTTGTTCAAAATTCCTTCACTTATTTGGGGTCTTTTTTGATTCTATAATAATTTTAGGATTTTTTTTCTTCTATTTATTTTTGTACAAAAATGCAATTGGATTTTGATAGAAATTGCATTGAACCTAGAAATTGTTTTGGGTGAGATAGACATTTTTGACAATATTAATTCTTCTAAGTCTATGATATGGGATGTCTTCTCATTTGCTTGTCTTTTTAAATTTCCTTCATTAATATTTTATTATTTGCAATGTAGAGGTTTTCCTTCTCTTTGGTTAAGTCAATTCCTAAACACCTTGTTATTGCTAAGGTAAATGTACAAGTTTTCTTAATTTCCCTTTCAGAGATTTAGTTGTTGATGTGTAGAAACACCACTGATTTTTTTCATATTGATTTTGTATCCTGAAAATTTACTGAATTCACTTGCTAATTCCAACAATTTTTTGGTAGAGTCTTCAGGGTTTTCTATGGATATGATCATGCCATCTGCAAACTGATAGTTATACTTATTTCCTTCTGATTTGAATGTCTGATTTCCTTTTCTTGCCTGATTGCTCAGACTGTGACTACCAGTGAACAGCAGTGGTGAGGTTGGGTGTCCTTGCCTTGTTCCAGATCTTATAGGAAAAGCTTTCCATTTCTCTGCATCTACTGAGATGGTTAACCAACATTTATTTTGTTAATAGGATGTATCATGTTAATTGATTTTTCCCTTAACCTCTTTTCCATTGGCTTCTGTTTTTTGTTTTTACCGCAGCTTCTGCTGATTGCTTTGTATCCATATGTGCATCCTAGGAATAAATTCCACTTGGTCAGTGTACAATCCTTTTAATATGCTCTTGAGTTCAGCTTTTCAGTAATATATTAAGGTTTGTGTGTCTATTCATCAGGGATATTGGCCTTTAGTGGGTTATTGGGCGGGGTGGGGGTGTTATTTTGTTTTGCTTTTTGTTGTTGTCATTGTTGCTTTTCCTTGTATTCTATTTGCCTAACTTTGGAATCAGGGTGATGCTGGTCTCATAAAATAAGTCTTAGAAACCAGATAAAGACACATCAAGGAAAGAAAACTACAGAAAATATCCCTGATGAAATAAGATGCAGAAAATCTTTAATAAAATATTAACAAATCATATTCAACAACATATTAAGAAGATTGGACATTGTGACCAAGTTGGTTTTTCTCAGGGATGCAAGGATGGTGTAGCATATGCAAATCAGTAAATGTAATCCGTCACATAAATAGAATTAATGATAAAATTGCATAGTCATCCCAATGGATGCAGAGTAAATCTTCAACAAAATCCAGCACCCACTCATGATAAAAAAAAGCACCAAAGAAACTGGGGATAGAAGAAACTTACCTCAACATTGTAAAGCTATATATGACAAACCCGAAGCCAACATCATAGTGAATAGGGAAGAACTGAAAGCATTTTCTTTAAAATCTGAAACAGGACAAGGATGTATGTACACTCTCACCACTCCTACTCAATACAATACTAGAAATTCTTCCAAGAGTCATTAGGTAAGAGAAGGAAATAAAAGAGAAAAATAGAAAAGGAAGAAGTCAAATTATTACTCTTTAAGGATGATATGATCCTATACTTAGAAGATTTAAAAGACTACTAGCACTAATAAACAAATTCAGCAAAATAGCACATTAAAAAAATCAACATACAAAAAACATCAACATACAAAAATCAATAGTTTTACTATTACCAATAATGAATCTACAGAAAGAAATTAGGACAACAATCCCCATTCACAATAACCTCAAAAAAAGAAATAAAATAAAACACCTAGGAATAAATCTAGCCAAGGAGGTGAAAGACTTCTACAATGAAAACTATAGAACATTGAAGGAAGAAATTGAAGAAGACCTTTAGAAGATGGAAAGACCGCTCATGTTCTTGGATAGGCAAAATTAATATTGTTAAATTGGTCATACTACCAAAATACCAAAAGCGATTTGAAGATTCAATGTAATTACTATCAAAATATCAATGACATTCTTCACAGAACAAGAAGAAACATTTCTAAAATTTATTTGTAAGAATAAAAGATCCAGAATAGCAAAAGCAATTCTAAGCCAAAAAAAAAAAAAAAAAAACAATGCTGGAGGTATCACAATACATTACTTCAAATTATTCTACAGAGCTAAAGTAACAAAAACTGCATGGCACAGGCATAAAAACACACACATAGAGCAATGGCACGGAATAGACAAACCACACATCTACAGTCATCTGATCCTTAACAAAGGTGCCAAAAAAATACATTCAAAAAAAGACATCCTTTTAAACCAATAGTGCTAGGAAAACTGGTTATTTGTACATAAAAGAATGGGACTAGACTCTATCTCACCCTGCACAAAAGTTAACCCAAAATGGAACAAAGACTTAGGAATTAGACAAGAAACTATACAATTTCTAGAAGAAAACATAGGGTCAACACTCCAGTATACAGTCACAGGCAATGACTTTCTCAGTAGTACCCCTAAAGCTCAGGAAGTAATGCCAAGAGTTAATAAATGAGATGACATCAATTTAAAAAGCTTCAATACAGCAAAGAAAATAATTAAGAATATGAAGAGAGGATCTACAGAATGGGGGAAAAATCTTTGCTAGCTATTTTTCTGACACAGGGTTAATATCTAGAATATATAAAAAAAAATTAATACCAAAAAAATTAATAAAGGAGCAAATGAATTAAACAGGCACTTCTTGGAAGAAAAAATACAAATAGCCAACAAATATATGGAAAAATCATCAACATCAATACTAATCAGGGAACTGCAAATCAAAACTATGCTGAGATTTTATTTCACTCTAGTGAGAATGGTAGTTATCAAGAATACAAATAATAATAAATTATGGAGAGAATAAGGAGAAAAAGGAACACTTTTATACTGTTGATAGGTGTACACATGAGTACAATCACTATGGAAATCAGTGTGGAGGTTTCCCAAAAGACTAGGAATGGAACCAGCACATGATTTATCCTAAAGAATTAAAGAAATAATACTCAGTGATACATGTATACCTGTGTTTATAGCAGCAAAATTCACAATAGCCAAACTATGGAACCAGTCTAGGTGTCTATTGATGGTTAAATGGATAAGAAAATAATGTGGTATATATACACAATGTAGTTTTATTCAGCCATGAAGAAGAATGGAATTATGTCATAGGCAGGAAAAATTGATAGAACTAAGTAAAATAAGTCAAACTTAGGGACCAAGGAGAGGAGGAAAGAAAAGGGGGAAATACTGGGAAATGATATTGGTCAAATTATATTGTTACATATATTGTTATTGTGCATGTATCAATATGTAACCACCACAAATCCCACCATTATGTACAACTATAAAGCATCAATTAAAATATATAAAAAAATGAGTGTTGAAGAGTTCCCTCTTCTATTAATTCTTATTTGAATGTACGGTAAAAAACTCACCCATGAGGCCATCTGGTTCTGGGCTTTTCTTTCTTGAAGGTTTTGATTACTAATTTAATCTCCTTGTAACGTTCAAACTTTATTTCTTCTTGAAACAGCCTTGGCAGTGTATATATTTCTATGAATTTATTCATTGCTATTTATCCCATCTAGGCTACCCAATTTGTTGATGTATAATTGTTCACAGTAGTTTCTTATGATCTCACAAACGTTTTGCGCTTTGTTTCTGCCACTTGATAAACATGATTGGGGACTGGGAAGGCTGTGGAGGAAATATTAGCACTTTTCTGATGTCTTTTTCCTCTCTTACCCTGGCAGGATCACAACTACTGCCGCATGTATGATGGATCTTCGAAGATACCCTCTGGATGAACAAAACTGCACCCTGGAGATTGAAAGTTGTGAGTTACTTGCACAAGGGAATGAGAAAAAGAGATATTTGCTTGACCCAATTTAATTCAATCTTTCACTGAGTTCACTGGGGCTAGAATGTTTTTAGCTGCAAACTTCTGCCAACTTTTTGAGGGATTTAGAGTCTAGGATATTTTCCCTTATATTTGTGGTTCAACGGTAGTATCAATGACATTATGTTTTGGACACCTAGGGAAAGTCCACTTATTTTAGCTCAATAATTTATAAACTCATGCTTTTTCCTTCTTAGAGTGGAATTTCTTCCACAGCTTTCCAATAGCCAAGCTGCATTAATAATAGAGGGAGACATTTCAAATGAAGACTCTGTGCAAATGTTTTAAGTTGTAAAGGATTGTAAATTGTCTTTTCCAAAAAGTTTGTGGTAGAGTCTGATGCAAAAGATCTCTTTATTTATGAAATGAATAAGATAATAAATGATACCTTATGAGGATTATACTTGGGTCAAAAATTTACTGTTTTTGAGGTCAAGATTTTGGATTGTCTTCTAGGACTGTTTTTTATTGATCAATTTCCTAATAATACGAATATTTTAATTGCCAAGATTTAATCCTGATTGACAGTCTTACCATTATTTCTCAGCCATCAACCTATAGGCATTTGAGCCCTCTAATTGTGAATACTAGAGATAGACCACTTCTTTGTTCTGAGAGGTGCAGAAAGTTGCAATAGAAAATTCAGGCTATTACTATATTACTTAATGTGGTGTGAGAAACAGATGGTGTATTTAGACCATTAAATTCTTTCTGAATCTAAACATCAAGAAGGCAAGGGAAAACGGGGGAAAAAATCCAGTTGACCCTACGGTCTTATTGAAAACAAATGTGTTTCCCTAGAATGTGACTAAATATTGAGCAAAACCTTTAATTTTCCAGTTTCATAAAAGAAAAAGTATAGAAATGAAGTTATTTCTATAGAAATAGCTCTAAATTTAGACATAGAGATTGTTCTATTATCTCTGGAGTAAACAAGAAAATTCATGAATTATTATTTAATTAATAGTCTACCTTTAAAGCTCACTACATAAAGAAGGCCCTGAATACAGAAAGGTGTTAATAATGAGAGTATCAATGGTGATTTGGGGTTTGAATGCCAAAGATCAAATTCAAACCATAAAATCATTCATTAACTGATGGCTAATGATATTTTATAAATAAAGCAGATCTGTAGTTCAACAATTAAGCTTTTACTTTTGTAACTGTGATACAAAAGACGGATAAACCACAGGTTACTTGGGCATGTAGGTTCTTCAGGCCTTCTGCTTTTCCATTGACTTGTGATTTTTTTCTTTTTTTACTTTGGCTTCTGCCATATAGAATTGGGACCTAACTACTTAAAATTCTAAGATCTATGGCTTTCGTTTACTTAAAGAAACAATGAACTTTGATATGTACTTAAATTGATTCTATGTTTTAAATTACAAATTGAAATAATCTGCATTTTCTCCCAAATTTCATATTTTATTTATAACGAATACTGAGTTTTCCTACTGTTATAGGTTAACATTTTTTTTCCAAGTTAGCAAATTTCTTTCTTTTTTTTCCAGAGGGAGAAAGCTTATTTTTCTGTTTTTTGCAATACTGGAGATTGAATCCAAGTCTTTGTGCATGCTAAGCAAGCACTCTGCTACTGAGCCACATCCTCTGCCCTCTACACATTGCTTGAAATGAGCAAATATCTTTGAAAAAACCTACTAAAGGTCACACATACACAAAGATAATCTGAACACCCCATATTTACTAAAGAAACTGAATCCATAAATAATTACCTTATTAAAAAAATCGCCAAGCCCTGATGATTTCACTGGTGGATTTTTACCAAAATTTAATGGAAGAAATTTTTTATTCATATTAGAAAATAGATGACTTTTAGGTTCACTTATCATATCATATATGACCAAAACCAAATCTATAAATGAAATAAAAATTAAACAAAATTTTCATGGAGCAAGAATTGAAGAAGGCCAGACAGTCAAATAGTATACAAAATAATCATAAAACTTGGTGTCAGACCCAGGAATATGACAATCATTAAGGCATTTGGTAACATGCAATCAGTTACATAGACAGAGGAAGGAGCATAATCACTGGGATTCTAAAGTCAGCTAAGATGCCTGAGTGCATACAGATGCTAGATCGAGGTGATCCTGCAACAGGTCATAAAACACCAGTCCCTAGATAGGCTTACATAAAGCAAAGCAGAAACCCATGCCTGAAAGAATTTGTGTAATGAAGATTTTATGAAAGCAGAAACTTCAGGAGGAGAGGAAGAAAACATGGATCTGCCTTCAATTTGCCAAACTGAAGCAAGTCATCATACAAAACCTTAGTTAAAAAAAAAAAAGTATTCTAACAACATTTGAGAAAGGATGGATCTGAAATTCTGAAAGATAAAATAACTTACCCAGGCCACCACAGGGCAAGGATAGTGGAAGCTTGGGAATTCAAACCCAAGTGCTCTACACTTCATCACAGAATCCTGCAATCTACACATGAGCACGGGACATAGCCTCAGTACCTGGAATTGGAAACACTCTCAGCTAAGTTGGTAATACTGAATCACTAAGGACTGGTCTGTACTTCCCCAAATTACTCCTGAAAAAAGTCAAAATAGACCCCAAAATATGAAGCAGAATCTTAAATTTTAGGTCAAGGGTCAAATAAGTATAGCTGCAGAAAGAAGGGAGCTATTGACTCAGAAAGCAAGCAGGCATTGACTCCATTGCCGTTTCTCTTAAAAAAAAAAAAAATCCTTATATGCCTTCTTAACAACAGGGTAAACCAAAATAAAGAAACAGCTTTAAGCAACGTAGTCAATGTTATGGAGTCCACATGAGCTTTATTTGTTTCTTCCCTAAGTACCTAAGTACACAACATAGTGCTAAGTATTAATAAATACTGAATTGCTTGTTCATCCATTTTAACATTTCACAAAGAAAGGTGTCATTTGGAACAGCTTTCCCTGAGTTGACAATGTACCAAGACTATGACTGAGCTTAAAAGCAATTACAAATCAGAGGCTTTAGTGCTGGTTGAGAAATAAGAATGGTAAAGTAGACATTCCACTGATACAAGATTGAACCAATTACACTTTTTTGTGACCAGTGGAGTGGAAATTTTGCCTATATTACAAAATATACTAGTTTGTATGCTCTTCCCATCCAAGGCTGGGGAAATGTTTTCCTTCAATGAGTCCTTTGAGACAAATTAAAGATGTTTTGCTTATCTTTAATGTCATCTGATCAAGGAAAATTGGAAAGGCCATAAACCCTTGTTAAATTGAAAATTTACTTGAACTTGGAGCAGATTATTAGCTTCATAGCCCTGGGATGCTATAAAATGAGTTAATGGCATATAGAAAAATCAATCAAAGAATTTTGTATAAAGAAGATTTGGAATTTGAAATCAATAAAGCTATCATGGGAAGGTTGAAGGCCTCATGGAGATGTGGACAGGGCCTAGGACAATAATCTTGGAGGAATAAGGTGTCTTTTTCCATTTTCTGCTGCACAAATTGAGGAAAATCTTTACCCTAATCTTACCTGCTCATTTTCAGCAGGTGGGTGTGACCTCTCACTACCCTCAAAAAAATGTCGAAGCCAGTTCAAGTTTGAAATCTCTGTGTTCTCATTCATCTTCTTCTAAACCTCCTTGTTCACCAGACTGAGTTGACTAACCCTTGGATTTCAATTCTTTTCATAGACTCTTTCTGCCCTCAGTGATCAGGATATCATTTCTTTCTTCTTCCTCTGAAAAGGGATAATCTGAACCCAATTATCTCACCCCTAATCATCTCAGATTCCCAATCTTGCCCTTTCTACTTACCTTTTTTCATAGCCTATAAAAAGCTGAAAACTCTTCTCATCATAAAACACTATCTCTGAACTTCCCTTAACGCCCCTACTTTCTTTTTTTCCAAACTACTTGAAAGAATGATTTATGTCTGTTGTCTATTGCCTCAACTTCCTCTCAATTTACTGCAATTTGGAACAAACCTACCTATCTCCCACCTTTCCAATATAACATTTCTCAGAAGATCACAAAGGGCCTGCTTTCTTTCCATCTTTGTTCCAGTGACTCTCAAATTTTTATCTCCCAGCTCAAATCTCCTCCAAGTCCTGGACTTAGAGGGTATACATAGCCCTCTTCCTAGTATATCTATTTTGATGATTTATAGGCATCTTAATTTGTTCAAAATTTAATTCTAGGGTTCATCCTCCCAAATAAGTTTTTTCTTATCTGGTCTCCTTAATCTCCTACCCAATCAGAGTCTGAGGACTAATTACTCACACCTCCCTCTCACTCACAATCCTTTCCTCCAATCCATTGTCAAGACCTTCCATTTCTCTCCGACACTGCTGCCACCAATGCACACCACACTGCCATTACTTCACACCGGGATCATTGTGGCAGTCTCTTTATCATCTCTTTATTACTCCTCATGCTTTCACTCTTGACTGCCTCCAACCCAACCTGGATACCAGAGTGGCCTCCATAACATGCCAATTGGGTCATATCGCTGCTGTATTTAAAAAGATTCAACCTTCTCATTTCACCAAGAAAACTGTCCAGGCTTCTTAATTTGACTTTTAAGCCTTTGTGACTTACCTCAATATCTTCAATCTCACCTGTAGTCATTCTCCCCAACTTTTTAAAAATTACACTGAGCTTCAACACCAAGGACTCCTTTCTTTTTTGTAGGTTTAGTGCTCTCATGTTTGCATTCTCTCTCTCTCTCTCTCTCTCTCTCTCTCTCTCCCTCCCTCTCTCCCTCTCTCTGTTTTTGCCCCATCCCCCACAGTACTTTACCACTGAATCCCCAGGCCTTTTT
This sequence comes from Marmota marmota marmota, assembly GCF_001458135.2. NCBI lineage: Eukaryota > Metazoa > Chordata > Mammalia > Rodentia > Sciuridae > Marmota > Marmota marmota. The sequence goes on from NW_026000108.1 coordinate 37,158,941, forward strand.
TTTTTGGAACCTCCAGAGACAAGATTTCACTAAACTACTGAGACACTAAGTAATTGCCAAGACTGGCCTCAAATTTGTGATCTTCCTGACTCAGCCTCCTGAGTCCCTGGGATTATAGGTATGCACCACCCAGCCTGGTTCACAATTTCAGTTCTTACCTTATGATATTACCATCTTGTTGCTTCCATTGCTTCAGATCAGGATGCTTTTTCCCAATTTAATCATTTAGGCGTTTCCCAACTCATTCTTCAGAAGCTTTCCTGGTCACTCAAGTCTGGTTAGGAAGCCCTAGCTACTGTTTCTATGTGCCCTATTTATTTGGGATTCATGATTTATGATTGTGTCCTTCAAAATCTGTATGTTGAAACATAATCACTAGTGTGATATGATAAGAAGCTGGTACTTTAGGTGGACGTTTTATTAAAGGGGTTATTGCCCTTATGAAAGAGGCCATAGAGAGCTGCCTTTTCCCTTCTACTACATAACCAGAAGACACCACATGTGAAAGAGAAATTGGGCCCTTGCCCCAGCTACAGTACTTTGCTTAGACTTCTCAGCCTTCAGAACTGTGAAAAGTATATGCCTGTTGTTTGTAAGCTATCCAGTTGATGGCATTTTGTATAGCAGCCCAGTGGACTAAGATGTTCATGTAACACTTCGTACTTTGTGGGGCTTTTTTTCCATATTTACTGCTTCTTCCCCTATAGATTATAAACTCTGGGAGGGAAGGGATTATTGCTTTGTTCACTACCCAATACTTAAATCCTAGCCTAGCATCTGATTATAAGTATTTGTGGCATGAATGTATGTTAAATTTCTTAGCTCCAAATTTTTTCCACTCTTGTGAATTTTAGAAGATGAGCATAGTTTTAGCTTTTCAGATAATATTTAAAGTACAGAGTTTTTACTTGCAATAAAAATATGCTTTCAAATATACAAGTTTATATTCATGCTTTAAGAGTATCTCAAAACTCAAGTAAATGTGTCAACCAAGAGCCAGATAGAGAAAAACCTAGCATTTTAATTACTTTAGGAATCTCGGTAGACTGATAAACATCTTAAACACTATGAATTATTTTTGCCTTATCAGAAGTCATTAATTATCTATGTGCTTCCTACCTGAACTTGAACCAAGTTATCAAAGACAAAATTCAGTGAAATCTGGTTATTTTTATACTTGTTTCTTGTAAAAATAACTTGATGACTTTCAATGTAGGCATTATCTTAATGTATTAAATTTAATGAACCATCCAACCAATCTGTCTCTTAGACTCATAATATTGTCATCTTTTAATTTAAACATTTTAGTAGTCTCAACATATATACAGAATTTCAAGTAGTAGTCATTTCTGATTATTTTCAAAATAGAATTGTTTTCTTGTCCATAAAAATAGCAGGTGATAAAAACAATGTATCTGCCTAAAAAAACAGCCTCGCCTAAATGTAGAAAATTGTAAAGTCTCCATCACCGCCTGCGTGGGGAGGGAATAGGTAACCATTGGAGGTATGGGCCTGCTGGAAATAAAAACTCTGAAAAGTAATATTAAGAAATAAACACAAAAGATGAGAAATATATTATTCAAAGTGCGAGCATTGACAGGTGGAAGAGACCTGATGGGTCTGATCTGCACTAAGGGAAAAGCCCTCAAATGCTTTATTGATAATGAAACACATCAAAGGGAATCAGTGAGAAGCTTCTTCAGGAAAATAGGATGAAATGGTGAAAACAAGTTGTCTGGGGCTTGGCAGGTTACGCCAAGTGGCTACATTTGAACTTAGGGCTGTGAGCTAAGGCAGGGCGCCAGCATGATCTGGGCTTTTCTTGAATTTTACCCAGGAGTTCTCAGAAAAGCAACCTCCCTGCCTTATGATGGCTCAAACAAACTCATAATTCACACACAGCTTCCAACGGTAAAGTTTACAGAATTGAAATAATACATTTTATTATGTAATGTGCTATAATAGCACCTGGAAAAAAAATCACAGTAAGTACAGTGTCCAGACAGAAGATAAGAATACGTCTATAAGCCTGCTCTTATATGGCCACATCTGAAGAACTGTATCCAGTTTCTAAGGCCATGTAAGATAACTTTACACAGAGGGAAGAAATGGAGATATCTGGGAAGGAAAATTTAGGAGTCAGAACTTCCATTTTTGAATATTTTAACCACTATGATATATAAAAGAGAAACTTTATGTTTGGAGATGTTCAGTGCATTAGAACAGGTTCTCCAGGGAAGCAGAACCCTAAGAACCCTATAGCCAATAAGTGGAGGCTGGGGTGGGGAGATGTGGAGAAAGAAAGAAAGATTGTGAGTGGCTCATGCAATTTTGGAGACTGACAGATTCCAAGATCCACAAGGTGAGTCAGCAAACTAAAGAGTCCATGGTATATAGTTTGAGTCTCAGTCCAAAGACTTAAGACCAATTATAGCTGATGAGGTAATTCCAGTCCAAAGCTCACCAAACTCAAGTCCCAGGAAAAGCCAATGTTTCAATTTGAGTCCAACTGCCCTAAAAATGCAGAAGTTCCAATTTGAACATAGGCAGGAGGAATTCTCTCTTATATAGAGGAGCACCAGTCTTTTTCTCTATTCAGACCTTCACTTAGTTGGATGAGGTCCATCAAGTTAAGGTGGCAACCAAATGTCATCCAAAACAATCCCACAGAAATACCCAGAATAATATTTGACCAAATATCCCAGTTACCTTGTGGCCCAGTCAAGTTGACATGCACAATGAACCATCACACCCAGAGCACTGGATTTGAACACGTTTAGTTCAGTCCTGCTAATGTGTCTTAAGGGGTAACCCCATGGTTCTCTGTGCAAGCGAGTACTGGGGATTCAGCAGCAACCAGACAGTGGGCACAAGTTTCTGGAAGGTAGATTTAGAATGTAAGAGAAATGATTTCAAATGAGTAGCAGCGCCCATTCAAGAAATGTGTCCCCGCTTAAGAAAGAACGTCCCTTCCTATTGGGATATGCCAATTAATTGGAAGTCTTCACCTCAGCGAGAGACCAGTTTAATTTTATAAACTTCAAGGTTTCTTTCAGCCCCCCAAAAACTCTTGGAGTTCATTCAATTTAGTTACATCACTAGCAAATTACTTTGTCTGCCTAAAATGTTGGTTCTCAAATGATTCTGATTTATAAAGGAACATTGAATATAGAAAAAAGTTATGAATACATGAACATATAAATACTCACAAAAATATGAAATATAGGACAATTACTAGCAAAAGCCTTTGAACCATTCTTACTTTATTGCTGCCTGCCAGATCATTAATTCTGATCTGAAATAATTTAAAAATAGCATCTACAACATGCTGCACACTTTCTATTCATGGTTGCTAACCACCAAAAATAACAGAAGTAAATTGAACTTCATGAATGATTCATGGCTTCCCTTGCTTTATGTCCCCATTGTCAAGGAAATTAGCAGCATTGGATATCTCCTTAGATAAATTTGATTTTGCCATATTCAGTAGACTACTTAATGAAAATGAATATTTCAAATTTATGTTCATAGAAATGTTAATGAATTTTAGTGCCTGTAGCTTTTTGATGAGCCAAAGGGGTGGGTGTAGGGAGGAAGAGAATGTTTTCTGAATTAATTTATTCCTTTTTCCAGCCTGCTTCTTTGAAACTGTGAAGAAGTACTCCCTCTACAAAGTCTCTGATCTTTTTTAAGTTATAAAATAAAAGCCAGTGGGAGAATGGAGTTCCTTTTATGAAAATTAGTTTTGCAATCAATCTGACTGCAAAGTTAGCCTTATAGCTGCTCACTTCTACCCTATAGACAGCTTATTTTCCATGCATGGAGAATAAACTGGTAAAGATATCTCTAATTAACAGATTTAAGGTTCTAGAAGTTTCTTCTTGATATTTTTGGTACATAACCATCTTGCTACTAACTTCCTGAAAGGAAGTATAAAATAAGGTTTATTATTTTATTTAAAAGTTGTAGGTATTAATCACATAATTAAAGGTATTTTATAGTGAAACTCTGATCTTCTAGAACAAGACATCCTTGCTAAACTACCGGCTTTTATTCATTTGGGATCCAAACTTGATGATAATAATAGCTTGATGATAAAAATAATTATATATTTATAGGGCAGGTGCCTTACAAAAATTTCCCACTGAATTATCCTCACAAAAAGGAAATCAAAGCAACAAGGTAGTCACAAAATTGTGGTAGTCAGAGTGGGACTTGAACTCTGGCAGTCTGATCTGTGAGTCTAAGATTTAGCCCTATATTATAGCTGCTTAATAAAACTGCTTCTGCATATCATTCTCATGAGTTCCTTTCCTCTAGCTTCACCACTATCTGAGCTGGGTGGGTTTTAGGTTCTATCAAGGCACAAAGCAGATACCTGAGAACAAAGCAAATTTTAATCGGTCCTTCTCTCAGTTGAACTCATCCCAGTTCAGTTCTTAAAATGGCTTTTATCTTATGACATTCTGGCCACATAAATTGAATAATGATATATTTTAAGAACATCCCTTATTTTACCAGATCACACAGTGATCAGAGATTCTTTCTCTTCTACATGGCTACAGATACTCTTCCCCAATCGGTATAATGCTGGGGAGTCTGACAACTGCGATGTTCCTGTTGTTTTAAAATCCATTCATTGCTCAGAGTGGTCACACATGAATATCTATAGCCATAGAAATGGACATATTCTCACGAGGGGTCTTGACTTGAAATGTTCTGTCAACCATATCTACATGGGAACCATGAAACCATGTAAATACTTTAGTTTTCACTTTGATGTCAGTGTCCACAGTTAAATTGCTTTATTCTTAAGATCAAAAATGTTAAAAAGGAGTTTTAAAAATAATTGAACCCATCACTTCACTACAGACTGATAGTATCAGAATTTGTGGAAGATGGGTCCTGGTGTGAGCATTTCATGCTTCCCAGGTAATTTCAGTAAGCAGCCAAGTTTGAAAGTCACTGTTTTAAGGCCTCTATGCTCTGATTTTTTTGCTCCTCTCTCTTTTTAACCTCCTCTAGTAGACCCAGTTCTCTAAATGGGAAGCAGAATGGAACCGTAGAAATAAGAGAAGAAAGTACAACAAAGAACAGAAAATAGCATGATTTTCAAAGGAAAAAATCATGGAAATGATCAAAAGAGAAATGTTAAACTATACTTAGGCACTCCAAGAGACACTTCCAATTTTCCTTATTCAAAAGTGCATGCCTTGAAATAGATGTGATGGACCTTGCCACACCTTGGATTCTGTGCTTCAAGTGAATATTCAATCACGTAATAAGAAGCTGTTACAGGCTAGTACTGTATTTTAAATGAAGGTGTATGTGTGTGTGTGTGTGTGTGTGTGTGAGAGAGAGAGATGTTAATATAAATTTGATCAATGAGACATAAATTTATATAATGATGCTGTGGGAGGCTGAATTACATTCTCAGGAGAGAAAGCCATGGGCATGTGCCATGTTAGTAACATTCTCTTATCAGAGAAAAAAAAAAGAACTGGCTAAAATTTACACTTGAGTAAATATGCAGCAATAGGCCTTTCAAGAATAGTATTTCAAACTGCAATCAAGCACAGTCTATTTCTTTCAACCATAAAAAAATAAGATAAGAACAACTTCTTTGTTAATCCTCATGCCTCCTCACCATGTAGGCATTGACTGTTCTCACCTGATTGTGTAGAAAGGAAAATTTCTCCCAGAGCTTCTGCTACAAGACTACCTTGATTCCAAACTGATTGTGCTCTCAGTACTCATATTATGTAGATGTACTATTCAGGCAAAAAAAAAAAAAAGTTTTTTCTGCTGGATAGAGCCAACGTCTGGATGTTCTGTTCTTAGAGCTCTCAGCACAGACACCATCCCTGTCTGGCAGCTCCTTGCAATACTTGTCAAACACCACCGCTCAAAGGAAAAGCTGGTAAAAATGCAGATTCTGGTTCAGTGAACCTAGTAGAGGCCCGATGATTTGTATTTTGAGCACAATTCAGATGATGATGATGCTGTTGATTTATAGAACACAATTTAAATTGTAAGAATCGGGGGAAAAAAATCTCTACTCAGGGTGAAGTTCAGGGTCTCACCTATGCTCCTTAATCTACTTACCCAGCCTGTTTGCTCCCTGCTGTGGCTTAAATAATTAGCTAAAAGCCTTTGTCATACTGTTTGCTCAGCAATGGAATCAAGAGAATTTGAGTTTTAAATTAATTGAGACAGAAAAGCCATTTTCTGGTGACCTGAATAATTCCCAAACACTGAAATCTTCTGATCAACTCAAGATTTGCTAAGTTCCTTGGGTATGTAATATTCGTGGCTCACTTTTGCATTTTGGAGGATTCTCAGAAATGTAATATGTTGGTAGTATCTTTTTTAAAAATATTTTTTTAGAAGACAAATGCTCTACCAACTGAGGTACAACCCCAGCCCTGTTGGTAGTACTTTTAGTACAGTAAAAATAATATTTGAGCCAGGTGAAGTGGCACACACCAGTAATCCCAGAAGCTCAGGAGTCTACGGGCAGGACGATCCCAAGTTCAAAGCTGGTCTTAGCAATTTAGAGAGGCCCTCAGCAACTTAACAAGACCCTGTTTCAAAATAAAAATAATAAGGGCTGAGGATGTAGTGTAGTGGTTAAGCACCTTTGAGTTCAATCGCTGGTAGCAAAAATAATAATAATAATAATAATAATAATAATAATAATTGGGTGAATGTTTTATAATGTAGGAAGTACTTAATTTTAATAAATAAAAAATAATAGACTCTCTATTTGACTTTTCCTTCAAATAGATTTTTTTTTCTTACCAGAGATTGAATGCAGGGCTGCTTAACCACCAAGCCACATCCCCAGCTCTTTTTTTTATATTTTGTGAGCAACATGGTTTCACTGAGTTGCTTAGGGCCTCACTAAATTGCTGAAGCTGGGTTTGAACTCGAGATCCTCCTGTCTCAGCCTCTGAGTGGATGGGATTATAGGCATGTGCCACTACACCCAACTACAAATAGAGTTTTGTTTTGTTTTTTAATTTTAATTTTTTTAGTTGTAGATGGATACAACACCTTTATTTTATTTATTTATTTATTTTTATGTATTCCTGAGGATCTAACCTCGTGCCTCATATGTGCGAGGCAAAAGCTCTGCCACTGAGCCACAATCCCAGCCCTCAAATAGAGGTTTTTAATGGAAGGAGGAGAAGGTGGTAGTTTGGCTATCTAGAGGCCTGGAATTCAACGAATCATTCCGAAGAGTGCAATTTTTCCAGACATTATTTTAATCATTGTTGATGTAAATCTTTTTCAATAGAGAATTCTGAGGATGATTTGCCCTTTTTGGTGACTCACAGTCATAATTGTAAACATTTCTTATGATGTGCTAAAGCTCTTGCCTCATATGAAGCAAAAGCAAATTGAAGCTGCACTGTGATCCTCATGGCAACCTTAAGCTCTACTTTCTGAAGTATCTTCCTGGGTGGGCAATGAAGGCACCTTTCTCTGTAATATGTCCACAGAAAAATGTCCATCTCTGGTAGATTTTGCCTATTTTCACAACTCGGGATGTTTTCTTCTTATCATTCTCATTTAAGCAATCTAATCTCTTCACTAGAGACTGGTAATAGCCGTCTCATGGGTGGTCAGCTTCAGGGTCTCTGACATCATACAGTTCCTGAATATATACCTCCCTCATCCCCTTCCCCTATCCTGACTGCAAGGGTAATGAGAATTCACTCAGCATCCAGTTACTGAGTTATAAGCATTTCAACACATACTGCCCTGTTCTTACTCTTGCTGTCTTTATCTAAACAAAAACCTTTTTGATTTTTTTCCCATGGGATACATGCCAAAATAATACATCATTCTTTTAGAGGAAAGATATGTTACCTAATTGTCTTGTTATTTTAAATTAGATATACTCAAAAGCGTTCTCCCACCTTGCACCCCATCCAAGAAATGCAAAATGATATTCTCCCTTTTGTCCTTTTGATTATTTACTTCAAACGGTTAATATAGTTGCATAATAAAAGAATCAAGCCTGACTGCTAAATTTTCAGTTTCCTGACCAGTATTTATAGTTACAAGAAAGCTAAGTTTTTTTCCCTTGTTTCATGAAGTTCAAAAATAAAAGTATCCTTTGGAAATTGTGACACTATATCATAATGATACTCCTGTGAAAGTTTTACTTTTGAAAAGAATTTAACACTTAAGAAATATTTAAAAATCTAGGCCAGGAGTGGTGGCCCATACCTGTAATCCCAGTGGCTCTGGAGGCTGAGACAGGAGGATAGTGAGTTCAAAGCCAGCCTCAGCAAAAGCAAGGTTCTAAGCAATTCAGTGAGACCTTGTCTCTAAATAAAATACAAAATAGCGCTGGGGATGTGGCTCAGTGGTTGAGTGCTCATGAGTTCAATCCCCACTACCAAAAAAAAAAAAAAAGAGAGAGAGAGAAAGAAAGAAAGAAAGAAAGAAAGAAAGAAAGAAAGAAAGAAAGAAAGAGAAATATTTAAAAATCTATCTTTTGTTCCAGCTAAATATGAATAACAATCAACACAACAAATACGATAATATGAATATGGCTAGTAGTGATAGATATAAATAGCAAAGACTGTGATGGCAGGATATTGTGAAAATTTCCTTCTACTTTATTCTACACCTCAATGAAGCAAAAATCTAGATGATCACATCAAGGAATCAAGAAAGGAGAATAGGGGAGGAAATACTAGGGATGTGGAAGAAAGACAATGAGACAGAGTAATCTAGAAGGGCAGGAAAAGGAGTAGGCTGAGAGTGCCCTGTGCTTGTCAGTAGCACTGAGGACAAATTAATCACTTATATGTTTCTATTTTTCTTCAGCCATGTTTACTTAGATGGCTTCAGTTTTGGAGAAAGTAGAATTGTAGATTAATCCAGAGTTGTTTTTCCACGCAAGTGTTAGGACAGAGGATGGGGAAAAGGAAATGAGAGTTTCGAAAATAGGGTGCTTAGAATGCATAGTCATGAAATTTAAACCAGTCCAGAAAACAGTTATAACGGGGATGACAGTCAAAATGAGGTCAAATGATTGGGATATAGTGTCTGACGGGTTAAGTGTCTATTGGAGTCAAGATGCCATAATTAGATGGAAACATAGGAGACAATGGTTAGAATATGTTTTATACAATTAATATCACAGAACTGATGCATTTATTGGCCATAATGAAGTCTACAAATGGGAGTAACTTTTGAGGTAAATGAAGGTGGCCATCGCAGAGATCAGTGAATGTAAGTCCTAGTGTATGGAAAAATAATCTGTACCTATTAGATTTATAAAGAAGACAAGAGTTCAAGATGAAACAGAATATAAACATGTAAAGAAATGAGAAGAATTAACCTTGGAGTATCACACAACAGCAATTAGATGAAATGAGATTTAAATTTAGAGGTTTTCAGAAAGGATGGAGTTAGAATAGTCTAGAAGGGACAATGAGAAGCAACTTGTCACTTGATGCAACTCCCAGGCTCAGTACCAGGACTGTAGAAGGAAAAGGAACTGGTGCTCTAGCTGGTCACAGAGAGAGCTGCATTGGTTAGGGAGAGTGAGGTTTTGAAAGAGTGAGTGGCGTGGACCAGAGCGCTGAGGTCAGAGGGAGTTTGCCTGTAATGGGTGTGCCTTCCACTGGGCCAAGGGGAGGAGGTTGGAGTTATGGAGGACTGAGAGATGGAGACAAAATAGAAGATGGATGATCTTCATGGGTGCACGTTAAGATAACATTTAGTAAGGAGCCTGGCACAGAGCTTGGTGCATTTTAGCTGCACAGTAAATGGCAGTCACCGTGCTCACTGAAGCGTAAGGCTATCAGACTTTGCTCCAGTGTGATTCAGAATTTTTCCAGCTTCCGCCTCTTTTGCGAGTGCTCCTTTTCTCAGTTCCATCACACTTGCCATCACCAGGTTACCACTGCTGTCCACATCATCATCACTCTCCCTTCTACAGTTCTAAACATCTTCTCCCAGATCCCTCAGCTTTCACCTAAAAGTGGGTCTTTGTGCACATCACCAACCAGTCAAAGCCCTCTGCTCCTCTGCTCTTGAGCTGCCTCATGACGGCATGCCAGGAGCAGCGATTTGTCTTGCTTCTCTGGATGTGTTTGTCTATTTCTCTGTTCCCAAGGGTTTCGTACTTTTCATCCTACCAGTGTTTATTTTGCACATACCATGCCCAACACTGTCGGTACTTCTAAGATGACAAAATGAAGACATCCTAGTTGCCCAAAGTCTACATTCCTAAAGCATTATTTGCAGAGATGTACCAACGACATCCAGAAAGAGTTTCCGATGATTAGAAATTAAATTATTGACCAGCAGCTGGAGAAATATTCTGTTGATATCTTAACATTGAATTCCTGTGCACCTCTCTGACAGGTTCACAGGCCAGTGACTCAGTTTCTTTTAGGTTAACTTTGATTACTTGAAAAGACTCTGGAGAGGCATTTCTCTCCCATCATATGCAGCTTAAAAACATCCATTGATTTTAGTATGTGCCTGAGCTAACAGACTAGTTGTGATATTCTTTTGTGTTTTCTATGAGATGCTGCGCAGATGATCGCTCAGCCTGCTTAATAGATAAGGATTGATATGGCAAAGAATTTGTCCCCCAGTTCCTCTAATTTTCAGGAAGGAATTCTCTATTATGTGTTGCATTTGACAGTTGTGGCCACTAACACAACAATAGACAAATCTTCCATTTCCTTACAGGAGGAAAATGGTGCTGGAGTATGGTGGCACCAATTCTTTGGCACATTTTCAAAAAAGACCCTAAGCAACTTAGCAAGATCCTGTCTCAAAATAAAAAGACTGGGAATGTGACTCAGTGATTAAGTGTTTCGGGTTCAATCCCTGGAGAAAAAAAGAGAGAAAGATAAAAAGAGAGGAAGGGAAGAAAGAAAGAAAGAGAAAGAAAGAAAGAAAGAGAGAGAGAAAGAAAGAAAGAAGGAAGGAAGGAAGGAAGGAAGGAAGGAAGGAAGGAAGGAAGGAAGGAAGGAAGGAGAAAAAACCTGTTTGTGAATTTAACAGGTCAGTCTCTACTTAATAGTTTGGGGAATCAAGTAGAATAGCTAAAAATACAATTTAATTAGTAATTAATATTATTAATGCTATTGTTAATATTATCAATACTTCAAACATTCAAAACTTTATGTACTTAATCCCAAATTTCCTAAGGTGTATATTATATGTCATGAAACATTGTGGGAAAAACAAGGTCCCCGTACTAATGTACCTCACAATCTATTAAAGTGGGATACTGAATAACCAAAACAGTCACTGGTATAAAATGTAATGCAGGAGTAATGGGGGGGGTTGGGTAGAGAGATAGAGAAAAGGTGACCGCAGGGTGAGTGTGGGCAGGCGTACAAGCACACTGCTGTGGATACAGAAGTCATGAAAAACCAAGGATCCCCTCCCTCCTGAAGGAAAGGTAAAAGTGTGTGCATTTCATAGGCTTGAGAACCAAGAGCTGAGGTGTGGAAAGACCTGTCTGGGTGACCACATCACTCAGCAGTTCTTCACTGCTAACTCCTGTCTTCTTCACTTCCTTCAGCCCACAGCCCAGTCTTGCTTCTTGCCATGAATAAACAGGTTCCGTAGTAAATAAGTCACATATGTGAAATCCTAGCCACAATTCCTCAGTAACTTCAGAAGAGTTCACTGCCTATAAGTACATAGAATTAAAAGTTATCTCAGTGGCCTTGAGGGGCTTATTGGATGTGTCCCTGCCTCGATTACCTTAAGATAAAATACAGCTACAACAGAGACTTCTGCATGGAGAACAGTTTACACCTCCATCTTGTGCAGTTTGAGCTATGGCTCAAGCAACCCGAAAATTTTCCAATACTAGAGCAATAAATTTTCCTGCTATGGTCCCATGGAGTCTCATTCCTTTCCACTGAAAGGAATGTCTCATTGAGGTGCGTACAAAATCACCACAGTGTTTACACTCAAGGGCAGGAGAAATATTTTAGTGCTCTGAAATTTGTTTTTATTGATACCAATACCAATATCAATTTTTTAATCTTCATCAGTCTCCATTATTACTTTCACATGACCAATTAGAAACAAGCCCAGAAAATAATACTATACACATGTGTATTTACTGTGTGCCTATGTATGTATGTATATACCGTCATGTAGCACATTTCTGTCAATGACAGACCATATATATGACAGTAGTCCCTTAATAAAGATAAAAAGTTTATATTGCCTTGTATTTTTTGCTGTATTTTTTCTATTTTTAGATATATTTTAACACACAAATATTTACCATTGTGTTATAATTGCCTACGGTGTTTAGTATACTATCATACCTTTTGAGTTTGCAGTAGGCAACAGCTCTACCATATAGCCTAGGTGTTTACTAGGCTATGCCATTGAAGTTTGTGTAAGCGCCCTCTGCAGTGTTCGCATGACAACAAAATCACCAAACCATGCATTTCTCAGAACATATCCCAGTCATCAAATAGCACATAACTATATTTTTTTATTTGAGCCCCCAAAAACCTACAGGAAAATTCAGGGACTTGTCATTAATCTCTCCTTGCAGATGGAGTCTACAAGTTCAAGAGAAATTAAATGAATTTGTTATATATACATGGTTAAAAAGTGGCTAAATCCAGACTACAGTGTGGGCTATGTGAACTTAAAGTTTTATCTTTCCATGATAGGAAAGCACCTTGATGAACCAGGTTCTTCTAAAAAGCAAAATAAGACACTTTGGGAACCTCCATTGACTTTCTTAGATCTCAAGGCTCTCTCTCAATGCAGTAAAGCAATAATTTAATAAATAATATCTAAATGATTTTAAAGAATCCTACAGTCCCCCTTCCCCAAATGTTAATAATAACTTGTATATATAAATGTGTTTAGTTGAAACAACATTCTCAAAGATAACATTTGACATTTGACAGTCAAAATTTGTCAAGAAAATAGAGGAGCTGCTTGATATATTAAAGGCATTTAAATTTTTAATATGGGGAACTAAGAAGCCTACTCAAAGATTGGGAAAACTGGAAAGCAGACATCAGAGAAGTCACCCTCAACAATTTGAGTGTGCAGCCCCTAATCACCACGCAAAGGTCCCACTTTCTAACACCTTCACCTTCAGGGGTAGGATTTTGATTTATGAATTTTCTGCAGACACAAACATTCAGACCATACGAGATACCAATGACTCTTTTTAGTAAACTCAAAGCTAGAGAAGGAAACTGGGAAAATTGTTTCCTGTTTCTCTTCTATGATAGCTGTGGTGGTATTGCTAAGTTGGCAGCAAGCAATCTAAGACAAGGACATCAGAGCAATAACAGCATTCATGTGGCACTATTTATACATTCACTAAAACAAAACCTGGAGTCATAAGCTGACTGGCAAAGCACAAGAGCAAACCACACAACCAGGGAGGGCTCGGCTCCATGACCCAGCTTCCACTGCACACATCCAAGAAATATTCAACAATATCTTTTCATGTGCAATGAACTGAATATATATAGACCCAGCCCTTGTGGTGCCTACATCTCGATAGGGCTTTGTTCTCATCAACTTACATTTGGGGCAGAATTTATAAGCTGTCAGGTCACTCACAAATCTAGAGAACATCAAGAATATCAGAGTGCATCTGCCATTTAAATGACAAACTTTGCAAAATTATCCAGTTCAACTACAAAAGCAGTCTAAAATAACCAGAGTCATCAGATGTCAATCTTGATTTTGCCTTTTGTTCCTATGCCAGTGGCTCTAGCAAAAGTATCACAATTATCCACAATATTTATATAGCACGTTGTTTTATTTGATCTACACAGAATATCTAGCAGGTAATTTTTCTCGTTTTAAAAAAATCTAGGACATGAAGAAGGACAATATATTATCTAGTTAATTAATGACTTATGTTAGACTAGAAATTAGGTCTTAACTCTCGATTTATGGTCTTTCCACATCATCTTATTGCTTCCTTTATACTAAAAGAACTGGAATTAGGACTTGCTATCTGTTAAATTATAAAATTTAAAAGGCACTATCCTTTTAATCATTTTTACTAGCCACTTGTAATTGTTCTTCCAGCTTAAATTCTGAACCAAGGTGTCTGGAAGGATTCCCTAAATCATCTCATGGAAAAAGGAATAGGAATGTACTTCCAACTGTTATTCAACCATACTGCTGGTAGCTCTGGGACTTGTCCCAGGACCTGGTTAGCATCTGTAATGGCTCAATATGTTCCCTTATTTCAAGGGGAAAAAAGGATAAATGTCCCTTAGACAAGGTTCTTTTTTCATGAACATCCCCTGCAATAAAAAGGTCACCTGGTCATATTCATATCTGTGAGTTTAAGTCAGTTCTCTCCTAAAGTATCTACGTCTGCCAAAAGTCCTTTTGGGAAACACACTTAGAATCTTACAACCAGGAGGACACTGAAGATTATTTAGGCCGATTCCCCCATATAGAGATGAAGAGAGTGAAATCCCGTGAGGCTCAGTGACACTGAAGTCAAAATCACACAGCTAGTTTCTTAGAAGCAGACTTGTGTGTAGAAGTCTGATTTAAAGATTCAATAAGCACATCCTACGCCACCAGTATGTGGGGAATACAGGATAACTTTGAGAATATTCTCCAGCTTGAAAGCTACTTTTGGAGACAAAGTAACTAAAGAAGAACACAGGGCAGGAAATAAATGCTAAATAATGGACTGTAAACTATAACTGCTGTAATTCATTGAAGGAAAAGATAAGAGATTTATTTTTAAACTCCACCTCATTCTGCAAAAGATGTGAGACACCTCATGAAAAAATAGTTTCAGTGAAAAAAGTTGAAAACAAGCCATTGTTGTAACTAAAACAAAGGAAAACTACATATAGAAAATAATAAAACCAGACCTGTTATTAGGAGTGGAGTGAACAATACAGTCAGAAGTACTGTTGTTCCATATTTATCTGGAGTTTTTAGTGGCAAAAGTGAAGGACATGCAAACAGTTCTTAAGATTCAAATTTTCTATAAAACAAAACTAATTTTTCTGATAGATGAGGGATATTTCTGAGGTGTGAGGATATTTCTCTAGGAGGTTTTCAAAAAGAGGGCTCTAAGTTTTATCCATTCCATTCTTTCTTATACAATCCATCCATGGGGTCTATTAGCAAAACATTAAAGTACAATTCAGTAAAGCAATTCCATTAGATCCAAAAATGATGTTGCTGAGAGAACCAACAACCTTTTGGTCAGCCTTAATTGAAAGGTACCATTCAGGGTATGCAGAGAAATGGAACAGTTAGCTAACCCTCAAGTATTTCTTAATACACATTATTTATGGCAATATGGAGAGCAGGAAGTTCAACGTTGTAAGCTCAACATTTGGCAAGAATCCATGGTATAGTCTGTTGTGTTGGTTGATGACTGCTCCACTAGTTTGGATAATCAGCCAAGCAGAAAGGAGTGGCATAAAGGATAACTGTGAAAATGTAGGTACCTAATTAGGTCATGTTTAGTTTCTACATACAGGGCCAAATAGTAGGATGAAAACCACCCACACCCAACTTAAAGAAAGAATAAGTCTGTTCCGGGTAAAGAGCAAAAACAGACCAGAGAGAGGAGTTACAGAATTTAGGAATGGGTTCCTGGAGATGGAACTTGAGCTTAGACAGAAAGGAGAAGAAACTTTTAGACTAGGAGAAAATGCATCACCCCATTGGGGGATGGGGGTAATGGATAGAAGACAAGTGGGTTTGGGGTCAACATTTCTGATGAAAATACAGCCGGGATCAAATCTAAACACAATTCAACTTGACCCTTTTTATGGAAATATGGCCAGTAGAAAGCTCTTTAGTTTAATATGACAGCACTGGTTTGATAGGATTTTAAGCCAATGAGTTCAGTAAGTGGATTTGTTTTGATGACCTTTGCTAATTTGTTGAATGCTGTGAAAATCCCCTGCAGTCTTTCTAACAGTGCTAAAGCTAAAAATAATGACCTCACTGAGGATTCTGTCAGCTGTTCTGATTCTGAGAATGGCTCAGAATGACTGATGGACTTTACTTCCAAACAGAGGCTCAGAAATGTGCAGCCTGCCATATCTCCTACATACCAGAAAATGATGTCTGTGTTTAGGAAAGAGAGCACGTTGGGTGGAAAGAGTAGTAAGGAGATTGTGAACTCTTATTACCAATACAAATTGTAATTACATTGTTATTTTATTTTAGGTGAATTCTGAATCAGATATGGAGCTTTACAGGCATTAAGTGTTTCATTATGATCTATGAAGAAAGAAGTTTTATTAGTCTCCGGATGTGATAGCAGAAGCTGAGAAACTTAAAGTAACTTGCTCAAAGTTACATAGCTGGTTAATTCCAAAGACCTTGAATCCATGCTCTTCTAAAGCACCAGGTTTTTAACCTCTATATAGTATAGATTCTCAGCTTTTTAGGGATGTTGTAGTTCATATATCATTTTGATTCATAGTATGGAGAGGAATTGTGGGATTTGTGGGCTTATTGAGGACCTTAGAAATGAGTAACCCAATCCTCTAATTCTGGACATGAGACATCAAAGGATGATACCAGCGGCAAGCAATCCGGAGTCCTGCAGCTGGTTAATGAAGAATTGAGCTGATACCACACTCCTCAACCCTGCTCCCTGCTGTCTTGCCTAGGGCAGGTCAGCAAGCAGTGGTACAGTGTGATTGAAGAGCTTTTGGAGTGGAAAAGGACCAGATCAGGGTTTAATGTGTGTTCACTTAAGTGCCTCTCGGTTCTATGTGGTTTGTGTATCAGAAGTTGGTTTTCTATTTTTGTAATGAAAGCATCCTGAGGACTCAGAGACTATTAAGAGGTGATTGTTAATCATTTGAAAGGAAAAAAATTCAAAGCACAGAATCATATGCAACTAGGATCAATTTCTTTTAATTTTGCTATATAATTTTGATTTCTTGCTTATTTCTTCATAGTAGTGAGTGTTTAGTGACCAGAGTGTGTAAAAACCTTACAGATATTTTCTGGCCTATATCTTTACCCTGTTTTATTTTTCCTAATGATTCTGAATTTGTGACTCCTCAATGCTATATGATGCTTGAGTATCTTGTTCATATGCCTATTTGTCATCTTTGTGTATCTTCCTTGATAAAGTGCCTATAAAGGTCTTTTGCCTATTTCAAAATAGTTATTTGTTTTATTGGTACTGAGAGTTTTTTAATTGTTTCTTTTTAGTTATATATAACAAAAGACTTCATTTTTACATAATTATAAAAGCATGGAATATAATTTGTTCTAATTCACCCCCCAGTACTTTCTTCCCTTCCTCTCAACCCCTGTTCCCTTTCCTTTACTCTCCTAATCTTTCAGCTATTTACTTTTAGTTGTGCCTTTTAAAATTACTGTCTTGTGGATGTACATGATGGCAAGATTCACTGTGTTTTATTCATATGTGTACGTAGGAATGTTAGGTCAGATCATTCCACTGTCTTTCTTTCTCATCCCTCCTTCCTTCCCTTCATCTCCCTTTGTCTACTCCACTGATCTTTCTTGTATTTCCCTCTGCCCCTTATTTTGTATTAGCTTCTGCATATCAGAGAAAACATTCAACCTTTGACTTTTGGCAAATGTCATAAAATCATTCTTTTTTTTTACAGTTGAGTAACACTCCATTGTGTTTGAGTTTTAAGAATTCTTAGAATATTTTGGATACCAGTCCTTTATCTAGTAGATGGTTTGCACCATGCTATTTTTAAATTGTTTTAATACTAATACATTTGCATAGTTCAAAAATAAAATTAAAAGATAAATACTGGGCAGTTGCAAACACAGACCCTTCATACCAACCTAATTTACTCTTTTCTTTGCCATTTTCATGAGCCCCTTGTTTGACCTTTTAGGATCTTTTTCAATAAATACAAGTCAATACAAATACATATTTTTATTTGTGTTAGTCAGCTTCTCGTCCGTGTGACCAAAATACCTAACAAGAACAACTTAGGAGAGGAAAGATTTATTTTGGTTTTTGGTTTCAAGATTTCAGTCTATGGTCAACTGGCTCCATTGCTTTGCACCCAGATTGAGGCAGAACATCTTGGCAGAAAGGTGGGACAGAGGAAAGTTTCTCAGATCATGGCAGACAAGGAACAGAGAGAGAAGAAGAGATCAGAGACAAGATTTAGTCCTCAAGGGCTAGCCTTCAATGACCTACTTCTTCCAGTCATGGCCCAACTGCCCACAGTTTTCTCCTTTTCTTGGTGGTTTATTTAGATTATTAATCTCTCAAATGGATTAATCCACTGATGATGTCAGAGCCTTCCTGATCCAATCACTTCCAAAAAGCCCCCACTCCCCCCTGCCCATTACTGCACTAGGGACCAAACCTCCAAAGAATGAGCTCTTGGAGGACCTTCCAGATCTAAATTATAATATTCCTTTCCTTGTTTCTTAAAAAAAGTGATATTCCAGATACATCATTTTGCACCTTGCTTTTTCACTTAAAAACTTACATAGGCATTTCTCTATATCATATAACAGAACCCTTCCCATTGTGCTACACAACTGCATTATGCTTCTTTGTGTGGCTGTACCATAGTTAAGATCAGAAGTTCCCTGTGTTTAGACACGTCACCTGATTCAGGGGTTCCTGATTTTCCCAGCTGCTGAAACTTTCTAAGTCTTTATGATGAAAATTGGTGCTTCTTAGCTTCCCTCCCGCCCCGTTACCCACCTTAAGTTTTGGTTTTGTTGAATGTGCTAAGATAGCTTCCACTTGCTATATGCTTCCTAGCTTACAGAATTTCTTTTGTAAGCTTATTACCAGAGTGACATCATCTTGAAACTCAAAGAACACTTCTCGGAGTATCTATAAGTCTGTGAATAAATTCACTTTCATCTTGTGTGCTTCCACTCTACATTTTCCGGCATTGATCACATACTTTCAGAAAAAAGAGACATGGGTTTCACAAATGAAAATAATTTTTTAAAAAATGAGAGGTGGGGGAATACAATCATTTAATTTTTCAGTGACTAACATGGAGAAAGAGTGTCTTCTAAAGATTTCCTGGGGTCATTCAACAAGGCAATAAATTGCTTTCTATGGCTTTGCTTCCCTATCTGTGGTTATAACTATTACAGTATCATTTCTGGCCCCAGATTTCAACTCAGTAGGCCTAATTACTGTTTTCCTAATTTATAGAAATTGTTAGCACCATTAGTGCAGATACATCAAGGGCCCTGAGAGATCAGTAATTCTCCTGCTGTATACTTAAATTGATCTAGTCATTTGGTTCATCAACTGTGTGAGTCACAAAATGGACTTCTCCTGAGAGGCTGCTGAGCAGGGGTTGAGTTTGGGCTTTGCAGTCAGAGATCACAACTCTACCAGGTCCTAGTTGTGTCACCATAAGCAGGTTACTTAGCCCCTCTTAACCTGTGCTTCCTCACTTATAAAATAACACATACTCCACAGGTTTATTGCTAGCATTAAGGGTGCATGAAGCAAGTAGCACAGGGCCTAATACATAATAAGCATGCAGTAAAAGTGGCTGCTGTTTTGGCAAATAACATACTGCTTGGCATCTAGTCGGCATCCGATAAATAATTATTGAATGAGTGAATTGAATAGATGAATGTACACTGCTTCTTAAGAGGAAAACTGAACTCAATGAAATTCTGACCCTCCAACTGGATTGTAAGCTCTGTAAATAAAAAGGACACACCTGTGTACCTTCTATTCATGTCCTCAGTGCCAAGCAGAGTTCCTGGAACTTAGCCAAAGTTAACAAATATTCACCAAATCAATTTACCAATAAAGGAATGAGCAAGTATACATGCCTTCTTCACTTTAATTCTCAGGACACAATTTTATTTTTCTTTTTTGGTACCAGGGATTGAACCCAGAGGTACTTTACCACCAAATCACACCCTCAGCCCTTTTTATTCTTTATTTTGAGACAGGGTCTCACTAAGTTGCACAGGACCTTGCTAAATTGCTGAGGCTGACTTTGAACTTGTGATCCTCCTAGTGCCTAACACTGTACTCAATAATTTTCTCTTTAAAAATGTCTTTATGCAGGCCCAGCACTGTTCTAAATAATTTTCTTTAAAAAGTGTTTCTGTAGCTAGACATGGTGGTGCACACCTATAAGCCCAGTGGCTCAAGAGGCTGAGGCAGAAGGATCACAAGTTCAAACCTAGCCTCAACAATTTAGTGAGATGCCATCTTAAAATAAAAAAATAAAAATAAAAAGGGCTGAAAATGTGGCTCAGTGGTAATCATCTCTGGTTTCAATCCCCCAGTACCAAAAAAAAGGAGGAGGAGAGATGGTAGAAGAAAAGGAAAGGAAGAAGGAAGGAAGGAAACTATTAAGTACATGTATTAAGGGATATTGGTTTGCTATTATAGGAACGTTCTCTATTCCACCAAACTCTTCCATGGAACAAATTTTAGGCAAATATTTCTTTGCTAGCCACATTCAGCACCTAATCCTCTCCAGCTAGCTGCATTTATACTAAAGGCAAACAGAGGAATGTGGAAATGCTGAATATAAAGGTTGGAAATATATGCCATAAACAAAATAGCTTTCTGCCTCTTATGTGACAAGGATGCTGGTTTGATTTGCTTATTGGGAAAGTGGGTCATTAACCTTAATAAAAATGCTTTGGAAGATGTTGATCTAGCTTTTACATGTTTTTTTTTTTCTTTTTTTTTTTTTAATGCTGGTTCTTTTACCCAGAAATTTTTTGTCATGTAATGTTCATTAATATCACCCAGGAAAACAAAAAGGATATACTCAAAACAATTGACATTTATTTTTTTATTTTGTGGATAAAAATCTTATGAAATCAAATAAGAAATATTGTTTCATTGATCTTTTTTGGTGTCCTTGGAGGCTACCAGATGATTATTGTAGGCCTCATTTTTGTCTTATCCCATATTAAATGGCTTATGTTATGTTCAGTTCTCACAAACATCCCTGAGGGTCAGTCATTTACTGCTATGCTTTAAAATTAGAGAGGCAAAGAACCAAATTAAGAAACCTGCTTGTGCTTACTATGATTCTAAGCAAAAAACAAAATACAAACCCCATTTTTTGTGATTCCTGAGTGCATATTTTTCAGTGTTTTTTTTTCTTTTAAGGAGATGTATTTCCAGAAATCGTAGTAAAATACCTTCATAGAAAATAAAATAATTTTAGAATCTTCACCTGACATCTATCACACCAAAGCACTTAACATACAACTTAGGAAGTTTAGAGTAATAGTTTTGGGGTTATTATAGGCATCAGTGGTTGAAAATTAAGTGCAGAAGGGGTTTGAATAGGATTATAAAAAATAGGAGTAAAAAGAAAATAATTTCTGTGGCCAGTGGCCATCTGATCCTAAATGTCCTTTCATGTGTATGGCAGATATTGCTCATTTTTTGAACACCCAGCATCTCTATGTCTTTTGTATCTCCCATCTTGCAAGGCAGAGTTTATCTGCCATTATCAAAAATGAAGACTCCTGCTTCTTGCTTTCCTCATAGCCCTTGCAGTTGGGTATGAGACAGACCTAGATTCTCCCAGTCACTCACACTCAACAGAAGATGTCAGATGGAAGTTAGTGATGTGAAGAGAAAGGAGCCTGCAGAATCCACTATGGCAAAGGTATCCCCATAACAGCAGCAGCTAGAGTGGTTCCAGTGTTCTTGGCCAGTCTCCAGTTTCAGTGGTACTGATGGTACAAGTAATGTCCATGGCAGCTGCAGTGAAGTCTTCACAGGACCAGTTCTGTGTCATCCACTGTGGCAATGATTCTTGGCTTTACAGCCTCAGAGTCTGATTCTGTGATGCTCTCAGGGATTCTGGGAGCTGCTGATCATCTTTTAATAAAATCCTTTCTATGCAAACTACTTTAGTCAGTTCCTAATGCCCACAACTAAGAATTCTAACTGAAACAACATATAAATGATAATATGACAATAATAACTAGCTTATTTTGAGAACTTATGATGTGATGAGGCATGATCTCAAATGATTTTAAAACATTTTGTTCCTTGAATCCTCACCAACTCATTTTCTTTTTGCAAATGAGAAAACTAAAGTACTGGAGAGATTATGTGACTTGCTCAAAGACATATTGCTAGAAAGTAGCAAGGCCAAGACTGAACCCTAACAACTCTGAAGCCCACTCACTTAGCCACTAAGTGTGAAGGCATGATATAATGTTTAGCTTACACACAAATATTTCAGCATATAAATGTCTGAAGGTAGTTAGTCATTGAGTTCCCCAGAGAAACAGAAATAATAAGATGTGTGTGTATGTGTGCATGAGAGAGAGAAAGGGAGTGTGTGTGTTTGTGTTTGTGTGTGTGTGTGTGTGTGTGAGAGAGAGAGAGAGAGAGAGAGAGAGAAATGATATGTAGAGATAGGTATAGATATATAGAGCAATTTGTTTTAAGGAATGTTTTGCACACCTGTGGGGACTGATAAGTCTGAAATTGGTTGGGCAGGTTGGCAGCCCAGAGGGTGAGGGAAGAGTTGATGTTTCCGCTCAAGTCCAAAGACTGTCTGGATGTGGAATCTTTTCTGTATATGTCTGTGTCCAAATTTCCCCTTCTTATAGGAACACTGACTGTATTGGATTAGTCTACACCAATGACCTCATTTTCACTTAATCACTTCTGTAAAGACCTTGTATCTAGATTTGGTCACATTCTGAAGTTAGGACTTCAGCATATCAATGTTGGGTTAGGGAGGGCATAAAGCAACCCATAACAGCAGTAACTCAAATAAACCCTTATATAAAGGCAGTGTAAATGCAATTTGAAAGCACCTCAATGTAAATGTAACCTCAGGAATTTTTCTGAGTTTACCTGATTTGTTTTGGAGTCCCCTTTAGTTTTTAAATGACCAGCTTGCCTATAACCCCCTTGAAATGGAAACTATAATATTATTGGCTAACAAGCTCTCTCATATGCTAATTAAAATAGCTCAGGAATGATGATGCTCAGCTACATAGAAATTTTAGGTTGTTTGCCACAAGCAATGTGACAGAAATGAGTTACACTATAGTTTCTCAGTGCCTAAATCCATTGGGAGAACCAGATAAAATAAATTGCGTTGTGGCACAGAAAGTGAAATGGCTTCTCAAAATATTCTTGGCGTGCAAAGATTGGTGGCTGTAATCTCACAGCTCTTGCAAATATTTCAAATCTCTAGGGGACCAGCCAGGATTGGAAGGTTCACTTAGTAGTGAACATCTAATGGGAACGTTTGTGATTTCCTCATCTGGAGATTGGTTATTCAGTAGTTGCGAGTAAAGGTGAGTATTTAGAAAAGCCACCTTAGGTCTTTTATCATTTATTTAATAGCCATGAAACCCTCTGGCATTTGTAGAGAGCTTTGTACTTTTCAAAGTGCTTGCACATACATTAGTTCATTTAATCTAAATGGCCCTTGATTGGCCTAAAAGTTAAACCATCTTTCCAAAGTACCTACCAATCTTAGAGAGCACTTTTTGCACTGAAAAAAACATGACCCGAAGTGAGAAAATTGCTCTGAAAGCATTCTGTAAAATCAAGGCACCATTATTATACAAATTTATACATAGTGAAGCTACTGAGTTAAATCCTTAGGGATTTGTGGAGATTATACAAAGATTTTCAATCCCTTACTGTTTATTTTGTTTTTAGCACCATTTTCTGCAGGGCTAGCTCTCAAGTCCAATTTCAGCATATTAAATTTTTCAAACAAAAACGTGCTTTTATTTCCTTTCTGCTTTTCTGTGAATAGCCAAACCTACACATTCCCTTCAAAGAAAAACTGAGGGTAATTTGTGGTCAAAAACTCTAATGTGAAAATACTTGCCACAGTAAGATGGGACCTGAATATTGCTCCTGACACAAAGCAGATGGTGATTTCTTTTTTAAGGAAAATAGTGGCCTGTGTTTGTGCCAGTGTGTTCTCTGCATCAGATATGAAGTAAAAATGAATTTCTATTTGTTTAAATCTGGAAGCCTGTTACATTGACCAACATTAGGGGGGAAGAACCTAATTTGTCCAAATGTAATTACATTATACACAGCAAAGGTGTTGACTGCTTCTACTCTCTGCAGGAAAGCTTTATTTTAAAAAAAAAATGAACAGACGCAGTATAATCTTGAGAATCCATTTGTTATTCTGATAGTGGAGTCTGTAGCTACAGAGACATCTGTGATGTGGGATAGGAAGATTTTTTTTTTCTGAAATACAAAGAATACTGAGAGTAGAAAGATCATTTTTAGGACTTAGAACCCTAAGAAATAACCTCATTCTTTGCCCATATGTTTTTTAAACTATTGACTGCAGGAGTGCTATATATTTCTATATAACTGTTTTTAGGAAATAAAAATGGAATCCAACCTCCTGGTATATCAAAGGAAATAATTTCATATACTAAAATGGTAGGCACTGCCTATGTTAACAATGTAACATGTCTCTGATCATGGATTATAATGATGGAATTGCAGCAAGGTATCTGTTGGGGTAGAAGCAAAGATAAAACTTTGTGTCAAAGATACTTTCTGTTATGGATTTGACTATACTTTTTTTGTAATGCTGGAGATTGAACCCAAGGCCTTGTGCATGCAAGGAAAGCACTCTACCAACTGAGCTATAGCCCTAGCCCTTAACTATACAGTTCTTGTGGAGCAAACCATGATGCCTTTACAGTTAGTCTTACAAATAGCATCCTTCCTCTCTTAGTGTGAAATGCCTATCATTATATTGGGGTGTCTATTGTATTTCTTTAGAATCTGAATTTGAATACTCAAAAGCTACTCTTCAAATACTATTATGTGTTATTACATGCAACGTAAAATGAAGCACCAAGTCATGAATCCATATAATTGAGACTCCAAAGTCACTTTCACATGAAGTATCCTGGCAATTCAAACTGTGATCAGATAGGAAACAGTAATAATTTCAGTTCTTTATTGATGACTTACTATGTTCCAGACACTAATCTAAAAACTTTGTGTATGTTAATTGATTAATTTTTCACAGCATGAGAATAAATTCTATTGTTACTTCCACTTTATCAATGATAAAATGGAATCACGGAAGTGCTGAGTAAATTGATGAAGATCAAACTGCTAATGAATGCTAGAGTCGGAATTCAAACCTATATAATTCACTCCCGAGTCAGAACAGATTACCTCTACATGGTACATCCTCTCAAGAAGTTGTGGCAAGAAGGAAAACTGGTGCATTGCATAGTTCCTTGTGTTAACGAGTTTAAAACAAAAAAAACAAAAAGGATGTCAAGGGCCAATGATGGTTTTGGCCTTAATAGCAAAAGAAATTTCTCCTAGAGACTTAATGAAAATCTCCTATGGACTGTTAGT
Organism: Marmota marmota marmota; assembly: GCF_001458135.2. NCBI lineage: Eukaryota > Metazoa > Chordata > Mammalia > Rodentia > Sciuridae > Marmota > Marmota marmota. The sequence goes on from NW_026000108.1 coordinate 37,184,283, forward strand.
AAAGTAACCAAAGTAAGAGAGGTTTAAAAAAATTCCAGATTCAAGCTGGAAAGGCAGCATATGCAAAACATTGGTAAAAGGAGGAAACTTTGGTGTTTGGCTGGAATCAGAATAAGGAAAGCCTGTGGGAGACAATTTAGGAGATGGGAGGGAGCTGTCCATGCAGTGTTTTGTGGGCTGTGCAGAGGGTCTTGATCTGTTTCCTAAAAGTGGGGAAGGACCGCTAAAGCCAAAGGGTAATGTGAACAGATGTGCACACTGACATGAATCCCCTGGCTGCCATTGTGGAAAACAGTTTGAAGAGGTACACAGTGAAAATGATAAAATCAGTTCAGAACATAGTGTGGTAGCACCTAAGAAAGCAGTGAGAGTAGTGGTAATGGAGAGGACTGATTTGGAAAATAAATGAAGTACTGAAGATAGGGAGAAGATGTTAACGACAGGTCCCTAGGTTCTGGAACTGGTCCCAAGTTTCTGAAACTTTGCAGATGGTAGGTTTTGATGGAAAGACAAAGAGTTTATGTTAAAGATATTGAATTGAGGTGGCCTGCAGTCATCAACTTGGAGTTATCAAGTGGACAGTGAGACTACATACAGGTCTAGAGCTCAGAGGAGAAGTCTAAACCGGAATTTATCAAGGTATAGAGAGCTGCTAAAACCACTGACCTAGATAATTCCACTGTGGAGAAGGCACAAAATGAGTGAGACGAGAGGAAAGCCCAGGACACAGGCTGAGAATAAGACTACAAAGGATTATTTTAAAAAGCTTCCAAATAAATGCTAAAATGAGCACAAGAAAATGTTGCCAGAGAAGCCAATGGAAAAGAGTGTCAAGAGGGCTGGAGAGGACCAACGGGTCCCATGCTGCTGACAGATCAAGAAAACTGAGGATTGAAAAACCAAATGCAGTAAAACAAGGATTGTAGTCACGTTGACATAGACTGTATCAGGGTCAAGATGAGAAGTCAGACTGGAGTAGGGGGAATTAATGAATAGAGACAGGATCTATGGACAATCCTAAATTTGGCTATGAAGTTAGAATAGGGATTAGAGTGATAGCAGAGGGAAAATTTGGGTAGAGTGAATGACTTCAACTGCAAAATCCAAATATCTGATGTTAGTTATCTCAGAAGTTGGACTATTAATGTGATTCACATGTAATTATAATATTTTAGCATTTTTATTTTCTTTTTTTAATTTGTTATATATGACAGCAGAATGCATTACAAGTCATATTACACATATAAAGCACAATTTTTCATATCTCTCTTTGTACACAAAGTAGATTCTATTTTAGCATGTTTCAAAGGAATGAATCCTTTATAATTGATCACACCTTTTTATAGGGTTTTAGGAGACACTTTTTTCATTTGTATAATGTTGTTTTCATCTGTCCCATTTCTGACCAGAGAAGCCCTTTCTGGCCAGTTACTCAGAAAATGGAGTGGAGTATGATAGTTTAGGATAGTTTCAGATGTTATCCATCTGCTGCTGAAAAGTTAAAGAAGAATCATTCCATTAATGCACCAAAGACATAGTTACTTAAGAGTCCTCAAGCATCAACTATTTATCATTTCTATTAAATATTTATTAAGAACACACTGTGTACCATCTATTGTGTTAGAGGTGATGGATGAAAAGGGGAATAAGACATAGCCCTTGACCTCAGGATGTTCATTGGATAACAGGGAAGGAACACATATTAACACATACTGCTAGCACATGTGAAATGCCATGAAGAGATATGCACAAGATGCTGCACAGAAGTGGAACTGAAGTTCCAGACTGATCAAAGGGATGTGTGTCTGAGTGGGGGTGTGGGTGTGGCCATAGGGCTCAAGCATATCAGTCATGGAGTGTTTCATGGAGATGGAAACCCTTGAACTGAGTCTTAGATAATATGAACCCTTCATATTTTTAAAGAGATTTTTTTATATGTCAGGTAGGATGGTAAGCATCTTGTATCTTAACCAGTTTATTATATGCATTCTAGAGATAAAGAAATGGGCAAAAGAGTAGAAGTAATTTTGCCTAGTGACTGTCAGAGTTGTGATTTGAATCCAGTCTTCCAGCAGAGCCTAATTCCTGGATCATCATACTATGTACCATATACCATGAACACCATCATTTGTTACGTAATGAGGGATTAAATGGGCTTTCTGTGTGTTGGTGATGGGGGTGGGAAAGGCACATCTCAGGCCTGTAAATCACTTTATCTTACTTTTCTCTGCTTCCTAATCCATTCTGATTTCAGGATGCCAAAACAGTTATGCCAGGGTTAAAAAGGGAGAGATAACTACTTTCTAAGTGCTTAGAATACCAGTAAACAGAGAGTGGCTCATTATAAAATAATCTGCTATTCTGGTCCAGATTACCAGTGTAGCACGGAATTAGGATGCATTACAAATTCTGTGCACTCTAAATTGTAGTGTGGATGGGCTGGAGAGTAATTTTACATTTAGGTGAATAAATCCATCTTGAGAAAAATGACCCATACAGAAGTAATCTGATCCTTCCTTACTGATTCCAAGTTAGGCTCCAGTAGACCACCTGGCAGTTCATACTTGGAGTACCAAGGTGATTAATATCAACTGAGGGGTATAAAGAATGAATAAACAGAAGATCATAATGTGTTCACCTTGATAGAAGCAAGTAGACATGAAGATTAATCATGACTAGCTTCCCAGTACTCTAAATCAGGGCAGAAAAAAATTCTGTCTCCTGAGCTGTGGATCTCAGCAACAGCCCTGAGATCAAGGGAGGACTAACCTACCTCTCACCCAATGACACATTATCTGATCACTGGAGTTAGAAATGGTCTAAAATCACACAGTACAAATTGTATGCATCAGAAAAGCAATAGAACTGCAACCTTACCACTGGACCTTAACTGACAAAGGAGGAACTAGAAGGGATTGGCATCACCAGGGACTTCTCCAGAATTCTAGAGTAAGGGTTTGGAGGAGATTTTCTTTCAATGAAGGGAGAGGCTGCTAAGGAGATAGTAAAAAAGTGGGAGGAAGAAGGCCTCCAGCTGTCCAGTTTACTTTGTAGATTTGCTTCAGATTGTCAAGCTTCTTGCCTTCTTGTAATCACAAAAACAAATTACAAATAAAGAAAAAAAGAGAAGTAGAAAAAGAAGAAGAAGGAAGAAGAAAATTATAGTAAATTGCTAAAGGCAAAAAAGAAGCTTAATTGAAGCAAATCAAAGCATATGATTAATACTAGGAAAAAATTAATAAGAAAATAAAGCAAAATTTTAGCATACAAATATAAAGTTCAATAAAAATAAGAACTAAGAAATCGAAGAAAAGAAAGACTAAAACCAGTGAGATTCAAAAAAGCAAAACATGAAAGTAAGGGATAAAAGATTAAAGATAAAACCAGCATAAATAAAAAAAACATAAAAGGACTAGAACCAGTGAGATAAAAAGCTGAAACATGAAAGTTAGAAGGATAAAAGATAAAAGCTAAAACAAGAAAATCCAAGTTAAAAGCAATACTTAAAAGTTGAGCATAAAATTCTTTTAAAGACTGTTTAAATTTTGTTTTCTCCTTAGAATGAAATAGAAAAAAAAATGAGATGGAAAGTAAAGACAAGGAAACAGGATTCCTAAGAAATAAAGCAGAACAAACTAAAATAGAAATAGGGGGGAAAAATAGGTACTCAACATACTCCATGGCAACAAGAAATTCTAAAATATTCTATTGGGATGCTGACTTGTATCACAGAATGCGTTCTTGATGTAACAAGAGAAAAGAGCAATAGGACAAAGAGAGGAAAGAGAAAGAGGAGCACCTAGTAACCGCACTAGGAAATGTATTCTTGGTTCCTGTGCATTCTTAACACCTCTCAGTCTCCATCTGGAGGTGCCTCTGACCTAGAATGGAAAATATGTATATATGATTTCTTTCTATTGCTCAGCTCAGCTTGCATGACTACCTTTAAACCCTAGGCAAAGTGCAAAAGATAGAGTCAGTTTTGCTTTTTGATTGGTTTGTCCTTTCAATATCTTCCCACCTTTTAATCTAGCATCCACTCATTCATCAGCACCTAGATGAATTAGTTGAATTTTGCCATTTCCAGGATATTTCTCATTTAAACAGGATGACACTGGAGAGGTGTTTTGGGTAGAGATTCTTCCCTTAAGTCTCAGGCTTTAGCTATTAGCAGCACCAGCGAGCCTCTTGTTAGAATGTCTTCCCTTTGCTTCCAGCCTCATCCCCCATTTCTCACACCTTCTCCACCCTGCTCTGTTCTGGGAAGTTGACCCACATGGATTGTGTTCTTGGGCTTGTTTATCCTCTTCATTTTGGTTGTTTTCACCAATGAGCGGCATGAATAGGATATCCGAGAATACAAGGAAATTGAGCTCAAGATATTTATTTCTGCACTACCGTTGCTGACATGGATTCCTTTACCTGGCAGCTTCTGCCTGATGGCCTTCTCCTGCAGCTTCTCCCTGTGGATTCCAGGCATGGATAAGCTACTCTTTCCCCTTGAGCCTTCAGGTCTGTGGGTATTTGGTCATCTGCTCTCTAGCTGTTGCTTGCCCCAGGATACTTAACTGTCCCTCTGTCCCCTGTTGATTTCTCTTAGCCCTGCCCTTAAGTTTGTAAATTGCCCTTTGATTAACTCCTCAATTTGCTTACATTAAGAGTGCCATCTGTTTCCTGCTGGGACCCTGATTGACACAGTAGGTAAAAGTATGTCACAGGCAAATTTAACTATAGCGGTTCTCCACCCTAAAATTCAGCGCCCTTGTAACTACCCACAGCTCTGCATAGGTTCCCATTTTGACACAGTTTCAGGGCTTAGGATGCCGTTGCTTTATCTGGAGTGTGTCTGACTTCCTCACTCACCCAAATTTATCTGTACATTGAGCAATTTTTCCAAGACCCAGATCTCTTCAGTATGCATGCTGGTGAGTCGCCACAAGCTAATCTCTGCAAGAAAATGTGTTTTTCTCTCATCCAGGTAGCAGACTGCCTCCTAATGGTCCTCCATTTACAACATAGGCATGAATTTATTACAAACAAAATTCTTAACTAGCTAGCATCTTTTCCTCCAGGTTTGTGCTCCACCTATCTACTCAAAGCATTATAGCCAGATTAATTTCTCTATAAAAGCATTCTCCTTATGCTACCCACTGATTTTTAAAAGCCTCAATTGCTTATCATTGTCCACAGGATAAATTCAACCATTTACAATCCACAGCTGGCTCTAAGCTGCCTTTCCAGTTTTATCTACTACTAGAGAATAGCATAAGGTGGAGAAGCAGGGCGGGGAGGGATCTCAACATTACATCTACTTTCCAAAATCATTTTCTCCTTATATTCTTCAAAAATAGAAGAGTAACATCATGTGGCAGAGGTAGACTACTCCATGAGATAGCATTCATAATTTTTCTTTTCTTTTTTTTCTTTTGGTATTAGGAATAGAACCCATGGGAAGTTTACCACTAAGCCACATCCCCAGCCATATATATATATATATATATATTTTTTTTTTTTTTTTAATTTTGAGACAAGGTCTCACTAAGTTGCTTAGGGTATTGCTAAGTTGCTGAGGCTGGCCTTTAACTTGCAATCCTCCTGCCTCAGCCTCCTGAGTTGAGTCGCTAGAATTACCGATGTTTGCCACCATGGCCTGCCTAATTTTAATTTCTGTCATGAAGAATAATTGCAAGATCTTCACAGCCATGGGATGTTAGAACTGTGGTATAAGCTTTGCAATTTACCTGATTTCATGTGCTATTGAGTTTGTTTCTATTGCTTTTTAGGCTATTAAAATGCTTTCTGAGATTTTTGTGGCATTAAGTTGTGACACTGTAAGTGGGTTATAACTTAGGGCTCTAAAGTTGTGTGACATATCCCATTCCCCGTTACTGGCAGCCCAGCTCAGGGACCCTGTGCGAATTCTCACTGACTAGATTCATTCACCCTCCAGCATAAGAAATAGGGAAAAGAGAGAAAAAGGAAAAATGAATTTCATGTATTTTGATCAAACCGGAGAGAAGTAGCTAGATTGCCTCTCTCACGGGTCCCACCAGAACAGTGAAAGCACGTGGAAACAACAGCATCATCAGGCATCGTTAGGCCAGGACATTGTAGCCCTTCAGCCTTGACTCTCACCATGAAGAAGTCTTCCTCCATTTCTGCCTGTTTCCCTCCTTTTGCACAAAGTCTTGCTTCAGCCAACTTGCACATACCTACCATGTACCATGTATGTTGTGACTTCCTTCCTTTTCAAGCTCCTGAAATATCTCATATGCTGTCTCTGCTTATCTGAATGCTGCTGGAACATGTCATTTGTCAAATATTTAGTAGCTCTTGCCATTATTATTATCCACCACTCACAGCTCATTTCAAGCTACCTTCTCTAGAGATCTCACTGCTCAAGATGAACTCACTATATGCCACTTTATGGCACATATTTTTTTATATAGGTCAGGTTTCCCTGATTTCATTGTAAGCACCTTTAGAGAACAACCATGTCTACTACTGCCTTATACCCCACATCAGCATACCACCCCAGGCACTGACAGAAAATAGAAGCCCAGTGAATAATTTATAGCTAGCTCTGTCAATAGCAGCTCTAAGAATTCCATCTTCCCAACTTGATGAAAAAGGGATAACTAACTTCATTGTGCTCCTCTTAGGTGTTCAAGAAAACCTTCTCCTGTCCCTAAAAGGAAAGTGTTAGTGATCAACCTTCTACCTGTGATGAGTCAAGAGATACAGGAAAAGTCTAATCAGTTAATGTTCTGCCTTCCCTGGAATCCCTCTGCTGTGCTGTGCTGCACAGGTTGTAGTCCCATTCTTTCTCCAGCCTTAATCTTCCATCATTTATCTTATCAAGCTTCCATGTATATCATGTAGGACACAGAGTAGGTTGCTAGAACAAATAAATCCTGAAATTCAGTGGCTTATGCAGGTATGTGTCCTTCTCTCATATAACAGTCTGGAGGCAGGTGGGTGGTCCAGGATGAGAAAGTAACTCTACTCCAAAAGGATGTTCCATGGTTCCTTGTGTCTTCCTTTTACTGTGCCATGCTCCTAACATTTATCCTTGTCCAAGCAATCAAAACCGGATGATAATGTTCAGATTTAGTCACCTGGAGCAAGAGAAGAAAAAATGGAGAGCAATCAATTTCTGCCTACCAGTCTCTGTCACCCCAGGTAAAGTCCTTTTCATAACTAGAAGGGTGAATCAGGCTGTCAGCCATGCAAGGTGTGGACTATGTTTGGGAGTAGAAACTTCAAGCCCAGAATCACGACCTGACTACTACCTGGAAACCTGAAGCATTCATGTGTTTGAAGATAGCTAGAAACATGTCCCATGACTGGAATCTCTGTCCTAGCGTGTGTGCGAATGAAGCCTAAATAGGAGTTAGCATATAAATATTTTATAATTGAAGGTGATCCAGAGCTTTCACAGTCACTTCCTCCAGTCTCTTGGCCATGAACCTAATCAGTATCACATCACCTATGGGCTCAGACCTAATACTCCAAGCCAATGTTACTTCAACAGGGTCTATTTTGTGACTGTCACAGGTGGAAAGGGGTTAATTTCTTGTCATTCTGTGGTAAAAAGCTAGCGATACTGCCCAACATGATAACAAACACCAGAAAGTCATCCACAACAAAAAAAAATTTTGTTTAACACAAAATGTAATAGCAGCAAGAGAAATCTTGCTCTAGACAATTCGGTTTCTCCCCAATCTTGTGCAGGGAATCAAGTCCAACTCCTAGCACCATAGTTTTTTTACCATTGGCTCTGCATGTTTTACCCATATTTTAATCTGCTTTTTTCACCATACATTGCTTCAGACCCTCTGTCTAGGCTCTTATAGCTGCTAATAGACTCAGTAGAGCATGACCATTGACATTGTATAATTGCTCTTTCTTGAGTGAAATAAAATTTTATTATCTTTTAAGTAATATTAAAATTCATCTTCTATACTAACAAAGAATGAATATAGGCAGTTAGATTAGAAGGGAGAGAATAGCATTGGGAACCAGGTTTTAGATCTTGTATTGCCACTGACTAGCATGATCTTGAACAAGGCATGGTCCTTCTGAGCCTCAGTTTTCCTTCTCAGCAAATGAAGGATTAGACTCATTTAGTCATTAAGTTATTCTTCTTATATCTAGAACATAGTTGCAATAATTATCTTTTCACTTATCTTTCCTTTCTGTTTTTACAGACACATAGACACACACATGCATGTGTGCACGCATTTCCACAAAATAGATAATTCCTTAAGTTTATGTTCCCCAGAATTAAAATGCTCACAGTTGGCAATAAGTTAATAAGCCAACAGATAGCTCTATCCATAGCCTTATCTAATTCTTTTTTCTATTTTAAAACTTGCCATTCCTCAATTTACTAGTATGTGTTCAGCCAAGTCTGTGAACCTTTCTGGGATTTAGTTTCTACTTGGCAAACGGAGGGAGGTAGTTTCCAAATTCCCTTGCAATTCAGGTATACATGGCCAGAACCTCTTCAGGCCTAACCTGGATCCTCCTAAGCCTTTAATTATTGATGCCACAGAAATAGAGAAACTCTCATAGGTGAAGGCATCATAAATTGGCAGTAGGAAAAATGCTTAGTTTTTATAACTTCAAGAATAGTGATTGACCATGAACAGGTGGGAATTTTATTTTGCAGCCTTTGTTTTCCTTTTTTTACTATATTTCATACCCAAAACTCAAAGAAACAGAATGATAAGTAAAATTTAAGTATAGAAACATCAGAATTGCTTCTCTTCAATTTTCTAACTCTCCCAAACCTTATTTCCTGTATTATAAAAGTGACAGAGAAATAAATACATACACACATACAAACACCCACACACACATAGACACTCAGAAATAATTTCATTTTCATCTCAAACTTCACAAAAATGACTATTTAGAAAATATAGAAAGAGAGAGAGGAAGAGAAAGGAAGGAAGGAAGGGAGGGAGGGAGGGAGAGAACTCACCTTTAGTTAAAGGATAAGTCATGGGAAGCTTTACACTCAGAATAATAATATTTAGGCAAAGTTTAAGTTATATAAAGTTAGGATTAATGGTGAAAAAAACTGTACCATACTTGTGATGCTAGTGTTGCTGGGTGTGTATGTAACAGGTGACATGCAGGTATATTCTGTGCTCCAGTGTGGATAAACATCTCGAACTTTAGAGAGAGTGTAGTTCAGGTGCTATCTTTTCAAGGTCTACCTTGTGGCTCAAGCGGTAGCGCTCTCGCCTGGCATGCGTGCGGCCTGGGTTCGATCCCCAGCAGCACATACAAAGATGTTGTGTCCGCCGAAAACTAAAAAATAAATAAAATAAATAAATAAATTCCTGAGTTTCACATCCCAGGGATGCCACTGAGTTGCTTCCAAGTCTATTGCAATTTGCAGGCAGGAAGGAGGTCTCTGGCATTCACCCCAGGAGTTGGCAAAACTTTCCTCCACATTCCACCAACTGAATTCAATTCACTTTGCATGATGCAATTGAGGCTGCCACTATAACAATCAACTTAGATAACTGGTTTATTGAACAGAGGGTTAGTTTATTCTCCCAGCCCTGAATATGTTATTGAATTTATCTTTCCTGTCTTGGAGGACCTCTCAAGTCAGTTCTTAATTTTCTGGTCACTTTCAGTTGCTGTCAAAAATCTCAGTCCAGTTTAAAATTCCAATCTGTTCCCATCCACCACACTTCCACCTTGTAGTTCGAGGAATTGCAGTGTGAAAAGAAGGGACAAAATTTGCTCTGTCGCTCTGTTTTTCTCTCCAAACATTGGAAGGAAGAATATATATTTAGGATGAAAACATCTTGGTATACTAACCAAGTGATTGTTGATGTTTCTCCAACCAACCTGATCTGACTAAATATGTTTCTGTACCCTCACTAAATCATTCCCTGAGGTGAAGATAAAGAGATATCACCACCAGCTACCACACACACACATACACACTCACTCACACATGGTCTCTGTCCTTGGGAGTCACCAAAGTTTTTTCTGCTGGGTCCACTTGCCCTGCAGGTAGTTCTCTTAGATGGTCCACTTGAGCCACAGAAACCTAATTTACCACATAGGGGAGGACTTGCCTCCCCTCTTTCATTCTGTCCTGTGGAAGCAATCTCACATCCTTCTCCCTTCAGGATCAGAGGCAGGTTCACAAGTCTTAGTCTGACATCACTGGGAATGAGGAATTGTGTTCCCTTCTTGTAGATATTCTCAATCTTATAACCATTTGTCCTTTTTTGGTTTTTGTCCTTATATTGGTGAAGAAAACACAAGATTATCTATGTATCCTGTGACAGTGACATGATTATGATCCCAGCCATGCTGACCAAGGAGTTCAAGGCCAGCCTGGGCAATGTAGCAAAATGTTATTTCAATAATAATAATAATAATAATAATAATAATAATAATAATAATTTAGAAAGTAAAATCAACACAAAATTCTCCATGCTGATAACTCAAACCTGAGTTGCTCAATTTCCTTCCTTCTTTTATACCTTCTCCCTCTATATTCACTTTTCTTCTTCTTTTCATTCTTTTTTTCTTTGGGCTGGGGTGGGAATAGTGGTAGAAACAATAATGACTGCTGTCCCTCAGAATACCCAGATGTAAAAACATTATCTCACCTGATTTCAGATCTCTCCATAATATGAAGTGCTTAGTATCTCTTTGCCTAGTTATTTACTAATTTTGGAAGAAGGAATTTCCTGAATTTCACTCTTACATCACGAAATCATTTGGCACATGACAGCCTCAGTGACTGAGAAGAGCAGTATATCTACCTACATACAAAATGACAGTCTTAAGGGAGACAGCCAGGTTCAAGAACCCGTTGTGCTTCTTAAAACATTGAGGTTTTAGAGAAAATTGCTTAACTGGGATTCAATTTCTTCATCTGTAGAATAGGGACAATACCAGTCTTGTGGAATCTTGACCTGTGATTTGTAAAAGTGCTCAGTAATAAATATTATTGATAGGTTTACAAATAGCATTGTAACAACTCTGTGCACTGAATTAGTGAGACCTCATCTCTGACCTTAAGGAGAACACAGTCTAATACAGAGACAAACTCATAAAGTAATTACAATGAAATCTGGCCAGTGCAAGGCAAAATGCAGAGTGCTTTAGGAGTCAGGTTGAAAACTAGGATAGCTATGAGACAAGCCAGGAAGGTATCTGTTGCTGAGGATAGAGGTTGCTGGTGAGAGAGGGACTCCTGTCCTAAAGTTATAGGAAAGGCTACACGTGTCAACACCTGACAATGGGCAAGTGAGATCAATAGCAGTTTATTGGTCATGTGTGTTCAGATAGGGGAGAATGTGAGGAGAATATACCATAAAGCATGCAAGGCCATATGAGAGTTGCACCCAGGAAAAGTGACTAGTCAAGGGCTGTGGGAGGCAGGCTTTGTAGAGTTAAGAGGGTGGGATCCCCTCTGGTTTCCACAGGACATATGTGATTGACATGTTTGAATAATTCCACAGGCTGGCAGGACACTGAAACCCACCACTCATGGCTAAGCAGGAACTGTGCCTGCCACCATAATAAGGAAAATGATTTATATGGGGTAACATCCCCAAAAGTGAGGGGACTCAAAGTGATGCCATTTGAGACCCTTCTTTTTTCACCAGATGTCAAGGCAGCACATAATATTAAACCGTAAGTTTAGGCCTTCCACCATAGACTCCTGCAGCAAACGTCATCTGGACCCAGTATAAAAGGCTTACTAGGTGTCATCAGAGTGACGTGCATGGAATAAGAGACATGGCATTCTATTTGAAGCAAACTGAAATGCTGAAGGCAAGTTTCTTCCATGCACAATGCATGAAAGATCTGAACACATTTGTTGCTGGAGCATCAACTGCAGAAGGTGGTAGGAAGTGAAGCTAGAGAGATAGAGGATGATCCCAGAGTCATATAATCCAGAGAAAGAGGTAGAACACTATTACAATATTCCCGTGCTAAAAGACATTCTTCTAAAAATTATTAGAAGTCCCATAATTCAGAGAAAGAAATATGCTAAATAAGTTTCACTAATGTGTTTATTATATGATATTTTAATATCCAACTGATGTGCATTTGTAAACCTTCAGAATGATGTGCATCACTGCCTAATCTTCTTGAACCTGGGGACATTGGTCTTTTAGAATTTTTTTTTCCAGAACATCAATTAATTGTTCCAGGAAACAAAGTTTTAAAATTACTGTTAGAGGTAGTGAGGGAATCATTAAAATATTTCAAGCTGGAGTGACATTGTCCTGTTTTTATTTTAAATTAAACATTCTGGTGGATATGTAGAAGATGGGTTTGAAGGTATCAAAATTTGAGCAGCTAGTGAACCCAGTTAGGAGGTTGTGGAAGCAATCCAGAAAAAGCAATTATGAATAGAAACAAGATAATAGAGTCAGGAAAATTAAAAATCTGAAAGAAGTTTTTATGTATTAGATGAGTTTGATGTATCAGTCAGTGGAGAGCTAGGTCATGTTCAAGGACATCCCACAACAACCATTCTATCCTGTTCGCAGAACATGTCTATCCTGAGTTGATGGGAAAATATCTCAGCAGTGCAGTTAGAAGTCGTGTCACCTTAAATCAGCACAATCTGGAAAAAAAATATTCTGAAAGTCATTACAGCAAGAGGATAACCATGGAGATTCAGACCCTGGCCTGGGTCTGAAGTAACACCTGCCACTATTACAGACCACTAACTAGAATGAGTCTCATTCCCTGCCTAATTTCAAGAGGTTTGGAGTGATCTTCCATATGTCCAGGAAGGGGAAAACCTCAAAGAGTAAAATCTTACACAGTAAATGAGAAGAAAGAATTAAAAATGCCTCCTATGAATGATTACTACCATGAACTCAGAGCAAAGAGGGTTGGGTACTAGAACAGGGACAAAATGCTTGAAGGATAAACTAATATTTTTGAACATTTTAAGTTTTTATGTACCAAGTTAATTTTCTTTAGAAGATGACAGGCTATTGGAAATTTTAAATCTAAATCTAAAAGAAGAATTCTGTCTAGGAGATAAGACTTAGAAATCATTAGTAATTAAAATAAAAACAGGAAGTACTATCCAAGAAGAATAAAATATTCCCTAAGGAACATCAGCATTTTTAATTTGAGAGAAAATTCTAAGAGGAGGACAGAAAACTGTCAGAGAGACAATGAGAGAACCCAGACATGTGCATTCAAAAAAATGACATGAAGTAAGAGTTTCCAAAAGAAAAGTGATCAGTAACAACAAACATTTAATATTTCAGGTGTGATAGATGTTAAAAGGGACCTCATTGATTTGGCAGTTAAGACACCATTGATTAAATTTTAGCATTAAGAAGAGCATGGAAGATGTGTTAGCTTTTCATTGCTGTGTCCAAGATACCTGAAAATAACAACTTAGAGGAAGTAAAGTTTATTTGGGATTCATGGTTTCAGAGATTCAGTCCACAGCTGTAGACTCCATTGCTCTGTGTCTGAGGTAAAGCAGAACATCATGGAGGATAGGCATGGCAGAGGAAAGCTGTTTATTTCATGGTATCAAGGAAGCAGAAAGAGACAGGACCCAGAGACAAAATATGATCCCCAAGGACAACCCACAATGATCTACTTCTTCCAGCCATGACCACCTTCCTACAGCTAACATTCAGGTATCCATTCAAATTAATAATCCATCAAATAAATAAATCCATTGATTAGGTTATAGTTCTCATAATCTGATAATTTCACCACTGCACATTCCTACATTATCTAACTCATGAGTTGCTTTTGTTTGGGGTGGAGGGGCTCATATCCAAACCACAATAGAAAGTGTGGGGACATAAACAAGGCTGACATGTTTTGATAGGTTCATGAGGAATTGGCAGAGGAAAAGAGACTCAAGTTTAATTCTCAAACTTCTTCCTCATCTCTCACAGGTCCATTTATTCAACTAATATTTCATAAGAATTTATTAGGGTACAAATAAAACAGATGAGCTTTCTTCTCTTGGGATTTTTTTCAGTAGACAAATGCTATATTTCCTTCTCAGTGTTCCTGAAACACCAGTACATTCACCTTTATTTTAGCACTTTCATATCTTAGTTTATGTATTTATTTATTTATCCCCATCTTAATAATGAAATCTTTCTGAACAAAGACAGGATAAGGACTTATTTGAGCTACCACCTTGCCTAGACATGGTAGGCATGCAATGAATGTGTTTGGTTTTTTTTAACCTATTAAGTAATTTAATCCTCGAAACTCTGAACTAGCTATGATTAGCCTCATATAATAGAGGAGACAGCTGAAAATCAGGATGAATATATCTTAACAAAGGTCATAGATGGCAGAACTGAGCACAGAATCCAGGCCTTGGATTCCTTGTGTGTTTCTCTCCATCATACAATAACTACATTGACATTTTTCTCTTCTGTGGTAATGGATTCAAAATGACTTGTATATTGCTTTTCAAATTCCTCATTGTATTGAATATTATAGATTAACCATGTAATCTTAGATGTGGTTAGGTCAAGAGATCAGAACCAGTCAGCCAACTTCTACAATAACAATAATGCATAATTCTGATTGAGCTGACTCAAGATACCATTATTTACTGTAGTAAGTACTATTTAGTATTGAACATATTCTCTTTTACTATAATATATTGTTCTGTGTTAAAGCAAAATATACTATTCTATAGGAAGTATAGTAAGTTTAATCACATGAAATGGCTATTTAAAGCAGTAAAAAGCCTTCCAACAAAGAAAAGTGCAGGACCAAACGGATTCTCAAATGAATTCTTACAGACCCTTAAAGAGGAACTAACATCAATCTTTCTCAAATCATTTCATGAAATTAAAAGGAACACTCCATGAAGCTAGTATAACCTGATATCAAAACCAGACAAAGACACATCAAGGAAAAAAAACTATACACAAATATCCCATATGAACACAGATGTGAAAACCCTCAATAAATTATTAGCAAACTATTTTCAAAAACACATGAAGAAAATAATAAATCATGATCAAATGGGTTCTAGCCCAGAGATGCAGGGTTGGTTCATCATACACAAATCAATAAATGTGATTCACCACATAAATAGAATTAAGGACAAGATTAATATGATCATCTCAATAGATGCAGAAAAGGCCTTTGATAAAATCAAGCACCCATTAATTTTAAAAATGAATTGATTATCTATGCTATCCAGGCACAGTGGTGCATGAATATGATTTTTCTCTTCTGTGGTAATGGATTCAAAATGACTTGTGTATTGCTTGTCAAATTCAAAGAAACCAGGGATAGAAGGAACTTACCTCAACATTATAAAGGCTATCTATGACAAACCCAAAGTTAACATCATACTGAACAGAGAAAAACTGAAAACATTTTCTCTAAAGTCAGGAGCAAGACAAGATGTTCACTCTCATCACTCCTATTCAATATACTTCTTGAGACTCTAGCCACAGCAATTAGGCAAGAGAAGACAATTAAAAGGATCTAAACAGGAAAATAAGAAGTTAAATTATCTGTTTTCTGATGACGTGATCTAGAACGTACACACACACACACACACACAAAAAAAAAAGCCACCACATAACATTTACAGACTTCTATTACTGATAAATGAATTTGGCAAAGTAACAGGTTACAAGATCAACATTCATAAATCAATAGCAGCTTTCCTGTGCTACAACAGTGATTCTTCTGAAAAACAAATTAGAAATAATCTCAAAAAAAAAATAAAATACTTGAAAATCAATCTAACCAAGGAGGTAAAAGACCTCTACAGTGAAAATTGTAAAACACTGAAGAAAGAAATTGAAGACCTTAGAATGTGGAACAACCTCCCATGTTCTTGATAGGCAGAATTAACATTGTCAAAATGGCCATACTCTGAAAGCAATATACAGATTCAATGCAATTCCCATCAAAATACTAGGAAGACTAAGGACTAGAATAGAAGACACAGAGACAAATCCACATACTTACAAGCATCTTATATTTGAAAAGGTTCTAAAAAATATATGTTGGAGAAAAGATAGCCTTTTTAACAATTAAAGGAAACTGGATATCCATATGTAGAAGAATGAAACTAGATCCCTGCACAAAAGTAGTTAAATTATCTGTTTTCTGCACAAAATTCAAATCAAAGTGAAACACAGACTTTAAAATTATATCAGAAACTTTGCAACTGCTAGAAGGAAATAGAATCAACACTCCATCATATTGGTGCAGGCACAGACTTCCTTAACAAGACCTCTAAATGCAAGCAATGAAACCACGAATCAATAAATGAGATGGCAACAAATTAAACTTTCTGCACAGCAGAGGAAATGATTAAGAGCTTAAAGAAAGACTACAGAATGGGGGGGAAAAAGTCTTTGCCAGCTACTCCTCTGACAGGGGATTAATATCAGACTATATAAAGAACTCAAAAAGCTTATCACACATACAAATATCCAGCCCAATCAATAAACAGGCAAAAGAGTCAGAGAAATGCAAATCAAAACCACCCTAAGATACCATCTCACTCCAGTAAGACTGGCAGCCATCATGAAGTCAAACAACAAGTGCTGGCGAGGATGTGGGGAAAAGGGTACACTTGTACATTGCTGGTGGGACTGCAAATTGGTGGAGCCAATTTGGAAAGCAGTATGGAGATTTCTTGGAAAGCTGGGAATGGAACCACCATTTGACCCAGCTATTCCCCTTCTGGGTCTATTCCCTAAAGACCTAAAAAGAGCATGCTACAGGGACACTGCTACATCGATGTTCATAGCAGCACAATTCACAACAGCAAGACTGTGGAACCAACCTAGATGCCCTTCAATAGACGAATGGATAAAAAAAATGTGGCATTTATACACAATGGAGTATTACTCTGCATTAAAAAATGACAAAATCATAGAATTTGCAGGGAAATGGATGGCATTAGAGCAGATTATGCTAAGTGAAGCTAGCCAATCCCTAAAAAACAAATGCCAAATGTCTTCTTTGATATAAGGAGAGTAACTAAGAACAGAGTAGGGACGAAGAGCATGAGAAGAAGATTAACATTAAACAGGGATGAGAGGTGGGAGGGACAGGGAGAGAGAAGGGACATTGCATGGAAATGGAAGGAGACCCTCAGGGTTATACAAAATTACATAGAAGAGGAAGTGAGGGGAAAGGGAAAAATAATACAAGGGGGAGAAATGAAGGTCAGTAGAGAAGAGGGGAGGGGAGGGGAGGGGAGGGGGGATAGTAGAGGATAGGAAAGGCAGCAGAATACAACAGACACTAGCCTGGCAATATGTAAATCAATGGATGTGTAACTGATGTGATTCTGCAATCTGTATACGGCGTAAAAATGGGAGTTCATAACCCACTTGAATCAAAGTGTGAAATACGATATATCAAGAACTATGTAATGTTTTGAACAACCAACAATAAAAATTAAAAAAAACTGCAGAAAAAAAAAAAATAAACAGGCAAAAGAACTAAACAGACAGTTCTCAAAAGAAGAAACACAAATGGCCAACAAATATACGAAAAACTTGTCAACATCTCCAGCAATGAGGGAAATGAGAGTCAGAACTACACAAAAGTTTAATCTCACTTCCGCCAGAATGGTGATTATCAAGACTACAAATAATAAATATTGGTGAAAATGTATGGAAAAGTTATGCTTATATATTGTTGGTGAGACTGCAGATTAGCACAATGCCTCTGGAAAGCAGTATGGTGATTCCAAAATTAAAAAAAAAAAAAGAAAGAAAGAAAAAGAAACTAGAAATGGAACCATTATATGACCCAGCTATCTCACTCCTTGGTATTTATCCAAAAGAACTAAAATCAGTGTGCCATACTGATACAGTCACATTAATGTTTATAGCAGCACAATTCACAATTACAAGTAATGGAACCAGCCCAGGTGGTTCTATCATTTAGATAAATGGATTAAGAAAATATGGTGTACAAACACAATGGAGTTTTACTCAGCCGTAACAAAGAATGAAATTATGGCATTTGTTGGTAAATAGATGTAAATGGAGAACATAATGCTAAGTGAAATAAACCAGACTCAAAAAATCAAGGGTTGAATGTTTTCTCTCACATGTGGAAGCTAAAGCAAAATGAGGGGAAATGCAGGGTGGCTGGAGGAGTTTGGATATCATAAAAATAGAGTGAGGATCAGTGGAGTAGAAGAAGATCAAAAGGGAGGGGGAATATGGAATGAATTTATCAAAATCATGCTATATGCATTATAAGTATGCCACAGTGAATTCCATCTTTATATATATATCTATAAAGCAACAACCAAAAATAGATAAAGTGAAAGGAAGATCAGGATAGAGGAAGGTCAATGGGAGGGAAATGGGGGGAGGGTCAATGGGAGTGAAATGGGGGGCACCAGGGACACACTGTGATTTTGTAAAACTGAACCTAATTATTATGTATAACTATAATGCTCCAAAATTTTTTTAATGCTATTTTAGATCCCAAAATGCCCAAATATCAAGTCTTTCTACATAATAAGATATAGAATAATTCTTCCTATGGCATGAAACTGAAAGTTAAGAACTAGTAGTATAAACTAATTAGTATAAAACTAGGCAGAGTGGTGGGGAAGAAAGATTTTGGAGAAAATGAACACTGGGCTGGTGGCCATGTCACTTTCTGAGCCTCAGTTTTGTAATGTTTAGAATGGAGATGATAATTTCTTCCCAAATCCCTCTGTAAGGATGGAAGGATGTGCTCATGTATGTAAAGTGACTGTCTCTGTATCTGACCCATGACAGATATTAAATTGAGGGCAGCTGTGAATATGATCACAAGGAGACATGGATGCTTTCAACATGGAGTGGTTAATCACTACTGTTTATCTCCAGGGTTTATTCTGGAGAAGAATTTCTAATTCTCTATACATATTCTTTATATAACAACTACTCTGAAATTTCTTGCAATCCATGTTACTTGCCTCCAAATTAAAAGATCTACTGTATGGAACCTTTAACCAAGAGTCAACAAGCAGTTGCCTGCCAAGTAATAACAGCTTTTAGTAAAAGGTAACTTCAACAGGGAAGAAGTAGCCAAACAGTGGAGTTGCAAGGATAAATATTTATATGGAATTTCTCAAAGAATTCCAAGGAGTACTAACTGCTCTAAGCTCTAGAAAAGCATCCTTGTCAAAATCTTCCTTTTGAAATGAAAATTAGTAACCAGAGTGGCTTAAACCTCACTGGTCTTTGATACCTGACAAGGGCCATCTCTCAATGAGGTGAGTCTGAGATTTCTTCCAGGACCATGGTCCTTTCCCAGTGCTCACTTGCAACCAGGGTCTCTCTAAAATCCTACCCAATTTTCATAAACCCACTGTAGGGAAAAAATTATCCTGGCATTCAACAGAATTAACAGGCCACCCTGTCTTTCTACCAGTGGTGAAACAAATTGCCTCCTCTACAAGGCTGGTGTCTACTCATGCCTTAGAACTTCTTTTCTTGGAGCTGGGGTTATGGCTCAGGAGTGGAGTGCTCACCTAGCACCTATTGATCAAACTCTCCCTTTCCCTCCCTCACCCCACCCTCCCCAGCCTCTGGTGATCATCATGCTGCTCTTAATTGCTCTTAATTGCTATGAGATAAACTATTTTAGATTCCATGTAAGTGTGAGATCATGCAGTTCTCAGCTTTATGCACCAGGCTTATTTCACTAAACAAAATAATCTCCACTTCCATCCATACAAATGACAGGATTTCATCTTTTAATGGCCGAATAGTATTCCATGGTGTATATGTATCACTTTTCCTCATTCATTCATCAGGTGATAAACATTTAGGTTGTTTCCACTTCTCAGCTTTTATGAATACTTCTGCAATAAGTATGCAGGTGCAGATGTATCTCTGATGCACTAATTTCTTTTGGCTATATACGCTGTAGTGGGATTGCTGGGTCACATGGTGGCTCTTTTTTCAATTTTTTGAAGAACCTCCATACTGTTTTCCACAGTGACTGTACTCAATTATATTCCCATATGTGCTATGTGCTAAAGTTCCTTTTTCTCCACCTTCTCACCAGCATTTGTTTTTTGTCTTTTTCTAATAGACAGTCACACTGGAGTGAGGTGATATCTCATTGTAGTTTTAATTTGTGTCTCCCTGATGATTAGTGATGTTGAACATTTTGTTTTCATAAGGCCATTGCCCATTTTTATTTTTTCTTTGAGAAATGTCTATTACGGTATATTTTCCGTGTTCTAATTTTTTTTGGGGGGGTTTTGTTACTGGGTTTGGGGATTTCCTATAGGTTCTAGATATCTCAGAACTATAAAGAGGCTATCTAACATCAGACTACCACAACAGAACCCATCTTGAGGGGACACAACAGAAGCCTTCCAAATTTCAAATCTGACTCTTCTTTCCTCCCTACTTCTCTACCCCATCACCTCTTCCCTGAAATGTCTTTAACCAATGTATGAGTTGGGAGAGTTCAGGGTGAAGAGAATTCTTCAGGCATCTTAAAAGTGCAGACACCTTTTTATCTTACTTTCAGGCTAATTTCTTTTAAAATAAAAAGTAAAGGATTCACCATGCTTATTATTTGGGCTCTCCAATGACCTGTTTTCCCTGTACCCCACTCCAAAAGTGTGTGATCACCATTGTACTTACTGTCTAGGGTGTGTGAAAGAAAAAGCACTTGAAATATGGTGAAGAAATTCTATTTGTGACTTGATTACAAAATGACTCAGCATCTCCCCTTCCTAAAAGTTCTGTCCCCTTAGAATAAATTTAGGCATCATTATGCACCACTTATGATATCACCAGTACAAATGGTTTTAACGTGAACCATTGTGCCCACCACAGCATCCAATAGCAATGGATCAGGGCTCTCAACATTGGCACTATTGATGTGTTGAGCTGGATAATCTTTCTTGTGGGCCACTGACAGTTGTAAGAAGTTTAGCAGCACCTCTGACCTCTACCTACTAGATAACAGTAGCAACCCTCCCTCAATTATGACAACCAAAAATAGACAAATGTGCGCTAGCAGTGGAAATCTACTTTAGAACCACTTCTCTCACCTATTCTGAAGCAACATGTGATGCTTGTGTAATGCCTCTAAGTGTTTTGATGATGGATTGCTTCTAAGAAGCACTCTGCAGCTGTAACTTTGTAAAATGACCTTTTTTATCTTCCCTATGAGTCAGGTAGCACAAATTATTGGCCCCATTTCCACAGATAGAAACTTGGAAACATTCAGCCTTCCCAATCAGGTCATGAAAGTCTGCACTTTCATTTTGCCCACCTGAAAAGTGAAAATTATAATTACTGATTTTCTTCCCATGCCTGAGATTGGGCAAAAGCTACACAGCAATGCCCTTTCCAACTGGCTATTCCCAAATTATTCTACACCAGGCAACTCTAAAGATGAATTTGTCTTTGCCTGTCTTCCTATTTCATGGGCATCTGAAATAAAACCTTCAACATAAATAAAATGGCAGCAAGCCACATGTTTCATCAATGTAACTGCCAAATTACACCAAGTGAAAACTCAATTCCAGCAAAACCATATAATAATCTGGTAAGTTTTTTTTTTCCATCATGCCCAGACACAATGCAATTTTTAAAACACAGATATTAATGTGCCCAACATGCCTACCACAATAACCTCTGTGACACCAATATAGCACTTGGGAATGAGCACAGATAAGCTATAGATACAAACAACTGTGAACTGTCAGTTCTACAACATTCTATTCACATGGATTTCAAAAGCCAAAAAATTATACAATAACACATAATCATTTGTGAGCCACAAAAGCTCACAGCCTTTTAGTTGCAAAGGCTATCCAACCTGATCCTAGAAGAGATCCAAATAACATGGGATGCTGAAAGACAGCAGAATACTGCCAGAGAAAAACTGTCTTGCTGGGAAATAAAATCCACTTTCTTTTTTAGATACAAGAGCTTGGTACTACATGATTATTATAGGTAGTATACAATACATTTGCAAAAATCCAGGGCAGGAACCACATACTTTCACAGATGGGAAAGGCATCAGATTTAGAAACTGAATTGAGTGGGTTTCAAAACATGTTATCTGTGAGTGAATAAGAGATATGAGACTAAAATCATAAATTCAACCTAAGAGAAACTAGGATCTAGGAAAACAAGTTAATAAGGATAAAAAGCCAGCTCTGGCTTGATGTAGTGATTTTTTTAAGTTGACATATTTTATTACTACTAGCTATGTATAATCATAAGTGAGAGATGTGAAGAATGGATTCATATCATTTGTTATGATTTGTGTTAATACATCTGCATAGCTAAAATAACTCAGGATGTCCTTTGAAAGATGTCAGTGAAAATATTATAACTTAAGCTTTAAATATACCAAAACAGGTCACTTGTTACAAATACTTTAGTAATCAATTACAGTTGCATGTATTTAAATACATTCCTAGTTGAAAATCTGAATTTATGACAAGGTATATTAAACCTAATTGTTCTAGCATCATTTAATAAAAATAAACTTCAAAATAAAATCTTGTGATAATCAGTGATCCAAAGTTAAAATCATCAGAGAAAAATCTAAAAACTCCTCTAACACAAAGGAATAAAATCTGCAGAGGCTATCTGGAGTTTCTGCCAAATGATCTGAAAGGTCTTGAGTGCCCTCTACAGGTTGTTTGAAAATTTTTCATGGATTTGATATTTACTTTCCCTAAATATATTTAGGCAAATTCTAGAACATAAAAATAACTTATTGAAGTCTCAATTTCAAAATCATTAGATGTTCATCACATAAATTTTTGAAACAAAATGACCCATAGTACTAACATACACAAATAATCACTATTAACTATCCATACATATTCTTGATTAGGTATACACACGAACATTTTTATTATTTTCTCTTAACATTATACAATGACTGGTTTTAGTTGATTGTGTGTCGGAAATAGATTTTAATGGATTTTCTAATGTGCTTTATTCACAAATTGCTACCTTTGGTCATCAGAATTTCTAAGTGAAAAGTGATCCCCTCAACACGAAAGAGAAGAAAATAGAATTTAATAAAATAAAACAACAAAAAAAAATAACCACTCAAGGGCAGGTTCACAAACAATAAAACTAGGAAGCCATATCTCTAAAATAAAAAATATGATAATCATATTCTAAATAATTTCCCACATTTCAAATATAAAGTGGTAATAAAAATAAATTAGACAACTGAAACTGTTGCCCAAACTATTAACCTGGAATTTCAGAGCCAAAATACCAGAATCATTAATGTTAAAATAGTACATTTAAGTTATCTAGATAATTGCCTTGGTTTCTATTTTACTTACTTATAGTCTATTTTGTCTTCAGAGGTACTTTATGCTTGAGAAAATTAAAGACACATTTGCTTATTAAGTGGTTATCAAGAGTAGAAGTGATTTCCCTCTCTAAACTAGTCCTGATTGATTTTTGATTCTTTCCAATAACCAATGATGCACAACTTTAACAATTCCAAATAGATCGGGCATTTTTAAACAACACCCAATCTTAAGTCATATTTTAAAATTATTTTAGATAACATTTGATATTGATACACTTATTTAGATTGTCTTATAAGGTTAATTTTTTTACATATGTCAAAGTTATTGTGGTCATTTCACTTTTTGGAGAATATCATCATAAAGGATTTTGCCTACAACCTAACAGCTGTTTTAAAGTAGAGAGGAGTTTTAAAAAGAGCAGAACTTACTTGCAGAAGTGACATCCAATCACAATAACCCCCAACCTCATCAAATATATGGAGAAGGGATTTTTTTCTGAGACATAAATTATTATCTTCAGAGGTGCCACCCTCTCCATTCTGTGACAGCAATATTGAGTAAAAAGTCGCCCACATTTTGAAACAGATTTCTCAGCAACTTTGCAAGGAGTATGTGCTTTATTTAGATTGCAGTTCTGTGAAATTCACCTCTTATAGAAGGTTGTACCCAGATCTTTGCAGACATTAGAATGAGAGATAATAGTCCCAATTTATTCCCACCTTTCAACCAAGTAATTGTTTAAAGGAGGGAGATACAAGGAATCAGAATGTTCTTTAAATGTATAGACAAGATAAAATGGGTTCAAGTCTGTAAAAGAAATCTGACGGGGGGGTAGTCCAGAAAAATCTATACCATAATTGTTAATATAATTGAAAATTCTGAATTGCTTTCACTCACCACACTTCTGATAGAAAATCTACAGATTATTCTCACACTAACTGGGTCCAAAAATTCAGTTCAATTCTGACACTAAGTACCCAGAGTTAGTTTCAGACTCCACAGGTTTAAGAGTTAGGTCCCACAAGACTGCCTTCACTTCAGATGCCAGTCTTGAATATCAGATCTCAGGCTAGCCACACCTCTATCTCATCTGGTCACAGACTGGAGGTTCTCACACACCTGCTCGCATATTTGATAATTAGCTGGAACAGCTCTCAGAGTTCAGGAAAAGAATTTATTTTATACTATGATATTTTGTATAAAGTCCCCTCCACCCTGGGTGTAGCGGGGGAGCTCCCGACACCCAGGTTAGAGGGAAACTGGAGAGAGGCAAACAGCCAGGTATGTCTGGGTGGGGACAGGGGTGCAGAGCTTGCATGTCCTTCAGAGGTGCCACCCTCCCAGCACCTGGGTGTGCTCACCAGCCCAGAAGCTCTCTAAAACCCATCATCTAGGGTTTACTGGGGGTTTCATCATTAGGCATGATTGATTATTAACTCACTCTCTAGCCCCTCTTTCCTCTCCAGGGGCTGGTGCTAGGCTGAAAGTTTGAGGTTTTGTTTCACTGTTATTGTTTTGCAATTTACCCCCATTGTGAAACTGTCTGGGGGCTCAGCAGAATCATCTCATTGAACAACAATGCTCTCAACAACCAGAAAATTCCAAGGGATTTAGGAGATCTGTGTCACAAACAAAGGACACAGAACAAACATATTATTTCTTATTATGCCACAGAAATATATGGAGAAGGGATTTTTTTCTGAGACATAAATTATTATCTTTTTTGGCTATTAATACTAATGAGATGGATGGCCTAAGGCTTTTGTATTGAGAAAATTTTATTGGTAACAAGCATATTAAGACAAATATTTAATAGTAGGATTAATATTTCCATGTGTGATCATCTTTTACTTCACCATTGATTTTGGCAATAAGGCAAAAAAATAAAGTTACCTTATTTCTGATGTTTGGACAATAATTTCCCTAAAATATATTCACCTGCATAAATTAATGCAATATAGATTAATTAGCATTTATTAAAGGAAGCTGGACATCGTGGGGGGAAGTTTTTTAAATGCGCCTGATATTAGCACACCATATGGCTGTTGGTGTTATTAGAATGAAATATACCAGTCCATTGTTCCATAAGGTAAGAAAGGCAAGATTTGCAGATGTGCAGGCCAATGAGATTGATGCAGTCCAGGAAAAACTCAAGCCCATAGCAAGGGAATTAGTAGTCTATGGTGACAATTTGATTTCTCTAAAAACAAGTCAAAACAAATCTCACTTTCATATTTGATAGGACTGAACAATAAGTGAATCAAGAAAGCATGACAGATGTAGATAAGCATACTCAAGGACAAAACAAAGAGGCAAATGTTAAATGGGAAAGCAGTGGTGTCATCCCACAAAGTGCTACTTGAAGTCTTTTACTAGAAGCCCAGAGGGATGTCACCAGCAGAGTTACAGGGCTCTCTTCTTGTCTCTGCCATCCCACATTTGTCTCAATCAAAGGGATTATGGTAAAAGGCATGCCTTCCAAAATAGATAACGTGAAACTAGGAAGATGAGCAAATCAGAATCCAAACAACAAACAAACAAATGAAAAATTCAGTGGGCTAAAACAGTGAGTCAAACTTAATTAGATAAAATTTAACGGGGATAATATTAGATTCTACACTTAAGTCCAAATGGAAAAATTCATTTGACTCTTTAAAAAGTTAACTGAACCTATATATTATTATATATTATATATGTATTAGAAAACCAGTGACTAGAATAAGAAATGTCCTGGTCTTTACTAGCAAACCACACCAAGAATAGCATGAATTGGACAGTACTAGGATACAGCACATAGGGCCCTCAGCACCATGGAGCAAGAAAA
This sequence comes from Marmota marmota marmota, assembly GCF_001458135.2. NCBI lineage: Eukaryota > Metazoa > Chordata > Mammalia > Rodentia > Sciuridae > Marmota > Marmota marmota. The sequence goes on from NW_026000108.1 coordinate 37,210,418, forward strand.
ATGGTAGAGGTCAGAATAGGGTCAGACAAGAAGTTGTTCCCAGAGAGCACAGCTGGGTAGACCAAGAGTATAATTTGTTACATGTAGTCCAGCCTGGCAATTTCATTTTGAGAAATTACTTATGGTTAGAAAATTTATAAATTAGGATGGACCATGATCAGGTCAGGAGTTCTGATCATAACAGTGGGATTTCCAGCAAGTGGGAAATTTAGGAGAAGCTGGATATAATCCAAGTAAAGAAAGCTAGGGAGGAGATCTTGGCCATCCCACCAGAGCCCCATTGGTGTCCAAGGATCAACCAAACCATTTAGATATCTTGATCCGTGATATATTGATATCCTTAGGAGCAACAAATGAATCGCAGAGCTCAGACCTTGAAAACATTTTCTTTTTGTATCTGCCATCTTACATTTGTCTCAATCAAAGGAATTATAGTAAAAGGCATGTCTTTCAAAATTGCATCCATCACTACATGCTACAAGCTCCTCAAGGTTCTCAAATTGTTGGCTTCAAAATACATAAAGAAAACTACAATATGAATGCTAACATGATATTATGTTAACAAGTCAGCTGTGATTCAGTAAGTTATAGTGGCAGGTAAATTCTGTTCAACATTGTGTGTGATTATCTTTTAATATATGTCTAGGATCTAAGTGTTTTCATGGGCATGATCTAGTTTGGACAAAGATTATTAATGGTCTAGGCACTGTGAACAGTCAGATATGAAATATTAAGACTCTAAAAATGTCATTTTGAGAGTCTGCACTTGGCCAAATATAGCAGATTCCAAGGCATAAGTGGAGTGAGGAGAGTACTAAATATTTTGATCCTGCATTGAGTCCTAGATCTGGTTAGAAATGCAAGAACTTTTCAGAGGCTGCTTAAGAAATCAGAAAACATGCCTGATTCTAAGATCTCAAATCTAAGAACACGATGCAATTCTAAATCTTGGTGCTGCTTAGTTCTTATATCAGTCATGAGTAGTTTAATAACAAGAGCAGAATTAACGTTGGTGTAGGTCTAGCAAATAACAGACATGAAGCCAAATGACCCAAAAAGGGGTATATAAAACAAGGTAGAATGACTGCCTCTCAACTCTATACTTCAAGGGGCATAATAAGCAAACTGGAAACTACTGAACAGAAAAAAAGAGCTTAATAAGACTAAGCACATAAGCCTGAAGAGAAAAACAGAAAGGAAGTATCAGAGGTTCTCAAAACCAGGAGATGCCATTATGTACAAACTACTGGGTTTATTTTCTATGATTATAAAGGTTAGACAAGATTTGGATGATGAATGTTCACAAGAAGATTGATTTTAAATTTATTGCAAGGACAGATTTTCTAATAATTATCTAAAACCATGATTACCCAGTTGATTGGTAAAATGTGAGATTACTACCCTAGGGCCTGGAAGACCACTCAGGCAGGGAGTCAGACATTAAATGGATTGTTGCATAGATTTATATTTAAGTGTGAGAATGTTTTCAAAATCTGAGCTCTGTGGTTTATTTGTTGCTCCTAAGGATATCAAGATATCACGGAGCTTCATAGATGAGTGAGAAAGGAATTCAATGTAACCTTCATAATAATTGCTGTAGCAGATCTGGAATAATCAGACCTAAGTGACTTTCTGCTTGGCTTCTGAGATGCACAATCACAAATATCTAATAATTCTATAATGTAAAGAGTAACAGATACAAGGGCAGAGATGTGGATAAGTTCCTATTTCTTCCCTCATGTGGGAAGAGTAGGAGGAATTAGGGAATGGCAGACTATGATGTTGATTTCAGTAGGTTGAAATGCTGACTCTGAGTGTGATTTAGGACATTTTAACCAAGTTCAACTAATGTCATATAAATAGGGAACGGTCTTGTAATCTGGACCAGCCACCCTGCACTCCGGATTTATTGTTTGCAACAGCTAAAAGAGAGAGAGACATCATCTCTCTTCCAACTACTGAATGAAGTCCTGGGCTTCTGTAGCCTGGACCAATTTAGGTCATATGCCTATTCCCAAGCAATTAATTTATCCCAGGGAAGCTGCTGTGAGGTAATTGTTTTAGGCCTGCATCTGTTCTGTGCTACCATAAAAGAGTACCCCAAACTAATAATTGCTAATGAACAGAAATGTATTGGTCACAGTTCTGAAGGTTGGGAAGTCTGAGATCAAGAGGCTGCCAACTTGTGAGCCTTCTCACTGCCTCATGCTGTGGTGGAAAGGAAAAGAGTAAAACAAGAGAATAAGAGGAAGCCAAACTAAGAACCCATATCTTGCCATAAAGAACTCTCCCTCACAATAATAGTATTACTCTATTCATGAGATGAAGCCTCTATTAAACAAAGTAGGATATATCTAGCAAAATAGCAGGATATAAAATCAAAACCCATAAATCAAATGCATTCCTATATATCAGTGATGAATCCACTGAAAGAGAAATTAGGAAAACGACTTCATTCAAAATAGCCTCAAAAAAAAAAAAAAAACCCTGGGAATCAATCTAACAAAAGAGATGAAAGACCTCTATAATGAAAACTACAGAATGCTAAAGAAAGAAATTGAAGAAAACCCCAGAAGATGGAAAGATCTCCCATGCTCCTGGATGAACATAATTAATATTTTCAAAATGGCCATATTACCAAAGCATTACACATATTTACTGCAAATCCTATTAAAATCCCAATGGTATTCTTCATAGAAATTGAAAAAGCAATCATGAAATTTAGTTGCAAAAATAAGAGACTCAGAATAGCTAAAGCAATCTTTAGCAAGAAAAGTGAAACAGGAGGCATCACAATACCAGACCTTGAACTATACTACAGAGCTATAGTAACAAAAATGACATAGTATTGGCACCAAAATAGGCTTGTAGACCAATGGTACAGAATAGAGAACACAGAGACAAACCCTCACAAATACAGTTGTCTCATACTTGACAAGGGTGCCAAAAACATTCACTGGAGAAAAGATAGCCTATTCAACAAATGGTGCTGACAAAACTGGAAATCCATATGTAGCAAAATGAAACTAAACCTCTATTTTTCACCCTGCACAAAAAATCATTTCAAAGTGGATCAAAGACTTAGGCACTAGAACAGAGATCCTCTGCCTAAGAGAAGGAAAAATAGGCCCAAATCTTCACCACATCAGCCTAGGATCTGACTTTCTTAACAAGACTCCTAAAGCACAAAAAGTAAAATCAAGAATTAATAAATGAAATGGATTCAAATTAAAAAGCTTCTTCTTAGCAAAGGAAACAATTAATAATATGAGGAGAGAGCCTACAGATTGGGAGAAAATCTTTACCACATGAACTTTCAATAAAGCATTAATTTCTAGGATATATAAAAAACTCAAAAAACTTAACATCAAAAAACCCCCACATAACCCAATCAATAAATGGGATAAGGAACTGAACAGGAACTTCACAGAAGAAGAAATACAATTGATCAATAAATATATGAAAAAGTGTTCAACATCTCTAGCAATTAGAGAAATGCAAATCAAAACTACTCTAAGATTTCATCTCACTCCTGTCAGAATGGCCATCATCAAGAATACAGGCAACAATAAATGTTGCCAAGGATGTAGTGAAAAAGGTACTCTCATACATTGCTTGTGGGACTGCAAATTGGTGCAACCACTATGGAAAGCAGTATGGAGATTCCTCAAAAAACTGGTAATGGAGCCATCATTTGACCTAGCTATCCCATTCCTTGGCCTATACTCACAGGACTTAAAATCAGCATACTATAGTGATGCAGCAACATCAATGTTGTAATTTATCGTCTAGCTCAATTCACAATAGCTAGACTATGGAACCAACCTAGGTGTCCATCAATAGATGAATGGATAAAAAAAAAATGTGTTATATATACTCAATGGAATATTACTCAGCTTTAAAGAAGAGTGAAATTATGACATTTGGCAGTAAATGGCTGGAGTTGGAGAATATCATACTAAGCAAAATAAGCCAATCCCACAAAACCAAAGGCCAAATGTTTTCTCTAATATGCGGATGCTAATTCACAATAAGGTGGGGAGGGGGCACTAGGGAAAAATAGCATTACTTTAGATTAGGTAGAGGGAAGTGATAGGAGGGGAGAGGAGGGAATGTGAGGATAGGAAAGATAGTAGAATGAAACAGATATTATTATTGTATGTATATATGTGACTACATGACCAATATGATTCTGCAACATGTACACTCAGAAAAATGAGAAATATATCCCATCTATGTATGATATAATCAAAATACATAAATGCATTCTACTGTCATAACTAAAAGAAAATTAATTAGTTATATCATTAAATTATATATATATATATATATATATATATATATATATATATATATATATATATAAAATATAACTAAAAGAAATTTTTAAAAATTTTTAAAAAGCACAGTAGGGAAAAATTTTAATTTCAGATTAGAAAATGCATCCAAAAGAAAATGTTTTGAATAGCAAAGGACACTAACATCCAGATACTTCTACATTATACTAGCCCTGTGAATCTTCATCCAGTGACATCAACGTAATTTTATCTGTACTTTCTGCACCACTAAGAAGTCCCCAGGGGCTGAGAGAAAATTTTGAGAGCTTCTGTGTAGTTTTTGTTGCTAGGAAACAACATCATTGGTATCCAAGTGTTCAGGCTCGAGACACTGTGTGAAGTCACTAGTTCATAAAGGAAAACCTTTGGTAAATAGGTTGTTTAGGTGTGAGTAAATTGATGTTCTCTCTCAGTCGCAAAATGTTCTTGTGTAACCTTTGAATGATAGTGTATTCCTAGGCCTCTATTCTTTACTTTGGATCCAGTTGCCATTATTGTTCCCATGAGAACTCAAGCATCCACCTGAAATGCAGTGAGCATTCCTTTTTCCCCAAATCATCTGTAATTATCTCAGTGCCTTGAACACTATGTCTAACTGGTTTTAGTTAAACAAAGTGCAATCGAGCCTGGAAACAAAGACGTAGACCACTGACTGCATGAATTGTTGAATACAATAGTCCTTCCTTATCTGCAGGGAAATATGTTCCAAGACCCCTAGTGCCTGAAACTGTGGATCATGTTAAGCTCTGTAGATACTGTGTTTTTCCTATACATATATACCTATGATAAAATTTAACTTCTAAATTAGACACAGTCAGCAACTAACAATAATAACGTAAAACAATTATAACAATAAATTGTAATGAATCTATGTGAATGCGGTCTCTCTCGCTGTCTCTCAGAAAAGGTTTCCTGAACATAAGTACCGCAGTGCCATCACAGGTGATCTGATAACTGAGATAGTTACTAAGGGACTAACAGGAGGGCAGCATGCACAGTGCAGCATGGAGAGGCTAGACCAAGAGATGATTTATGTGTTAGCAAGAAGAAGCAGGAAGGCATGGAATTTCATCATGCTCCTAAGAACAGTGTGCAATTTAAAATCTATATTTCTGGAATTTTCCATTTAATACTTTCAGACCACAGTTGTGGGTAACTGAACTTAAAAAAAAAATGAGACTGCAGATAAAGGGGGACTACTCTACTGTTAAAATCTGCATGAATTGGTTGTCATTTTCCAGCTTTTTTCATGGTGAGATAGTGAAGTACTCTGCTCTCCTCACAAGTGGTAGATAACAAGAGGTGCTGATTGGCTTACCCACTTCCTTTTCCCCCTCTCAACCCCAGACTGCACACTATCTCTGACTCTCAACTCTAACTGGTACTTAATATTTTTCCCTTAGGTTCCTACAGTTCAAAGACTACCTCAAGGTTGTAATTTATCACCTAGTTAACATACTAAGCCTAAAATTATCAAACAACTTTTTTCATTCCTGGACATGGAGATTATCCATCTATCTATAGACAAATATAAGCAGTCTAGTTTTTTTCTATGTAGCTTATTCATAGGTTCTTATCAGATTCTCAAAGAGATGTTAAGAACTATCTCACAGTCATACCCAACCTTGTCATAAATCCCCAGTATGCCAATTAGCCTCATGTAGATTGTGCTAAATCCAGTAGGTAAAGAGGGTCTCACAGTCCCTGAGACATCAGCAATTATAACTAAAAGCAAATATCTTCTATTTCTGTGTTTGGGTCATTGCAGAATGGATTATTGGATATAGAAAATTATTAGCAAATTTTTGGATCTAGAAAGAGATAGTTTAAAGAGAAATAAAATACACTGAAACATCTTACTGTAAATGGTAACCTTTACAAGGTCCAAAAAGCAACATATACAAATGGTCATGAGTTCAATAAGTTCAGAGATAAGAATTCAAAACTGCTTTTTGAGGAAGAATTAGAACTGTTTAAAGCAGTAAACATGAGGCAGCTTTGTTTTCCCTTTAAAAATAAATAAAAGGAGGTAGCTTGGAGGGAGAGTAGTTTCTTTCATTCCTGCAATAATAAGTTTGATGGTCACCCCTTGGCATTTGGCATTCAACTTCCAAATTTTAAGCATTTTTTTATCTCTTGAAAAAGTGCTATTGCTTTAATCAAAAGTCAGTCAGTATGATTTCTACTACAAAGAGCTTATAGGTTACCTTTGAAATACAAGCCTCAGTAATTCTGAGGGAAACAAAAGATTCGATACTTTTTCATTTGAAGTGAGTATAAAAGGAAAATGAACTTATAAAGCTTTTCTTCGTCTCTAACTGGTAAAAAGAGAAAATTGTGATCTCAAATATACTTCAAATTACTTTTATATTTTTAAATATATTTATGCATTCTTATTATGCAAGTTACTCTTATCCACAACTATAACACAGCCTGACCACTGGCAAGTGTGAGTAGACTGGGAGGAAAAAAATAGGACCTTCCATGACAAAGACTTCAAGGTGGACCCTTTTCCTGCTGTCTACAATTCCCTACATATTAGCTAAAGCTTACTCTCAGGAGTATGGAAATATCAAAGTATTATCAGGAATTGATACATTTCCTAAAGTTTTTACCTGTAAATTAGCTATAATAATATTGCTATAGTTAAAGGATAAGAATATAAACTTCATTACTTTTCTAAAATAAATACATTTTTAATATCTTGATCATTTAATAGATATGTACAAATTTGTTCTTCTACTGTATTCCATTCATTTGTTCTTTCTGGCTCCCTTTTAGCCAACATGTGCTCAATAATTATTACTTGTTGCTGCTGTTGTTGTTGCTATATAATGTATAGCCAAAATCCATTTCCAAATACCTGGAATCCAGCTGCCCTTCACTTTAACCAGAGTGCCCATTGATAAACATAATGAAAATAAATATACAATAGATATGCAACAGTGATATCTTCAGATATCACTAAGCGATCTTGATTTTTTTTTTATTTTGGTACTGGGGATTGAACCCAGGGACACTTTACCACTGAACTAAATCCTTCTTATTTTTTATTTTGAGACAAAGTCTCATTAAGTGGCTAAGAATGCCCTTGAACTTGCAATCCTCCTGCCTCAGTCTCCTGAGTCTGAGATTACAAGCATGTACGACCACACCCAGCACAATCTAGATCTTATGTCTACTAAAGCCAGATGCATTCCCAATGTAGCCACTACCAATTCATCAGAAACAGCATTCCTCATGAGATCTATATGCCAACTTAATTTAAAGCAATGCTACTTCACAATCATTTGCTGAGAATCTTCCCTCTGGCTCCAAAAATGTCTTCAAAATGAATTTCTGGACCAACTGAACTCTGTAAATGAACTGTTTCTCCATTTCAGATGGCTATACCACTGATGACATTGAGTTTTACTGGAATGGAGGAGAAGGAGCAGTAACAGGAGTTAATAAAATTGAGCTTCCTCAGTTTTCAATTGTTGACTACAAGATGGTTTCCAAGAAGGTGGAGTTCACAACAGGTGAGGAAGTTTTGCCTAAATAAACACTATTTGAAAGGAAGAAGATAACCACACTCAATGATGATTTGATATTTTTTTCATTTTCTTTTTCCAACTCAGGGGCATATCCACGACTGTCACTAAGTTTCCGTCTAAAGAGAAACATTGGCTACTTCATTTTGCAAACCTACATGCCTTCTACGCTGATTACAATTCTGTCCTGGGTGTCTTTTTGGATCAATTATGATGCATCTGCAGCCAGAGTTGCACTAGGTAATGCATTCCCAGTATTTTTTGCAGAGTTAATGAGTAGTACCTTCAAACAAATAACCAATATTAGGAATCATAGGTAAGAACTCTCTTACAGCAAACCAAAGAAGTAGATTGCCAGAAGAGTACTTAGATATAAAACATCTAAGTATAAGCACATTTACAATGACATTTTACAAAAAAAACACACAAAAAAATCCTAGAGTATATTTCCCAATATGTCAGTGCTTTGTGAAGTATATTTAAAAAATTATCATTACACTAATTTTTACCAACTTCTTGATGACTTTCTTTTTGTTCCTTGTTTCTCTGCTGAAAACACAATTCATTGTTTTCAAATATTCTTGGAAAAAAGCTAAACCTTGGGGCTGGGTTTGTGGCTTGGTGGCAGAGCACTTGCCTAGCATGTGTGAGGCACTGGGTTCGATTCTCAGCACCACATATAAATAAAATAAAGGTCCATTGGCAACTAAAAAAAGGTTTTTTTAATAAATAAATAAATAAAAGCTAAACCTTATGACCATTGACCAAGGTCCATTAATTGTTGGGAAATACTATCCCTGAAGAATATTCACCAAGGTTAAAACAACCAAAATGAGTCTCATTGCACAAAAGTTAACTCAAAGTGGATCAAGGAGCTAGATATCAAATCAGAGACTCTGCGTCTGATAGAAGAAAAAGTTGGCTCCGATCTACATATTGTAGGGTCGGGCTCCAAATTCCTTAATAGGACACCCATAGCACAAAAGTTGATAACAAAAATCAACAAATGGGACTTACTTAAACTGAAAAGTTTTCTCTCAGCAAGAGAAACAATAAAAGAGGTAAATAGGGAGCCTACATCATGGGAACAAATTTTTACTCCTCACACTTCAGATAGAGCCCTAATATCCAGAGTATACAAAGAACTCAAAAAATTAAACAATAAGAAAACAAATAACCCAATCAACAAATGGGCCAAAGACCTGAACAGACACTTCTCAGAGGAGGACATACAATCAATCAACAAGTACATGAAAAAATGCTCACCATCTCTAGCAGTCAGAGAAATGCAAATCAAAACCACCCTAAGATACCATCTCACTCCAGTAAGATTGGCAGCCATTATGAAGTCAAACAACAACAAGTGCTGGAGAGGATGTGGGGAAAAGGGTACTCTTGTACATTGCTGGTGGGACTGCAAACTGGTGCGGCCAATCTGGAAAGCAGTATGGAGATTCCTGGGAAAGCTGGGAATGGAACCACCATTTGACCCAGCTATTGCCCTTCTTGGACTTTTCCCTGAAGACCTTAAAAGAGCGTACTACAGGGATACTGCTACATCGATGTTCATAGCAGCACAATTCACAATTGCTAGACTGTGGAACCAACCCAGATGCCCTTCAATAGATGAATGGATAAAAAAAATGTGGCATTTATACACCATGGAGTATTACGCAGCACTAAAAAATGACAAAATCATAGAATTTGCAGGGAAATGGATGGCACTAGAGCAGATTATGCTTAGTGAAGCTAGCCAATCCCTAAAAAACAAATACCAAATGTCTTCTTTGATATAATGAGAGCAACTAAGAACAGAGCAGGGAGAAAGAGCAGGAAGAAAAGATTAACATTAAACAGATACATGAGGTGGGATGGAAAGGGAGGGAAAAGGGAAATTGCATGGTAATGGAGGGAGACCCTCATTGTTATACAAAATTACATATAAGAGGTTGTGAGGGGAATGGGAAAATAAACAAGGAGAAATATGAATTACAGTGGATGGGGTAGAGAGAGAAGATGGGAGGGGAGGGAGGGGGGATGGTAGAGGATAGGAAAGGTAGCAGAATACAACAGTTACTAATAGGGCATTATGTAAAAATGTGGATGTGTAACTGATGTGATTCTGCAATCTGTATTTGGGGTAAAATTGGGAGTTCATAACCAACTTGAATCTAATGTATGAAATATGATATGTCAAGAGCTTTATAATGTTTTGAACAACCAATAAAAAAAAATTAAAAAAAAAAATAAATAAAATAAAGGGAGATTATTATATTGAATAAGGCACAATTTATCTACTATATTAATGATCTGTGATCATGACAAAATAAAAAATTGTTTCCTTTCTGGAGGAACAGAATTCAGAATTAATCTTGCTGTTGTTGAGTAATTGCTGGAAGCTGAAAGCCTGTGTTTGAGACTTTAAATGGTTTCTTGGAAAGTTAGAGTGTGTTAAGATGTGTCTGATGAAAGAGCTATTGTACAGATCTCCCTCAACATTTGACCCCCAGTCATTGTGGTGATCACTTTCTGGAGATTATTTTCATAAACTTCAAATCAAAGAATAAAAGCAGAAATAAAATTAGCAAATCTGTAAATTTCTGTCAAACACATTAACTAGAATTGTACTAGATGAAATTTAAAGTTTTCTTCCAAAACAAAGAGATAATGGCATTTCATCAGTCCTGCACATTTTAATTAATCAATGATCTGAACTAGTTTAGCTTTCATGTAGTAGACCTGACTTTCTATTTTATCCAATCTTCAAAAAGTTGACAGGTAAAGAGAGGAACAGTGGAATGAATTGACCAAACTATGCTATGCACTTGTATGAATATACCATTTGTATGGATTTCACCTTTATACATATCTACAATACACTAATTTTTAAAAACCTTTAACAAATAAAGGGAAGATAAGTAAAGTAGAGGAAGGAGAACAGGAGGGAGACAGGGAGTGATAGAGGCAATACTGAAGTCTGAAGTGGAGCAAATTATATCCCATGCATGTGTGATTATGTCACAATGAACCCCCAAATTATATATGATACACTAATAAAAATATATAGACTATGTTTTTTTAGAAAAATTAAATAGTCAAAGAAGGAATCTATACATGTAGAATACTCTGCCAAATGAGTGTGAACTATCTCCTCTTGTTTTCTTTTGCTATCTCCCATTCCCTTTGTTAGTGACCCTTTGTCTTTCTATCCATCTCACAATTCCTGTCTTTATTTTTAAAGATTTCCATCAAGTCTCACTTATTACCTTCTTATATCTCTGTGTTTAACTGCTGTTTTTTAAACATTTTATTGGGGTTTTTGCCCTTTAGCTGGGAAACCAACAGCAAGATAACTAATCTTAGAATTTCTATTCACTCAGGTTAAAACAGAAATAATGTGTTTCCCACAAATAATATAGCCCACTAATCATAGTGAGCTGTTATGACAGCCAGAGAAAATAATTCATAACTGTAGGCACTTAAAACTGTAAAACACTGTATGAATGTGTAATGTAAGTATCAAAATATCTACACAAGATTCCAACTTCTTTTTTCAATTTATATTTTTCCCGATTATTTCATAATCACCACCATCAACACAAAATATTCATTATTCAGCAACACAACTATTACACTATTAGCAATCATGCATTTAACAAAATAAATTTTAGAAATCTTCCTTTTAAGAGTTTATAGTCCTAGATTTCTTTTTAACAAATCAAAGCTCTACTCTTTTTTTTAAGAAACCTCATCCTGACATCAGGGCAGGATGTTTGTTCTGGGATCTGGAATAAAAACAAAACAAAAAACTAAAGATAACATTTGAAAAACTAAAGCAACAGGGACTTTATTATATCTAGAAAATACATAAATCAAATATTTGTTGCAATTCACAAACTTTCTCATGTTTCTTCTTTTGGTGACATACTACTGTGAATGGTGCATTATGGTTTTTTTTTTCAAAACTCACATTTTATTTTGATTGAAGTAAACTATACAAAATTGATTTTCTTCACCAAAAATAACAGCAAATATTTGCTGTATTATTTCTAGATAAACCACAAAAACATTTGTTTTGTAGGTTTTTTAGGTATTGCTTATTAATCAATATAAGGCAGTAAATATAGTCATGGAAAAAGGTAGAAAAAAAACCAGATAAGTCAGTTGCCCATCTTGATGGCTTCTGATTCTGTCTTGATCATGAAGCAGAAGTGTTCAATATTTATGTGCTAAAAGCTTATGAAGATGCAAGCTCAAAAAGGAATGTAAACAGCACAACCAGATGTAAAAGATGCATTATTTTTAAATGCAAGTTGTTTGCCTTATGAGTTGGGTGTATTGTAGATTCTTGGGATAATGAGAATCTCCTCACACTGGCACTCACTCTCAATTTCATAGTAGCTGCTGTGGGGATTAGTGGGGTGGTAAGCAAGAAATTGAGAGAGAAAAGATATGGCTACACAATGGAATGAGGTACATTGGATAGTAGGCATCCAATGGGATTTTGATCTGACTCTTCATCTGCTTTTCTTAACCTTAGTGCATTTTTTAAAATGTTGCCAACCCTCCATTAACTACACATTCTATTTTATGATTTATTAATGTATAATTGAGGGAGTCTACAGGGGTTTTTTTTGTCTGTTTGTTTCAATATATATGCCTTTTTGTCCAATGGTTTATCGTATTGCTGCCTTCCTTCTGGGGCACAGTAAAGGAATGGAATCTGTCCTCTCAATTCCAAAAAGGACAACTTCATATAGTTGACTTTCAGCTAAGTTTTGTCCTTCTGTTTTACAGGAATCACCACTGTGCTGACAATGACGACCATCAGCACTCATCTCAGGGAGACCCTGCCAAAGATCCCTTATGTCAAAGCGATTGACATTTACCTGATGGGTTGCTTTGTGTTTGTTTTCCTGGCTTTGCTGGAATATGCCTTTGTAAATTACATCTTCTTTGGGAAAGGCCCTCAGAAAAAGGGAGCTAGCAAACAAGACCAGAGTGCCAATGAGAAGAACAAACTGGAGATGAATAAAGTCCAGGTAATGCATTAAATATTTCTAACAATGTACCACCTAAATTTATCAGCAGCATGTTATACAGTGCTCCCATAGCAGAAAAATATTTACAAAATACTAGTTTATCATTAATAAAACTCAATCAACTTTTCATTTTATATATTTGGAAACAAAGGATTGAAGAACTTAGATTGACAGTTATATAGATTAAAAACAGTGTTTTAGTTTTTCATATTATAATAAAATAACTGAAGGCAGGCTAGCCTTATAAAGAAAATAAGTTTATTTAGCTCATACTTTTGGGGGTTTTTTGTTGTTTGTTTGTTTTATTAGTTGCTTATGACAATCCAATGATCTTGACATATCATACATTTGAATCAAATGGGGTATGAATCCTCATTTTTCCAAGTGTACGGGTTGCAGAATCACATTGGTTATACGGGCACGTATATACATACAGCAATACTAGTGTCTATTTTATTCTGCTGCCCTTCCTATCCCCCCCTCCCCTCCTCTCCCCTCCCATCACCTCTCTACCCAATCTAATGTGACACATTTCTCTCTCTCTCTTTTTTTTTATTCTTCCCCCTCACATCATCATACATGTATTTTGTATAACGATGAGGCTCTCCTTCCATCTTCTGTGCAATTCCTCTTCTCCCTCCCATTCTCTCCCACCTCTCTTCCCTATTTAGTGGTAATCTTCTTCTCATGCTCTTCCTCCCTACTCTATTAGCTCATACTTTTGGATGCTGAAAGTCCAAACAGCATAGCACTAGCTCTAACACTATCATGGATGGTAGAAATGCATGAAGGAGGAAGTGATCACATCACAAAGCAGGAAACCAAAGAGCAATTCAGGAGTCCCACAGCCCCTTCTGAAGGCAGAATCTTCAGTTAACCTAACCACCTCCCACTAGGCCCCACCTCTTAAAGGCCCCAACTTCCAACATTGCCACACTAAGAACCAAGCTCCAACACATGAACCACTGGGGGGGACATGCTTAAACCATATCTAAACCAATACACATGTAGGCCTGGAACTTTCTATAAAATTGTATGTGAAAGAATGGTGCCAGATCTGCTTGGTAAATAAATGAGAGAAATAAGAGTCAATACACCTGCATTACTAAGTAGAGATGAGCCCATAATGCATGGTGGTTACAACCATAGACTAGAACCAAAACATGGAAAGCTAGAGTAGGAACTCCATAAACGCTTCTCACAGAAACAGACAAAAATACCCAAATTCAAATCAAAGCAAACAGCATAGCATGTTAAGGCAGAATAGTTTGGTTCAGACAAACTTTCCTATAGATAAAAACTATAAATACCAAGAAAAAAACTTTTTAAAATTCTGCTTAAAAACATAAGAAAGTCAAAATATGATTAACTCTACTGAATGAACCATAATCTGTGTTTGTCCTCTAAGGCTTCTCCCCAATCTGACTGAGGTGGGGGACCAGGGAATTCAACAGAAAACTGTAGTTTTATTTGTTGGAGAAGTCAAAGCATGAAATTTGATACTACAGGGTTCTTGACATTTTTAGAAAGTGAGCCATAACAGATATTCAAAAGCTGAACACAAACTTCCCTTCCATTCTAGATTTACAAAGGTACAGGTAAAATGCCAAGAAACCCAGAGGAAAGACAGCTAGAGGCTGAACATTAATTATCTTTTTTTTTTAATCTACTATATAGGAGTCAAAATTTGGAGTTTGATTCTTGCCTATTTAGGGGACATGGTAATCACATTAGGCTGTCCATTAAAACCCCCAAATAATCACATCTTAGGAGTAAAGGCTAAATCAAGAGAATCAAGTAATAAAGTAATCCCTGGGATTAAGGGAAAGATGAAAACAGACCCATCCTAAAACACAGGAAACCAAGGCTCTTCATATTCCAGGTGATGTGTTGGGAATAGAGTTGACTACCAAAATAAAGTCCAACATTCTTCCGCAAAGATAACATAACCCAGTCTCTACAGTGCATCATTATATAATCAAAAATCACTAACATGAGAAGAAACAGGAAAATGTGATCAGATTCCAAGAGAAAATATTTAGTCAATAGAAGTATGCCTTCAGAAGCCTCCAATACTGGCTTAAAAGATAGATACTATAAAATAACTACAATTAATATATTTACAGTCTGTAAGATATAGCCCAGAATTGGAAATAGCCAAAGTATCCCGAAATAGGTAAATGATGAAACAATCTGCAGTACATTCATACCATAGAATACTATCTCAATAAAAAGGAATAAATTATTGATGCATGCAACAACTTGGATGGATCTAAGGAGCAATCTTTAAAAAAAATATGTGCCTTGTGAATCCATTTATATAATATTCCTGAAATAACCAATCTACAGAGATAAAGAATTAGTTAGTGGTTGCCGGTAGTTAGTGATAGATAGAAAAGGAGTGGATGGGCGTGATTGTGTTATGGTTTGAATGTGAGGTGTCCCCAGAAGTGTCCCTAAAACTTCAAAGGAGAAAGAATTTGGTTGTGAGAGGCTTAACCCAATCAGTTAATTAATCACTTAACAGGACAACTGGATGGTAATTGAAGGAAGGTAAGATGTGGCTGGAGGAAGTAGGGCATTGGGGGTGTGGCTTTGGGATATATATTTGTATCTGGAAAGTGGACACTCTCTCTCTCTCTCTCTCTCTCTCTCTCTCTCTCTCTCTCTCTTTCCTGATTACCATGTGAGCCACTTCCCTTTGCCACACTCTTCTGCCACAATGTTCAACCTTACCTTGACCCCTGAGGAATGAAGCCTGCTGGCTATAGACTGAGACCTCTGAAACTGTGAGCCCCCAAATAAACTTTTTCCCCACTGCAGTTGTTCTGGTTGGGTCTTTAAGTCACAGCAGCAAAAAAAAAATCTCACTAAAACAGACAGTATGAAAGAGTTCTTTGCTATAGTGGAATAATTCTCTATCTTGATTACAGTGGTGGTTACACAAATCTATTGCATGAAATAAAATTTCATAGAACTATTCACATTTTATATCAATGACAGTTTCCTGGTTTTTATAAAATTATTGTACAATAGTTGTATCAAATATCATCTCTGGGAAAAACTGAGTTAACACAGGACTTTCCCATGCTATCTTTGCAAACTTCTAAAAACAATTTCAATATAAAAGTTTAAAATAAAATCAGTAGGAAAATATTACTATCATGTATAAAAGATAAGGGGCTTCAGAAAATGTTTGAAACTATGAAAAAGAACCAATAAAAAAAATCACAGAATTGAAAATGTCCTTAAATGGATTAATACCACACTATATACAACAGAAGAAAAGATTTGCAAAATTGAAATTCTGTGAATTTTTTTTACAAGTCTTATGAATTCTGCTATTTTGGAGATGGCTTAACTGACAGCCCTATTCTCCATTTGTATTTGGTACCCCTGTTCATTGTTTTCATGGGATCCTTTCTATAGTAGGACTTTCAAAATAGTGAATGTGTGTTTGTGTAATTATCTTCACATCCACCTCTCTTATTAAACTGGATATGCACCAGGGCCCTTGTCTACTATGCTTACTGTTCTTTTCTTAGTGGCTAGAACAGGGCAGATACCAAAGAAGTACCTGTCAAATGAATGAATGAATGAAAGGCCTCCTTCACTGAAGATTAGATTTTAGAGATAGCACAAGGTAATGAGTGTTACATCATAATGTTTTATAAAATTATTGTATGTTCATAATGAGGAAAGGAGATTGAGTTCACTTCAACTTCTGCCCCAAAGTATCTTACTGCACCTGTCACTTTTTTTTTCAATTTTTCTAAGCATGCTTTATATCAACCTCTGCTACTCTTTCAGAATCAGAACTGTATAATATTACATATAATAGTCAGAGGAGTGTTGTGGCTGAGGCTTTATTAGATTCTCCATATTTACATAGACTAATAATAGATTGTTACTGTTCCATTCAGCTTGTAACCATCCCTGCAGCTGCTTAGGTTTGTCAGATCCTGACTTCTTTATCTTTTTAAAACCAGGGGCTCAGAGGGACAGTATGTCTATAACAAACTTCTGTTTGGAATCTTATCTTCAACAGTCAAATTAACAATGCAAACTGTGTGGTATTTAAAAATGCCATCCTATGGTTAAATACGAACCCAAAAGATATTAGATATTTTTCCCCTTTCATATAAGGGTTGGATGATATTCCTCTTTCCTTTTACATGCTTCTAAAACGTTCAATTTAAATGACATATGTGGGCGGATTCTCTGGAATCCCGCCGGCTGAGCCCTCACTGAGCCCCGGGCTGAGTTCGGGATTTCAGACAGGGAAGGAAGCGGTACAGTTCTATCCCCCACAATGGAAACTCCACCAAGGAAACCAGCGGCCACCATCTTGGAGAACTGAAGTAACCACCGCCACTCTCCGACAGATTGCAACAATAAAACAGGTGTGTGTTACTCAGCTCATCTCCCATACAGCGGGGAATTCGCATAAAATCTCTCCTAGGCTTTTCAGGGGAGGGATTATCAGAGCAAGCCTGCATAAAGACGTGGGGAAAACTAGAGACACCTGACCTTCAACTCCCCCTCCCATCAGCGGCAAAAAACGAAACCTGTCTTGCCAGCACTGGGGGAGGGGCAAGCGGAAAAAATCAAAACAATAGAGTGCCGGGGTTCCCAATAGCCACCCTCCACACCCAACAAACGGCAGGCCCAGAGTACAGTTTGAACTGCCGAAAGGCATCACTCAGGGGAAATCTGTTCTAGCAGGAGAAACCAGGACTAGCAGGAGAAACCAGGGGACTAGAGGCCAGGCCCTCACGACTGGGTGGCTGGAGACTGCACGCCCGCCAGCGACCGACCATGCGACTGGGCGGCTAGAGATCGCCCGCCCGCCGTCGACAGCCCACCAGGTGCCCGCGCAACTGGGCGGCTGGAGACCGCCCGCCCGCCAGCGACCGGGAGCTGAAACCAACCAGAGACAGTCCAGTCCCACCC